>NC_081845.1:35366429-36566429 GCF_963259705.1 Myotis daubentonii
AGGTGTCAAGAATTGTGAAGGATCTGAGATTTATCCAATTTGCAAGCTCACATGTTAATCTATAGTTTTGTGACTATCTGCAGAAGACTTGAGATTCCTGCATCACCAACATAGGACAGTGATTATTCACAACTATAGCAATAGACTGAGTATCAGCATTTACACAGGTTCTCTGAGGCCCAGTTCCCATAGGGCAGTGGTCGGCAAACTCATTAGTCAACAGAGCCAAATATCAACAGTACAACGATTGAAATTTCTTTTGAGAGCCAAATTTTTTAAACTTAAACTATATAGGTAGGTACATTGTTATTAACTTAATTAGGGTACTCCTAAGCTGGCCTTTGCTAAAAACATCCTCAATCTGATTGAGGTACATTCGCTAAGGTCGACCCCTTCCAACTCTCCCATCCACACTCCTCTTGTATACTTGTTTCCCTCCGTTCCGAAAACTGACTTCTGCGCATGGGCCACGAAGTTTCATTCGCAGTGTATGTGCGTGCCTGCACGTTGTATTTTGTGGAAGAGCCAACACTCAAGGGGCCAAAGAGCCACATGTGGCTCACGAGCCGCGGTTTGCCGACCACCGCCATAGGGCAATGTGAAAAGGGCCAGGTTGTACCTGCATTTTTCATCAGGTATTATAGAAGAATAGACCTGAGTTTAGAGAACCCTGAATATTTTATGCTGAATAGTAAGCCTGACTACTTTATGCTTCCACCAAAAGAGTATATTGCTAACATCCTTTATGTCATTAATAAACCATTAATTTCACTAATTAAAAAACCCATTTTGGCAGTTTACTAATTAGCTAAATTTCTGATGTGATCAGAGATAATGATAGCTGAAGTGCTTATAATAACCACATCTGGATAGGAGCTTCTCTGATATAATGCTAGCTGACTGCTCCTGGGGTGAAGATTCTTAATTAGTATGCTGGCTGCACACAAAATATGAAAAAATTAATGCTTAACTATTTTAATGAAAATTACAGATGTCCTAACACTAGGTTCAAAGGTAGCACCTAGTTTTTGTCATAATCACCTCCTCCTATAGAGGCATTTGCTGAGTTATCTGATGCTGAGTAATCATAAGTCATTAGTTTCTATGGATACATCCTTTTTCCTCAATCACAAAACTTCTCAAGGTCCACCCTTTGTAATTTGTTTGATGTCCATTCTTTCCTCTTTTTCAACCTCACCTCATTATCTAGAATTTTCTGTGATTATGAAAATACTCTATATCTGTGCTATCCAGTATGACAGCCACAAACCACATTTGACTACTGAGCATTTGGAATGTGACTAGTCTGACTAAGGAACTGTTTTTGAATTTGATTAACTTTAATTAACTTAAGTTTAAACAACTACAAGTGACTAGTGGATACCATATTGGATAGTGCAACTCTAGAATCTTTATATAATCTGGGGTGGGGGGATGATTAATAGGAAGAGAGAAAATTTTTCTATTTTCTATTTTAAAACCTTTTTTAATGCCCCAAACTATTTTGGAATTTTTAAGTCAGGATTTGGCTTTGTTCCAGAACAGAAAGCACCAGGCAAGGAGGGTACACAGGTGAATTCAACCAAACATTAGAGAAATAAATTATATGAATTATCCACATTCTCTTTTAGAGACTAAAAGCAAAGGGAATACGTTGTAACTCATTCTGTGAGGCCATTGTTATCTAATACCAAAACCAGTGAGATGGTCATCTCTCATGAACATAGATTCAAATAAAATATTAGCAAATTAAATTGGGGGAAAGAGTGTGAAAAGAATTCTTACACCACAACTAAGTGGGATTTGTCCCAGATATGCAAGACTGAGTCAGTATTTGAAAATAAATTAATGTAATCCATTGCATCTACAAACTAAAAAAGAAAAATCACATGATAATACAATAGATGCAGAAAAAGCATTTGACAAAATCCAACATCCATTCATGATAAAAACTCTTAGTAAACTTGGAGTGGAGGGGAATTTTCTCAACTTTATAAAGGCTATCTACAAAAATCTTGAAGCTAACATTAATATATACTTAATAGTGATAATTTCAAAATTTTCCCACCAAGATTAGGGACAAGGCAAGGATGTCCTTCTCACAACTTCTTTTCAAAATCATACTGGAAGTCTTGCTACTTCAATAAGACAAAAAAATAAAAACATATATATTGGAAAGGAAGACATAAAATTATTTTTGTTTGCAAATGACATGATTGTCCATGTAGATTATAACAAGGTTGCAGAAACAAGGTTAATATACAAGAGTCAATTGCTTTCCTATATACTAACAATGGAATTTGAAATAAAAAACACAGTACCATTTACATTAGCACCCCCAAAATTAAATACTTAGATATAAATCTAATAGCATATGTACAACATCTAAATGAAGAAAACTATAATACTCTGATGAATGAAATTAAACTAAATAAATGGAGAGATATTCCATGTTTACGGTTATAAAGATTCAATGTTGTCAAGGTGTCAGTTCTTCCCAACTTAGTCTAAAGATTCACTGTGACCCAAATCAAAATCTTAGCAAACTATTTTATGGATATCAACAAACTGATTCTAAATTTTATGTGGAAGAGATAAAAGGCCCAGAATACCAGCGCCATATTGAAGAAGAAAATTTTAGGAGAACAAAATTGGAGGACTGCTGCTACCCAAACTTATAGCTTACCCAAAAGCTACAGTTATGAAGACAGTATGGTATTAGTGAAAGAACAGACAAATAGATCAATGGAATAGACTAGATAACCCAGAAATAGACTCCCATAAATACAGACAACAAAGGGGCAAAACAATATAGTGGAGCAAAGATGATCTATTCAACAAATGGTGCTGCAATAACTGGACATCCACATGAAAAAAAATGAATCTAGATATGGACTTTATATCCTTTACCCAACTTAACTCAAAATGGAGTCTATGGATTTAGAAGTAAAATGCAAAAGTATAAAACTCCTAGAAGATAACATAGAAGAGAACCTAAATGACCTTGGGTATGATGATGCTTTTTTAGATACAGCACCAATGACATAATCCACTAAAAATGTTTGATAAGCTGGACTTTATTAAAATTAAAAACTTCTGATTTATTAAAGACAATATCAAGAGAATTAGAAGACAAGCCACAGCCTGGGAAAATATCTGATAACAGACTATTATCTAAAATGTACAAATAATACTTAAAAATTCAACAATAAAAAAGCAATCTGATTATAAAATGGGCCAAAGACTTTAATGGACACCTTACCAAATAAGATATACACATGGCAAATGAGCATATGAAAAGATTTTCCACCTCATACCTATTAGAATGGATAAAAGGCAGAAACACCAAGTACTGGCCATGTGAAGCAACAGAGACGCTCATATCTTGCTGGTTGGAATGCAAAATGGCAGAGCCACTTTAGAAGGTAATGTGGTGGTTTCTTACAAAACTAAACAGACTCTGACTATATGATTCAGCAATTGTGCTGCATTTATCCAAAAAAGTTGAAAACAAGTCCACACAAAAACTGCACGTGGATGTGTATAGTAGCTTTATTCATAATGGCAAAAAGTTGGAAGCAACCAAGATGTCTTTTAGTAGGTAAATGGATAAATAAACTGTGGTATAACTAGACAAAGGGTTATTACTCAGTGCTAAAAAGAAATGAGCTATCTAGCCATTAAAAGACATGGAGGAAACTTGAGTACATATTACTAAGTGAAAGAAGCCAATCTGCAAATCTCCATGCTGTATGCACCCAACTATATGATAATCTGGAAACAATTAAAAGATCAGTGGTTGCCATGGTTGGGGGCGGGAAGAGATAAATAGGCAGAGCATAGAAGATTTTTAGGGCAGTGAAAATACTCTGTATGCTATTGTACAGATGGATTTATGTCATACACTTTTTCAAACATGTTGAATGTACAACACCAAGGTAAGATAAACTTGAACTCTGTGTAAAAATGACATGTCACTGTAAGCTCTTCCTTGTTAAAAAAGAAAAGTACCATTCTGGTGAGAGATAATGGTGGAGGCTATGCATGTATAGGACAGAGAGTATATGGGAAATCTCTATATATCCCTCTAAATTTTGTTGTAAATTTAAAACTGCTCTAAAAATAATTTTTGTAAAAACCCAATAACATCTGCCATTAAAAGCAAAACAACAACAGCAAAAGGAAGAAGAATTGGCCTTTGTATTCTGCTGTGTCACGCCTTTCCTCAGACAATGAATGCTTGCTACCCAAGTGAGGGAAGGACATGCATAAATAAATCAGAGGCAATCTTGATTACAAACTTGAAATGTAGTTCTTCCAGATTATTATAATAACTGCACTTTTCTTAAGTCTCAGTTTAGAAAAAATCAAAGTGAAGGACTGCGAGATTGACTTCTGAGACAGAAAGCATAGAAGAAACAGCATAGGTGCTTAAATTTAATCTTCCCTTTGTTATTCACTCACAGTGTGATCTTAGAAAATCAGTTACTTTTTCAGAACCATACATTATCAACTTATAAAATAGGGACTCATAATATTTTTCTAGGATGATTGTGGTATTTCAAACTGAATATGATCATTCATATAAAGCACTGTGGCATGTCAAAAAATACTATGTAAAGTTTAGATATCATTAGCCATTCTGCCTCTGTTTCTGAAATAAGATGTATTCAATAATTGCTTGGTTTGCATTGGAATCTCTACTTATTCAAATTTCACTTCTAAGAAACATATATATGTATAATATTTCAGTGATTGATACTTTTGTTCTCCAAATATTATTTATCAGAATTATTATAGTACCTATAGATTTTAGTGACTGCTACTTGTTTTTAAAAGTTATATATTTCTATAGCTGGAATCAGCTCAAACTTTACCTAGAGATTAAAGATGTAAAAAATTTTTTTAAAGTATGTAGCATGTAGTCAAATACATAGACACACAGCTCAAGCACTTTCCATTAAAAAAGTTATTTAGCTATTCAAATAAAGAAAAAGAAGAAATCAAATTCATCAATTTTCAAGTTTGTTAGTGAAACTGGTTGTTTTCAGAAAGTGATACAGACTATAATAAACTTTATTATAACCATAAGCCAACATGGTTGAAAGCCTTTACACTCTTGAGAGTAAAGACACATATTCATCAAACGATGTTATGAACTAATTCTAACTAGGGTAACAGATAAAAAGGTGGGTTCACCTTTGCTTAATGCTATTGAAAGAATACACACCACTCTTGGGTATATGTAGGAGTAGGAGAGACCCCTCCTCCTCTCCCTCCTCCTCCTCCTCCTCCTCCCCCTCCTCCTCCTCCTCCCTTTCCTCCTCCCCCTCCCCCCTTCTCCTCCTCCCCCTCCTCCTCCTCCCCCTCCTCCTCCTCCCCCTCCTCCTCCTCCTCCTCCCCCTCCCCTTCCCCCTCCCTGGGCTATGAGGCAGAGACCTTTTAAAGGGGAAAAATAATAGCTCCACTCTACACAAAGCTCATGGCTGGAAAGTGAGTCTATTTATCTCCAAAGATTCAACAAATTCTTATGAAGTGTTGGGCCCAAATTCTTGGTGGCTAGAGGAGGAGGTGGGGTTCAGAAGGGTGACATGACTTGCTCAGAGGCACATAGCTAAGTTAGTGTGTCACCTGTGTACGTTCTTTCTTATAGCTATTGGGTACTTTCCCTCAAAGTGAGACCCAGACTCTGGTTGGAACAAGAATTCCTGTCCTATGCTCTTCTGAGATATAGCACCCTAGAGAATTAAAATGTTCAGTTGTTGCCATAGTCTGGTGTAAATCTCTCTATATTCACCTGTTTCCCTTGGGAGAGATGACTCAGTGGACCATGGCTGAAAACCCCACATAATCCAAACCTTGATGATCTGTTTGGTTTATTCTCTCAATGAACCTCTTCTCTGTAGCCAAACACCCCCTCTGTCCATTCCAGGGTCTGTGCATTTATGTATTTCCCAGATTCAATCATCCTAGCCCACCCTACCAGCCACTGTTCACCCGCCTAATCCTCTCTCATTCTTTAGGTCTTATTTTAAATGTCCCCAAGGTAACCACCACCAACCACTGACTTCTCAGACTATCAGAAATATAGCTACCTGTACCACCTATTCATCGCACTGATCACATTTGTGAGTATTTAATTGAGAGTCTCTCCCACTTCTCCATAAACTTCATGAAAATGGGAATGGAGCTAGTCATTCTCTTCATTGCCATAGAAGTAGTTGTGTGTTGATGAACTAGCCAATGTGGCCTTCAGGCTCTGGGATGGAGGCGAAAAAGCAGGTACTTTCCTTATAAAGGACAATGGGCCATGAATATAATTGGGACTCACTAAAAGAATCCAGATTAAGGGTGAGGAGGGGGTCTATGTACTGTGTAGTGTGAAAGGAGCAACCAGAGAATGGTCAGATAGGAATGTTAATTGCCTCTTGACTAGACCCCTGAGGAGATTCTGTAGGCCCTCTCCATTCTCTTTGGGGGTAAGACACCGTAATGGGGACGAGAAGTTAACCATAAAAATTTCACCACTAGACTAATATCCTGGCTTCGTGCAGTCAAGAACAGTGATGATTGCTCCCAGACCCTGATATTTCTCCTGTCTTGTTGAGCCTAACAATATTGGAATGGTACAGAGAGTGATTTCAAAAATCCTTGAATTTTTATAAACCTGATAATTAAGAATTTAAAATAATTATGTTGGGACCTCTTACTGGTACTTTGTTAAAGTATGTTTATATTAGTAGTTCATGTTTCTATAGCTTTTAAAATTTTACAAATGATTTTCCCCCTAGATTACGTCATTTGAACCTCCCACCAAGTATGTAAGGTAAGTTAACTAAGAAATTTTAAACAACTAGCTCAAGGTCAACCAATATCCCAGATGCTTCAAGGGGATTTACCAGTCATAGCTTCTTTGGGTCTTTCCACCAAAGTGAACCACTGAGCTGAGGAATGCATTAGATCCTGGCTGCACACTGCTCCTGTGCCCAGCGTCACTAGCCCATGAATGAGATGATCTCAATGAACATAGATGACAAAGGACAGGGATTCTCCAGTCACTGTGTGAAAGTACAGGTTTAAGGAATGTTAATCTCTCACTGAAGAAATCTTTGACAATCTACCTCTCCTTGGTGCTATATATTGGGCCCATAAAAAGTCTACACGTTCTGTACAGTGTAAAATAATAAATATAAGAATGATCAACCAGTTTCTTGAAGGAAAATGGATGCAGAAATTGTTAATATTTAGAATCCAGAAAAAATTGCAAAATTTAGCAATTCTTGTACAATTCAGTAAACATGAAAGCATGATGTGAAAACAACTGAAAATAGGTATTAACAAACTCCAGAAAAGGAAAGGCAAACAGAAAAAGAATTCACCAAGTTCTTAATGAGAGTATCATTTATATAGACATTTTTCTTCAAACAAAACTACGAATCTGCAGACCTTTCACTGAATGAGAGCATGATGTATAAGTGGTGTGGCTAAAAAAAAAAAAAAAAAAAAGTATGAGCTCTAATAATTACCTTTATTTGTCCCTTGCTGCATTAAGTGACCAATGGAGCACCCTGAGACCCCTGGGTGCAGCATGGAGGCGTGGGTACACGTTTTACCATGAAGAGAATTAGGTAAGCGATTTCAAGTAAGATTCTTAATGCGCCAGTTTACTCATCCATGAAATGAGGATGATGATCTAATTCCTATCTCACAAAGAGGCTTTAAAGATTTTTTTTTTTGAAAGCAATCTAGCCCTGGCCAGTGTGGCTCAGTTGGTTGGGCGTCATTCCAAGCATGGAAAGGTTGCCAGTTCAATTCCTGGTCAGGGAATTGGCCTCATGAAGCACAGCCAGGAGACACAAAAAGGGAAAATTATGGGGAGCAAGGGCTAGGATCATTCATTCATTCATTTATGTGCTTAGTTAACCCACCTTTATTTTTGTTTTTATTGTTCTATAATGTTTTTCAAAATTTTTTTCAAAATATATTTTTTTCAAAATATATCAATGTCTTTAAAAATTTTTTTCATTATTGGCATCTTCTCCATCCCAACTGAACTCTTCTCCCATGAAATGTTTGTCCCATAGATATACTTTGTATCTGTTTATGGATTCTGACCCTTTGGAGGGTGAAACACCATTATATTATCTAAGATTTTTTTCGCCCCCTTGGTGGTCATATCACTCCCAGTGAGAATGCAGGTACTATTTGTCAGAAATAATGGTGAACAAGGCAGATGAAGTTTCTGTCCTTAGAGTGCTGATAATGTAGTAGGGTAGACAACCACAAGTAGACAATTGCACAGCATGATGAATGCTACAGTTGGGGTAACAGAGAACCAGCTAACTTACTCCAAGTGGCAAAGCCATCTCCCAGCCCCCACATCCAAGATGGGAGCCTTTCTTCAGTTGAGTGTCAGTGGGATGCTGTAGAGGACTGAACTACTGAGGCATTAGTCTGAGCCAGTTAGGATTTTGCTGTTGTTGTTTTAATATATCTTTATTGATTTCAGGGAGGAAGGGGGAGGGAGAGAGAGATAGAACATCAATGATGAGAAAGAATCATTGATCGGCTGCCTCTTGCATGATCAGGGATCAAGCCTGCAACCCTGGCATATGCCCTGACCGAGAATTGAACCGTGACCTCCTACTTCATAGGTCAACACTCAACCACTGAGCCACCAAGGCCGGGTGCCAGTTAAGTTTTGAATAGTTTCAAAATTAAAAGGCCATTATTATTAACAAGAAAACAACTAATTCAGTTTAAAATGTCCCTGATGAAGCTTGGAGGACACAGTAGACTTCTGTTTAATGCCTGCCTAATGCTAAGAGGCTGCCTGAAGAGGCCAGCAAGTGGAGAGGGTTGCTTGGGGGAAACTGACTGTACTCCCACTGAGAGATAATCAAAGGAGCTGGAGTCTTTAAAACCAGATGTGGAACTTGCAGTAGAAATGTTGGCCTGGGGCTATTTTAAAAGGGATGATGCCCACAAGGGTCTCTGCCAGAGGGCATGGCATCTGCAGCTGAAAGAACTAAAGGTGAACTGGTGGCAGATGCTGGAGCTAAGGAGAAGCTGTTGGTGGCAGGCAGGGCCCTGCGGGAGTTGCAGGGCTGTATTCAGAGGCCAGCAGAAGGATCAGGAGGACAGAGTGACCACAAAAGGCTTTCAACATCTGCTGTGGCCAGAGGAAACTCACACCAAAGATGATCAGTGCCAGCCCAATACAACCTGCCAGCCCTTCCTTTCTCTTCCCCACTTCATCCTTCCTAGGGCCAATGAGTGCAAGGAAGAGAGAGAAGGAAAAGATAGAGAGATAAAGAAGGTAATTAATCACACACTTCTTTTCCTCTTGAGAAGTTATCCAGCCTGGTACAGGTACAAACTGGAGGACAAAAGAAAATTCAACCTTAAATTCTAGAGATTAAACCTTTCTCCCCATCTTGGGCATATTAGTTACATAAATGACACTTTTTGTATTAGAATTGACTGGAGGAATTTTCATTATCTGAGAGTAAGTACAAAACTATGAAACTTGCCCAAGAGTTTGTAAGAAGTGGGAAAACTAGCTCCATCGGACAGGCTAGTTCTGAACTGCTGTGTGGGACAGTGTAGGATTGCTTCTGACGGCCCTTTAGGCAGATTGTGTATTCAACTTACTGGTTATACTTGGGCAGAATCCTGCCAGGGGCCCTGCTGGGCCCAGAGAAAGCTGCCTCTGTTTCAGAAGGTGGGGTGGAACCAACCAGGCCCCCTGGGCTATGAGGCAGAGACCCAGCAGGAGCTAAAGGAGATTGAGACTGAAGAGTGAGGCCACTAGGCTGAGGAAAAGTAGATCCCAAGTGGAAGGAGGCAAACCTCATCAGTAGAGGTGAAATGTCAACTTCGGGATGTGGCTGGGCTAGTCCTTCCTTAGTGATGCAGACCCAACAGTTCACACACAACCACCGGGAACCTAGGTGAGGCTGTGCAGATCAGCAGACACTTCCTTCCACCTACAAGATCATACGAACCCTGCCCCATGTATCCTCCTCCATTCTCCAGATTTCATTTTAGAGCGCAGGGTACTGAACTAGGAGAGCTTGAGCAAAGAGACCATTCCCTAAAGGGATTGTTGTTTAATTTATTACACTACAAATTATATTTGTTTGTTTTCCATTGCCATCCAGACAGAGGGAATGGCTGAGGAAAATCAGACTAGTTTTAGGCAAAATAAATAAACATGTTACTTGCCCTTGGGATTACAATTAAGTACATTCTGTAATGCCTCCACTATGCATTTAGCCTGGGCACTTAAATACCATAATTAAAATGTTGGACACATAGTTGTAATTCCTGTTCATTGGCTTTCCAATTTAACCAGGGACCCATATATTTTTCCACCACTGATGAAGCAAGGGCAATCCTGACTCCAGTTCTTATTTTTAATGTGGTACTTTCCGTGCGACTCATGTTCTTCTTCACGATGCTTGATATACAGCAGTACTCAATGCATGGAGAGTGAACAAACAAGGCATCTTCTATTACAATAATGTGTCTGAAACCCAATGGATATAGGCTTCTGCATACACCCTTGCACTTCCTGAAGTCTACTTCCCAGAGTATTTAGCTGAACATCTTAACTATAGCATCTGTTCTTACTCTTTCTGAAACTCCTTTTTACTTCATCTGCCTTTGTCTCTGCACATCTGTACTCTTGTATTTGCATTTGCCTCCCGAATGAGAGATATTCCTCTCTGTTTGGTCATGAAAATCTTTCATGCATTTATTTACCTAGAACTCTGCATTATTTTTTTTTTCTTAAATTGGTTTTCTTAATGGTCATGAATTTCTGGGCTTCTTGTCTTGTGTTGCTTTTTGCATCCTACTTATCTTAGAAGAAGTCTTCTAAAGAAAGCCCCTAGAGCCCGGCCAGCATGGCTCAGTGGTTGAGCATTGACCTATGAACCATGAGGTCATGGTTTGATTCCTGGTCAGGGCACATGCCCGAGTTGCAGGCTCAGTCCCCTAGTGTGGGGTATGCAGGGGGTAGCCGGTCAGTGATTCTCTCTCATCACTGATGTTTTTATCTCTCTCTCCTTCTCCCTTCCCCTCTGAAATCAATAAAAATGTATTTAAAAAGGAAAGAAAAGAAATCCCCTAGAGAAAGTATGACCACAAGGTCCGTAATCTCCGGTCTCATCTTCTTTCTGATCCTGCTGACATTGACCACAGTAACCATTTGCTGTACCTACCTGTGGGGTCCCTGTTTTGATTACAATTTTATGGTCTGTTAGGGCATTTGGACCTCAGCAGTTTCCAATATTTTCCTTTGGTCTCATCCCTCTGGATAGAACTGTAATCTTCTCATCCTAGGTTTGGGAATGAATAACTTCCGGGCAATGGGTGACTATGAAAACAATGTCTCTAGAACTTATATTTCTTTTTCTTGTTACTGATATTTATGCCTTTGTTTATTCTTCTCCCATAATGAGAAGGGCTGACCTGTGTAAGCAGTAAGATATTGCAGAAATGAAGATGTATAACATCCAAGCTAGGTTGTAAAATTCATGTGGCTTCCACCTTGCTGTAGGTGAGGCCAGGCACTGAGTCATGAGGACACTCAAGTAGCCCTATAGACAGGTTCATGTGGTGAGGAACTGAGGCCTCCTGCCAACACCCAGCACTAACCTGCCAAACTTGTGAGTTAACCATCTTGGAAGAGTATCCTTTAGTCCATATCAAGTCTTATGATGGTGCATCTCCAGTTGACATATTGACTTCAACTTCATGAAAGATTGAGCCAGACCACTTAAGTAAGCTGCTCTCAGATTCCCAGCCCATAAAAATTATGTGAGATAATAAATGCATAATGTTGTTTAAGCTGCTATGTTTTAGAATAATTTGTAATGCAATAATAGATAACTCTCAACCTAGAAAAATCTATACTGAATTTGGTGTGAAAAGTATGATGGCACATAGTTGACTTGAGGGAAAATAATTTGGGAAGTCATAGCAAGGTTACTCTTCCTAAAAATCCAATAAGAGACGGTGGCATATGATCTTGGAATATAAAGGACAATGGTGGTAACACCAAGGCCACATCATGAGTCAAAAGAAGCAGCCACAGTTAAGACTCCCAGGAAGAGAAGGACATATGACTGAGATAAGATTCTATTGGTTTTTAAAAGAGAAAGGGTACATTCTCATTAATTTGTTCACGGTAAGCAAAAGGTTTTGAATGAGTTAGAGGGGATTTATAAAAAAATTATCTTTACCATTGCAAAAGTTACTGATAACTTCTGGTTTTAATTTCCTTTCAATAATTTAGACAGCATTCATGAAGCATAGTAAATAATATAATATAAATAGACATGTTACTTTTTTGTTGTTGTTAATCCTAACCTAAGAATACTTCTTCCATTGATTTTTTTTTTTTTTAGAGAGTAGAAGTGAGGGAAGGGAGGGAAGGAGAGAGAGAGAGAAGGAGAGAGAAAGAAACATGGATGTGAGAGAGAAACATCAATTGGTTGCCTCTCCCATGCACCCTGACCAAGGCCAGCATTGAACCTGCAACCCTGCACATATCCTTGACCAGGAACCAAACCTGAAACTCTGGTGCCCAGGCTGGCACTCAAACCATTGAACAACACCAGCCAGGGCCAGACATGTTACATTTATCAAGAAAAATAAGCAACACATATGTCGCATGGAAGATATTTTCAGTTGATAAACCATTTGATTACAAATAAGAGCATATATTTTGACAAGGATTATTATGTGATGATTTAGCTTGCTCAGAGCTGATAAAGCCAGTCTCTACTCATGAACAGACTCTAAAGCTGGTTCAGCTTTATCAAGTTGACTCAGCAATGCTGGAGTATATTATAAATACTTGAAAGCAGCTGCTACAACATATTTTTAATCCCTGCAAATCTCTTCCCACTCAAGAGGCCACATGTTATCTAGGAACTATTCTATTCCACTGAAGCTGTTCTAGAAACCCATACACCTGGTTTATGCACCAAAGAGCCTGACAAATGTATTTCCTCAGCAAAGGGCTAACAATTGGTTGAATTAAAAGTAGAACTTTATACCAGCCATGCAATTTAATATTTTAAATTAAAAAAAAAAAAACAGTAACAAAAGCTTCTGGCCCTCCTTACCAAAAATATCTGCATTTCTCACTACAGTGACATTTACAAGGTTACAAGCTAGGGTACAGATGGGACAGCATAATGTTACTGTAAGAATCAACTAAAATAGATTTCTTTGCAGGGAATCTTGACAACAGCACAGTTAAAAGCAGCAACTCCTCTAGAACCATTTAGTATCAACAATTTTGTTTACTAAGAAACTCAAAGTGACAAAAATGCAAGAAATAGACTTTTTTCCTTTATCAGTGTGGATGCTGAAATAGGTTTACCTGATATTTCTATAGCCTATAGTATTATCCTATATAAAAAAAGGGTAATATGCAAATTGACCCTAATGGTGGAACGACCAGTCGCTATGATGCACATTGACCACCAGAGGGAAGACACTCAACGCAGGAGCTGCCCTTGGTGGTCAGTGCACTCCCACAGGGGGAGCACCGCTCAGCCATAAGGCGGGCTGACAGCTGCGAGCACAGTGGCTGTGGCGGGAGCCTCTCCCGCCTCCTCGACAGCTCTAAGGATGTCCATCTGTGGCTTAGACCCGCTCCCCATGGGGCGCGGGACTAAGCCATCAGTCAGAAATCCCCTGAGGGGTCCCGGACTGCAAGAAGGCACCGGCCAGGCTGAGGGACCCCCTTGAGTGCACAAATTTTCATGCACTGGGCCTCTAGTAGTCAATATTAGAGACAGCCTCAATGAAATGGTTTTGGCTAAGGACTTCAGGGGTGTAGCCAATGTAATTCAATATTTGTGTTGGGTTTTCTGAGTTCTGTTTAGTGCTTTTTTCCTGTGTTCTTACAGTTGTTTGCTCTTGCAGTAACTGGAGGCAGAGTTTACCTAGCATATAATAAACAGCTTTGTGTAGAGCGTGTTCATCTCCAATCAGCTTCTCATTCTTATTTCAAGAGAACATCCATTTATAGGGGGCACCAATTTGATGAAGGGATACTGTATAGTGTATTCACTGAAAGGGGTTTGGGGAAATAGGGGCTCTAGCATTAGTGTGCATCAGCATTACCTCATCATTATAATACAGATGCTCAAGACCTCCTTAGGCTTATTCAGTCAGGCAGGCTCCTGGAATGTATATACACCACCATGCAATTCTGGAATGTACCAGTGATTGAGAACCAGTGGTCATTTGGAGAGAAGGGCAACCAGGGAACAGAACCACTGGCCACCTTTGCTTGCTTCCCACATGCATTTCCCAAGAAAGGGCTTCTCTGCTCTCTGGACACTAGTATTTGATGTCCCGGGAGGACTTGATAGGCTTTCCTATTCAGTCCTAGAACGAAGCTCATTCTCTCCCAGAAGGAAATGAGAATTAAGCTCCATAGAGCAGTAAATTTTTAAAAAAATATCCCTTGACTTACTTTAGCATCAACTTTTAGATGAAAGAGGTATCCACTTTACATCTTTGAAAGAAGGAATAAAACTGCTAATGACAGTCATCAAATTTCATAACATTTAAAAGGGAGCTATTCTGGCAGTAAAACTTAAATATTTTTTAAAATTAAATATTTTTTATATTGATTTTAGAGCGAGAGGAAGGGAGGAGAAATAGAAGCATCATTGATCGGCTGCTTCCTGCATGCATCCTACTGGGGGTTGAGCCCGATACCCAGGCATGTGCCCTGACCGGCAATCGAATCAGCAACCTCTTGCCTCCTAGGTCGATGCTCAACCACTGAGAAACACTGGCTGAGCAAGACTTGATCTTCCAAAAATACAGTTAAATCTTTCAGGTAGCACATTTCCTATAACATATTATATAGTAGAACACGTGGCAATAGACGTTTTACAACAGGAAAGGAGCAGATACCCTCACCCAGTCCTACAGATTTTTCATTGTTATAAATACCCATTTTTGTGCCTTCAATCAGATGAGCTACCATCTTTCAGATTGTGGTCTGAAGGAGGCTTAAGCTATGCTATGTAGTATGTATAACATCAGAAACCAATTAATTATCTCTCTCTGTGTCTCTGACTATAGTTTTGCTTTCCAATGGTTGATTAATAATGAAAGAGAATCATTTCCACCTCTCACATCTGGAAACACATAGAATTTTAAGGAAACATCTGAAACAAACCCATTGGTTCCTCCACCATCTTCTGATGGTGTTGGCAGGGTAGCATCAGGATGCTTCCAATTACTTACAAGCCACAGGCGGGGGAGCGATTGCAGATCTAAGATCTGGCAGTGGTTTAGCCCTCTGCAAAAGTATGGCTGTGCATGGGCTTTGCTTCAGTGTTTCCTTGTCCTCACTGTATGAAAAGTACAGCTCCATTCTGCCTGCTTCATTATATCCTGGATCACAGATGAAATAACGAAGCTCTGCTGGAAACGAGCACAGGGGCCTCTGTAGGACTGAGCCTTTGAGTCTGCGCATTTTCGTTTCTGAGCAAATATCACCACTAGAGATTTACAAGGTATGAAGACAGCATCAAGAAAAGCATCTCTAGGCATTTTTGCAAGTGCCTAGGCATGCAGATTAGGTTTAGTTCTTTGTCCTAAGAGTTCTACACAGGTTTCCTGTTGTCTCAAACAGATGTATGAGAGGTATATTTGCATTTTCCAAATTAAAACTCAGTCAATAATAGCTTTTGGCAGATACTCAGACAACAGGAGTAGTCAGAGATCAAATTCAAGGGAAGGCATGCCAGGCTTGTAATAGGAACAGAAGGCCCAGAGTAGGGAAGATAAGACAGTTGTTTCCAAGACCTTGGAGGCATCAGGGGACCGAAGCATAAGGAATAAGCAGGGTCAGTAACAGCATTCCACAGACAGTAGCAAAAGCCATTTCAAAAGGCTACAGGGAACTGCCTTATGATCCAGAGATTCCGCTTCTGGGAATATATCCTAAAAATCCTGAAACACTCATTTGAAGAAGATATGCACCCCCATGTTCATTGAAGCATTATTTATAATAACCAAGATATAGAAGCAGCCCAAGTGCCCATCAGTGGATGAGTGGATAAAAAAAGCTGTGGTACATTTACACCATAGAATGCTACTTGGCTGTAACAAATAAGGAAAGCTTACCCTTTGTGACAGCATGGGTAGACCTGGAGAATATCGTGCTAAGTGAAATACGCCGGTCAGAGAAAGACAAATAGCCTGTGATTTCACTTATTTGTGGAATCTAATGAACAAAATAAACTGACAAACAAAATAGAAACAGACTCATAGATACAGAGGACAGACTGACAGTTGTCAAGAGGGGAGGGGGATTGGGGGGCTGAGTGAAAAGGTAAAAGAATTAAGCAAAACAAAACAAAACAAAGGAAACACCTCCTAGACACAGACAACAGTATGATGGTTACTGGAGGGAAAGGGAAATAGGGGGAGATAGAAGAAGGTAAAGGGGGAATAAATGGTGAAAGAAGGAGACTTGACTTTGGGTGGTGAATACAATGCAATATACAAATGATATTATAGAATTGGTCACTTGAAACCTATATAATTTTATTGACCAATGTCACTCCAATAAATTCAATAAAGTTTTTTTTTAAAAGCTATAGGAAGGCAAAGTCCAGACTGTACTGCTGGGTCAGATGCCAGAGGAGGGAGCTGGCATTGAGGATTAAGTGGGGGGAAGGTAAGACACACTTTATCGAATGATTTGCTTGCTGCCGGTCCTAGACTTCCTTTGGCCAGCTGTGACTGATGAGGCCTGTGTTCTGGATGACACCTTAAAGGTACCATATAATTCTCTGATGCTGCTTTAACATGTCACCAAGAGACACAAAGATTAAAACATAGAGTGTAGATTCAGACAGTTATCATTTTTAAATTTTATTTTCTAAACTGACTGTTCACTTTATATCTGGCAGGTGGATAATTTAAGTTATGCAGAGCTCTGAGGAAGATAGACTCTAGATAAATTTCTACTTTGCCTTAGCCGTTATAGAAACTAGTTTTATATAAAAATGTTATCATGTGAATGAAAGGTTTTCTTATTACTTTTTCTTTCAAATGTGATAAGGTGGGAAAATCATTAGAATGGGCATGAGAAGACTGGAATTGTAATCCTGCCTAAACAGAAATATAAATTTAGGCAAACATTTAATCTTTTAGACTTTTTTCATTTATTAAGCAAGGCTAATAAGTTATTCATAGGCTAATACACATTTAGTGAGAAAACATTTGATAATGCATATAAAGAACTTTAGATTTTTAAAAATCATTACTATAGACCCTAATTTTAAGCTATGATAATAAAGAAATTAGGGCTGATTCTTAAATCCTTATTTTATAAATATTCTTATATCATCATTACATCAATAAAGAACCTAGGATCACCACTTGGATGGATGATTGAGCAGATATCCCTGCCCTCTAGTAATATACCTGCTAAGAGAGAAAATAAGCACATGTCCCAATTGCTTTCCCAGTATTTATGATTTCATCTACCGTTCTACCTTGGTTCTAAATTTCCCAGTTGATGAGTTTGAGTGAGATTAATGCCTCCACTAGTTATTGCAATTTGTTTTATCTAAAGAATGGTCTAAGGGTTGGTTTGGGGAAAAGAGATTTGGTAACCAAACCAAGGCTGGTCTAATCAGAGTGAATCTCAGCCATTTTTCTCAGAATGTTGGAGCACGGAATTGATGCTGTAAGGATGAGAGGCTCGGAGCAGCCATAGCCACAAAGAGGAAGATCCAGGAGCTACTTGCAACCACAAGAGTGGAAGCAGTGCCTAGATCTGGATCCTCGTGAATAATTGAGGTCCATGATAAGGTACTCTCCCCCACTATTCTCTCCCATTCCCCTGGAGATTCTGATATAGCAAGTCTGTGATCTGGGACCCAAGGTCATTTCAAAAACTCCTCAGGGATCTTCACTTGCACCCAGGTTTGAGCATCACTGTCCTGTAGATTATTAAGGGCTGGAACCAAGGAAACCAAAGTGATGTTAACTACAGAATGAAGGATTTTTTCTGAGCATGCAGTTCTACAAATCACATTTATTCATGTCTTTATTTATTAGTAGAATTAATTTGTCCTTTGATACAATATACTTGCTCATTATTAATAACCCATCCATTTAATTATTCTATTATTTATCTAGTTTCTATTGACTTCCTATTTATTGCTAAGTGTGGCCATGGGGACTTGGCAGTATGGAGGCATTGGAGGAAGAAGGCCTGTGTTCCCTACTAAATTCTGAGCAGGGTAACTTATCATGCAGTGGTGTAGAACTTCTGTCCCGAACATGTGGGACTGGTTATAAACCACATATACACACAAAAAATGATGGGTGCAAATATAATGGGTAAACTTTCTTTTATATCTTAATGAGGCAAAAAAGGTTTCCTAAGTGTGAAGAGGAAATGGTTTCATCCAGTTGGGGGAGGGGTCCGGGATGACTTCGTGGAGGAAGAGGAACATGTATATACATTGAAAAACAGTTTGAATTTGGATAGGGGAGGAAAGTCATACAAAAGTGAGAGGGAAAAGCATATTTCAGGAAGAGTCAATAGCCTGGTTGGACTGTTTCAGATGAAGGTGTAAATGTAAGCATCGCCATGTTTATCTTCCCAGCACAGAATGCTGATGTACAATTCCACACTTGTTCTTTCGTGAAAATGAAGCCTGTAAAACGATTTTTATACACTGTTGACACCTCATCTGTTCACATGGGCCACAGGCTTCTATGTACAGGTAGTGTGGCTATAATGTAGTCATGTTGGTGCCCTATTAAGTTTGTTAAAAAGGGGCTCTACCTGTCATGTGTCGTTAGCTTGTTTCAGTCAGCTCTTAAATCAATATTTAAATAAGGAAACCAGGAGACCCAAGGGACAGAAAGTCCTTGCCACAATGTGTATCTAAGGGTTTTCCTTAAAAGAAGTGAAAAATAAATAAATAAATAAGTGTTGAAAACTTAGGAGGGTTTAAGGAGTGCAAAGTGCTTGCTTTTTTGCATGCTGTTCTTGGATGCAGGCCATTTTCACAGTACCCAGCGGTGTTTTATGTTTTAACTAATTTATTGGGGATTTTAT
Source organism: Myotis daubentonii (assembly GCF_963259705.1). Classification (NCBI taxonomy): domain Eukaryota; kingdom Metazoa; phylum Chordata; class Mammalia; order Chiroptera; family Vespertilionidae; genus Myotis; species Myotis daubentonii. The sequence continues at coordinate 35,385,562 of NC_081845.1, forward strand.
TTCTTGACCCTTAATCCAGGAAACACCACATAAGAAACACACTGAGGAAACTTTGCTATCATAAATTTTAAATATACAAAAAAAGATCATCTTTAGGTATACCAAGTACCTTGAAAACTTTGTTCCAAAGCAGATCACAGAAAATCATTAAACCTTAAGAAAGCATAGGAGAGAATGTTTTTCTTCATCTGATCTGATTACAACTATTGAATTGAGGTTTAAGTAGAACACATTATAATGCACTCATCATTAACATAATGTGGCTCAGCAGCTCCATAGCTTCACTAGGAGCAAATGCTGGTTCCATAGGACCAGCTGGGATGCCCCAGGTTTCTTCCTCAAATGGACTTTTGTGGTTAGTACATTATATGCAACACTAGAGGCCTGATGCATGAAATTCGTGCAAGAGTAGGCCTTCCTTCCCCTGACTGCCGGCACCGGCTTCCCTCTGGCCCCCGGGACCCAGGCTTCCCTCTCAGCCCCAGCTTCATCAGGAAGGTCGTCTGCTCTAATTAGCATATCACACTTTTATTATTATAGATGCCTCTGGTATCTTTGATACCAGGTATTGCTTTGACCTGCTCTGCTCCTGTCCTCAGAGCAGGCCCTGCTCAGCACCTCAACTGACATTTGTTTCTATCAGGAGGTTCCTCTTAATTCTGGCTCCAGGGTTTATCTAATCCACCCCTGGTGGTGATTCAGCTTCACCCTTGACCTCTAGATTCTAAATTACCTTCTTTGGACCCCCATGACTCGCCTGCTGAGTTGGGGCTCTTGCTGTCTCTTCACATGGAACTCTTTGCTTCCTGCCACATTCTTCCAAGTGGCAGAAATGGCTGTCTCCTAATGGAAGTTCAACTCTGTTTAACGCTTTTAGATTGAGGAAGATCTAATTCCTCTGGGTCCTCCCCCCACTTTTTTAAATCTTTCATCTAGAATTTATCACCATTAAAATTTATGAAGAGCATTTCTTTTATAACAAAACAAAATTTCTTAATATAATCTTCCCAGAATATATTAACACAGAGGACCAAAAGCAAGCATCCCCATTCAATCTTAGTATATTTGTTTCTTTATCATGACAGGTTATAATTAGGATTTATAGTTGCCACATAATTAAAATGTATTTTGTGGCCTAGTTAAATAGTACTTCTACAAAAATTCATCTACATAGCCCAGCTGGCATGACTCAGTGGTTGGGCGTTGACCTATGAACCAGAAGGTCATGGCACATGCCCAGGTTGTGGGCTCGATCCCCAGTGTGGGGCATGCAGGAGGCAGCTGATAAATTATTCTCTCTCATCATTGATGTTTCTATATCTCTCTCCCTCTCCTGTCCTCTCTGAAAACAACAAAAATCTCTTTAAAAGATTCATCTATATATTGAAAAAGACCTTTTGAGTTATCTGAGAATTTTTTAGTTGGATAAGGTGTGTAGTATCATTGGCTTTCCACTTAGAATGCAAGTATCTATATTTTTATTAAGAAGTGCTTCTTGTGTCAAGCCCAGTGCTTCTCTTAAATATGTTCATGAACCAGCTGTGGACCTTGTTAAAATGCGAGCTCTGATTCAGGAGGCCCGCGTTAGATCCTGGTTATGACCTGAGAGTCTACATTTTTAACAGCTCTTGCTGCTGATACTTTAGGTAGCAAGCTCTAGAGCAGACAGTGACTTCATCTGTATTTTTAGAATCCTAAAGAAACAACATCTAACACACAGTCAGTGCTCAATGTATACTAAATGAAGGGAGGAATAAAAGAGTTTAAACAAATGTTGATAATTTAGGGAGGTTAAGAATTTATTGCATTAAAAATCTCAGAGGAAAAACATAGGTCATTATCCAAACTGTATTCAGTGTTATGACTTTTTAAATGATTCTATGTCATAATTCTGACACATTTAGCTACAGTCAACACTAATATGTTGAGACCAACTACATATCAGAGACTGTGTAGGTAATATAGGAATGATAAATGAATTAGACAACCATGTCTACAAATTATTTTTATTACAGTTCATGAAAATGAAAATTATTTGGCAATAATATCTAAATATTACCTGGTTGTCATATCTACTGCAAGGCTGATCTAGCCATAATAGTTGCTCATTCATATTTACCAGGTTGACATTGATCAATATAATTATATAGGTTTCAAGTGTACAATTCCACAATACATGATCCATATATTGCATTGTGTGTTCAGTACCCAAAGTCAAATCTCCTTCAGTCATCATACATTTAACCCCCTTTACCCTATACTACCTTCCTCTACTCCCCCTTATACTCCCTATTATTCTTATCAGTAACTAGCCAGTGACTCAAACAACTGAAGTACAGCATAGAGAAAACTAATCATCCACATAATATTCTATTGGTGACTTTTCTTTGTTTATATTATTATATTTTGCATATAAATAAAACTTGTTTTCTAGACTTCAAAAGGTCTTCTTTTTACCATTATCTATTTGCATTTTTATTCCTTTAGTTATTTCAGAACACCTTTAATTCCACAACCAAAGGATTATTACTTCATGTAGGAAAACATATTAGAAAGGCTTTTTTTTCTTCCCCAAGATTCACGATGCATAAACAATTAGGGAGCTACTTAAATAAGAAAAACAAAATTATGTCAATGATGTTCAGTATAATCAAAACATACAGTTATTTCTAAAAATGTAACCTAAATAGTCATGCTTTAATATATGTGTAGAAACAAATGCACTGTATTTATTACCAATACAAGTTCTCATGTTCTAGTTCATCTCTGTGGGCATTGTGCTTTAGGAATGCAACTTATAGTTCTAAATGCTTAGGAGACTAACTGAAACCTAAAGAAAGGAATTTGATAAAATATTTGAGGGGAAAAATAGACTGATCTTAATCATATTTCCAAGAAACGTTATACAAATTCAAATTCCCCAAGAAGCAAAGAAATTAACATACATGTGGTAAAAGGCCTGCTGCAAATCAGTGAGGAGTGGTAGGGCCTGAAGATGGCAGCTTGCATGCCACACCTACAAGCATTATAGAAACATTTGAGCCAAGCAACCGCCTGTGGTTTGGCTATGTTTTTATTCACTGACTTGTAATTTGCTGCCACTTATTTTAGAGGATTTGATTTATGCTGGTCTAAAATACCATTTCTTAGCTTCACTGATCCACATCTGTTGGCCTATTTCTATTCCAGAACTAGAATAATAATTTACATCATTAAATTATATTAGATGTTTAGAAGACAATGATATTTTGAATTAATCAAAGAACATATGTTGAATATAAACTATATGTCATATACAGTCTGCTGAGCATGACCCATAGGCCAACGATTTACGATAACATCATGTATTGCGTTATATTGTCTACAAGAATAAGCTTCAGGTAGGCCAGAGGAGGAGGAAGAGGAGGTTAATCCATTCTTCCCATTGCTTACTCACCTGAATGGTTTAACGTGGTTACACATCTATCTTAGTCACATCCATGATTTTCATTTTAACAAATCATGAGTGTGAATTATATTTCTAGCTTTAGAGGTTGTGGGGAGGGAAGCAATGAGGAGAAGCAGCAGAAAAAAGAAAAACAAATTCAATTTCTTGCTTATAAGGAATTCAGGGTGCATAAAGGACTCAATATGACAAGGGCTCTAACAGGGGAGGTGGCTCTGTACAGGTTGTGGGTTGAATTAGCTCTCTCCACAAATGTGCCTGGGAATCTCTTGTGGATGAAATTTCAAAGTCTAACCGACAGACAGCCCCTCATCTGCTTCATGGGGGAGTCCATCCTTAACTCTAGGTGAAGGTACCCTGTCCCAGGGGCATTGGGAGGGAAAAGGAAATGAGAGGGAGAGAGAGGGAGAGAGAGAGAGAGAGAGAGAGAGAGAGAGAGAGAGAGAGAGAGAGAGAGAGAGAGAGAGAGAATATGAATGAAACTTTTAAAGCCTGAGTGAAGAAGTCAGAGAAAATTCTAGATGGAGGCAACACAGATATAAAAATCTAAAGATAATCTATAAATGATACATCTACACCCTTCTTCCAAAAATTATGGTCAATGGGAAGATAATGATACTGCAAAAGTCTGGCATTGTCCTCAACAATTGAAGCAACATGGTTGCTGTGTATTCATTAAAAAGAATTAAGTAAATCAGTCCCTGAGTAGTGCATGATGAAGGATCAGGTTGATGGCCACTTTCTTTTTCACTGAATGACTATATTTTCTTCAGCTATGTGCCCCACAGCCCTTCTTTTTATCTTTGAGGACCTCATCTGGTGCCTCTGATGCCTGTGACTAAGAGATGTATAATACTTTTTATGATGATGGTAATGGTCTACTGTAAAACAGCTTGAGAAAAAAAATCATTAGATAAAAACTGATTTTTGAGATTCATTACTCATTGGTACCCAGTAAATACCAGTGGCCATGGATTATGTAGGATTGTGCTGACTATGCTCCCTATGCCACATTGGGGCGGGGTCTCTGGGAATCACCAGGGCAGAGCAAACAGCAATGGCTGCCAGTCAGCCCTGCATTGGGAAGGTCCCCGTGTTTCCTCATTCTGCACCCCTGCACAGGAACAATGATCGCTGTGAGCACCTCTGAGAGAAAGCTGCCCTCGCCTTCTGGCCCAATGCCAGACAGTCTAGTTTCTCTCCGTATGAGTCTGGGTCCCCAGAGTCTCGCCTGGAACTGGAGTTCAGAGCAATCGGGAGCTTGTATCTCCCTCCCGATTGAAAAAAAACAACAACAGCGCACCCAGTTGCCAGTCCATTTTCACGCATGACTCTGCACCTCCACACCTCCTACCAGACTCAATGCACTTTTTTCTTTCCCTCTAGTTGTAGAACTTCCACTCAGCCAGCTTTCCCGTGGTTTTGGATGATCGATGTTTTGTCTTTTAGTTGTAGTTTTGATGTGGTAGTGAGTGGCAGCAAGTACAAGTGTTTACTTATGCTGCCATCTTGGTTCTCCTCAAATCATCGGTATTTTTTTTGAAGATTTTTAAATTGATTTTTAGAGAGTGAGGAAGAAAGAAACATTGATATGAGAGTGAAACATTGATTGCTCACTACCCAGGATCAAGCCCCCAACCCAGGCATGTGCCCTGGGAATCAAACCAATAACCTTTTGGTGCATAGTATGATGCTCAACCAACTGAGCCACACCTGCCAGTGCCATCACCTATATTGTGTATCGTGTGTTTACCACCCCAAGTCAAGTCTCCTGCTACCACCATTTATGCCCCCATCTTCTTCCACCTGTCCGTACCACCTTCCCTCAGACAATCACCACACTGTTGTCTGTGTCCGTGAGTCTATATTTTTAAAATCATATTTAATTGAACTATTCAAGTGATTTTTTCATGAATTAGCTTCAACTTACCTGCTTTGCCTTGTCTCCCATTTTAATATTTGCAATATGAACCCTAGATTAACCAACCCAGTCTTTTTGCAATTCTTCTGTTGCCTTTCATTTATTCATATCCATCTCTGTTGCTTCTATTCCTCCAATTGGCCAAACTCACCTCTTCCTCTCTATATATTAAAGGTCCTTGGGTCCCTTAGATGTCATTTCTCCATGAAAAATCTCATTAGTTTCTATTTATCTAATCTTCTATAGCAATCCTTCCCCACTAGAAAACTTATACAATTCCAGTCTTTTGATTCTCTCTCTGCTAGCTTAAAGACTCCTGTTTCCTTCTCCTTCTATTATATTTATATGTCTAAGTGCATATGAGCTGATATTTTTCTAACTTCATTTTATAATTCTTAAACTGAGAAAAAAAACTTCCATACCCTGCATTTTTTTGGTAGTACACCCTGATTTATTGTCAATTAAAAATTTAATAAGACAATAAGCTCTCTAAGGGTAGGACTTCTGTCTTGTGTTGCCTTTGGGATTCAACATAACCTAATACATTTTTATATAGTACATGCTCAAATGTGATTTGATTGAAATCCCCAGATCTTGGTAATTGCCACTGCACACCTGGTTCTCTAGAATTGTGAAGAATACAAAGATAAGGCATGAGCTTTTCTCTCAAGGAGCTTGGTGCTGAGAACAGATTGTCTTTCCAAAAATGTTTTCCTCTTATCAGATAACCTGATCAAATTATACTTCGGTTTGTTTAAAGAGAAAAGAGTTTGTTTAGTACGTTTTTATCACCTGCATGTCTCTATAAAGTTATAAAATCAAATCAAAGGTAATCTTGAAAGAAAATTTTATTTGCAACTTGTAGAAAGTCAAGATGTCCATGTCCTAGTACAGTGATGGCAAACCTATGACACGCATGTCATAGGTGACATGCGAACTCATTTTTTTGGTTGATTTTTCTTTGTTAAATGGCATTTAAATATATAAAATAAACATCAAAAACGTAAGTCTTTGTTTTACTATGGTTGCAAATATCAAAAAAATTCTATATGTGACACGGCACCAGAGTTAAGTTAGGGTTTTTCAAAATGCTGACACGCCGAGCTCAAAAGGTTTGCCATCACTGTCCTAGTAGATCTTGTTAGCACCTCATAGAATTTCTTTTGTTAAAAATATTGTTTTTTTCTTGATTCTAACTTCAATACAATTCTAAGAACTGACTTATCTTGCAAATGCCCATATAAGTAATCGGTTTTATCTTGAATATTTAGGCCAATATTATATTTATTTCAAACTGCAATTAACAGTAATTTTTGCAAACCACCTGAAGGACAGTTGATCAGATTACATCCTCTCTCCTCCTAAGTTGTCCCAGATAACAGACAGACTGCTGATTGGAAGATTATTTCTGTACTTCTCAGAGGAGTCAGTTTGGACACAAATTCCTAAATTAGTTGATAAAGCAAAGTTTGGCTTGGAAATTTCACCAAAGGTTAATAATATTTACATATATAACTATTGAAACAGGCAAATATTTAGGCTGTTGTTTCTATTTATTTGTTAGTCTTGTAACTTGCTAGCTTTGCAGAAAGTCAAAAGTACTAAGTGATAAGTTTCACAGTCTGTTTTCCCTAGTCAATGTCTTGGGGCTTTGTTAGTGGAGAGCAACAGTGGTCACAATGTGGACTGCCTCTGAAAATGTAGCATTTAGACAGTATTCACTGAGTCATGATATCTCTTTCTAGTGCTCATTTTTCTGAACATGGTTATAAAGGAGCATGTTACAAAGATTTTCTTCTACTACAAATGACATCCAAATTTTGGAAAATCTAGAATATGCACTTATAGACGGAGGTTTTATTATGAGGAAGATTTCTTTCAGTTAATACAGAGTCAGCTATTTCTGGCACAGACATTTTGAAAGAATTATACCAGAAATTAAAAGACAGGAAAAGGAACTCACTCTTCAGTGGATTGGACTAAATTATGTTGGCATTTAAGAGAATTAAGTTTCAAGGACTGCATTTTTAAAACACATTTTTAAAAGTGACTAGAGATGGTTTCAATGACTCTTCAAGCTGGACTTGCCTCCTGCTGGATAATCATTTGATCCCCACTTAACAATCCCCAGTAAAGCCTCAGATGGTTTGGGTCTGCTTTGCCTCTATGGACAGTAACAACTGTGATACGTTGCCATCTTGGCCCATGATTACATTCGTGTCTGTCCCAAAATACTTTCTGTGCCACTGTAGATTACTCCAGAATAGAGATGCTGGACAGAATAAATACAGTAACAACATCTTTTATTAATTTTCTTGGTATGTAAAGTAAAACTGATGTGTGTGTGTGTGAGAGAGAGAGGGAAAGAGAGAGAGAGAGAGAAAGGAGAGAGAGAGAGAGAGAGAGAGAGAGAGAGAGAGAGAGAGAGAGAGAAAAGAGAGTGTTTATTTCTTATGAAGCCTTTTATTTGCAACTTTATTTTTTAAATTTTTTACTGAATTTATTGGAGTGATATTGGTTAATAAAATTATATAGGCTTAAGGTATACAGTTCTATAATTCTACTTTAGAATAGTACTCTTGTGACCAGATTTTGTATTCTGGTCATACAAATTCAGTTCACTTGAAATTTTAAGAATTTATTTTTTCTAAAATCAGCAAGTTTTTGCAGTCAGAGATAAAATTAATGTAGAAATATAGTGTAAATCCCTTATTGATTCTCATACTTTTAGTATTTTGGGGTGACACTAGTTGTTAATCTGAAAGAGGTTGGGTATACAATGCTACTCAGCGATCTACAAACATCTTGATTCACTATCATTTATGCACTTATTAGACAAAATGTATTTGTCACTTAATATATAACAGATACTTTGTCAGGTAGCAGGGAATTGAAATGAAAAATGTGGCCTCTGCACCCAAATTGCTCTCATTCCAACAAAGAAAACTTACATCTTTCACAGCAGGGCCAAAGGCAAAACAAGAAATATACAATTTGTTATTAGATCACAGAGAAGGGAATGAGTACTTTCTCCAGGTTGAGTATATGTGGTAGAAGGGACATTTCAACATAGCAAACATATTTGGGCAAATATCAGTAGTTAAGAAGAGAGTGTGTTGAAATGCACTTCATCTCATCATATGGCAGCTGATGACCCAAAGGAAAATAACAAGAGCCATTTATTTTATATAATAATAACCTAATATGCTAAGTGTCTGGTCATCCATTTGTTCATTCAACCAATCAAAGTGTAATATGCTAATAATATGCTAGAACCACTCAACTGCTTGCTATGATGTGCACTGAACACCAGGGGGAAGATGCTCCGACTGGTGGGTTAGCTTGCTGCTGGGGTCCAGCCGATCAGGACTGAGCAAGATGGGCCGGACACACCCTGGAGCCCTCTGGTGGTCCCTCCTTGGCTGGCCAACCTCCTGTGTCCCTCCCTGGCCCTGATTGTGCACCAGTGGGGTCCCTTGGCCTGGTCTGTGCCCTCTCGCAATCCGGGACCCCTCGGGGGATGTCGAAGAGCTGGTTTGGACACGATCCCACAGGCCAGGCCGAGGGACCACACTGGTGCATGAATTTGTGCCCCAGGCCTCTAGTATTTTATAACCTTCTATAGCTCCAAAGTACTTCATGAATTCCTCCTTATTTGGTTTTCAAACAAACAGGTGAGAGGGAGGTTATGGTCAAATGAACGTGAGCCCATAAGTTTCTGTACAAGAGGAATGGAGCACATTTCCTGGGCTTCTGTGTGGAAGTCCAGGCTGGGATAGTGATATTCCCTGGGACAAAGTGTATTGATGTTTCCTGATGTAGGAAGCCCTCAGGAATTGAGGGACTCTTTCATATAGGAACTAAAGTAAATTATTAATAGCAAATTATTATCTTTCTTCATCAGATTCAGTAATATAATTTGTATGGTGTTTTATTCAATTGACTCCTGAAATCAAAAGAACAAAGTAGGTACAATGCTACTGAGCCTGTGATGCAGCTTTCTATCAAGAAGTGTTGTTCTTTCCAATTTATACTCTCTGTCATGTTAACAAAAATTGAGAATAAGACTGATTCTTTTTTTCATCTTCTTGGGTAGAGTGGGTTCTTCTTAATCTGGAAAGGGAAAAATCTGTGCATAATGCATGTTATTTGTGTTCCTTCAAAAATATGTAACTGGGAAGAAGAGAATACTCTATAATTTTGCTAATCAGATACTCTCATAAGTAAACAAAGAATACTTTAGGATATATTTTATTTAAAGTCATCACCTTTCATAATTATTTCATTCTGCATCATAATTTCCTAATTAGGCAATGTAATTACAGGTTGAAAATGCTGTAATCATATGTATTTAGGTTAATTATGTTAACCCTTAGTTACTGTTGAACTACTGAAATGGTAACCTGTGCAAGTGCAATGCTTATAGAGAGACAACTCAGGTTTTAAAAATTATACCATATAATAAAAACAAAGAAAAGTCTAACATTGCATAGGTTAAAATTCTATATGAAACTCATTAAGTCAAAGATAACTTTTCAATATTTAAATGCATTCAATCAGCATTCATTTAATGTTGACTTCAAGATGCTGATAGAATTATGTTTAGATGAATTCATGATTTATAATTTATGTCAATCTATAGAAGAGCAATAAATGCATTGGGAAGGAACTAATTAGCATGCATGTTATAGTTAAATAGTGAATGCTTCCTAATGGAAAACACAATGAAGAAAAACTAGCATTCACAAATTGTACTTTCTTTGCACAAATAAACCTGGAATGATTTTCTCAGTTAAAAATGTCTTTGCCATTCGTAGGTAAAAACATGTTTGCATATACTAGTACGTAGGAATATATAAATTTCAACAAGCTGTTTGACCAGATTCTCTTTAGAGGTAAAATGTATATAGTCCTTTTATCAGAGTCAACAGAGAGAATAGTATTGGTATCTTTCTCTAATTTGAGCACATGACTTTATTATTTACTAGAGGCCCGGTGCATGAATTCATGCATGGGTGGGGTCCCCAAAGAGGTGGGGGGGGCAGGACACCAGGACGCAATCAGCCCTCCGGTGGGTGATGGGACGCCCTTTCCGGCCTGGGATCTGGATCCGTCTGCTGATATTTGAGCTGGTTGTCGGAAGCCACCTGGCAGCCGTTTTTATATTATTTCTTCCTTGAGGAGCATCTAGGGAGGGGAAGCAGCCATGGTGCCCGAGGCTGACATCCAGGAGAATGGCAGCGCTGTCGGGATCCTGCCAGCCATGCTGGTCTGTAGGTGCCTGGCCCGTTCTTCAGAGATTGGACCACTGCAGGACTACTGAGGGAGTGAGTGGCTGCAGCAGGGCTGGTGGGCCACTGGGATGGGTCTGTCAGCTGAGTGGTGCTCCTACTGTGGGAGCGCACTGACCATCAGGGGGAAGCTCCTGCATTGAGAGTCTTCCCTTTGGTGGTCAGTGAGCATTATAGCAAATAGTCGTTCTGGTCGTTCCGGTCATTCAGTTCATTTTGGTAGTTTGGTCGCTTAGGCTTTTATATATATAGACTAATGGTCCAGTGCATGAAATTCTTGCACGGGTGGGTGTCCCTCAGCCCGGCTTGCACCCTCTCCATTCTGGGACCCCTCAGGGGATGTCTGACTGCCAGTTTAGGCCTGATCCCACAGGAATCCCACTCATAATCTGGGACCGCTAGCTCCTAACTACTCGCCTGCTTGCCTGCTTGATTGCCCCTAACTGCTTCTGCCTGCCAGCCTGATTGCTCCCTAACCACTCCCCTGCTGGCCTGATTGATGCCTAACTTCTTCCTTGCCGGCCTGATCACCCACAACTGCCCTCCCCTGCCACCACCTGTCTCCTCTGCTGAGACCCACCTCCTCCACGTCACGCAGAGCTGCAGGACCCCCAGGCTTCACCACGCGGAGCGGCCGCCAGGAACCACCTCCACTGTGCGTGCGGCCATCTTGTGGGGCCATCTATGACAACGTCGGGCATGAGGGCCACCTAGGCTTTTATTAGTATAGATATTTTAGGACTTCTTTTAAAAGGAATTTCAATTGTTAGTCAATTGCTATGGGTGCGGTGGTGGGAACTAAATAAAATTAGGACAAAAATAAACTTCTAACTTGGGGCAGATTTCATCCAGCATTCAGATGGGTGGCACCAAATCAATTTTATACTTAATTCAGGTTTTGGGGAGTGTTTGTGTGCCAGTTTGTTTCTAAAGTATTATAGTGGACACAAAATTGAATATAAGCACAGAAGGTAATTTAAAGATATTTTATAAAAACACAGATGAATATCTGCTTGATATTCATATCTCTCAAAAATTATACAGGTTTGGGTATCACTCCTGCCCTACGCTACAGAATTTTAAGGTTGTATACTCATGCAAGCACTTGGACAACTATTAATGAACGTTATTTTGAGGAGTTCATCATGTCATTTGAGACCTGCTAATTGAGACTACTCAAAGTGTGCTCAGAAACCATTGGACCTTGTTAGACATGCAGAATCTCAAGCTTCACCCCAGAATGACTGGACCAGACTCTGACTTTTAACAAGATTCCTGGGTGATTTGTGTCCACTTAAAGTTTGTAAAGGGCTGCTCTAGATCACACGATTTGTCTTTCAGCCAACAAGAGAGTGCAATAAAGTCATCATCTAACTAGTGATCTTATTTTCATGAGCACTAGAACCACAAATTCAGGCCCAGCTAAGGCAGTTGATATTTGTAGAGTAAGGTAGTCTCTGGGATAAGTGAATGATTTCATTATACATACTCTAGATAGAACATGCTTATTCGGGAACAGTGACTAATTGTTCAATAGGTAATTGAAATATACAGGTGAAATTGGGATTTGTTAAACAGCAATACATACATAATTTAAAACTTTAACCTAAAACAGAAATTTTTTAACTTAAAATGTAACTACTTATTTGCCAAACTTTAGATGCAGGTTCAGGGTGATGTCTTTGAGTATGAGCCCTTTGAATGGAGTTTGAGGTCATCTTTCCTCTTAAAATGGAACCTATATTACATTACCTGATATCCAATTGCAGTTTCTTTAAAATGAAAATAACAAACAAACAACAAAACTAAGGATACTTGCTCAATAATGTGAATATAATATCTTATACTTTATCTACTTAAAATTTTGGTGTAGCAAAATAATACTACTTATTCTGTGGTCTACTATTATAATTGCTTTGCTCAAGGTCACTTTATTGCTTGATTGATTGACATCAATACCTGTTCCTTAATCTTGTGTTTCTCTCCATTCTAATGTGTTTAATATAATGACAACCATTCTAATGTGTTTAATTACATATTACTTTTGTTGTGTATATTCTTGTAAAGGGTATATAATACATATGCTATATTATAAATGTTGTATAAATTGTAGTATATCTCACTTTGTCTCCTTCATTCATCATTATATTTTAAACATCCACCTATGTTGGTCTGTGTGTGATTTGTCAGCCACTTCTAATGCTGCATGGTGCTCCTTGAGTGAATCCATTATACTTCGTATATTTAATTCTCCAGTGATGGTCACTCACACCACAAACAACACTGATATATTGTGATATGCACATAAATGCCATATATGTCTCTTTTTGGTGTGAGGATTCCTTCAGGAGAGAAATTGTTGGTCCCTTGCACATGCCATACTCCTCTCCAGAGTGTCTGTGCCAGTCTACAATTCTACCGGTAGTGCATACAGATTCCTATATGTGCACATCTTCTGCAACATGTTGCTTTTCTCAGTGTTCTAATTTTTGTCAGTCTAATGGATGTAAAGGAATAATTCCTTTTTATTTTTTAAAATCTTTTAAATTTTGGAATAATTTTAGATTCATGTAAAAGTTGCAAAGTTAATACAGAAATTTCCTCTGTACTCTTCACCAAGCTCCTCTAACTGTTAACATAGCAAAGATACATTTGTCAAAACTATGGGACCAACATTGGCACAGAACTATCAACAAAACTAGAGACTTTATTCAGATCTCACATTTTCCCATGTGGGTCCTTTTTCTGTTTCAGGATTCACTCCAGGAAATTACATTGCATTTAGTTATGTCCCCCTAGTCCCCTGTTGTCCATGTCATTCTTCCCTTGCTTTTCATGATCTTGAGATTTTTGAAGAGCACTGTCCAGGTATTTTGTAGGATGCCCTTTCATTTGGTCTTGTCTGATGTTTTTTCCTGATTAAACTTGGGTTTTGGGTTGGAGAAAATACCACAGAAATGATGTTCCCTTCTTACCATGTCAAAGGAATACATGATATCAACATGACTTATCACTACTGACTAAGTCTAGTGGATCCCACTATTTTAAATTGTGTTTCTTTTTTTACCAGTAAGTTCAGGTATGTCCTTATAAATGTGATATCTTTTTTGTTTCCTCTTCTGTAAGCTGCCTGTTCACATCTTTTAACCATTTTCCTATGAGGATTCTGTATTTTTTGTTGTTGATTCATAATCATTTTTGTTATATTATAGAGATTAGTCTTTCATTGATTTTAAACATTACCAATGTCTTCCATTAGCCTATTTACTCAGTTCTTCATTGACCAAACATCTTTAATTTTTATGTGATAATATTCTTTTATTTTTTATGAAGTTTTTATGAGGCTTTTAAAGTTTCAAAAAAGCCCTCTGCCTTTAGATAACATAATTATTCTCTATTTTTCTATTATATATGTAGTTTTATCTTTCACTTTAATATTTAATCTGCCTGTAATCCACATTACTCATTACATTAGGTAGATATACAGTTTATTTTGTTTCACATAGTGGATCAGTTTTCAAAATTTATTTTCTAAACATCATGTTCTTTCCAATTAATTTGTTGTGCCACTTTATTGTAAATTAAGTCTTCCCTGAGTTTTCTATTCTCTACCATTGATCTGTATGCCTGTTGCTCTTGCAATATCATAATAGAATTTCTTTTACTCTGATCTGTAAATTTACTAATAAAACACAATTGTATTGGGGTTGCATTAAATTTACATATAAATTTAGAGGGAGAATTGATGTAAATATCTCTTTCAGTTAATCCTTTTTGTCCTTTTATTCAGTTTGAAGGTTTATTCATGGAAGTCTTTTAGACTTTTGGCTATGCAAATTCTTCATAATTTTGTGGCTATTGTAAAAATTATTTTAAAATTATTTTTTTAATTTGCTATTGCTGGTCGAGAGAAACATTATTGGTTTTCATAGGTTGACTTTGAATTTATCATCTCATTTTTTACATTTTATAGCTGTGTTTTCCTTAATTTATTAATATTTATTAATAGTCTATTTTGTGGCTGGCCTATTCTGAGCACTTGGGGTAGATCAGAGAGCAAAATTCTCCTGTGAAGATTGTATTCTGTCTACCTCATGGGGACAGATAGACAAGAAAGAAATGTAATAAATAAGTATGTCATGCGCTATAATAGAAGTGGAATATGCTACAGTAAAAAGAAAATCAGAGTAGAGGGGATCAGGAATGTGGGCAAGTATTTGCAATGTACTAGAGAGGTCTGGGAAGACTGTTTGAGAAGTGGCATTGAACAAAGACATAAATGTAGTAATTGAATCAGTTATGTAAGTTTTAGAGGCCTGGTGCATGAAATTCATGCACTGGAGGGCGGGGTGGCCCTCAGCACAGCATGCACCCTCTCCAATCCGGAACCCCTCAGAGGATGTCTGACTGCTGGTTTAGGCTCTCTTGCAATCGGGGACTGCTAGCTCCTAACCGCTCACCTGCCTGCCTGCCTGATCACCCGTAGCCACTCTGCCTGCCTGCCTGCCTGATCGCCCATAACCACCTCTGCCTGCCTGATGCCCCTAACTACTCTCCCCTGCTGGCCTGATTGCCCCTAACCACCTCTGCCTCAGCCCCCGCCACCATAGCTTTGTCTGGAAGGATGCCCGGAAGATGTCCGGTCTATCTGGTCTAATTAGCATATTACCCTTTTATTAGTATAGTTGTGGAGTAGAGCCTTTCACAAGGAGGATCAGCCAGTGCAAAGGGCCTGGCAGCCATGGTGAGAATAGGTTCAAAAGACAAAAGAGAAGGAATAGGGCTGTCAGTGAGGAGGCTGTTTCAAAAATGCAGTTTAAAAGTGCTAGCTTAGCCAATTCTGGTACCAGAGGAGGTGGTAAGAATGAATTGAATTTTGTAAATCTTTGGATAATTTGACAGGTTATTGTTTTTAAAGCAAGATACTGGTATCAAGTCCTTCTGAAGCCTTAAATTTATTTAGTTTTAGATATAATATATTTTCACCTCATTTTTAAAGCATAAACTCAATTTAATTAAGTATATTATTAAAATCACAAGTGGTGTAAGATGAAACCAGCTTTAGGAAAAACATAACTGCTGTTACTTTGTATATGACTCATGACAAAGATATACAGTCCTAGTCAGTGTTTCTTAGTGGTTAGAGCAGTGATGGTGAACCTATGACGCGTGTCAGAGGTGACACGCGAACTCATTTTTTTGGTTGATTTTTGTTTGTTAAATGGCATTTAAATATATAAAATGAATATCAAAAATATAAATCTTTGTTTTACTATGGTTGCAAATATCAAAAAATTTCTATATGTGACATGGCACCAGAGTTAAGTTAGGGTTTTTCAAAATGCTGACACGCTGAGCTCAAAAGGTTCACCATCAGTGGGTTAGAGTGTCAGCCCCACACACTGAAGGGTCTCTGGTTGGATTCCTGGTCAAGGGCACATTCCTGGGTTGCAGGTTCCCTTCCCGCCCTGGGTCAGGGCATGTGCGGGAGGCAACCAGCCCATGTGTCTCTCACATCTCTCTCTCTCTCTCTCTCTCTCTCTCTCTCTCTCTCTCTCTCTCTCTCTCTCTCTCTTTCTCTCCTTTCCACTCTTGCTGAAAAGCAATGGAAAAAATATCCTCAGGTGAGGATTAAAACACACACACATACACAAAAGACAAAGATATACCAGTATAGTGAGAAGTTAGCTTTCAGTGGGAGTATTAGTGTATCCTGGGCGATAACCAGATTTTTTACAAAAGAAATGGAAAACATTGGTTAAATTAGCAAGTAAGCTAAGTGAGGATCAATTCAGAGTTTCCCGTTCTTGGCTGGTATATATATATATCACCTAGTTTCAGGAAGAATTTAAGATAGCCTTATAAACATAGAAAGCATAGCAAGGCAAGATATACTTTGAAGTAGATGAGGAAAGCAGACCTCAAAGAAAAAAAAGAGCAAGCAAAAGCATGAAACATAACATAAAGAAAGATAAGAAGACTATTTACTAGAGATGAGTTGTAAATCTTGTTAGCGTTGAAAGCAGGTAAAACTGCTGCTCATCAAAATTATTTAGGATGGTCTCATATAAATAATAAAGTACACTTTTGGGTTATTTGACTCACATTATTTTATTTCTTTTAGAAATACATCTTAACTATATACCATAGAATTTAGTCAAGAATCAATATGAAATATGGATATATGTATCTATACATATATATGCTTTGAATATTATTATACATTAAATTACATAGTGCTATCTGTAAATAATCCACACGGTTCTCTTATGTCAAAGCGCACATTTTTATCTTCCTGTGCTGCCTTGGTGCTTACTTTCTATGAACAATAGGTACTCTGTAGCTTGCTTTCCTCTTCGATTTGATTTCCAGGAAGCTTGGAGTGATTGCCAAGGATTTTCTTAATTTGTTGTGATAATTTCCTTTATTCTCAGGCCTCCATATTATTTGGCTCTTCTGTTTTAATTTTAAAATTAGTTTTACACTTAATTTTTTTTTGTGATACAGCCACTTCAAACCCTCTTTGATAATGCTGTGTGTGAATTGACTAATTTATAATTCCTTTCCTTATAATTAATAGAAATCTATCTTCAGCAAAATACATGGATATTCTTTTAAGGTTGCAGGAGGAAGGACTATAACATCAACCTCGGGAACAGGGACTGGAAAGGGATCCGAATCTATCTGTGACCCACGTTCCTCTTTGTAGGTTTGTTTTCATTTTCTTTCTTACTGTGATGGGTTTCTTTTGCTTCCTCAATTCTCACACTGAATGGAAGAGGTCCACCTCACTTCTCAGGCCTATCGTTGGCTTATAGGTAAAACAACCTTGGAGAGCTGACCTAAGTGTCTCTCTCTCTCTCAGTCACCCTACCTCTCCCTTCCCTCACCCTCCTGCTCCCCCCAGTTTCTCTCTCTCAGTCGTCCTCTCTCTGAAAAGTCCCAGATAAGTCTAACTTTGGTTAGAGCCCACTTTTGTATCCATTAACTGTTCTTAGGGGAATGGATTCATCTGACTGCTGGTCCTGCCATTATGTAAGACAAAACTTCACATTTGCAGGGTTTTTTTTTCAGAGATGAAACAAAATACATGATTTAAAAGGATGAATACAAATAGCAAAAAGTGCAAATTGAACAAATAAAAATTAAAAAAAGAAATACACACACACTAATGCTTTTGCTTATAACATAGCTGCTTGACACTGCAAATTGAGAGCCTTGAGTATTTAACATGCCTCAATATTCACAGGATTTGAAGACCCAGACTGGCCAAACCCCCCAGTGGGAACCCTCACCCCATGAGGGTGTGGCCAGCCTGGGTGAGGGGCTGAGGGCTGTTTTTAGGCTGGCTACACCCCCTTCAGGGTGGGGGTCCCTGCTGGGGGGTGTGGCCAGCCTGGGTGAGGGGCTGATGGCTGTTTGCAGGCTGGCCACAGCCCTGGGAAACCCTGGCTCCCAGATCTCCTTGAGCGAAGGCCACAGTGGCTGGAAGCAGGTATCTGGGCTTTATTTATCTTCTATAATTAAAACTTTGTAGCCTTGAGCAGAGCTCAGGGCCAGCAGGGCAGGTGGGAAGCTTGGCTTCCTCCATTGCCAGGGGCAACCCAAGCCTCCTGTTCACTGCAGCTCTGTGGCTGCTGCCATCTTGGTTGGGTTTATTTGCATACTTGCTCCTGATTGGGTGGTGGGCATGGCTTTTGGTGTAGCAGAGGTATGGTCAATTTGCATGTTTCTCTTTCATTAGATAAGATGATTTTAGCCTTCTCTGTGAAAATTGTGGTATTTTTTTTACAAGTGTAATTTTTTATTTTGAAGTTTATGCCCAAACATTTCACACAGGAAAACAAACCTAAAGGACACACACACACACACACACACACACACACACACACAAAGGGAAGAAGACAGATACATACCAGTTTGATTCAATTAGTTACAAATTTGGTGATCAAAATAGATTCACTAAGTTCATTACTTGCTTTGCATTTGATATCTGATGGGGGTTAATTAAGTAAAGTTTCCACTCAAGTGGGTTAATAGCACTAATTTGGGAAGTCACTTTATTTAGATTCCTTAAGTCTCACTCCTTGCTTGTGAGGCAGTGAGGTCCTGACATATGGGTAGGCTTTGCAACCATCCTTCATAATACCTGCTATCACCAGAAAATCCCTCTTTTCCATCTGTTGTTGAATTATCCCCTATCACAATTTTTTGAAGTTAATGAAGCATTTTTGAAAAACACACAAACATGTAATAGAATCTCTCTGGATTTGCTTGGAAAATAATCTATCTTCTAACAGTAAAAGTCCCATATCAGATAGGACTTTTATTAGATAGGAATAACATTTAATTCTGATCATTTGCTTTCCATGTAGTAGTGAACATGAAACTGAGCAATGTAGATTTCTCCTAAAAGGATATGGTGTGATATCTTGGATAATGGGCACAAGCTAATGAATTAAGAACTTCCAGGCAAGGAGAGTTTAGAAGGTAAGGGACCTCTGGAAATAAGGCAGAGGCTGTAACTCAACACCACCAGCCCTAATGGGTGGACTAAATATCTAAGTCAATCAGAATCTAGTCCCAAGGGAAGTAATGAAAAGAACAGGTAGGAATTCAGAGGTTTCTCTAAGCCAAAAACGGCATTTTCTGTCAAGTCAATTTAATTCAAGCAGAGATATAGTCCATCTGGTGTTATGATTTATTTTGAAACTACGGGAAGATTGTCATTTCCCCTGCTACTCCGAATATAGTAAGTAGGCCTTTAATGCACTTTAAAAAAATTAGTTAACACACATTAAGAGCTGGAGGAGGTTTGTAGTTTGTTTACAATGTCTCTATTTTCTTCTGTGAGTGAAAAAATACTATTCCTGGAAGTTGAAAAAAAAATTACAATGTACTTTATCAGTGATGGTTTTTGAAAGAAACTTCCAACAGAAGAGCTTTTATGATATCTAATAAAATGGTAAATTATGGTGGGATTCTTTCAGCCACTTGGTTCATTCTTGTCTATTCATGAATAGCCTTGAACTACCTCCTCCAGAAGGAAGCCATTCTAGATAGACACTTTATTGAACTTGCAGTGCAGGCAAAATCTCCAGGCCAGGTTATGCAATACCAAACAAGTCTTGTTGAAATCACACTAGTTTTCTGTTGTGTTTCTTAGCAATTAATCTAAATGAGGAATGTGAGCTATTTTGATGTGATCTTAATTCTATTAAGGAGATGAGTTGCAACAAAAGTCTCTATGTTTACTATGATGTAGTGAGTAATGAAAGATATAGGCCAAAAGGAAGTGCTTGCATATCATTTCAAATGAAGAAATAATGAATGAGGATGGATGATAGATGTATAAGTACTGCTACAATCTCTATAAGTAGTTGTGAATAAATTCAGTCTATTCGGAAAGAAAAGTCTCCAGTATGTCATGGGTATGAATTCTTAGGTTTCTTCACCAATTTCTCTTTGTGCCCCCTGCTTTCCACTCACCCACCCGAGGTATACATGGGCTGCCCGTTCCCACTTGACTTTATTTTTTGACCCTCCAATAATAACTGGGAAAGGTAAAGGTCCACTTAAAAGGTAAGGATTGTTCCCAGCTCCTCTGAAGGAATGCAACATCTTTGCTCTCTTGAGCTTTTCCAACCAATCTCATGCCCTGCTTTCACCTAAAACTAAGTGAAGAAGGGACTATTTTGAACTTCTCCTTTATAGTCTTGAGCACCTCTAGTGTTCCAGATGGCGTTACAGATTCAGAACTGTCTTACATCCATGCTTGCTTCAGGATCAAGTGAACAAATGACTTAATGTATCTTAGAAGATACATTATTTTAAAAAAGGTCTCTGGATCCTTTGCTTTGAAGTTTGGGAGCTGGCTAAGGATCTGTGCTGGAGGAGATTGAGGCATCAGCAAGATTGCCTGAGCAGAGCAGAGCAAATCAAATGGGAGAGAATAACTATTGACAGAACAGAAGCTGGTATTCTGGATCCAAGAGGCTATGTGGGGAAAGAACTGAATCCTCTGATGGATCTATTAGTCCATATACCATCCTATCTATTGATGAAGAAATTCATCTTCCAGTAATAAGGCATACAATAAGGCATGCAAAAAATGGTCACACTTTTCTGAGACACCATGTCTTTCAAATGTACATCATCACCACCCACTTAGATAAAGCCCTTCTGACAACATCTAGTGAAGTCCTAAGCCTTCATCATGGCCCTCGTCTCCTTTTCCCTTCCTGATTATCTTGAGACCTCTTATTCCTGCTAACCATAGGCTATGCGTGTTAGAGGACCTTGGGTTGAACCATATTAAAAAATAGATCAACCAAAGACTTGTATGCATGTATATAAGCATAACCAATGGACACAGTCACCAGAGGGGTGAGGGCATGAGCGGGGAGGGGGGATAGGGGGAAGGAGCAATGGGGGGATAAGGACACCTATGTAATTCTATATAATAAAAGGCTAATATGAAAATCGACTGAACAATGGGAATGAACGGTCACTATGACATGCACTGACCACCAGGGGGCAGATGCTCAATTCAGGGGCTGCCCCCTGGTGGTCAGTGTACTCCCACAGGGGGAGCACTGCTCAGCCAGAAGCCCTGAGCCAGGTTCACGGCTGGCAAGTGCAGCGGCAGTGGCGGGAGCCCCTCTCACCTCCATGGCAGCACTAAGGATGTCCTACTGCTGGCTTAGGCCTGCTCTCTCTGGGGAGCGGGCCTAAGCCAGCAATAGAACATCCCCCGAGGGCTCCCGGACTGCGAGAGGGTGCAGGCCAGGCTGAGGGACCCCCCCCCCCACCCGAGTGCATGAATTTCATGCACTGGACCTCTAGTACCTTAATAAAGAAAAAAAAAAAAAAGAAAGAGAGAGATCCGGTAATTTTATGTCTTAAAGAACTTGATTGTGGTGGTTACCAACCTCTGGCAGGAGGACACTCATTTTTTTCCTTACCTCATTGAGGTAATTCAAATGAGAGTGTTAGTTCCAGTTTTGTTTCCGAGGTGGCTCACTTTCCTAAATATCACCTATATTTGCAACCACCACATGGAGAAAAGTATTCAAGTAAAATCACCCATCAAACAGGGAGGCTTTTTGAGGACAGGGCCCGTGTGACTTCACATGCAGGCCCCCAGGCTGGGCTGGATGTGGTGATTCTGACAGACACTGCTCAAGCATGGAAGATGGCTTCCCAGTTTCTCCACATCCAATTTGACAATTATTGTTCCATCATTTATTAACCATTATTTGACTTCTCTTCTCTATTGTATGAGGAAGATGTCGCCATGAGTGTCTGGCCTTTGGGTGTGGCCCACACAGTTTCATTCGCCTCATTTTGGTCAACTTATCCTTGATAGCTTTTCTCAAATTCCATTTTCTGTATAAATTTTTCTCATGCTATTTGTCTGTATGACATATGCTTGTCTCTGATGGTGTTGCATTTAGCAGGTTACTTGCTTAATTTATTTTATGTCTAATTATTTAATTTATGAGACTTGCATATCCCCCAAATGGCTGTATATTTTCTTGAGGTTGAGATTCCACCAAATACTTAGGGCCAGGGGAATGAGGCTAAGTGAGGAAAGGGCACCAGGGGACTAGGCTTCTTCTCTCACTCCTTCAACAGGCTTTGGGGGAGTCGGGAAATGCCAACATGTGGCATTCCCTGTGGCCCTGCCCTGACCTGTATAACATTAACACAATTCCTGAGTGCTCTCATGCAGGAGTGGGCTCATTTCCCCGGAGCTGCCCTCCTCAGTAGAGTCCACTGTGAAAACACAGTGAGGCCTAATTGTTTCCTGACAGATTTATAGTTCCCCTTAATCAAATGTCACTGTTAAGAACAGATGGAAAGCTGTGGACCAGACCAGCAAAGAGAAATATGGGCCTTCACTCTTTCCACCTCTGTTAGAGACAGACAAGCCGTGTAGGGAGCCACAGGGAGGTGGGAACTCAGGCAAACTGCTACTGCCATTTCCTCGTATGTAGGACGCTGGGGGAGTAGTGATATCATGCAGCGTGTATGAATATATGTTTAGGCAACAGTACATTTCTCTGCAGTCTTTCCCAGACACCACACACTGTGGGCATTACAATAGCTGTTCAGCTGTAGCGCTACTTATAATTATGCACAGTTGAACTCTTTCTGAGCCATTCTCCCTGCTGCAATCTAGAGGAGGCAAACATCTAATATGTTTGGTTCTCCCTGTTCATTTTGACAACTTCTTAAAAGGCATCATGATAATGTTTGCATGTATCATGCAGCTAGAAGAATGAAAATTCCATTACAAGCTCTGGAATTACAAGGTTCTCTTCAACTGACATCAATCAGACCCATTTGACACTGCCATTCAAGTACTCATGTCACAGGCACGGGGCAGAGTATGCAAATGTAAGTGTTTCTTCCTAGTGACTGAGAGGGTGAATCCGAAAACAGAAAGATTAAGAAAGCAGCCACACCTGATGCACAAAGAGATTAAAATATGGCCCCTCTCCTTGTGGACACAAGTGAGTGTTTGGGGCTATTTTAACTGCCGATGACTGTAATAGCTTCATGGTGTCTTATTGATCTGAGGATTTAATATCCTTATCTAATGGAGTGCAGACCATAGGAGGCATTTATAACCCCTGCACCTCCTCCCAGCAGATAGTAATGTGCACTTGGCCGTATGTAACAGGGCTCTAATTCCCCGAGGGCTCTGGGCACGTCCTAACCTGGAAGTGAAGCTCCCATAATTTAGTAACACCATTAGAGATCTGCGCAGAATTAGCTTTATGCAGTTATGCACTTGGTTGTTTATAATCTGCTTTGTTAAAATTTTGATGATAATTCAGCATCACTTCCTTCTTTTGGAAGTACATTTTGTTTGCTTTAAAAGGTGAAAGTGTCACCCTTGCCGGCTTGGTCAGTGGTTAGAGTGATAGCCAGCCACTCTAACTGAAGGGTCGCAGGTTTGATTCAGGTCAAGGGCACACGTGTGGGAAGCAACCAATTGATGTGTCTCTCTCTCTGTCTCTCCCTCTCCCACTCTATCTAAAAATCAATGGAAAAAATATCCTTAGGTGAAGATTAACAAAAAAGAGAAAGAAAGGTGACTGTGTCTGCTTAATGCTTTAAAACATCTTTTACTGGTAGCGTTACTGCCTTAAATGTTCAGATAAAAAAAATAAACTATTTTAGAAGCTTGTGATTTCTTACTAGAACATGAAATCCAAAAGCTAAATAGTTTGGATAAAAATACTAAGTTGATCTTTTCAAGGTTACCTTGGTCTAGAATTTTTTAATATTTTTGTTCTTTAACCAAAGATGTATGAGTGAATATTATTCTAAGGGAGTGTGTGTGTGTTTGTGTGTGTGTGTGGGGGGGGGGGAGTGTAGGTGTGAAATAGAAAGCGATGTTTCAGTACCAAATACTAAGATCATCTTTATTTTGAAATACATTTTTATAATAAAAGTGGACAAATAAAGTAACAAAAATGCTTCTATTATTTTCTTTTTAAAATTAAATATATAAATTGCTTTCATTGTTTTAAATGACAGTCAAACTGTTAATTTCTACAGTCTTTTTAAAGTCACTCTTCTCTTAATGTTTTATTTGTCTAGCGATAAACAAAAACAACAACAAAATGAAACTATGTGTGTGCACATTTACATGTGTACCTAAACACATATGTGTGCCTGTATGGCATGTTTGTGCTTTTGTGTGTGTACAAGCTATTTTGAGTGTAGGCATGTGTGTTTGTGTTCATGTGATCCTGTGAACATGTGTATGTGTGCAATTATACATGCATGAGTGTGAATATGTGTGTGTACAAATAATTTTTTGCAGCTTCTGCAGACCACATTAAGTTAATTTTCACATCAACAAAAATTCACCAAGCACATGTCTCTAGCATTTTGTTAAACACATGGGATACAAAAATGAACATGACCCTCTTCTGGATCTTGAAAATGTCAAAATAGAACAGAAAGAAAACTTTGCATGCAAATAACAATAAAGCAGTGGAATATGTTTTACTAATTTGTGAGCAGAGCCTCAGTCAACTGATAGAATGGAATCAAACATTCAGAGGAAAGATAGAAAGTAGAGGAAATGATGGTGATGTGTGAGATAGCCTGGAAGTATGAATAGAATTTAGCCCTTTGGAGAAAGGGGGGGGGGAGGTAATTTAGATAAAAAGAGTTACCAGTGTAAATAGGAAAATAAAGTTGTGAAACTGCATACTCTGTTGAAGGAATGTTTATTTAAATGATAGGAGCAGAGGGTGCATGGTAACAAAAAGGAAACTAAGATTTTTCTGGGTAGGATGTCTACTGCTGGGTGGTGAAAAAGGTTGGCCGACTTATCAGGCTGCCTAGAAGTGAATCTCATCTCTTCCATTTACTAGCTGTGTGGCTTTGTGCAAGTTACTTCACCTCTCTGAACTTCAGTTCCTTTTTCTGATGGTAACTGCAGTGAGGATTGGTTGAAATAATACACTTAATATAATGACTGGTATATAGTGAACATTTGATAAGAGGTAGTTATTATCTTGTACTTGGCATGAAGATAATATTGATAGCTAAAAGTTTTTGAGCTTGCTACACGGCAGACACTGTGCTAAATGTACATCATTTCATTGGATCTTCACCAGAGCCCATGGGCATGATTGCTATTGCTCTCCCCTCTTACAGATGAGGAAACAGCTTAGTGAGGTCACGACAAAGATCCTCACCACATGCAAATCTGCCGGCCTCCAGAGGCTGGCTGCCAGGGCTTTCAGGAGGAGGACGTCGGTAGGCAGTAAACTAGAATGCGACGCTGACGCTCAAATGCTGAAGTGCCGCAGTCATCGGCAAAGACTTCAGACTTTCTTCCCTCACAGTAGAAAATCGTGAAACATTTTTCTCAGAGAAGTGACATTATCATTATCACTTATTTAACAGCTCTATATTGAACTCAATTAGCAAAATATACATATCACTGTTTTATGGATTTTTGAATACAAAGTTCTTTTGGATACAAAGTTCTCTTGTTTGCTATGGTCTGATCTGCTTGGGTCCCGACTTGTGTTTTATTAGTCTTTGCAGCCCAAGCTACTATAGGCCAGGCACTGTGCTAAACGTTGGAAAGAAAATGCTGAGCAAAAGCAGATGTGGTCTCTGCTCTCATGGAACTAACAGCTTAGTTGGGTGGAGGAGGGGGATAACTAATAAGCACACAACAGTAAAATTGCCACTCTGATAAATGCTCCCAAGGCAAGGTTCACAGTGGCGTGAAAGCAGATAAAGAGAGAGTTGAACCAAGACAAGGGGGTCATAGATATTTTCTTTGAGGAATTGAGGCTTGAAGAGAGAGCCGAAAGGTGAGTAGGGGTTAACTGGGCAAAGAACGGAAGGGGGAAGAACAGCATGTGCAAAGGTCCTGTGAGAAGAGGAAACACTGTGAGTAAAAGAGGCAAAAGAGGGCTAGAGTGTCTGGAGGAAACAGATCTAAAGCAGCAGTGTCCAATAAAAAGATGACAGCTAGATATGTAACATAAATTTTCTAGTAATTTTAAAAAGCAATACAGTAGGTGAAATTACTTTTATAAAGTACTTTACTTAACCCAATATATTAAAAATATCATTACAACATAGAGTTAACATAAAAAGTATTAATTTGATATTTTACCTCCCTTCTCTTGTAGTAAGTGTTTGTAATCCAGTGTGCATTCAGGAATACTTGATCCCTATTTAAATTTCATGAAGTTTATAGTTAAAAAAATAACTGCACATACCAAGTTATTCCAAAGGTACTTCAATGTTTTCCAGTAACTGAATCAGTACCTATTTTTAAATTTAAGATAATTAAAATTGAATAAAATTAAAAATGTGACATTAGTTACATTTCAAATGCTCAATCATCAGAAGTGGGACTGGTGGCTTCTCTGTGAGGCAGTGCACAATGGGAGAGAGAGAGCATGTCCAGATCATAGTGGCCTTCAAAACCTCACTAAGAATTTTTTCTTTCTTCCAAGATCAGTGAAACACCACTAGGGAGTGCTAAGCGTGGGGAACATTAAGAGATTTGAGTTTTAAAAAGGTAATTCCGCTAACAGTGAAGAGAATGGCTTGGGGTTAAGCTGGAGACAAGGGAAAGAGTGTGACCAATAAGAATGCCATCACCATCATTTAGGCCAAAGATTATGGTTATTTGGAAAGGGTGTTATTGATAGAAGTTATTGGATTCAAGAGATATTTAAGGGACAAAATCCACAGGAGTTGATGATGCACTTGAAACGGAGGCAGATGTTGCCAGAAGACTAGGGTTGCTATCTACTGCTGAATTATCAGTGGGCCAATAATTTAGACATGGCTCAATGAGGATGGCGTATCATTGTTCCTTGGTATCTGGAGTCTAAGCCAGGGAAAAATCAAATGATTAGAAACAATTTGAATGACTGGTAGATTGCACCATCTCAAGACTTCCCCTTTCTGGAGCTTAGCCAAGAAGACTCAATGATTTAGGCTCAGCTGGAGCTGTCTTAGTAGAATGATCACACATCCTGTATAATAAAAGCCTAGTATGCAAATCGATCGAACAGTGGAATGACCAGTGGAACAACTGGTTGCTATGATGTGCACTGACCACCAGGGGGCAGATGCTCAATGCACGAGCTGCCCCCAGGCCCCAGACCAGCCGAGGTGGGTGCCAGCAGGGGCCCCCATTCACCTTGCCGGTCACCCCACAGAGGGAGGCAACCAGAAGCAGCGGGGGGCGGGGCCAGTGAGTGGGCAGCACCAGGCCAGTGAAGACAGGTGCCAGCAGGGTCCCCCCCAATCACCCCACCGATCGCCCCAAAGATTGGCCCTGATTGCCAGCCAGGCATAGGAGCCCTACCCATGCACAGATTTCATGCATTGGGCTTCTAGTTTCCTCTATGTATTGCTTGGGCTTCCTCATATCAGGAGAGCTTTGAGGGTATTCAAATTCTTACAGAGTAGCTTTCCATGAGCATTCCATCAAATAAGGAGGAAGTTGCATGACTTTTTATATTAATCTAAAAAAATCACATGCCTTGCCTAACCGGCATGGCTCAATGGAAAAAGTGTCAACCTATGAACCAGGAAGTCACAGTTTGAACCCAGGTTGTGGGTTCGATCCCCAGTGTGGTGCATGCAGGAGGCAGTCAATCAATGATTCTCTCTCATCATTGATGTTTTTATCTCTCTCTCCCTCTCCCTTCCTCTCTGAAATCAATAAAAAAATATTTTTAAAAAATCGCATGCCTTCATTTTCACTGGATTCTATTAGTTGAAACAGCCACAAACTAACTCAGATTCAAAGAGAGAGGATAGAAATCCCACCTCTGAGCATGAGGAATTTCAAGGAATTTGGAACCATGTTACAAAGCCACCTAAGAACATTTTGGGGCCTTCTCATTTTAAAGATGCTTTTGAGTCATCTAAGGGAGGCAGTTGGATATTCTTTCTGGTCTGGAGTTCAGAGAAGTCTAGGATGGAAATATAAGTTTATAAACTTCGTATTGATGTGGCAATTACAGTATACAGATGAGGACCTGTAAGAAGGGGGTCAGGGTTGAGTAGAGAGCCTTGAGGAATTTCAGCCACTTTCTGCTCTGCAGGAGGGGCAACCATGGAGCAGCCAGGCAGCAGGGAGAAAGACAGGAAAGTGTCGCGCCTTGGAAACCAGGAAAAGCGTGTGTTTCAAAAAGGAAAAAGTAGTAACAGTAGTAACAGTTTTAAATCTTCTAAAATGTCAAGAAGGCTAAAGGAAGATAAATGTCTATTGCTTTTTCTGACAGGGCAGCCATTGTTTACCTTTTAAGAATAATTTTGGTGTTTTAGGAAAAAATCTGAATGCAATATAAAAGATGGGTTGCTGTAGGGAGAACCTGAAGACTGGGAGAAGATGGTGACTAAGAATAGTGGTTCCATTATATCAAAATGACAATATTAATTAATCCTAGAGAGGCATACGTAGATGGATAAAATGCATAGCTTCATTTTTTAAAAATAGAGATGAATGTTTTCTCCTAGTTTTGTATCTTTAAAAAAATAATTTTTACCCATAATTCTTAGAGTAAATAAAACTCTATACTGGGTTTCTTTCAAGCAATATTATAGACAAGAGCTATAAATATTATCACAAACCTGACTCAATTTTGTTGTCAGAATTGGAAAAATATTGAAATGCTGTGGGTTTGAGTCTGGATGTGATCAACATAAGACTGCTAAAATAGACCAGAATTTTTAGAGATGAGAGAAATATACTTTCCATGTATAGATTCAGTTCCATATGAAAATTTTTTATGTAATAAAAATCTTTCCACAGTTTTAAAAGTGGCCTCAAAGTTTAGTTATGTAAAATACAATACATACTCAAGTCTAATATTGTGGGATAAGAATATTTTATCTCAATATAAACAAATATACTTTAATGTACATTTTTAAAGTAGAATGATTAAATACACAAGTTTGATACAACCAAAAAGTACAACACCAGAGTAAAATAGTAGCAAAAAACACGGTATTTCATTTGCAATGCATGAGAAATGATTAACATCTTTAGTCATAAACAAGCTCTTAAAAACCAGTTACACTATAATAATTCAAGGAAACTGGAAAAATAAAATGAAAAAGTACATTTTTTTAAAAAAATGTGTTTGGTTTTTTTTTTAATTGATGTTAGAGAGGACAGGAGAGGGAGAGAGAGATAGAAACATCAATGATGAAAATCATTGATCAGCTGCCTCCTGCACACCCCCTACTGGGGATAGAGCCTCTAACCAGGGCATATGTTCTTGACTGGAATCAAACCCAAGGACCCTTCAGTCTGCAGGCCAATGCTCTATCCACTGAGCCAAACCAGGTAGGGCCTTTAATGTACATTTGAGTTGGCATTTTATATGCTATCATTAGTCACCCAATGAAGTAAACATATCTGCCATTAATTCTTAAAAACATAAATTGTTGTAAACTAATTGGAATACAAGAATTTAAAGAAGTTCATAGAACTATAACTACTTCTAGACTCATTTAAAAATAGGAAATGATATTTAATGAACTGAAACAAGTGTTTTCTCTTTGGTTATTGGGCTAAATCCTTCAAATCCCTTTCTGATAGCTGAGCTAGGTGGCGCTCTATCTGATCCAACACACCATTTGCTTTTATGACCTGTACTTAGAGGTGCTGCTGAATCTACCCATCCCAGAGAATGATCGCAATGGTCACAATGACTGGGTCATGGATTCTGCAGTATGTTCGCTTTACACTCCCGTTCCTGCCAAAACCTTGAAGGGAAATGACAGAAATGCTAAATCATAATTTTTTTTTTTTTTGATAGACTGGCTTCTATCACAACAAAAAGCAGTATAGTTGGCCAGTCAATAGGGAAGCTTACAATGTGGTGGCTGGTTTCTCAAAGTTAGTACATAGGAGTCCTCCAGCCAACAACAGCACAGAACTGAAGCCTTCCAAAAATCCCTGAGTAAGCCTGGAGTGGATTCATTCTCAGTCAGTTGAGACCATCGCTTTGGACAATGCCTTGACTGCAACCTTTTGAGAGAAGCTAAACCTGCATTATCCAGTTAAGCTATACAGTGGGGCCTTGACTTACGAGTGTCCCGACTAACGAGTTTTTTGAGATACCAGCTGTCTCTCAGCCGATTTTTTGCATTGAGTTGATAGAGTAATTTGAGTTAATGAGCTCCTTAACAAACTCCTTAACGAGCTAGGTCTCGGAAAGAATTAAACTCGGAAGTCAAGGCCCCACTGTATCCAGATTTCTGACTCAGAAAATGTGAGATATATTTAAATTTCTAATTGTTGGGGTAATTTGTTACACAATAATGGCTAACTAATGCATACACTGTGGTTGAAGCAGAGTGAGATCAACTGGAGCCTGGGGCATGGTGAGATATGTGTGATAGAAACAATTTTAGTCAAGACTTTAGAGTGATTTCATATCCATATTAAAAGGCATCTGCATCTGTATTATAACCCTTTATTTGTTTAATTCATGTGAAAAGAGAGCATTTTTGTCTTACTTTGTAAGAGGAAATATTCCAAGATGAAGAGCCAGAAACGTACAGATGAATGAAGTTATACTGGGCACTACTTTTATCTCCATCTCCTTTTTTTAAATTTTATTTTTTGACATCACTTCTCTTGTGCTATTTTCTTATACAATTTGGCTTTAATATTTGCACCCATTTTCTTTCTACTGTCCTGTTCATTTTTTCTCTTTACTCTGCTTCCATACCCTTTAAACTTGGCAGTTCATTGAATCTCACTATTAACAATAGATTTGTCTGTAACTGATGACCTTTCTGCTAGAGGAGCTAGCTGTCTCCTAAATAATGCAGAATGTAGATCATCACCTCAGCATTAGTGGTTAAAGCAAGAGAGGAACAGGTGAAATCTAGTATTGGTTTGCTTCCAAACAGTCACTGGATGTTCTTCATTTTCTGAGTCCCGTATGCAGTCTTTCTGAAATTTGAGTAATGTATTGATTTCTCTCAGAAAGAAATAATCTTCCAGATTTGTAGTGTTGTCATTGGGTATTTTTATTATATCATATTTATCCACTTATTATAATGTGATCTACACATACACAGCACAAAATTTGATATAAATTTACCATGCTTATGCTTTCTATACAACCAATAACTAATCTACAATTTAAATACAAAATAAGAAACACAATGAAATTCAAAGTTTAATGTAAGAATATTGTCCTTTAGATTTGTTTTGATTTTATTGCTATCAATTGACTTTAATCAAATGAATTCAGAATATATGTCAGGTAGCATTATACAAAAGAGTTGTAATACATTCCAGTTCAGGATAATCGGTCATTCCTCAGAAAGCAATACTCTAATATTGCTTTAATGAGGGGTTGCTTATTAAATAAATAAAGCTGTCTTCTTCATTTGAAGAAAAAAATTACTATATGATGTTATTGAAATTTTTGTTAAAGGTGTATGTAATCCAGCCCGGCTGATGTGGCTCAGTGGTTGAGCATTGATCTACGAACCAGGAGTTCACAGTTCGATTGCTGGTCAGGGCACATGCCTGGTTGCAGGCTCCATCCCTAGTGGGGGGCCTACAGAGGTAGCTGATCAATGCTTCTCTCTTATCATTGATGTTTCTATCTCTCTCTCCCTTTCCCTTCCTACCTGAAATCAATATATATATATATATATATATATATTTTAAAAGGGTATGTAATCCAATTGCTTCTGGAATCAAGAACGGAAAAATAGTATCTGAAGTTGTTTTCAACTTTGGGAATATTTAAACCCTCATGAAGCTATTATTTGGTGTCAGTGCTGGTTGGCCCTCCCATATGACAGAGCAAGGAAATATGTGTGTGTGTGTGTATGTGTGTGTGTGTGTGCCACTCTGTGCATACACACATGGAAAGACATGGAATGGACGCTTCCCTAGAGCCTCCAGAAGGAACAGAGGTCTGACGACACCCCGATTTTCACCCTGGAAGATTCATTTCAGACTCTGCCCTCCAGAAGTGTAAAAGAATAAATTTATGTTGGGTTAAGTCACTAAGTTTTGTGATGATTTATTACAGCAATAATAGTAAACTAATGCAGCTAAAGACAAATGATGTCAGGCATCTTTTTCATATATAGGCTTATTTGCCTATATATCTTCTTTGGTGAGACATCTGTTCAGATCATTTGCCCATTTGTTACACTGGGTTATGTGTTTTCTTATTGTTGATTTTTAAAATGTTCTTTCTATTTCTTACATACAAGTCCCTTATCAGACATGTATTTTTCAAATATTTTCCCCCACATGCTGTGGCTTGTCTATAAATATCACAAACATTATCTTTTATAGAGATAATTTTAATAAAGTCGAACTTTTTCTTTTATAGGTTATGCTTTTAGTGTTGTATTTAAAACTCAGGAAAAAATGTAAGATCATACAGTTTTTTCTCCTGTGTTTTCTTCTTAAAATTTTATAATTTTGCATTTTACATTTAGCTCTATGATTCATTTTTAGTGCACTTTTGTGGAAGGTTTGTGCCTAGGTTCATTTTCCTGCACACTGATCACTCTCTCCCTGATCAAACGTTAGTCAGGCTCCTTTGAGGCCTCTTCTTGACAAGGCATTGACCTTACCCAGACTGTGGTGTGTTTTCTTAGTCCACACCCAATAATATGTTCTTATTAATTTTTAGTGAGAGAGGGAGAGCAGAGAGAGAAACATTGCTCATTTGCCTCCCAAACAGACCCCAGTGGTGATCGAACCCTCAGTCTAGGTATGTGCCCTGACCAAACCCACAAGCTTTTGGTGTACAGGACGATGCTCCAATCAACTGAGCCACCCGGCCAGGGCAAATCATGGTTTTTAAGACCATTTTCCAAAAAAGATAGTTTTATTTCTTTTTTCCAATTTGCACAGTTTTTATTTCTTTTTACTTTCTTATTGCACTAACTAAGACTTCCATTGTGAGTTTGTGGTTTCATATCCCTGATCCTAGGAAGAAAGCATCCAGTCTATCACCGTTAGGTGTGTTGTTACTTGTATGATTAAGGTCTCCTCTATCCTTAATTTACTGAATGTTTTTTTAAAGTTTTTCAGTTACAGTTCATATTCAGTATTATTTTCAAGTGTACAGCATATTAGTTAGACAATCATATACTTCACAGAGTGTTCCCCCTGATATTACTGGTACTAAAATGGCACCATGCATAGTGGCCCGTATTACAGTGTTAATGAATTTATTTGCTATGCTGCAGTTTACATCCCCATGACTATTTTGTACAAAATAATATTGACTATAAACTGTAATTGAAAAATAAAATTTAAAAAATTAAAAAGTAAAAATGAAAAAGAATTTGTGTTTGCTGTAAAGTTCAATGACCCCTTGTATTGAAATCACCCACTCATGTTAAGGTGTCTGCAGATTCATGTGAGAAGTAGGAATGTAAACTCTGAGAAGAAGATGGCACCAAACATAACTGAAAAATTGTGGAAAGAGATTGTTCATTCCTAGGTTTTATCAATGCACCACCTTGTTGGAAATTTCAATCAGAGCAGACTAAGGCAATATAGGGAAGCGTAGGTCCTGGGGAAGGTTATACCCTAGTGCCCACCTTGACCACAAGCTCAACCCTGGCTCCCGGGTACAGGTGGCTGTGGGGATGAAGGAAATGTCATGGGAAGAACACTTGGGCTAGTAGGATATGGAGTGATGTGTATCCTGAAGAGACTCAGTTTCTGCTGTGTTGAGAAGTAGCAGAGACTGTATTCACTGACATTGACTGGAAAGGCACAGGTGTGGTACATTAGGACAGCAACAGTGATCATTGTTTTTTTTTTTTTTGATATGAGTAGTTACAAACTCCTATGTAAGAGGAAGGGAATAGAAAAGAAAGAAAATATTATTTAGGAAAATGTAAAAAAGATTCCACAGTATCACAGATTGTACAAGCCATGGAACTGGAGAACACATTATAGCAAAGAGTCTGTGCACCACTTTCACATGATTTTCTTAGACCTCAGCCAGAAGGAAGTAATTCTGGTCTTCAACTGAGAGTTGGAAGGTATAACACTTCTAATTTAAAACAAACTCTTAGGTCTGTTTGCCACATGTTTTTTGGTTGGTTGGTTGTTTAATAGTCATTTGATTTTGGTGAAATGGCTTTATAGCACCATCGCTCTTTTGTTTCTTTGCTTGCCTCTTTGAGACTATTAATTTTAACAATAAAATAAGATCCTGGTATGTCATAGGACATCTCTAAAACACACCATCTGAATTGTTTCTACAGTAAAAGAGAAATCCAAGTAAGATCCAAGGCAAAACTTCCCCCAAATTTAAGGGGATAATGACTATTTTATTTTTTTAGGAAAATTGATTTACTTCCACAAAAAATTTAAGGTGTTTCTTCTGTGGTTTTAAGGAGGTTGTGAGATAACTAATGGTGAGGCATATGAAGAAGGATTTGTTCTTAATTATCTTAATTAGAAGACCTTGTGAGCCGATGACAGATATTTCCAGCTACAATATGAATTATGTTTCTACCCCTCTTCTCTAAGAATTCTGCACAGAATAAAAATAATTGTAGAATATATATATCCTAAAACTAAAAATGCACTAGACTGTAGAAGTTAATGCCTAACTTAATGAAAGGCACTGGAAATATAAATTTGGTTACCATTACTGCAAGGGGACCAGCTATCATAATTCTGGCTCACTTGGGTCTTTAACTTGGGGGGTCCTCTTCATGATCTTTGGAATGCCACATAGTAAGTGATTCTCTGGAGATACCAGCTAATAAAAATACCATCCAATCATGTTCTGTTATTTCTACCTCTTACTTCCTTACCAGTTCAGGACTCTACTGAAAACAACTAAATTCAATAGTGTTTTTTTGTTTGTTTTTTTTCCCAGTGAGCAGCTGGTGACATCTAATTTTTCCTGTTTGCAATCACAACCTAAGTAATGGATGAGCTTATTTTTTAATGCAGATATTATGTTTATATTCTAGGATGAATACACAATAGCTGCTTTCTAAAGCTCCCATTTCTGATATTCTAGCTTGTGTCATGAATTCTGACACAGAAATCATGCAATTCTTCAGAAAATTCAATGCCCGCCTCAACTGTAAGTTTCAAGAAAGCATGCTGTGCTCTAAAATGTCTGGGCATTATCTTAGAGCAACACTTTGCTTGGAAAATATTATACAGTGTCCAACTTATTTTTATTGGCGAATCCCTTGTCATTATTGTTATTTCACACCAAGAGTCCATATCCTGCTACAAAACACAGTAAGTAGTAGCATATGTAAAAACAATTTGTGTTGCGGAATTTATATCCTAAAATTCCTTCCCCTTGAGGTATGTGAAATATGAGCTCCTATGGTTCTAAGGGACTTGAGACTATGAGTGTGTGTGTGTGTGTGTGTGTGTGTGTGTGTGTGTGTGTGTGTGTGTTGGGGAGTGGGTGGGAAGGCAACAGAACAGTTTGGAATGGAAAAATTCTCATGACACATGGGCTGATGGAAGTGAAGCATTAAATTTCTGGGCATTCTGAGGCATCTCTCCTCTGAATTCAAACTCTTGGAGATTACCATACATTTTCAAAGGAGAAATGATTTTTTTTAAATTCCAAAGACAGCCAGAATGATGCAAAATCCCAGTGGAACTTTAGCAGGTAGAGCAGGAAGAGAGTGTCTAGGCAATAGCTCTTCATCATATCTTGGCTTTTATTATAGGCTATGTGGCATGATCATAATACCTGTTTTAATAAATTCTAAAGCATGTTTCCCATTCAGGGAAATGTGCAGCCAAGCAAACATTTTAAATGGCTGAGGCATACAAATGTAAAAAGATTCAGTGCATCTATCTGAAGTGTATAGTTCCCGAAATGTGGAACTATGGCTTGTAGTATGTGTTTCAGATGAACAAAGGACAGTTCCCAGAGCTGCACCACAAAGGAAAACGCTCCGGGGAGGTTATCTCAGCACCACAGTAAGCAAACACATAGAACTCCATCCTCTACGCCAAATGATAACTTCAGATTCCAAGCACCTGGGAAATTCCCAGGAGTTTAGTTGGAACAGTTGTGGCTCAGAACTCTTCCAGCAATCCTGGCAAGTGTACTCTCTGGCCTGAGAAACCCCAATCTTGGAAGACTCAAACTCTGCACCTCCACATCTGTGCCCACAGAGTCAAGCATGGAGAAAACAACACAAAACTGGGGGAAGCTGTGGCATTTTAAGTCCGTGGTCACCCATCCTAATGGGGCTTTTTAACACATCATAGAAATTCTAATGAGATGTTAGCTTGCTTCCCCACTCTCTGGAATGGCAATTTAAAACATTTTCCACTCAACTAACATCCTCAGTTTGCTTTCTTCTTGTTTTTAGCAGATGTCTTACTTCACAGAAAATTAAAATAGAAACCATGAAAGCATACCACCTCAACTTCCTGCCATCATATCTATAATTCTACCTCGATTTGCCCCTTTCCTTTCCTCCTCCCCTCCTGTCACAAAGTAGGAAGTGTCCCTTCTCCAAGGGACTTACTCCTCACAGCCACAGTTCTCAGAAAACCAAGCTGGTCCTGCCCTGGGTTACATCAGAGGCCTCCTGCGTGACAACCCAGGCTTCTCTTGTCCCTGGATTCCATCCACATTGCAACCAGAATGAACATGTAAAGCAGAACTGGGCTCATGTCACTGCCCTGTGCTAAACCTTCTGTGATGGGCTAAATTTTGTCCTCCTGCAAAATTAATATGTTGAAGTACCTTTAAATGTGATTGCATTTGGAGATAGAATTTTTAAAGAGGTATTTAAATTAAAATGAGGTCATTAGGATGGCACCTAATCCAATATGACGGGTGTCCTTATATTAACAGGAAAGCAGGGCACAGACTCATACAGAGGAAAGACCACGTGAAAACATAGGGGAAAGCAGCCATCTACAAGCCAAGAAAGAGTCCGCAGAAGAAACCAACCCCACCACCACCTTGATCTTGGACTTCAAGCCTCCAGAAGTGTGAGAAAATAACTTCCTAAGTTAATCAGTTGTGTGACAGCCCTAGCAAACCATTACACCTTACAATGACTCTCAGGCATCTCTAGGATAAAGTTCATAAAGTCTCATGTAGTTTCTAAGGCCCAGGATGATCTGGTTCATATTTTCTTCTACCACATCCTGGGCCACTCTTTGCCCCTCTCTTCACTCCAGCCACACTGATTTTTGTGAAGTTCATTGAATATGCCATTATCTTTCTTATTCTGAAACTTTTAGATGTACTGCTCTTTCTGCTTGAAATGCTTCTACCTGCTATTACTACACAATCACCCAGTCAGCCTCCTCATCTTTCAAGTCTCAACTTGAATATCACTCCTTAGAAAAGACATCCTTGTTCCCTGAAACTAGGTTAGGTTCCTCTGTATAAACTTCACAGAGCTTTGTACTTCTTCTTTACAACCCATATCCCTCACCAACCATATGGTCCATATATGTATCTCTGCAAGATGTAACCCCCAAGTGATTCAAAAACCACTTCTGTTTTTCTTGCTGCCCTATCTATACCATGTGTGCTTTTATCTGTCATGTATTTAATGTATGCTTGAATGAAGCATCAGAATGAACAGGCTAATTGCAGACAAGATCATGACTTCTGGCAGAAAAATAGACAAATATAGCACTGCTTTGGATGTGTGTTAGTAAGATTTTCAATTGTAAGTAAAATTCAATTAGGTAGATATTTGTTGCTGAAGCTGAAATAGTGAAGTAATTACCTGTAGAAAAATGTGGTGCAACTAATTTAATTCAGATTCTCGGAGCCAAGGTTATTTTTTATTTTCTCAGTCAAATTCATCATATGTTTAGAATTTCTTGGACTAGACATACTCTAGGTCTAATTTATTTTGGGATGTAGATGAAACAATTCTATGAAAGACTGATTTTTCTTTTTCATATAGAATTTATTATCTTTATAGAAACAGCCAATATGATTTTGGGCACCATCCTGGGACATATGGTGATGTGTATGTTACTATCTGGGTTTGTTGCTGCTCTTCATCTCTGGTTTCTACCAGAGGGTGGAAACCCTTTAAAAGCAGCACTTTGAGTTTCAGATCCTTTTCTTGTGGCGTGCTGTGGGAGGCGCTAGTCATATGGGAGTCACTAGTGTGCGGTTGTGGTGAGAACACACGTAGGCACCACTTTTTGTAGAAGGACCTACAGTTGCTAGAGGAGGAAACTTACGGTACGTGTACCTAGCTCTTGTGGTCAAGAGGAAGGTGGATGTGACAGCAATGTCACACCAAGAGAAGCCTTTTTTTTGTCATTTGTGTGATAAGTACAATGGTGCCATCTATTTGTAACTGATATTTTTGATGGGGTTGACTCTTCCTTAGAGGGCTGGGGACAAAAAGAGTGATGTAGCTGGCCATCATTTGCACATTTATTTACATGTCAGGGCTTTTGTTCGGGTTGTGACTGAAGCCTATTTGTAGAGTCAGGCTTAATAAAGTAAACCTCATTGAGATTCTCTTCAGGGCATATCCAAACAAACAAGATCTTCATTCTGAGCCCGTCCAAATGTCCGTAATTTGGTAAATTACTCATTCTATTTGAATGCATTAGTCATCATTTATGAATGCCAGTGAAATTGAATGGACTTCCCTCAAAGCCCTTCAGAACATTTCCATCATGCTACAAATGCCAGATTTTTCTTCCAAGACATGTTTTTCTGCTGCATTTAAAATATCTTACCCATGAACCAAATAGACAACCTGAAAAATAAAGAACCTTGCCCAGGAAGCTAATGGATCTCTGTAATTATTTTAGATTTGAACAGATTAAGGTCACATGATATAGGCTAAATATATATAAACCTTCATAATCTTCAAATTCAGTCAATACTTACTTGCTGAGCACTTTGGAATTCTTGGAAACCTTCAAAATAAATAGCTGTCAATAAGAAATAAAACAGGAAGCATCTTAAGGAAGACAATGACTTAATAGTTCACTGCCTCCAAACAAATATTTTTAAAAGGATGAAAGCTTTTTATTGAGTATATTGACTAATAGCAGATAAATAAAAATAAATATGGCCTTGAAAAGAAATACCACATGGAACTTTTTTAATGCCTTGACATTCCGTGTTCTCTTTTAAGTCAAAAGATTTTTAGTAGAACAGCAGAGAGATAAACCTGATACTTTGCCATTTATCCAGTATTTCCAAGTTAGATCAATCAAAATGTCCTTCGTCAGCATATTTTACTTGCTACATGCCTGCTAAAAGACTTTGTAATGTATTGCAAATGCATGATGAAGACAGGAGCTAAGATAAAGAAAGACTTGCCTTTGAATTTCGAGTGTATTTCAGTATTTGAGTTACCTGGGCCAAAGGATCTGGGCCACACCTAAATAATAATGTTTGAAAGAAATGCTTTGAGTAAGAGGAGAACTCCTCTTCCCCACCCTTGAGTTCTCTTTTATATTTATTTAAGGAGTGACAGAGATAGTGGTGTCGTCTATAAATTATTGCTCCAATGATGAAAATTCTTACTATTTAGCAAGGAGACATTCTTTTCAGGAAAGGACCTTTGAACACTTCTCTTGGAAAGTTTCATAAATCAAGAGCTAATTTTTAAAGTGTTCACTAGTGATCACAGGTGTTCTAATTCAGAGATGGACTTTGGTCCTTGTCTTGTTTTGCAGAACTTTCCCTATGCTCTCCATTGGCAACACTCATTTTTCTAAGGGGAAAGCTGGCTTTTTTAGAATCTCTGTGTAAAATGTCTTCTTTGATTGACCCATTATATTCCAGCTGCTCATATACTGTCTACCATCCTATGCATTTCTTGTATTTTAAATACTAGAAAGCTTTCTTTCAATATAGGAAACATTTAATAATTAAACTTGGGGATGATTTGATTCGTGATTATATGTACAGTTTTTTAATTTAAGCGTGTATGTGTGTGTACCAAGTATTTATTAGTGTACCATATTTCATCTTGAAATTCAAAGGCTAGATAATTCTTGGAAAGGATATTAAACTTCCTCATGTGAGCATTCTTAGACCCAAATGTTTAAGGTTCCAGAGGGAAAGGAAATGAACAAACTGATTGTGGGCATAGTGGTTGGAGAGGACTTGCCTCATCTGAAGACACCAGCATCTACTCACCTGACATGCAAGAATAGTTCCTGTGCTTTTAAATAATTCAGGTTTACAAGAGTAGTCAGAAGCCTGGATTTTCATTTGAAATCTCAGAATATGTACATTCTGGTAACCTAGTCTAATGAAAACATGATGTGAGCCAAACAAATAAGTATGTGGGTGCCCAGTATGCAATTTATTTTGTAAAACAGAGGGCATATTGTATCTGGAAAGAAAGTACCATAAGACTTATCAACTTCATTTGATAACTATGTAAAACATCTAAATTCAAATATAAAATGCATACCTAAATAAAATGTTTGAGAGAAACACTTTGAGTGTGAGGAGAACTTTTCCTTCTCCCTACCCTAGCCATTGAAATATCTTCTGGTTATAGGAACTGGTTCCATTCAGCACCACCCACTTCTTTATCCCAGCTCCTGCCAATACAGGTTTAGGGCCTTTACATTTCTTCAATGCCTACCTTCTTGCCCGATGTCCAGGGAAATATGTTTGTTTGTTTGTTTGTTTGTTTGTTTGTTTGTTTGTTTGTTTGGTTTATGGATGTCCTAGAATGTTATGAGAGTCAAAGGGGTTACTCAAGGAAATTTTCAGAATATGACAACACCATTGATACTGGACACAGACAGAGCAACGTGGTAGCAGAGAAGAGAACTATCTCCCAGACGGTAGCAGCGAATTGGAAAGAATGGTTCTCAGCCTTGTTGGCCTCCA
This sequence comes from Myotis daubentonii, assembly GCF_963259705.1. Lineage (NCBI taxonomy): Eukaryota > Metazoa > Chordata > Mammalia > Chiroptera > Vespertilionidae > Myotis > Myotis daubentonii. The sequence continues at coordinate 35,426,599 of NC_081845.1, forward strand.
TACATAGGAGACAGTGTACATGTGACCACTCAGCTCTGAGGCAGCCCCAGAGCATCAGTGATCATAGACAATGAGTAGTGAACTGATGCAGATTCAGCTCCCACATTGCTGAAAGGTTGAGAGAATGGTTCTTTGCAGAAATATTTCTGTCTCTATCTCCCTTCAGACCTCTCCCTCCACATCAACTCTCAACACCTCTGCATCAAACCGTTAAGCTATATGCCTTAAACTTACACAGTGATGTATGTTTTACCAATGAAGTTGGAAGAAAAGTTCTGTTCTCACCATATTCCTCTCTGGCGCGAAGAGACTATCCTCTCACACCAGATGTTTCTCCCCCAAATTTGACCATGCCCTCAGTTTATCCCTAAGGCCTTAGGATTTGGAAATAAATTCCAGAAGCTCCTCATTTTCTCAGCATTCTACTCTGTCACATTCATCTCTGAAACAATGAACACATTGAGTAGCCTGCTTGAATGGCGAGAAGGAGAAACTCTAAACACCAAGATTTTAAAAAAATAACATCTCAAGAAAATCTTATCTTACACACAAATATGTTTAAAGCTATTCTAATTCTTATTTGTATTAATTTACAAAGCTGGTATAACATTATTTTTTGGCCTACAAAAGGAAAATCACATATTGAAAATAAAATTCTACTTGAATGGTTGAACTCGCTCTGCATTCTTCCTTTTCACCCCTTTCTTCACAAAGGAGGTTCCTGACAGTCTTTAGTCGTGTGCCCTTCCATGTGCTCCTCAGGCAGAAGCACAGGATAAATACACTTGAAATGTATAGGAAGAATGTTGTTTCCTACCTTGAAGCATCATTTGCTGTTAAGAGTATTCCAAAGTGGCAAGTGCTCTTAAAGCGATGATTAATGAAGTCTGCGTGATTTTAGTACTGCACTGGGGCTGATCACCTAATAGGGAAGAAGCCAGATTTATTTTTTTCCAAAGGAGGACTCATTTGTCCCTATTATTTTTCTAACAGTCAACTAGAAACTTCTCTTCATGATGAAGAATAAAGGGACATATTGGTCTGTTTGACTCCTCAGTTTCCAAAAACTAAAAAAGGAAAAGGAATTCAGTAAAATGCTCACCTTCAGGAATACTTTGGCATAATGGTGGGGAAAGTAAAAGAACTTTGTGTTAAGTGCTCATATTTTTGGTCAACTCTAGGACCCCCTGTTACCATCCACCCCTTTAACTTCAACACTTCTCATCTTAAAATATTACTTGTTTCACATGCTAATAAATCATTTGTGTATCTGATAGATATCAAGAACTTTCACATGCTATATTGCAATAAATTAGTATAATTACCTACTAATTTATTTAAATTAGTGAGCATGTATGGTGTGATAAGGTTATTTTTGTGTTAAAAATTGATGACTAAGAGGGAGCTCACAGTAGATTTAGGAGAGCAGGATGTGTAAATAATATGCTGTTATAAGTACTGTAATAGATGTAAACAGGTTACACTGACACATCGTACAAAGGAGTTAGATAAGGCTCCCCAGGAGAGATGACCTTTTTGTTCAGCCTTCCAGAGTAGGAGGTCATCCGCCAGAGCAAGTGGAGGTGAGAGACTTGCTATGTTAGAAGAGCTATGTACTTACCAATGCATCAGTGCACCTAGAACATAGGGTGCAATGTGGAGAATGCTGCAAGAAAAGGTTTATAGGGAGGCCAGGTCTGAAAGGCCTCATAGTACAGGGTGAAGCTTTTAGACTTTACTGCAGTGTGGGACCAGAAGAGGAATTTACTAGAATAGTTGTAATAGATTATCATAGTAAAAACACCCCTCAGGCTGCATTTTAGAAATTTCATGGGAAACAGGCAAAAGTGCAAATGGGAAGGCCAGCTATGAGAGTTTATTGTAAACCAGGACAAGGCCTGAACAAGGCAATGCCAACTGAGATGGAGAAGAGAGGGCAGATTCAAGGATTGTTTAAGAGGTAGAAATGATAGACGTGACTTTTGGATGTGGTGGGTAAGGGAAGAGACTAGACTTCTGGCTTTGACCACTGGGCATTTAGTTATGCCAAAAGCCAGCACAGCGAATTCAGGAAGAAGATGATATTTTACATGGAGGATGGTGAGTTTATTTTTGGACATGACTAGTGAAAATACCTGTGCTTTATCTAAGATCAGACATTTGTGCAACTGGGTGAGGGCTTAGTTCAGATGTGGGTGAAAGATGAAGATCTGAGATTTACCAGGTCTCAGTTGAAGCTATGAAAGTACATGAGATAAACCAGGAAAATCTACAGAAGGTAAAGTAAAAATATAGATCTGGGAAACATTAACATTCATGGAGTAGGCAGAGGACATGGAGACTGCAGTCAACCTAGTATTTCTACCACCTTCACTATCTGCAAAATTATGTGTGAAATAAAAATACCTTCAAACATATGTGAGGCTATAAGATGATATAGCCTATAGATTTTCACTGAAAAACTACTAAAGAATGTACTTCAAAATTAACCCAAAGAGAGGAATAGGGTACCTCCTAAAGTTATTCACAATGACAGGAAATTTAGAAACTATTGATTAATGTAATGAGCTATAAATATAATAATTTTAAAAGGATGTATAATTCTAAACAATAATAAAGGAAATGTGTGCATTTGTATGTACATAAGATTTTATATACAAACTAGGGGCCCAGTGCCCAAATTCGTGCACCTTGAAAGGAACTCTGGGCCGCGAGGCTGTGATGGGCACAGGGGTGGGTCTTGGTCCATCCTCCGTGCCCCTGCCCAGCCCCTCCTGCTGTGGGCCCCAGTGCCCTGTCTGCTGGCAGCCCCACTCCCACCACCGCCGCTCCCACGCACTGACGACACTGGCCCCGCTTGCACCCGCTGACTGCACAGAGTGATTGGGGCCGGCGCCAGCAGCAGGTATGAGTGGCGGCTGCTGCCTCGATCGCTCCTCAGGAGCAGGGGGAGGTGCAGAAGCCCTGAGGGGTGATTGGGTCTGGCAGCGGTCACTCGCACCCACTGACGGCGCCAAGTGATCAGGGCTGGCGCTGGGCACTGGCAGTGTGTGTGAGCACCAGGCGGGACCATGGCGTGCAGGAGCAAAGAATTTTCAGTAACCACCAGAGTCTTGCCCTGATGACAGCGACCAGCGCCCCACCTTGATCTGGCGCCCCCACTCACCTGCTCCACCATCCCGCCACGGCTGAGGCCCACCATGTTTCCGTGTGCCCCCTGGTGGTCAGCGCATGTCATAGTGACTGGCTGTTTAGTTGTTCCACCATTCAGTCTATTTGTACATTAGGGTTTTATATAAATAGGTACATTTTATAGAATAAAAGCATGGTATGAAAATTGTCCCCTTGACCTGGAGTTCTTCTGGGAGTTCAACTAGGAGGCAGGGCTGACTGGAGGGAAGGAGGGAGTACCTGGCCGGCAGCTGGCAGCCACTAGGGACCCTACCAGTACATATATAGTTATGTACAATTATATATAGTCACATATTTTATTAATTTAATTTATTTATGTATATGCAATTTGAAGATTCTAAACTCTCAGAAGATTAGAAAAGTGAGGGCAAGCTATGGCCAGGTTTGGTTAGTGGTCAGAGCAAGGGCCCATTGACCAAAGGGTTGTGGGTTCGATTCCAGTTGGGCTGGTGTATGTACCTGGGTTTGCTACCTGCCCCCAGTCAGGGTCCATGCAGGAGGCAGCCAGTTGATGTGTCTCTCACATTAATGTTTCTCTCTCTCTCTCTCTCTCTCTCTCTCTCTCTCTCTCTCTCTCTCTCTCTCCCCCCCCCCCCCAACCCTTTCACTCTCTCTGGAAAGCAATAGAAAATATATCCTCAGGTGAGGATTAACAACAATAAAAAGTGAGGGAGATAACTAAAAGTATATAAATTGATAAAGGATGGTAGAAATAACTCTAAATGTATCATTAATTTTAATAACTGTAAATGGATTATATCTGCTACTAAAGAAAAGTTTATTGAAATTTTTAAATAAATAAACAGACAAAAAGACTGTTACATATTGCTGACAAGAGATATACTTAAGCCAAATGACTCTGAAATGCTGAAAATAAAGAGATGTAAAAATATATAGCATAAAATTCTAACACAAGTGGGTACAGTAATATTAATATCAGAAAAAAATAAAATTTAAGGAAACAGACTAATAGTCATAGCTAGGGATAGAAGATAATTATAAACATAAATAAAATAAACTGCTAGCAAGATATAGCAATCATTTACTTGTTGTATATAGCAATATGACTTCAAATTATCTAACGTAAAATACATACAATTTCTAGGAGAAATTACCAAACAATAGTTATAGTAGTACATTTTTAACACATTTTAAAAACCAGTAGATTTAACTAGCAAAAATTTAGTAAGTTTTAAAGATTTAAACAATAGAAGTACTAAATGGAATATATATTTTACATTATTATATATATTATTTTTTCAAGCTCAGATGTACTTAAAAGTTGACCCTTTATTAGGCAACATACTTAAAAAGTTTCAAAGAATACATAACATATAATTTCCTTTGATCGTAATTTAATTGAATTGGAAATTAACATATAAAAATGGCCAATTTTCTTAACACTTCCAACAAAGAAGACAATAAACTTTAATAATTATGGATGAAATGAAAATAAGAAAGTACCCAAGATGAAAAAAATTGAAAATATTATATAAAACTAGAGGCTGAGTGTATGAAATTCATGCACTGGGGGGCGGGGGTTGGGGGCCCTCAGCCTGGCCTGTGCCCTGTCGCAGTCCGGGAGCCCTTGGGGATGTCCAACTGATAGTTTAGGTGGGTAGTGGGCCTAAGCCAGCAGTCAGACATCCTTAGCGCTGCCACTGAGGCTTCCCATCTCATCCCCGACTTCTGGCTGAGTGGTGCTCCCCTGTGGGAGTGCACTGACCCCCAGCAGGCAGCTTCTGCATTGAGCGTCTGCCCTCTGGTGGTCAGTGTGCATAATAGCAACCAGTTCTGCTGTCAGGACAAAACCGGCTCTCTGACACCCCAGAGGGGTCCCGGATTGCGAGAGGGTGCAGGAGAGACTGAGGGAACCCTCTGGTGCACAATCAGGGCCGGGGAAGGGTGCAGGAGGTTGGTCAGCCGGGGAAGGACCACGGGAGGGCTCCAGGGTATTTCTGGCCCATCTCGCTCAGTCCCAATCCGCTGGACCCCAGCAGCAAGTTAACCTACCAGTAGGAGCATCTGCTCCCTGTTGGTCAGTGCATGTCATAGCCAGCAGTTGAGCAGCCTTAGCATACATTAGCATATTACCCTTTGATTGGTTGAGCAGCCAACTGGATGACTGAGCACTTAGCATATTAGGCTTTTATTATATAGGATATCATGGGATGCACCTGTGGACTAGAGACTCCCTCTGTGCCCTGAGTAGAGATCTTAGAAAAATATGTATAACTTTAATCTATATTATTAAAATATTAAGAAAATAACTTATATAAGCATTCATGAACTAGAAACAACCCAAGAGCTAGAACAATAGTGAAAATAAAAATGTAAATTGTTGAAATGGAAACAGAAACCAGTAACAGTGGAACTAATAGATGGAAATGAGGTTGTTCTCTTTCTTTGGGGGAGGTGTGGTCAATCACTGATACTTTAAAATTACTGTATGAGCTTTAAGGTAAAAACAAAGATCTATAAACATCTTCCTTAAAATAAGGATTATCTTTCCAAGAGTCTGCATAGCCAAAATAGTCCCTGCAAATTGCCTTTATCAGGAAAGTCTGGCATTATTCAATGCTGTGATATCAACTTTGTAGTGAGCAGAACATATGAAACTAATCATCTTTTTTTTGTATTCAGTGACTGTTGACCCATTATTGGACTATTGCTACATGATCTAATGTTGTAGTTTTATTTATAGGATTTTGACGAATTATTATTTCTTCTTTTTTTGTTATTCCTAGTGATTTGCAATACTAACACATGAGGTTTCTCTCCACATTTGGAGCTATGCCAGTAACACCATGCCATACCATACCAAGGTCTCAATCAGAAACAAATATGTCCTGTAATAATGCAGGGGGCCCATCAGAACTGGCCCATGGCTTGCCAAGAAATGTCAGACTTTTACACAACAGGAAATCAAGCTACTTTTAAGGCAATCCTCTTGCTGCAAACTTTCTTAATCAGATTATGTCCATATCCAGAAAGGAAAAAGGAAAACTAAGGCCCTAGCTTACTATTTCCAGCTTTAAGCATGTTTTGGCTGATAAATGAAGATAACTGGTGCCAGGGTGACATTCAAAGCCTCAATTATCTAGTTTGTTTTCTCATTTCTGTATTTTACTTTACACTTTGTGGTACACTCTGTATCAGAAAATAGAATGGGAAGTACGGTTCTTATTTTAGGTATATTGTGGGAAATCTAGGGGATTATTAGAGTGAGTATATGCAATTTTAAGGGAAAAAAATACTTTGAAAAATTATGATTATCTGGCCAGTACTTCTCACTGGTTTCACACAGCCTACATTCTGAAGCTGGTCATTATTCCGCCTGCAGAATAAGACCTATATGAATGATGAACATTAATGTGTAGAGAGAACTTCAGCAAGTATATTTTCTTTTTTATTTAGCATTCACAACCAAAACAGGGCTATTTTTAAAGACTACAATCCATGGCCTTCATGCCCGAGTCTTAGCTTCCTAAATCAGAAAGTGCCAGAAATTACACTTTGAACCTCCAAATAGCGGGAGTTGAACAGAAGTGTATTTTTGGATACCAAATGTGCTCTCATATCCTTCCAACCCTGCAAAATCAAACAAGCAGGAATTTCATTATCTGGGCGTTCAGCCTTTATCCTTCACAACTGTCTCTGTCTTCCTGTGACCCTGTTCCACTGCACCAGACAGAGCCATAACTGTTTCTGTGTTCATTTCCATCACACCGCCACCACCCCTCCGTCTCCCTCCCTCTCTCTCTCCCCTTCCAGCAGCGAAATGCTTCAACAGAAGGAGAGAAAACTCAAAGGGTCTCCCTTTACTAACTAGAACTAAGATGAATTGTGTCAGAGTTCAGAGCCCCGTTGTTGCTTTGACATGAAATCACTGCCCTTGGTTTCTGCCAAGGCGGGTGTCAGCTGGTGAATTATAACACTGGCAGACAGGACTGAGATAAGCAAAAAATACAATGACAGCTGCTACACAGAACTATTCTTTCTGGCCTAGTGAATACAAAAATACATTGTGTAAATAAAGACAGACAGCTTCATTATGCAATTGTCTGCTACTGTGTTACTGCTAAAGAACACGTATTGATTCTGGAAAATTTACCCAGACTCTTCAAGCTCTTGGCATGTATGAGGCACTAAGGAAAGTAATCATCTAATGTAATTTTCTGACATTAGAGCTGAACCAATATGTAAAGTTAGTATTATGTCTCATTATTTTAGGCATTTGATACTTAGCATTTTTTAAAAGCCAGTTTTGCATTCAAGTCCACAACTATATGTATTTTTTTTTTTAGTAAAATTCCAGGGATTTGACTGGTTTTTCACAAATTATGAAGTATGTGTGTTGTTCTGCTCAGATTGCCATTACAAAATACCATAGACCAGATATCAAATACCATAGAACAAAATACAATAAAATACTAGGTGGCTTAAATATCAGAAATTCATTTTCTCAAAGTTATGGAAGCTGGAAGTTCTAGATCAGGGATGGGCAAACTTTTTGTCAGTGTGTGCCAAAACCAGCAAAATCTCTGACTCAAAATTCTTCTGCGTGCCAACCCTAATTTTTTGAGAACATGTTACGCCTACTTGATATCTCTTAAGGTGTACGTATGTGAAGAACCTTGAAGAAATAATAAAATTCATTCGAGCGACAAAAACACAGTATATGATGATGAAAAATACATTTATTTTTAAATGTATACATGTACACTGGTAGTCCGACAGAAAACTTTATGACTCCGTTTGATATTATCAGTGGGACTTTTGCTGCTGCACCACTGATGACAGAGATTTTACATCAGGTTTATATTTCGTGACCTTCAGAGATATGCACGAGCTACTGCTTTAAATCCGTCAGGCTACTCCTATTACGAGACTTAACAAAATTCATCACTGAGAACAAAGATTCACAAGCATATGTGGATGAAAACATGGAGAGTAACGCTGTTGTAAAGTTTTTTAAACAGAAAAAATTTTCTGGAATGGCATTCCAAGTCTTCAATAGTTCGTTTTCGATACTATTGAAATTGTTCTTCCCCTCTCTCGTCAATCCATGTCTATGGTCTTTAAGATAACTTGTTATGTAAAATTATTTATTTATCTAAGATGCACCTACACTGAATTTATCTGTAAAATAAAAAGGTAGATATTAAGAAAAACATTGTAAATGGAAGATTATAAGAGAGGGTTTTGCCTGCCAGCAAAAGTTACTGGCATGCCATGTTTGGCACGTGTGCCAGGGGTTGCCCACCCCTGTTCTAGATTAAGGGCCAACAGGGTAGGGTCACTTTCATGTGAAGATTATATTTCTGGCTTGCAGATGGCCACCTTCTTGCTGTTACCTCACCTGGGGGAGGGGGGAAAGAGGGAACAAGCTCTTTGGACACTAATCCTATTAAGTCAGGGCCACACCCCTATGGCCTCATTTAATCCTAATTACTTTCTTAGAGGCCCCATCTCCAAATAAAGCCACACTGGGAATTGTGGCTTCCACATATGAATCGGAGGGGACAAAACATTCAATCTACAACCAGGGTGGGGCCAACTTGATTTTTGCTGTAAATAAATTGCCTAGTGATCTTAACCCTTTGTCTTCTGGTTAGTGATTCCTAATATACCAAATTATATTTTCAGTAAGATGTTATTTAGTGATTATCTTTTCTCATTTTGTAACACAATATTAGGCATTAATCAGAAGTGAGATGCGTGTATAGTGCGGTAGTGTTCAAGGTGTGTTTCATGGACACCTGTGGGTCCTCAAGACCTTTTTTGGCAAAGTCAAATCTATTCTCAGAATAATGCCCAGTTGCTATTTGTCTTTTCCGAGACATTCACACTGATGGTACAAAAGTGTTGGGGTAAAATTACTGACACTTTAACATGAATTAAGGTAGTAACACTAAACTATACTAGTAATCATTGTATTACCACCCCTGCCCTTTGGTGTCACTGCCTCAATTCACATGAATGTGCCAGAAATTTTACCACCATCACATTTGCACCATCATTGCAAATACATATACATACACATACATGTATGAAATGGTAAAAATAAAAGCATAAACTGTTGAAATAGAAACAAAAACAACAATAGTAGAACCAATCGATGAAAGTGAGGTTGTTCTTTTCTTTTGGGTAGATGGGTTCTGTCACTGATACTTTAAAAGTACTGTATGAGCTTTAAGGTAAAAACTAATAACTACAAACATTTTCCTTCAAAAAAGGATTATCTTTTCAAGAAAACACATAACCAAAACATGCCCTGCAAATTGTCCTTTATCAGAAAAAGCTGGCATTATTTAATGCTGTGATGTGATATACTAGTATATGTATAGTGCTAGGGGCCCAGTGCACAAATTCATGCACCTTGAAAGGAACTGTGGGCCAGGAGGCTGCAGTGAGCACAGAGGTGTGTCCCAGCCCATCCTCTGCACCCCCGCCTGGCCCCTCCTACCACAGCCCCTGGTCCCTGTCTGCTGGCAGCCCTGCTCCTGCTGCCACCGCTCCCACGCGCTGATGGCGCTGGCCCCACTCCCACCCACTAATGGCGTGGAGCAATTGGGGCTGGTGCCAGCAACAGGTGCAAGCGGGGCTGGCGCCATAAGTGGGTGCAAGTGGTGGCTGTTGCCCTGATCGCCCCTCAGGAGCAGGGGAGATGGAGAAGCCCTGAGGGGCAATCAGGGCTGGCAGCTGCCACTTGCACCCGCTGATGGCACTGAGTGATTGGGGCCGGCGCTGGGCACTGGCAGCGGGTGTAATCGCTGGGTGGGACTGTGGCACGTGGGAATGAAGACTTTTCACTAACTACCAGAGGCTCGCCCAATGACAGTGCCTGGTGCCCTGCTTTGGTCTGGCACCCCCCACTCACCTGCTCTACCATCCCACCATGGCTGATGCCAGCCATGTTCTGCACTCTGCCACCTGCTGCTGACACCCGTATGTTCCGTGCACGCCCTGGTGGTCAGTGCATGTCGTAGTGACTGGTTGTTCGGTTATTCCGCTGTTAGGTCTATTTGCATATTAGCTTTTTATTATAGAGGATATGCACGCACATATATAAGGATTTATGTGTTATATTTATGCAGATTTCACTGAAGATAATCCTTAATGAAAAAGTGAAATTTATAACTTTTATTAGATTTTTTACCCTTGAGTATCCATCTCTTTAATGTTTTCTGTGTCAATATGAGAAGTATGCATGAAGTACTTGCTCCATACTGAAGTATGTATTTAACGGAATCCTGAGCAGAAGCATTTGTATGCATGTTTGAATTGTAAGCTGAATTGGCCGCCTTTTTTCATGAAACACCATTTTTACTTGAAAGAACAATTGACAAACAAATTATAGCTATTCACACTTGTGTATTTGCCAGACATTTTCTCGAAAAGTAATGAAGTAAGCCTGTCACTTCAAGGAAAACAACTGACAGAATTTGTTTCCAATGATAAAATTTGAGCATTCAAGGAAAATTCGAATTTTAGAAAACTTATATTTACCACTGTGGCTTGAAAATACTTAAAAGACTTCAGTGATGTTAATGTGATTCTTTTTTAAAATAAATTTTATGTAAAGAAATGTGTTCACATTTAGAAGCTGCATAATTTGGTGAACTGATATTTTCCATACAATTAATTCTTGGTCTCACACAATCATTCATGAATAAAGGACTCATTCACCATGCCATATAGACCAATGGATTTCAAACTGAGTACAAACATTTCTTTGATATTGTTTCAAATTCCATTGGAGCTAACCTTCAAGAAACTACCTCTAATTGAGCTTTTGGCATAATATCAAAGATGAATATATACAATATCTAAAAAGGCTATTGACATATTTCTCCCTTATCCATTTGCATGTTGGTATGAGGCTAAATTTTCTTCATATGCTTTAACCAAAACAATATATTTGAACAGATTGAGCAGAAGCTGATCTGAGGATCCAGCTGTCTTCTATTAAGCCAGACATTAGAGAGATTTGGCAAACATGTAAAACAATATGTTACTCTTTCTAGAATTTTTTTTTTTAAATTTTGAAAATATAGTTATTTTGGTTTAAAAGTGTTATTAATGTTAGCATGTAATATGTTTATTGTTATTTATTTAAATTAGTTAATAAATAATATTTTATAAAATGTTTAGTTACAGGATAAACCTTGAGAGAGCTAGCATACAGAAACAAAACTTCATTGAGATCCTCAATAGTTTTGAATAGTGCAAAGTGTCCTGAGACCATAACAGCGTGAGAAACACTGGTATAGTAGAAAGATAATAGCATTTGGCAACTGAAAAACCTTTTATTTTTTTTAATGTAAGTTTTGCTGGAGATTATATATATGTATTTCAAGTTCAGAGAGGAAGGGAGAGGGAGAGAGGGAGAGTGCTGGGGAGCACACGAAACTTGGTTGGAAAGTTTGTAAGGAGGACATTCTGAGAAAAGGGACGTGTGTGGAAGGCCACCTGCCCCGTTTATCGGAATTCCGACTTAGGGGAGTGTCGAAGGCCTAATTATTCTTTAACCTTTCCAAACAAGCCTGTGCATGTGCAGACCCCCGGGATATACTGGAATCCTTATGCTTAATTCCTGGATGCCCTTGCCTACAGGACAATGTAAACATGTGTCCTCCCAAGACTACTCACCCTACTGATAGTATCTAAAGAGAAAAATTCCAATAAAAGCCTAATGAGGCAGGCAATAGAGGCTGCCATGGCCACTAGAGTTGGGGACCCCTTAGCCCTCTCTCTCACAGTCAAACTGTGTCTGAGTAATCTGTTTACCTGTTGTTCCGGGGCTGCTGATCAGCCCCAGTAGGAGAGAGAGATCAAAACATCAATGATGAGGGAGAATCATTGATTGGGACCCCTACTGGGATCAAGCCTGCAACCTCAACTGAGGCATGTACCCTGACGAGGATTGAAACTGTGACCACCCAGCTCAGGGGTCAATGCTCAACCACTGAGCAACACAGGCCTGACTCTGCTGTTTATTTTGTGAGTTGGGGCAAGTTGTATAATTCTGAGCTGTAGTTATATTATTTACTAGAGGCCCGGTGCACAAAAATTTGTGCACTTGGCGGGGGGGGTCCTCTCAGCCCGGCCTGTGCCCTCTTGCAGTCTGGGACACTTCGGGGGATGACCACCTGCTGGCTTAAGCCCGCTCCCCGGGGGATTGGTCCTAAGCTGGAAGTCAGACATCCCTCTGGCAGCCCGAGAGACCTTGGGGGATGTCCACTTGCCAGTGGGGAGCAGGCCTAAGCTGCAGTCAGACATCCTTAGCGCTGCTGAGGAGGCGGGAGAGGCTCCCGCCACCACCGCTGTGCTGACAGCCGTCAGCCTGGCTTGTGGCTGAGCAGAGCTCCGCCTGTGGGAGCGCACTGACCACCAGAGGGCAGCTCCTGCATTGAGCGTCTGCCCCCTGGTGGTCAGTGTGTGTCATAGTGACCAGTCATTCCCAGTCATTCTGCTGTTAAGGTCAATTTGCATATTACCCTTTTATTATATAGGATAATGTCAAGATAATAAGGCCTACTTCACATAAATCGTTTTGTAAGGATTTATTTAATGAGATCATGAACATGAAAGCACTTTATAAACTGTAGAGTGCTAAACAGTTTTAGTTGCCACATTGATGTTTGTCTCTAGCACAGACTTATGGGACTGACAAGAAACTGAAAGCTCACAGAATTTTCTTTTATCTCTTTATTCTTGATTTGCCGCTCTTATCCTGTTCATCATCAACAACAAAATAAGATGATCCATGTCACATGTCACCCTTTCATTCAAGGCTCTCCACAGCAAGGCCTTAACTTACCTGTCCCCAGTGACCCTTCACAGGTGCTCTGTGAACAGGACTCAGAGAGGCTCAGGCCAAAGCAGTTCTACTTGTAGGCCCAGCATTGTGCTTTCTGCTCAGGCTGCTCTTGTCTGAGGTGGTGCATCTTCAAGACCGGCTCCCAAATCATAACGAAGCCATTCCTGCCACTCCTCTCCCCTCCTGCATTTGGAAATGGTTTCCTCTTTTTTGACTCTGCTTATCAATTAGCCCAGGGGTGGGCAAGCTTTCTGAGTGGAGGGCCACAGTGGGTTCTTAAACTGGACCGGAGGGCCGGAACAAAAGCATGGATGGAGTGTTTGTGTGAACTAATATAAATTCAAAGTAAACATCATTACATAAAAGGGTACGGTCTTTTTTTTTTTTTTTAGTTTTATTCATTTCAAACTGGCCGGATCCGGCCCGCGGCCGTAGTTTGCCCGCGGCTGAATTAACCTCTTTACATGTGCCTCTCCTGATTCACTTGCCTTTGCACTTATTAACCTGAAGGCACTTCTCTTGGACCATGATTCTCATCTAAAGGATGGTTTTATGCTCACCTTTACTATCTGCAGAGAGATTTGCTCAAATGAGGTATTGAATAAATCTGCGTTGAGTAGAATTGAATTAGTAAGTATGCCAACATCATTTTTATATTAAGAGAACCATTTGTGTATAAGAGACAAGGTGGCATATGAAGCTTATCTTCTTTTGAAGTCTGAAAACAGTTCCCTACCCATGCATTGTAGGGGAACATATAAAAAAAACTATTTGTAATTTTCTTATTGAAACAGGTAAAGATTGTTTCCCTCTCACATCTCTTTCATAAACTTCCTGTCCCCAATGATATATACATCATGTGGAGTTGCGTAGCACACCTATATAAATTTCCATGAGCCAATTTGGTGGTTTGATTCAATAAATTGAACTGAAAAACAAAATTGGACTGTGTGCAGTCCATTTTGCTTTTGTCTTCCACTTTTTACTTTTCAGGAATGTGTTCACTTAGAGATTATTGATTTTTTTTTTTTTAAGTCTCAAAGGATCCCTAGCCTTTAATTCCTGTTTAAAGAAGGCCATATAGATTCCCTGTCCCTCCTGGTAAACTGCAAGTTTAGTGTGGAGTAGTGCTGATCACTTGGGCTTTTTCCAATAGTGGAAGTGTTCTCCATCAGTGCTGCCCAGCACAATAGCCACTGAGTCACAAGGTGCTTTTGAGGACATGAAGCATGGTTAGTGCAACTGAAGACTCAATTTTAATTTCTCTTCAGTGTAATTCATTTAAGTTTAAATTAAACTTCAATTTCAATAACACTGAGTAGTGCCACTTTATTTGACAGTGCATATTATCAACTTTTGCCTGGGGACAATTGGCATAACCATCTAAAAGTAACTGAAGTTACTCTTTTTACTTCAAGAAATACAAAACAGGAAACGCCTTTTATTTTAAGACAGGAACAGGGAAGAAGAACTTTTGATGAGAGGCAAACAATAGAGAAAACAGAAACACAAAAACAGATATCCAAAGTGACACAGTTAAACTCAAAACTGATGAAGGTGGACAGGTTATTGTGGGGATTCTGAGGAGTTAATTAGATAAACTTCCATCTCACCCTGTGTTTCATTTAGATTGTCTCCAAATTATTATCACTTCTAATATTAACCTTTTATAATCTTGTCATCCATTAATCATTCTTCTCTAATTGTTTTCTTCCATCAAACTTAAAGAGAACTGGTGTTCTCTAAGATAATTCTAGAATTTCACTAAAATGAAATGAGTTGTGTTACCTCAGTAATGTCCAGAAACAGAGTATCCCAAGGGATTCATACAACTAAGTCAAGGGCAGGTGTGGGTATGGATCTATTCAGAAGCACAAAGAAAGGAAGTATCAAAAAATAGTATTCTTAGTAATTGAAAAGGGGAAAATATACTGTTTTAAGTTTTATGGGAGATTTGGATATATATTAGAGGATCTGACTCTTCTTCCTTGATCCCCTCATTATGTTATTAAATGATCTATGTGGCTGTAAAATATAAGATGTTGATAATTGGAAAATGTGTTTAGTAAAGGTTATTGAGTTCCATGAAAAAATTAATAGTGTTCTCTCCATTGTAATCTCTAGACTGTGAATAATATTGATTCAGCTACATCTGCTAAAGCAGGTGGTAACCCTAATGATCTAAATCAAATCCACACATTACTGTAAAAATGGATAATATACTTAAAGACCACCACTAAAGTTGAGACAGTAGTAAATTGGAACTATTTATAGCCCATGATTTCAGCTAAGCAAACCATACAGTTGAAAATAGAATGAACTTAATGTATACTCTTCCTAAGAATATTCCTTCTCAAACCTTTTCATCACTCACAAAACCCTTAAAGTAATAATCTATAATATTGTCATAACTTCACTCAGTAAAAAGACACTTTTAAAAAATTATCTTTATTGTTGAAAGTATTACAGATGTTGACCCACACACACTCCCCACCCCCAATCAGGCCTTCACCACACTATTTTCTGTGTCCATGGGTTATACATACTATTATATGCATATAAATTCTTTGGTTAATCTCTTCCCATCCCCCCTCCCCCTTTCCCTCTGAGATTAGTCAGTCTGTTCCATGCTTCTGTGTCTCTGAGTGAGATCATGTAATATTTGTCTTTCTCTGTCTGACTTATTTCATTTAGCACAATACTCTCCAGGTCCCTCCATGCTGTCTCAAAGGGGAATAAAAAGCTTCTGCACAACAAAATAAACCATTAGCAAAATGAAAAGGGAGTCCACTGTATGGGAGAACATACTAGTATTTGCCAATGATATATCTGATAAGGGGTAAATTCCCAAAATATATAAAGAACTCACACAACTTAACAAAATGAAGACAAACAATCCAATTTTTAAAATGGGCAAAGGACTTTAAATAGACACTTCTCCAAAGAGGACATACAAAGGCCAAGAGATATATGAAAAAATGTTCAAAGTCATTAGTCATCAGAGAGTTGCAAATTAAAACAACAATGAGGTATCACCTCACACCTGCCAGAATAGCTACTATCAACAAATCAACAAATGACAAGTGCTGGAGAGGATGTGGAGAAAAGGAAACCCTAGTACATTGCCTGTGGGAATGCAGACTGGTTCAGCCACAATGGAAAACATATGGAGTTTCCTCAAAAAACTAAAAATTGAGCTGCCATTTGACCCAGTGATCCCACTCGTAGGAACATATCCTAAGAATCCCGAAACATCAATCATAAAGAATATATGCACCCTGATGTTCATAGCAGCACTATTTACAATAGCTAAGATCTGGAAAGAGCCCAAGTGCTCATCAGTAGATGAGTGGTTAAAAAATGTGGTACATTTATATAGTGAAAAAGAAACTTTGAAGTCGGTTTTATTGTCCATTACGTCTAAAATGGCAATGTTTCTTAAACTAATGGTCTCAGAGCATTGCGAAATTAATTTAGTGGGTCTCAATAACAGGTTTATCTGTTTAAGCAAAATAAGATGAGATAGACTAGACTCAGTCTTACTAGAGTGTGTTGCAGATAGTAAAGATAACCATTACTTTAAGAAATGTTGTTTCATTTAGATAAAATATATTTGTTTGTATTCTGGTTCTGTTGTATAATGCTTTTACCTTATGGGTTACCTTGCAAAAGACCATTTTAATTAAACATTCAATTGACTTAGTACTAGTTCAAACAAGGGTAAACCTTTCACACAGAGAAGCACACTTTTTTTTTCTTGGCAATGGAAAAGAATCATAACCTATTCATGGAAATTTCCTTGTTGATATTTTTGGGTGAAAAAGTGAAATATTGAGGGTTTGTTGAATTGAAATATAAATATATGGGAAACCTGATCGTTAATTGGTGTTTGGCGCTTTGTGGCCCTCTAACCTTGAAATATATGCTTCTCAGTTTTGGGAAATTTTCTTGAATTACTTCTTTGGTAATCTTCTTCCCTCTGTTTCTTTTGTTCTTCTTTTCTGGAGCTTTTATTGGGATGTACCCCCTAGTAGACAAATTAGCTCATTTCTCATCTTTTATTTTCTACTGGTATTTTGCTGTTCTTTTGCTCTGCCTTCTGGAAGATACGCTCCTGTTTATCATCTTAACCTTCAGTTGGATATTTTGTTTCTTCTACCACCCTTTTAATATCCAAGCGCACCTCCCTCCCATTTTTTTTTTTTTTAATACAGGCATCTCTACTGTCTTGCACTTTATCGGCACTGTATGTTTTACAAATGTAAGACCTTTCAGCATCAAAAATATCACCACTCTCTCTATTGCTATTCTGCCTTGTTGCGGCATTCTGGAACCCACAGTATATCCGAGGGGGGCTGATGCTTAGTGAGCCTGTGCCTTAGCTCCCCCCTTTCCCCACCTCGCCCCCACCCCCTTGGTTAGGTGAGACAGGATGGCTATAAATGCAGCCTTTTTCCAAGGTCAATTAGGCTTTCATTAAACCCCAGCAAATTAGGCTGAGCTTAATTAGTTTCTCCTGAGGGCAGGCCTTCTTAAGAGTAAGTGCTCTGGCTTCTCAGCGATTCCTTTCCATCCCCCCAGGCCCCACCTGAAGCCTGAGAGGGTTGTTCTCGCTTTTTCCCGTGAGCTCACAATACTCTGCTATCTGCTATCCTGGAGGCGCCCCCTATGATTGGGTCCCCCTGGTGTTCTCAACTCTGTTAGCCATGCCGGACCCCCAGCAGGCAGTAAATTACAGCTCCGTTCTCCTATCCCAGCGCCCTTCTCCCGGCTGTTTGGCCCCCGAGTCCGCTTTGTTAACCTGTAACTATTTTCCTTTCTTCAGGGCTGTTTCTGCGCCTGAGTCTCAGCTCCGGTGAGTTAAATATGTTCCTTTCTCTATAGCATTTTGTTTCATGTTCGAAATGTGTTCACTTATCTCTAAAATACACAGTTGGCATATATATTACTTCATCCTCCTTGCCTCGTCTCTCCTCCACTTTGCTCATCTTCTGTTTTGGACTAGTATTCACACTGAGTGTCTTTGTGAAATGTCTGATGATTCGATAAAAGAGTGTAGTGCTGCCGGAACGCTGATTGGAAGCCCTGTGTATGGGGGTGGGTCCTGTGGACAGTGGTCCTCATTGTAGGATTAGCCAGCTGGTCTTTGGGGCATGACTGTGTCAGTGTCTCAGACCTTTATTCTTTGCCTGCTCTCTCCATTCTTGACTTGACCTTTTTAACTTTTATATAAATTTTGGAATGTTTGTTATCCCATTCCTTTCCACTTTATGTAACTTACATACAAAATTTAGAATCTTTTTTTTTTAATTCCTTTGATTTTATTTGATTTTGCAATCCTTGAACACAGCACACATCTACCTCCCAGTGATTTCGGTTTTTATTGGCTCTCAAACATGTTTTAGAGTTTTCTCTGTAAAGGCGTTACACATCTTTCATTAGATTTCTTCCTAATTTCTAGACATTTCATACGTTTCAGTTTGTTTTAGTAAATGGTATTTAAAAAATCTTTTCTAATTGCTTGTTGCAAGTATATAAGGATATAATAATTTATATCAATTTTATCAATTTTATCAATTTTGTAAATTAACTTTTTAAGTATATTTATCTGTGTATTCTTTTGTAGTTTCTCCCTATGCAATCATGTCATCTTGCTAATAGTTTTAACTCTTCTTTTGCAATCGATGAGCCTTTTATTCTTCTTCCTGACTCATGCACTGACTAGGACAGATATGGGGAGGGAATGGCAGGTGTCTTTGTTTTATTCCACCTCAAGGATAAACCATTCCATGGCTCAGTAATAAATGTGGTATTTACGTTTCTTTACTTTAAAACCACTTGTAAGGAAGTTTCCTGCTATTGCTTATTCATAGTGTACTTTAAAAACAATTATTGGATATTGAAATTTATTAATGGCTTTTTTTGCATCTAAAGTATGCTTTTTCTATCTTGTCTTTTCAGTGTGGTAAATTAAAGGGATTGATTTTCAAATGTCAAACGAATTTTGCATTAAAATAAACCCATTTTGATCATGATTAGTTCTGCATATTGCTAGACTTTGCTAATATTTTTAATGATTTTCACATATAAGTTTATGAAAGTGACTTATCTGTTGATTTGAAATTTTATTTACTTAAACTGTCCGTGTCACATTTTGGTATTAAGTTTTGTTGGTCTCAAAAAAAAAAGCGTTGCTAAATATTTCTTCTTTTTCTGATTTCCACAAAATGTGTGAGATTTGATTTATATCTTCCTTAAATGTTTGGTAGAAATAAACATAATCTGGATCTGAAAACTTCTTTATTGGAAAGGTATTCATTATAAATTGATTTTTAAAAATTGACATACCACTACTCAGATGTTTTATTCCTTCTTGTATTGATGTTGGTTATTTGCATTTTCCTAGGAATTTGTTCACTTAATCTATTTTTTAAAATTATTGTGCTAAGTTGTTTATAATATTCTCTTATTGGTAATTTAATGATTCTAGTAACTTGTAGTGATCCCCTTTCGCATTCTGATGGTTGTTATTTGTGGTTTTTTTCCTTTTTCTTTTTTCCTTATTGTAGTCTCATCTGGGGTTACTTTTTATTAGTTATTTCAAAGAACCAACTTTTGGATATATTTTCCTCTAAGACCTATGCTTTATTAATTTTTGCTCTCATTATTTTTTCCTTATATATAGCTCCTGTGGATTCACATCCCCTTATTTTATTTTGCCTCTCTCTGCCTTTGGGTTAATGAAAAACATTGACATTGGGTTTTTTAAATCTTTTCCTTCTCAAATCGATCAATGGAGTATATGGTGTGAATAACTTAATCTATTAAAGAGTCGTAATTTTTAAAATTATATTTAATTAGTACTTCCTGTGAGAAAATTGCAGTTTTTTGAGATAGAGATTTGAAGCATTCTGATAATATCATGTTATTGGGAAAAATCTATGTAGAACTAAAATATTTTGATTAACGTGTTAGAGAAAAAAAGTTACCAAAAGTAGCAATATTTCTAAAATTGAAAGGCAGAATTAAGTATAGGGATTCTTGGGTGTATAAGATGATATACAGAACAGTGAATATGTTATTAAAATTAAATTTTAAAAGCTATATATAAATGTCAAATTAATTATAATTGTTGGTGTACTTTAAATGGAAAAGTGGAAAAGAACTCATATATTATTGGTGTTACTTTCATAAAAGGCAAAGAGACATAGTCTTTCATATGTAATTTTAAAAATTGACATATTACGGATCAGTTTTAAAAAAATTCTGAAAGTTTAAAATACATTTTTTAAATGTGAATGACTTACACTTGAGTTAAAAACATAGTTACCAAATGAATAATGATTGGATTGTAAAATTAAGACTTAATGGTATTTAAAATTGCTATAAATGTATGGAAACAGCTTCCATTTTCATATTCTACTCATTTTGCCTTACATTTCTGTTTTGATTATCTTTCTTTTTTTAAAAATATATATTTTATTGATTTTTTACAGAGAGGAAGGGAGAGGGATAGAGAGTTAGAAACATCGATCAGCTGCTTCTGCACACTCCCTACTAGGGGTGTGCCTGCAACCAAGGTACATGCTCTTGACTGGAATCGAACCTGGGACCCTTGAGTCCGCAGGCTGATGCTCTATCCACTGAGCCAAACCGGTTAGGGCGTGATTATCTTTCTTTTAACTTCTTTTGTTGAACAGTGTAGGAGTCTAAATTAACTTCATTTAAAATTCCATTATTTTAGAGCACCTATAGGAAGTATGTCATAAAATAAGCCTTTTGTGAATATTTATAATGAATGAACATTCTCTCCAAAGTAATAGTAATAGCTGGGTGATATAGTTCATAATGATTAGGATATAGCTTTTGCACTGTATTGATAAAGAATCCTTAAAGAAAAAGGAATGGCCATTAGGGTTTGTATTCTAGGACAATATTTATAATTTATTAGTGATCACATATTTAGTTATGTGCTGCACAGTATACCCATCTACTTACATGCGAAGTCTCATTTAATGTTCATAAGTAACCACATAAAGAAGGTATGTTTGACCCATTTAACAGACAAGATAGCTAAGGACTAAAGAAACAAACCATTTGCCTAAGGTCAGTTGAGTAGTACTGAAATTTAATCCAAGAAATCTCTCTTAACATGTTTTTAAAATAGGGAATAATGAAAATAAATATTACAGTTCTCAGTTATTTAAACAAATGGCATCCTGGAACTTGATGTTATCTTTCAGGTGAAAAGTATTTATAGCTCTTTCATTACCATTTAGAGCTTTCAGATGTTTGAGATGATCTTGTATTTGGAATAGGAGATTTTTCTAGCCAAACATACCACCGAGAACAAACAGCAAAGAACTTTTCTTAATCTCTGAACATCCCCCTATTTAGAAAGTTTGCTAATTTTGAACAATGTTCTAGTTATTATTCTTCGACCGCCAAAGAAGCAATGGTTTATAGGCGTCAACAATATACTGTGAACCTCAACACCTGTATTTTACTGTTGAGACAAAGTTTAAACATATTTGTAGGACAAGTGTGTAGATGATACAAATAACTAAAACTGCTTTTTAAAAAATGTTCAAGGGCACGCAACATAAACAAAGCTTTATTTCTAAAAACCACACAAACTTTAAACGTGCTTTCTTTTCTCAGTGGTAATTTTATGTTCAAATGCTGACTGTATTATGGGCTTTCCAGACAAATTGTTTCACTCTTGTAGCCTGGCTGTCATCCCCAACTTCTCTCTCTCTCTCTCTCTCTCTCTCTCTCTCTCTCTCTCTCTCTCTCTCTCTCTCTCTCTCTCTCTCTCTCGTTATTTTTCTTGTGTTCAGGGAAAGGATTGGTCCCTGGTTAGGTAAGACTGATGGAAGAAAATCATATCCCACCCAGAAGGATGTTGCCTCAGTGCTTTCAGAAATGCATTTTACAATGAAAAGTAAATTTCAAAAATGTTGGTGACAAGTTTAACCATTTTCAGTGTATGATCAAAAAGGAATGTGAAATTTGGTAGAGGAGTTTTTAATGCCAGGGTTATATAATTTCAAACTGGTTTTCTGATTAAAAAAGAAAGGAATTCCCTTCTGAAGCATAAAACAAAATTTATATTAACAGGAACCTCAGGATTGCTTTTTGCAATCTCTGTGTTTGTGACAATGAGAAATAAAAATTAATGTTCTTGGCTTCTCTTTTCTTGTTGTTTATAGAAAAATCTGATGCTGTGTATGCTTTGTGTTTTTACTATGCCAGAATCTCAGAATATTCATAAAGTGAATTTATTGTAAAGCTTATATATCTCCCTCTAACTAAATTGAAGAAAGGAGATGTAATCAACTCATGCAATTCATTGCATTTGTAGTCTCACGTGATCTCTCATTACGGAATGTAGTTCACATGAGGACTTCGTACAGTTTCTTCCAAATCTATACAATTTGTTTTGCTCTGGAATTTACAATGCCATGGCTATTATTTTTTTAAAACTATTTTGACCTCATTTTATTTGTAATCGATATCCTTTTCAATCCCCTCATAAAATAAAACTAAAACAAAGCAAACAAGCCAAAGAAGAGCATTTCTAAGTGATTCTTGTTGTAATAAGTGAGTTGTTTCACTGCCAATTTTAAGAATATCTGAACAAAGGAGTAACAACAAGCAAAGTGATCAGGATGCTATAATTGCATGTATTCTTTGCTTTATCTAGAAGCAAACGGGGGGAAAGTCTACAAGCCTTTGTTTCTAATATTTACTAGTATCTTAAAACCAGTCTTTAGAGTTCCATAATATGTTATATTCTGTCTAAATACAGACAGGTTTCACTAAGTCTGTATTTGAGAATGCAAGAGCTGAAAAGGCTCTTAAAACTCCTCTAGCTCAAACTATGTATTTCCAAGTTAGGACAGTGGAGGATTGAGACACGGCAGTGTGATTCACTCAAGGGCTCTCAACCATGTGGCAGATCCAGTGAATCAATCTAGGGTTCCGACTCCCAGGCCAGTAGTCTTGGCAACATCACTCTGCCTTCACTAGAATTTAGCATATATTAGTATGTACACAGTCATAGGTTAGAATATATATAAATACATGTATTTTTCCTCTGCAAACTAATAATTAAAATAATACATAATGTAGAGTTAAATAATAAATGTGAATTAATAAGCAGTTATTTATGTGAACTGTAAGAATCACTGCTCAGAAAATATAAAGATGTTTATATTTGATTCTATTTTTTCAAGAGACATCTGCTTACATAATGCATGCAACCTAGTACTCCTTTTTACCCTATCTGGGAATATGTCTTATTGTCTGAAATTCCATAATGTTGGTTGTTGTTATTGTTTTTCTAATCTACATGTATCTAATTTACATGGATTTTTTTCCAGTTTATTACTTTTAACCTGTATCTTGCATCATTCTCCCTATCTCCATTATCACAGCAACAACTTCTTTTCAATGCACTTTTTATTTGAGAATGTTAAACAGTGAAAGTGCTAGGAGTCGTGCTGTATAGACAAAGCTAACATAGATGTCTTAAAGAGCTTCAAATTGATCATTTTTCTCTAAGTGATGTAAAAAGTATTTTAAAATGTCTTCAAATTTGTAGACCAAGTGCACACTGTGATAATCAATGGATTATACAAATTTCAGGACACTTGCAATCACCAAGTATCCATCATGGGTTCTAAACTTGAAAAACCAGATGTTTGCCTTCCAAGGTTGTTTTATTATTATTTTGATTTAAGATACTCAAAGCTATGGAGTGGCTCCTGTCCGTAGTAGTGAAGGACGATTTTGCAGATTAGGTATTGTTTGTGCTGCTCTTTAAAGGGGTGGTGGGAAGTTCCTTACCCAATTCCTGCTTCCTCAGGGTCCCAAGTAGCTATTGTTTCCTCTGGACACAAATATTCTGAAGGTCTGCCCTGCCGCCTTGTGTATGCCTCAGAGGAAGGGAGGGGACACTCTCTTGCACTCCCTGATTGTACAAACATTGAGATGATGGAATGGGTGGGGGGAAGCTACGTGTCAGAGAGCCTGTTTACCTAAGTGAGAAAGCTCGCTCCAACTGCTGGACTTTGCTCTCACCCCACATTACTATTAAATGCATCTCAAATTCT
The DNA here is from genome assembly GCF_963259705.1 of Myotis daubentonii. Taxonomy (NCBI): domain Eukaryota; kingdom Metazoa; phylum Chordata; class Mammalia; order Chiroptera; family Vespertilionidae; genus Myotis; species Myotis daubentonii. The sequence goes on from NC_081845.1 coordinate 35,450,734, forward strand.
TGCAAAAACATGAGGCACTTGTTTGAAACCATGTAAGCAATTATTTTTATGAAACCTAAGCATGTCCTTTAGAGATTATAGATTATTTTTTTTATAAGAAAATAAACTGATCATGTAAAATTCTTGGTAGGGGGCAACAAATAGCTCATCACATGTTCTGTTGTTCTTTTTTTATTAAAAACTATATTTGATAATAGTTACTTTAAAACTATCTAAGAATAAATAAAATATTATTGTTTTCTGATGAAATCCACCACGCTCTCTCATTTCAAAGCACCAGTAACCTGATATAGGTAAATTGTTTATCTTTATAACATTTGAAAGACTCAAATCAGTGTTGATTTTTCTTTTTCTTTCAGTTGAGCTTAATAAACTTTCATTACACTCATACTGTGTGCTAGGTACTATGCTAAGTGCTAAAACTATGAATATGAAAATAACCCTGCCTCACAGAGCTTTCTCATTCAGGAGATAAACATTTACTACACTAAGTATGTGTGGATATAAAATAAGAAGTTATCAGATCCATGGACAACATGCAAGTACTTATAAGGAGCAGGGGTGGCCCCGAGGGGAAGAGGAGGAGGATGCAGTCAGGGAAGGCTTTCCAAGGAGGACTCGTCGGGCCAGTTTTTTGGCAGATGAATACTTAACCCAACAGAGAAGAGCTGATGGGGGTATGCCAAGAGATAGTGTTATGGGTTGAATGGTGTCCACAGTATCTCAGAATATGACCTTATTTGGGTCTTTACCAAGTTTAAGCCTTTACCAAGTTAAAAGGGGGTCATTAGGGCCTGGCTGGAGTAGCTGTTGGTTGAGTTTGGTAGTGTGCACTGAAAGGAAGCTGGTTCGATTCCCAGTCAGGGCACATATCCAGGTTGTTGGTTCAGTCTTTGGTCTGAGCACATACAGAACGTAACCAATTGATGTTTCGCTCTCACATCAATGTCTGTCTGTCCATCTCTCTCTTCTCTCTAAGCATGCCCTCAGGTGAGGATTAAAAAGTGAGGCCATTAGAGTAGGCCCTAATACAATACAACCAGTGTCCTTATAAAAGGGGGAAATTTGGAGATAGACTAGCACATAGAGAGAATGCCATGTGAAGATCAAGGGGAGATAAAGTGATATGTCTAGAATTTCCCTCACAGCCCTCAGAAGGAACCAATGTTTGCTGGCACCTTGATCTCTTTCTAGTCTCCAGAACCGAGACAATACATTTCTGTTGTTTAAGCCATCCAGTTCATGGTACTTTATTATAGTAACCCTGGAGAATTAATACAGATTGGCAAAGTCTTGGAGGAAAAAATATTTGTTGCCTGAGGAAGTACCAATTCTCCTGAATGCAAGGGTCATAAAAGCATATGATGGCCGAGTACCTAGAGGTGAGGCTCTGTCAGTAGGTAACAGTGGTTTCCCAAGGGCTATGCGGAGAAATTGTCAAGTCAATAATGGTAATCAACTGGGAATCTTACTTAATAGAGTGATGTTGCTATATTTTTGTTTTAAAAGCACCAAAATGACAGCAGTATGAATGCTGTTTTGGAGAAGAAAGAGTAGTAGGAGGAGACATTGTAAACAGGGGTCTCCTTGGTCTAGTGATGCTTGGGTGATTTAAAGGTATCTGTAGGGCAAATTGCAGATGGTTCCAAAAAGTCTGCCCTACAGCAGCTCACATATCAAACCAAATCAGTGGGAAGTTCATTCACGTGTGTGTTCTCCACATTAACTAAAATTAGTGAATAAGGAAAATGCTGCCTGAATCTTAGGAAAGATCAGCATTTATTTCCTCCAAATTATAGTCATTATACGCCATGGAAAATACTTCCCAAATAGGGATTTTCTTGATTTGTGAGAAATAGACTCCATATAATAAGATAATAAGATGTATTTTGCTAAATGCAAGCTCTCTTCCTTACTAATGGACAACCCCCCACCCCCCCCACACACCCCCACCCCCAATGAGCTAACCGCTGTCTTTATTAAGTAGCCTACAGTGTAGATAATCGTTTTCACTGAATCTGACATGCAGCCTGGTTCAGCTAGCCTGGAGAAAAATCGTAGGTTGAAAAAGCTAAAGTCTTAGAAGCAAAAATTACAAAGCTGAGAGTTCTTTGAGCCAGTTGGTCTATTCACTACCAACTTAGTTTGACAACATTATAAAGGAGCATGACTGAAAATAAAAACAACTCCAAAGATACATTTCTGTATGCTTGGCAAATTATTACTTTCAGCATGGCTGCTTACATACCTCTTTAAGCTTCATTCTTCTCATTCTTCTCTCTCTTTTTTTGGCATAAACTTATGACAGTATGTTGACATTTTCATCTGTGGGGGTCACTGAACATCTGTGCAGAGTCTTACCCACTTCTGTTGATGAATTTTCTTATAATCATTTCATATTTATTTATAAAAATATATCTCTATATAAGTAAATATATTATTTAATTATTTCTTAGATATTTCCCAGAAGACAGCTCTCCTCCCAGCCCACTAATAGCTTCTTCAACTGGCAACGAAAATAAGATCAGATTATCATGTAAACTGTGAAGATAGGGAAGATTTCAGAAGAGTTGACTCTGAAAAAGTGTTTAATACACAAGTGAAACCTATGTAATGATTAGTAGACTAAAGTGTACTTTGTGTTCAGGATCTTATTCCTCCAGAGCTCTTTTAGAAGTGAGATAGAACTGTTAGAAGGACAAATGTGGTTACAGGGTTATAATAATGTATTTGTAACAGTTTATAGCAGCTACCAAATCCTTGTCAGATACCAGGCACTTTATCACACACTTTATGTGTTTGACTTTATTTAATTCTTATCAGACTATAAAGGATTATGGTTATTATCCTTATTTCGTATGGGAAAGATTTAGAAAATTACCTAATAAGTGAGGTATATGGTAAAGATGGCTTTCCATGCGAAGAAACAACCATTAGGAAAATAGTGTCAAATGTGTACAGGTAATGGTGTGTGTGTATGTGTGTGTGCCTGTATATGTGTGTGCTGTGTGTATGTGCATGTTTATACTTGTGGCATGTGAGTATGTGCAATGTGTGTGGTGCACGATGGAATCAGAGGTAAGGGAGGGCAGAGGGAGGTTCTCTCACTTTCATTAAGGAAACTGTGTTGGTGTGTTCCCTCTCTATAAAGGGCGTAATACAATTTACTCTGTATTTGAGAAGATTTGTCAGGATCTACTAGGCTCTCTCAAATTGATTGTGACTTGAAAAATAAGTTTATTTGTACTTATAAATGTGTATTGCACAGGCTTTTCCCCTTTTTTTTCATACTTACCCTTCCTACAGAGGCCAACCCCTGTTATCTGTGACTCTACTCAGTGCCACTCCATTCAAACCAAATGGCTCCATTCTCCAAAGGCCTAGTGAGGGGCACCCTCATAAACTGGCCACAAGCATGACCACATGAAAATGGAGCAGACTCGGGAACCCTTTATGGACCTATAGAATGTACTTAGCGTCCCAGCTTGCACATGTGCATTGTGTAATGTTTAAATTGAGTTGGCACTTCTACTCTCTGGGGTTGATTTATTCAAAGAGAGGACATGAGACTACAGCTTAAGAAAGACTTTGTTCTCAACAAGTGTCAACATTTGGGAATGGATAGGCTCCTGATTGCAAAATCCCTCCCCCTGAACAGGTATATTTTGGTAGTTTAACACCTGTAGATTTCTGATGGAGATTATCTTCTCCTCAACTTCAAATGTTTCCAACGCACTAAAACTTGCACTTGTATTTTTTTAGCTCCTTTTTTTCCAGATGGAAACGTTTCTTTGACAGAATTCAACTTGCATAAACAAATGCAAATATTAAACTTCAAAATAAAAGACTAGAAATGTATTTCACTTGTTAGACTCTGTGACCTTGGAAAATGTCTGGCCGTTGGCAGCAGCCGCTTCATGTAATCATGCAGTTGACCTCAGCTCTGCCTTTCCAAGAACTCAAATGGTTACAGAGCTCTGTGCTGGGCTGGGAAAGGGACTGCTCAGTTTAAGCCTGTTGTTTTCAGTTCCCTCACACCTGCTACTGGACCCAGGGAGGAGGTTTGCAAACACAGAGATACGGTGGGAGAGATCTTAGGTCAGGGCTACAAAAACAAGCACTGTTTGTTTTGCAACAACAAAAATGGCCACTTCCTCTCTGAAGAGCAGTGATAAGCACTCCTGGAGGCCTGTGCTGGGCTCTTAATGAAATTAGTCTTTCTATGTTAAGTCACAAAAAGAGCCTATGGCCTTCATTGTTAACACAAGAGTTCACACCCTGTTTCCTCAATACTACCCCTTAGTTTTCACAAGCCTCCTTCCTCTTCCTTCCAGTCCCCACAAACCTAAGGAGGGTAAAGACACAAAACAACATGCATGCAAACACACACACACACACACACACACACACACACACACACACACACACCTCACACTTCACAGTGATACCAAGATTTCAGCTTGCAAATGAATGATCTAAATGAGGCAGAGAAGTATAAAAGAAACACATGCATTTCTGCCTCTCCCCCATGCCATTAGTGTAAGATGCACTTAAGTCCGCTGATATGAGGAAAAGTAATTCCAGTCCTATGGGAATACTTTTAATAAACAAGTATTGCTTGTTTATTGCAACAAACATTTATTTTGTGGCAGAATTGTTCCCTTTTTTATTAAGAGAGTAGCAATTCAGCTTTGTAACATCTATATATATAAAAACCTAAGTAACTGGCCGACCAGTAGTCATAACGCGCAATGACCACCAGGGGGAAGATGCTCAATGCACAGGCATGGAAACTTGGAGTAGACTGATGAATCTTACAGGGAAGGGGGGAGGGCGGGAAGAGATTAACCAAAGATCTTATATGCATACCAGAGGCCCAGTGCATGAATTCGTGCATTGGTGGGGTCCCTCGTCCTGGCCTGCGGGGATCTGGCCAAAACTAGCTCTCTGACATCCCCCAAGGGGTCCTGGGTTGCAAAAGGGTGCAGGCCAGGCTGAGGGACCCCACTGGTGCACGAATCCGTGTACTAGGCTGCTAGTATATAAATAAAATTGTATAAATTTGCTAATTCTCAGAAGAAAGGTAGTTCTTTTAAGATGTATATTCAAATACAAAGTTTAATTATTTCTGTGCTGACTCACTTGGGATTCGTTTATTATGTTGACCTTTCTAAAGACATTTAAGTAAGGCCTTCTGCAGCAGCACTGACCTTCCTGGAAAAGAGTAGACAATAACTCCTATAGCCACCATAATATGTTTGAGAAGAGACTGGCTTCCTAACAGAACTTTTGTGACTTAAATTATTTTGTGGGTTTATGTTTGACTTATAATTCACTAAGATAACACAATACTGGAAGAGACAATTCTGTCATTGATGCTAACAGCATTTTAAAGATGAAAAGGCCAGTGTAAAGTTATTTTAAGTAATTCTTGTCACCATTTTCCCAGGAACTTGAACCATTTATTTCTTGACAATTACCATTTGTGGAGATAGCACTTACAGTAGATTTTATCTAACTATAGAGGAAGCATAGTTTTCTCTATATCTGTGCTGCACATGTGGCTATAGAGTATTTGAAATATGACTAGTTCAGATTGAATGTTCTATAAATGTAAAAAGGACATCGAATTTCAAAGACTGAGAACAAAAATGTTCACTATCTTGTACATAATTTTTATACAGATTACATGTTGAATGATAATATTTTAGATATATTGCATTAAATATGATTTACTATTAAAATTAACTTGATCTGTTTCAATCCTACTTTTAAAAAATGTGGTTGTTAAAAATTTTAAATTACACATGAAACTCACGTTTTACTTCTCTTAGAACAGTACTGCTCTGGACAATTCATTTTATTTCCTACATTACATGACCAGATATGATCATATATTTTGTAAAATGAAGATTTAAAATTTTCTTTCCTAAAAAATTATGACTTTAAATTCATGGTTAGCTGTTTGATGTCACTTTTATTTCCCTATAGAGTACCCAGCCGCTATTCAGCTTGAAAAAGTTAAATTTAAGAGGACTTTATCTTTCTATGTGTGTTTTGTATTTCTTTTATGTGTATATCTGTGTTTCCAATATGACTAATGGTTACCCTCTGTATTGTCAGATTAAGGGTTTGCTCAAAAATATCTCATCTTTATTTCTACTAATCCATGCAAAATATTGTATTAGCAAAAGATGCATTTAATGAGAACATCTTCTGTTTATATAAAAGCCTAAGTGACCGTTCGACCATTTGACCAGTAGCTATGGCGCGCACTGACCACCGGGAAACAGATGCTCAATGCACAGGCATGGAGACATTGAACAGAGTGATGAATCTTACAGGGGAGGGGGAAAAGAGGAGGGTGGGAAGAGATTAACCAAAGATCTTATATTCATACCAGAGGCCCAGTGCATGGATTCGTGCATTGGTGGGGTTCCTCGGCCTGGCCTGTGGGGATCAGGCCGAAACTGGCTCTCCAACATCCCCCGAGAGATCCTGGATTGCAAGAGGGTGCAGGCCAGGCCGAGGGACCCCACCGGTGCACGAATCCATGCACCAGACCTCTAGTGTTTACATACTAGTTGCCACCCTTGTGAAATGCAATGGAATTTCATTACCCATCATTCAAATGCTATATTACTATCAGAGGGATGACTTTTTAAAAATGTTTTATTGATTTTTTACAGAGAGGAAGGGAGAGTGATAGAGAGTTAGAAATATTGGTGAGATAGAAACATCGATCAGCTGCCTCCTGCACACCTCCTACTGGGGATGTGCCTGCAACCAAGGTACATGGCCTTGACCAGAATCGAACCTGGGACCCTTCAGTCTGCAGGCCGATGCTCTATCCACTGAGCCAAACCATTTACGGCAAGAGGGGTGACTTTTATCTGTATCTTCAATTCATCCAAAAGACTGGTAGCACATTTGGTCAGTAGAATGAGAAACAGCATTGGACATTTCAAATCTGTGCTTTTGGCATTATTTGGAAAAGTTCTTGTAATATCAATAACAAAATAAAAATAAAGGTTGAATTTTAACTGCCAGTGTGTTTTAGGGAATTATGCTGATGTGTTTATTCAATTAAAGAAAATTCATGCAGTAAAATCCTTCATTTTAATAACTTGTGATAAGGTAGGTTTTGTCTCTAGTGACTGAGTGAGTTCTATCTGATACTGAGTTAGGTAACCCTTTTGATAATTATTTCTGCTAATCACAGTGCAAGCCTCTAGTGCATGTTAAGTGGATGTGAATTGATGAAGATGATAGAACTTTAATTTGTCGGTACCATAAGAAGAATGAGGAGCCAGAGCTTTATAATAAGGAAATACATAAAAGCTTATCTTTATCAGACTCAGCTTGGATTTGACATTGTTTTTGAATGACCCCTACAAAAAGTAACAAATGGAGTTTACTTGCATCTTGCCTTTTTATTTAATTATGGCACACAATGTCTTCCATAAAAATCTGGGGAAGTGTGTCTCCATAGTAGAGGGGTGTCTGGCAACATTGTTGAAGATTATAATTGTGCTCTCTGCTGTACCTGTGGTATTACTTAATTGAATTATGGGCAGAATCCCCCAAGGGCCTGCTAAGATTAGGCTTTTCATAATTTGTTTATGTTGTATGTTTTATCTGAAACACACTGAGGAATTAGGTTTTCTGCCTGCATTATGAACTTGATTTCTCTGTTGATAATTCATGAACATTAGTCATTGAGTGACAGATTTTGTTGTATGTGTTTGTATTCATTGCTCTGCAGAGTGGTTGTTACATCTTGAATATGCCAGCTGTCTCTTGGGACCACTTCACAAAATGAGAGGCTTTTCTCAAAGGATAGTATTTTTCTCCATAAAATAGATCAAGTTCTATTTTCCCTTCATTATTTGATAAAATTAAATATTGTGAAGGAAAAACATTTCCTTTTCAAATTGTTTCTTTCACATAAATAGCATTTCATTCAAAGATTTTTTTGCTCCCTCCCCCCTCCAGAGATGAGTAGCACAAAGACATCTGACTTGAATTCAATGGAGTTAGTTGGTAAACACTGCATAACACATACCTGGTACACTCATCTTCAGTAATGACATATAATAAGACCTTATTGGATTAGAATATGCAATTCCTCAAAACTCTTTATGCTTAATATCTACATCTGCAGATATGAAATACATACTTCGCTGAGAGAAAATGCAAAACATACTGAAAACTGGACAATGATAATTGTGTCTGGTACTAAATGAGGATATTTTTCTTTTCTTTTCTTCCTTAAGTGAAAACTAGCCATGAATCCTAAATCAGGTGTAGCTCATATTGAAATCCACATACATTTCAAGATATATGAGAATCATAGTTGATGGAAGAGCCCCCCTTCTGTTTAAAGTACAGTGGATAAAGAACTGAGAGAGTAAGTCTCATGACACCCCTGAGACTAATGAGCTTAGGGGACATCAGCAGGAAGAAGACCTGGCCTGCTCGGGCATCAGAGATTAGTGAGAATGGGGTTACTTCTCACACTGACAGATTTACGCTGGAGGCTTCAGTATTCCCTCATCTGCACAAATTTATGGCTGATGGATGGAAAGTTCTGTAACCAGAGGATGAAAATATCATCTCTAGAGCCCTACTACCTAGTACACATGGCACGAATTCAGGGTTTATAAAAAAGCTAACCAGTAAGAATCCAGCCAGTGGAAGTTGAGGCAAGTGAGCTATTTAGAAGTAAGATTCAATGGAAATGAAGGCCACCTTCATAGGAAAAAAATCTTGACATAATTTGCATCTTAAAAGTATTCTGATTTGTAAATTCTTTTTCCAAAGACCAATTAAACTGTGAAATAAGAATGCATGTGGTACAGAAAACTATCTTGCTTGGTCCTCAATTGGGGGGAAAAATCCTGTTTTGTGATGATAGTTGCATCCAGAAAGGTGGTATCAGTCATTGCTAGGAGCCCATCCACACACATTCACTGCTCCAACATCCAAGCAAGAAGTGATTTGGACCTGCCTCCTCCAGTTAGAAGATCAGAATAGGTCTTGGAAATCTTATTTTGGTTGAACCATGTGATCTACTAGGCAAAGACTTCTTCCCCTTATCTGGCTCCTCGTGGCCTCCCTGTGAACCAATCCCATCCATCCAGGGTTCTATCCATTGCCAAGAGCTAGGATTAATCCTGTCCACATGGAGTTAATTGTGTCTTTTTTTTTTTTAACAGTTCAAGATCACTTTTTTTTTTTCAAGATACACCTTTTCATTTTGAAGAATACAGAAAGGAGAGTAAAAATGTTTCAGTGAGGCTAAAAGTACGAATGTTTGATATGATACCAGATATCAAGTATAGCACCATTAAAGTTTTAATAGTTTCCTCAAGACCTTCTGCTTAATCAGTGATACTACCCAGAAAATAATTTCCTAGCTGGGACGAGGGGTTGCCCTGGAACCTCCAGCATAGGAATGCAGCCAAGAATGCCTCTATGGAAATCAGATGGATTATGTCATATCGTGAAACCTAGAGAATTCTTTCATACCATTTTGACAATTAATCCCTAAATAATGTAAAAGCAGTTAAAGACAGACAATTTTCAGCCTCATAGTTATTAATGCTAAAGTTAATTGGGAAAATTTTATGTGTTGGGCACTATCCTAGATATATTGAGTACAGAGTGGGGAAAAAGTAGGTTTACAGATGTGAGTATGCAAAACATTTTATTCTTGTATCATTATTTATTAATTGTTGTATTATTTTCCATACAAACAATTGTAAACTCACTTTTGTATCATCCTGTCTAAGAAATACTTTATTTTATTGTCTTACCACCTTTTAAGATGGGTACTAATACCTGTTCATTTTTACATGAGAAAATTGAGGTTCAGAAAGGTTAAATAACTTGCTTAAAATGAAACAGCTCCTAAAAACTAGAGCCGTGTTTCCAACTGAAGATTGTTTCCTACGTCTGAATTCTTAACAGCTTTTATGACTCTTAGAAACCATAAAGATGAAAATTTGGTTTGACAAAACTTGTACAGTACCTGAATGCCTAAAATACTACAAATAATGAAAATAATAACTATAATTAATTTTGTACTTGCTGTTTCCTAGACATACTGCTTAGCATTTAGGTCCATGTGGGTTTTACCATCCACATTCTATCTATAATAATAAAAGGGTAATATGCTAATTAGACCAGATGTCATTCCAGACATCATTCTGGATGTTCTTCTGGATAAAGCCAGGGCCATAGCGAAGCCTGGGTCCTGGGTGCCTGCCAGAGGCTGTATCAAAGCCTGGGTCCCGGGTGCCAGAGGGAAGCCGGTGCCGGCAGCCGGGGGAAGGAAGGCCTACTCTTGCATGAATTCTGTGCATCGGGCCTGTAGTATATGATAAAAGTGAGCCTTAGTAAGCCACAGTGGCTTGTCCAAAGTCACATAGCTAATAAATGATAGAATATCATTTATTTAAAACCCAAGCTCACCTACCCAAAATCTATCATCCTACTTAAAGGCTGTTTTGCAAACAGCCATCAGACAAAAATATTTGCTTCATTTTTAACAAACAAGTCATTAATAACTTTCATATAGAAAAATAAAATAGCAAAAATAAAGTGCAGAAAATGTAAACACGTACAGAATGTATACAATGCAGCAATAGGAAATAAAAGAAAAATTCTAATGGACAATAAAGAGATTTTTAAAATAAAAATAGAGATGAAAAGAAATCCAGTCACAAACCAAGGAGATACCATGTCTAAACAAAATAATTGAGACAGAGTTCTTATGTTATAATTATTTTTTAATATATATTTGTATTGATTTCAGAGAGGAAGGGAGAGGGAGAGAGAGATAAAAACATCAATGGACATCAAGCCGCAACCTCAGCATGTGCCCTGACTGGGAATCGAACCGTGACCTCATAGGTCGACACTCAACCACTGAGCCAACTCTGGCTGGGCGTTATGTCATTTTTCAGTGCTGTCCAGTGACAGCAATATGTGAGGAAACAGTTGTTCATATACACTGCTCATGGGAGAGTAAATTGTTATAATCTTTTCAAGAGGAAACCTTAGCAATATTAATCCATTAATCTAAAAATAGATATTGACTTTGACTTAGTAATTTCATAATTAGGAATTTATCTTAGATTTTAAAAATATATCATGATATGGTAAAAGCATCTTTAGAATGGTATACAACCATAAGAAAAGTAAATCTCTAGCAATAGGGTTGGGTAATAAGTTAGGGCACATTTATAAAACAGAATGTGGGACGGATTTTACCAATGATAGTGTAAATGTATACTGATCAATAGAGAATATACTCAAAATATAATAACTGAAAAATCAAGATACTTAAACACTGTCACCAAAGCCAACATTTTTTTGGAAAAATAAGTTTGTTCATATAAAATTTTGAATACATATATTCTAAAATATTAATGATTTATTTGAGTAGTAGATTTGGATGATTTCATTCTACTTCTCTAAATTTCTGTTTTTGGTTGAGAATATTTAAACAATTAACTTAAAAAAAGAGTCTAGTATACACTTACATGAAAATTTAAAATTAGCCCTGGCTGAGTTGTTCAGCTGGTTGGAGCATCATCGTGTACACCAAAAAGGTGGCGGGTTCGATTCCCAGTCAGGGCACATATCTAGGTTGTGGATTCAATCCCCAGTTGGGAGGCAACCAAACAATGTTTCTCTCTCACACTGGTGTTCCTCCCATCTCTCTCCAGATTTTTGCCAACAGAAAAAAATTGTTCTGGATTTCCAAACAATTTAATACCTGGGAAATTAATTCCTATACGTAATCAAATAAGAGTTTATATGATTTACCTGTAGTGATGGGCACTACATTGTATATGTCTATTAATTTATAAAAAGACTATTGAGATTAAAAGAATAGGTATTTCTCACTAAACAGTCATTTGTTTAATAAAAAGAGAAACCAATATCAAGATGAAGTATATTTCATAGATAATAGCAAAATGGGTCAATCCTCTTTTCTTTTTTTTAACTTTAAAACAATCCTCACTGAGGATTTGCTTTTATTGATTTTAGAAATAGAGGAAGGGAGAGGGAGCGAGAAAGAGAGAAACATTGATCAGTTGCCTCCCATATGTGCCCTGACCAGGAATGGAACCTTCCAGTGTATGGGACGATGCTCCAACTAACTGAGCCACGCCAGCCAGGGCAATTCTTTCTTATTTTGATGATTCTGCTCATGTTCCCCAATGTACAGACGGTGAGTATTGTTTACCAATAACAGTATTAACCAACAATGGATAAATTTATTTAAACAGCTAATAGTCCTTGCATGGCAAATTAAAAATAATTTGATATTTATTCCCAAAGTAAATTATTTTAACTTTAAAAAGCAATAATATTACTAGTTGTTTCAAGTTGATGACAAAGTCTCTGATAAGCCTTTATTAATTACATGCTTATATAGGTGATCTTCATTATATATTACAATTATAAATTGTTTGGTTTCATAGTCTCAGAATACTTTTTCACAATAATTCAGATTTTAACCAATATTCTTATAGGATAACAGAAGACTAAAAGATAAAGTTCAATTTTTAAAATAATTATATATACATAAAACAACTAAACTGAATATTATTTTTAGTTTCTGATCCCTCAGCTATTAAAACTTAAACATTTATTTCTCTGTTCTATCTATCATCTATCCATCTTGTCTCTATCATTTATCTATCATTTATTTACTATATGTAAAATGTCTTGAGTGTTAGGAATAGAAATAAATGAACATATACACTACCCTACTAATTGGAAATACAATTACATACAAAATGTTATTTTTGAAATTTAATTTTATGAACTAGAATAAGGCTCTCTTAGATTTGAAAAAGGTACTCAATTTTCTCCCAAAAGAATCTGTGCTTTCTCCCTCTCTATAAAAATCCTTAATAGAAGTTCATACGTATATAAACTTTTTCAATACTGTGTGTGTACCTTAACCTTACATATTAATGTAGGTCAATTATATCTCAATAAAAATGGAAAAAAAAGTATTTTCCATAAGTACAAACCAACTTCTGAGGAGGAATGACATGAGGATTTCCCTAGCTTGAGAGAAATCACTCATACTTTCTTTTTTAAAGGCAAAATACAAAAATAGAAGAATCATATCAGGAAGAAGACTTTGTCCTTACTAATGATGAAAATTCCTTTCATGCAATTCTTAACACAAAGGCCTGAGAACCTGTAATTAACCCTAATTCTGTTATTCTCTACAATTTAGGTACAAAAATAATTGGTCTTAAATGACCTCACATCTCTGATGCTGTGTTTCATTCAGTGTGATAATAAAACCAAAGCTGTTTTTCCCTGGTCAACTATCCGCTTGAGTTGCGGCCTCCTGACTCTCATAAATGATTTGTTCCTCTCCTGACTTTTATTGTGGGAGACGTGTCTTCTCCTCACCGTGGCTGGGAAGTGCAGTGTTGGCAGGCAGTGTTCGGGGGTGCCGACCATCCTTTCCTCTCCAGCAGAAAGCAGACAGGAGGGAAGGAGCTGTCTTCCTGGTGCTGCCCTCCTGGTAGGATGCTCTTGCAGCTGCCCGGCCGGCCACCTGGGCCGGCGGCCTGTTCAATAGCTGGATATCCTGTTCTGCTTTTCTGCTGCTGAGCTGTCCAGGATGATCGCCTGGGACGTGGATTGTGACTTTCCAGGGTTTTAAGCTTGCCAAGATTAGTTAGGAAAACACAGTTTTGGGTTATACAAATCCAAGTCCTCTGGCCCTCTTGCTGCCTGAAATTTGAGAGAAGGAAAGAGTATTTGTGGGAGTTGTGAGTTTCAGTGTGTTCTAAAATGAGGATTTTTGTTGAAAATACATAATCAGGGAATATATTTTAGATGCAAACCCAGCCACCCTATTGAATTTTTTTTTAAATGATACATTTAAAAAGTATGAGCTCCCTCTGTGCTGCATGGGTTAACGTGTGGAAAATGTTCTCAGGGCAGCATAAAAGAAATGCCGAGTGTGAAAGTTAAAAGACTTGGTTAAATATTTAATGCACCCAAATCTTAGAGGAATAGTCTTACTTTGGAATTGTCTTGATGCACCAGAAAAAAAAAGAACAAAATGTTTTGAGGGGAAGGTTGCAATGCTTCCTCATGTGGCAATCCTGATACTTCTCACAGCGGCTTCTAATGCCAAATAAATGCATGCGATCGTTTGTTCAGAAAGACCCTCTACAATGTCAGCAAGTCTGCTTCAGCCTCATTTGAAATGGATGAACTCATGAATCTGTTATGTCAGGAGATTGGGTTTGACCAAATTATCTCTACTATCTACAAGACTACTGCTAGTCTTATTTGTAGCTGCCTCTTAGGGAACATTCAAAATAATCCTTTTTGTTTGGTTTCATGTCATGTTTTGAAGTCCTGAGCTTTTTCACCAAAGTTTCTAAATATATTTGTCTGCATTAAAAATGAAGCACACAGACAACAATGTGGTGATGGCCAAAGGGAAGAGGGGACAGGGGTTGGGTGGAGGTGGGCAAAGGGGGGGCATGGGAACGTCTGTAATAGTGTCAACAATAAAAATAAAACAATGAAAAGAGGATATTTTGTTTTTGTTTTGGGGAGTGTCATTAGTAAGTGAAACCATTATCCCTACCTTAAAGATGTTGGCTTATGCAATTGAGATTGGAACAATGAGTACTGTATATCATTTTTCCCCACAAAATTATATAGTTGTTGTTAAATGTCAGATGTTACAGTAATCAGAAAATTTAGCATTGCATAGAGCCTTACAACTAAAAAGTAGTTGCACAACATTTTAGAAATAAATGAACATATTAATGTATCACCAAGTAAAGAAAACATGTATCCCTTTTTTACCAACTTTATTACCACCCCCATCTTCCAGCCATGCATTATGTTCGGTGCCAGCAATTTGAAGAATAAGTTCTAGGAGGATATTTATGGGAGCATTTTCTTTCCTTTCCTTATCACCACTTGCCATTTTTGCTTTGCCAAATCGGATTCATAATGACTGATATATTGATAGAGATATAAAAATCAAATACATCAAGAAACCAACAATTTACTGAAGGCTGGTATTAATTTGGAAGTCTACATTTTTACCTGTGAGTCACATAGCCAGATCTTTATGTAAACACTAGAGGCCCAGTGCATAAAATTCCTACATAGGTAGGGTCCCTTGGCCTGGCCAGCGATCAGGGCTGATCAGATTCCCCACCTCCCCACCTCCCCGTCTCCTTCTTCCCTCGCTCCCTCTGTGCCCCACTGCCACCACTGGTTGCCCGCCATATTCTGCACCACCCCCTGGTGGTCAACACACGTCATAGCGAGTGATCAAACTCCCATTCTGGTCGAACTCCTGAAGGGACACTTTGTGTATTAGCCTTTTATATATATAGGTTACAGTTCACTTTGCCAGTCCTAAACTATATAATACAAAGTCTAAAATTTAGTTGGAGAATAAAGCATGTAAGCTTTCACAGGCTCAAAGAGGAAGAGTGATTATTTACTATCACAAAACTTTGTAAACTTAATTCTGGGACTAGAATATTGTCTTCTAATGTTATTTTCACTAAACTTATCATTATAACATGAAAGGCTAAATATATAAGCATTTTTCTTTTTTATTATTTTAAGATATACAGTTTAACTTGAAAATTTACTGGATTGTAATATATTGGAATAAAAAACTAATTTTCATATTTACCCCTAAGGGTATCTTTTGAAAAGTTAAGTATATAAATGTCAACTTCCTAAGAGACTCTTGCCAAGAATGAATTTTTATATCCTATCATTTAAGCTATGCATAGGGTTTACTCAAAGCTTCAATTTGAATTCTGAGGACCTGTTTCCTAATTTCCTGAATGTGTATATGTGCATACATATACATACATATATGAGTTTACTAGTGGCCTGGTACATGGATTCGAAAGGAAATTAGAAGAAATATTCATGCAGTAATTACATTATTACAAAAAATTACCTGTCAAAATAGTATATATGTTATCGTATTATAAAATTAAAATACAAAATATTTTAATATCGCTATTCACCCTTTCTCTATAATAGAAGTGCATGAGTTAACATTTCCTTTTAAATTGCCAGTGCACATCATAGGTACCGGCCGGCCAGTCAGTCATATAGTTGGATGGATGGTCAGTCACTTAGCCTTTTTTACATATAGATAAGAAACTTAGAGTGTGGCTCCTCAAACAGATCAAATTTTAAAAAGTGACATTATTCATTTTTTGATTTTATGCACAGCTGTAGTTTTCCCTCTTTTGTTTTTAGTCGGACTATATCTTCTGTTTTTAGTGAAAACAAAATTAGCAAATTGGAGGCTTATTTATAGTAAGGCTAAATGTTAGCATTCAATCTTTACTTTGGGTAAATATGTACACGTGTGTTTAATTTTATCTACTAATATGGCTAACCATGATATTAAATGGTTTCCAAGTTAAATTTCAGTTTTTTAATAAAATAGTTTTATTTACATTTTCTCAACATTAATGTAATATGAATGATGTAAGTCACCATGTCTGGGAAGCCTAATTCCTAACATGCCATCAAATAATCCAGACTGAGTGTTCTTTGATCACCATGCTTCATTCATTTCATTTGTTCATTTAGCAAAATATAGTGACTGACAAAAGACTGATTCAATTTACTCAATAAATTAACCATAACAAAAAAAGTTTGTGAATATTTTTATATTAGGGTCTGATTTATGCTTATCTTCAGTTATGGCTATCATGTATTATGTGGTAAAGCAAAGCACTTCACCCCTATTTGGATGGCTACTATCAAAAATCAAAAGATAACTGTTGGCAAGGATGTGGAGAAAAGGGAACCTTTACACAATTAGTGGGAATGTAAATTGCTAGAGCCATTATGGAAAACAGGATGGACGTTCCACAAAAAATTAAAACTAAAATTACCATATGATTCAGCAATCCCACTTCTGGGTATATAGTCAAAGGAATTGAAATCAAGATCTCAAAGAGATATCTGCATTCTCATGTTCATTGCAGCATTATTCACAATACTCAGAGGTGGAAGCAGCTTACATGTTAATCAGCAGATAAATGGATAAAGAAAATTTGACATGTATGTGTAGATAGATATAAATATAATGAAATATTATTCAGCCATAGCAAAGAAGGAAATCTTGTCATTCCCAACAACCTGGATAACATTTTGCTAAGTGAAATAAGCCAGACAGAGAAAGACAAATACTGTATGGTCTCATTTTTACGTGGAATATAAAAAAGTCAAACTTACAGTAACAGAGATTAGAATGGTGCTTAACAGCCTCAGGGGTGGGAAAATGGGACAAGTTAGTCAAAAGGTACAGCCTGTTGGTTGTAAGATGTATAATTTCTGGAGACCCAATGTACAGCATGGTGACTATAGTTACTAATGTATTATAGTCTTGAAATGTGCTAGGAGTGTAGTTCTCAAGTATTCCCACCACACATGCATACACACACACACACACACACACACACATATTTAACTGTGTGAATATGGGTATGTTAAAAACTTGATTATGGTAATCATTTCATAGTGTATACATATATCAACACATTATGTTGTATATCAAATATACACAATTTTTATTGTCCATCATACCTCAATAAAGCTAGAAAAATCTAAAATGAAATAAATTAGTATGAGTTCTTATTGTTTCTATTTTTTATTTTATTTTTTAAAAATCTTTATTATTGAAAGTATTACATATGTCCACTTTTCTCCCCCATTGACCTCTTCTAGCTCACCCCCACTCCCCAACCTGGCCTTCACCACCCTATTGTCTGTGTCCATGGGTTATGCATATATGCATGCAAGTGCTCTGGTTGATCTCTTCCCATCTTCTTTAATCCCCCCCACACTCCCTGCCTTCCCTCTGAGATTAGTCAGCCTGTTCAATGCTTGTGTGTCTCTGGATCTATGTTATTCATCAGATTATTTTGTTCATTAGATTCCACATATGAGTGAGATCATGTGATACTTGTCTTTCTCTGACTGGCTTATTTCACTTAGCAGAATACTCTCCAGGTCCCTCCATGCTATCTCAAAGAGTACGGTATTCTTCTTTTTTAACAGCTGCATAATATATCATGGTGTTGGTGAAAATATAAAGAAAAGAGAACCCTCTTGCACTGTTGGTGAGAATGCAGATTGGTGCACACACTATGCAAAACAGTATGGAGTTACCTCAAAATATTAAAAAAGAAACTTCCTTATGACCCAGCAATTCCATTTCCTGGGATTTATCAGAAGGAACCTGAAACATTAATTTGAAAGAATATAAGTACCTCTGTGTTCATTGCAGCATTATTTATAATAGCCAAGGTTTGGAAGCAACCCAAGTATCCATCAGTAGGTGAGTAGATAAAAAAGCTGTGGTACATTTGCACAATGGAAACAAGCTCTTTTGATGCGAAATAAAACAGTTTAAATGAACATGAAGACATCAAAATAAGGAAATTAACTGAAAATGCTTTCCTTATGTACATTTTATTATAATATTGACACGTATAAGAGTATTGCAATGTATAAAGTACAGGAAATAGGTTTAAAAGCTCAGCATGGAATATTGGACATTGTTCAAGGATCCCAGATGTGGAGAAAAATCTGCCAAATTCATGCAAAAATAAAATTGTTTGGATGATTTATGAATATATCTCTGAAACAGTTGAGAAAAATATGCGATTGTGTCTACACATTTCTCATAGAGTATATGCAAATAACTGATTTTATTATTTACTGAAGAACAGTAGTTTCAATGAATTTAGAAATACAAATTTATTTACTACGTAATTTATTTTTATTTCATAAAGGTTTTTTAAAATATATATTTTCAGTAGCTTTAATTGACTTGAACATTTTGGCAATAACAATTGCCAGACGAATCTGTACATATAGATATTGTTTGTGTCTGTGAATACAGTTCAGTTAAATTCACCAAGCAGAATAATATAAATCTCAACCGATGTGATAGTCTTTTTTTTAACCTAGAACAAGAATTTTCAACTGGTGTGCCACAGGAATTATTAAAACATGCAGTGCCTGACTAGTCAGATTGTCAAATAAAAAGCAACCATCAACACAACAATAGCCATCCGGAGTGAATAAATAAAATTATACCTATATTTTTGTCAGATTAGCACAAAATATATTTTTAGGTGTGCTTCAGAATTTTAGTAATTAGTTTATGTTTGTCATGAGATGAAAAAAGTTGAAAATCGCTGACCTAGAAGATAATGCACATTGGAAGAAGTTGATTAGCCATTCTACTAGGAATAAAGCTCCTAGGGTCCAATCGGAGGTGAAATGATTTTCTTCATGTTAGTCACTGCTTACAAAGCAGGAGGAGGAGGAGAGGAACAGTGTCACTTACATCCTTCAACTCTCAGGAAGTGTATTAGCACTGAACAAATGTTAGCTATATATTTTATTTACATACACGGTGCCCCAAAAACATGTGTACGCACTTTAACAGCGGATAGCTTAATGTTTCTTTCTTTTCAGCTAGACTGAGCTTTGAACATAAGGAAATTCATCCTAAAATGCTACCAGAAGTTTGAAAAGGCAGTTGAAGTACAAACACTGCCTTTATAATTATTAGAACAGCTGATAACTCAATTAATTTTCACTCCACTTCAGCCAGACTAAGCTTTGAATAAAGAAAATTTATTCACTAGACTTTTTTATGGGGATACATAAAACATAAAGGGGGGAGTTGGAGACATCTGTAATACTATTAACAATAAAAAATATGTATCAAAAAAAGTTTATGATACAAAACCACAACAGTTGATCCATTGAGGACGCACATATACCAAATGAAATGATTCTTGATGCTTGTGATTCCATTTCTTCACATTATCAACAATGCCTGAACCAAAACCATCATCAGTTTGAAAACAGGCATTGACAAAAGAAAAATTACTCATTTCTGTGTATTCTTTTAAATTTTGAAAATGAACTATATGCTAATAAATACTGGCGTTATAATCATTCAGTTTGTATATGTTTTTGAGACACCCTATATATAAATAATATATAATATAAATTTTATATATTTATAAAATGTTTTTACTTTCTTGTCTTATTTTATTAATAATCATGTTTCTGACCCCAAAGAGTACCTACCATTAGGAGGGATCTTTTTCAGTAACAAAAGAATTATAGTAACAGTATTTGCTGGTTAAAAAAACTAAAGACTCATGCATTTTAAGACCATTTCCCAAATAGTGTTTGGCAACAAAAGTCTAAGTCATTAAAGCAGCTTTGAAATTTACTAATGAATATTAATTTTAAATGTTCCCTTTAGAGCCATTACATAAACTTGTTTTTCAAAATATATGATAGTTTCCTCTAAAGTGCTTAAATTTTAAAATAAATTTGTGGGAACAATGAAGCAAAGAAAAATTAATAGAGCAATTGAACATAGCACAATTTTACTTAAAATGTACAGTATAGTCTAGGTCATAACCTTTGTAATAATTTGCTAGGGCTGTTATTACAAAATACTACTCTTTGGGTGGCTTAAACACAGATGCATTTTCTTTCAGTGGCTGGCAGATGTGCCAATAGCATTGTTTTTATAGCTTGTCAGTACTGATGTATTTGTCTTCGCCATTTCTTTGGACTTTTTAACTTTTATTGCTTTTTAAAAATGTAACTTGATAATTTTGATAAGTCAATCTGGTCAATGTGGTGATTTGTGGTGATACAAAAATACTTTTAAAAATAAATATTTATAGAAATAAATGTATATTTTAGGGTAGAAATGTTGGGGGCTGAGTAAATAAACTAATACAAAATAGTCTGTAATTCCAACTTCTATTTTTGTTAATCAAGGTTTTTTAATAGTAAAAAAAGGGGTAAAAGTTTACATTAGATTTATATGATTGAAAGGAAATGTAAAAAAAAAAATCATCACAAAAGATTTAATTTGGAATGGAAATTATAACCAAGGACTTGTCCTTGTCTCACTTTTTATTTTATTAAATTCATGACATTAGTGAACATTGTGTTCTATTTCCTGACATTCTATTGAATGAAAAATGATAGAGCTCAGCTAATGATTTGATTATGGTATAGAATCATATCTGATATGTCAAGATAAATGTTAACACTGATACAAAATTTATGGATTTGCAGACAGTATTTAATTTTTGGAAAGAAATATTTTATCAAAATTATTAATCATTTATTATTGTCAACAGAACTGTGTGGCAGGTTTCATTACACTGCAGTCAAAGATTTTGAATGTAAAATATCTTTACTGTCATGCAACACCAAAAGCATTTTGAAGAAGAACAATTTTTATCTGTCTTTTCACAAAGATTTACACCATCATCAGTTTTATATAAAGAGAAATTCTGTGCCTGGAGAGAAAAGATACCTATAGGTAAATGTACATCAGTATAAATGTGTCTCCATGAGGGCACTGGCCCCAGGGGCTCAATCACTAATCCATGTTGTATTTGTGGCAACACACACACACACAAAAGATACTAATCTTCTAACATTACAATTTTTTTTCTTCAAAATTGCTTTAATGCAAAATTAATTTATAAAATAGTTTCCATATCTATTGGTTTGAAAAGAAGTTCTAGTTTATTTCAAGTAAGACAACTCACTAGTAAGGATATGTCTATTAACCATCCAACACCCCAATTAAAATGTAAAAATATTAGCTTACAAAGTGTTTTCAAAATCTGGAATATTCTAAGTATAGCCCTATCCTTCCTTAGAGTGAAATACTAAATTGAAATGTGGCTTTTCACCTGATTATGTTAGTAGTCTGCAACGGTTACTATATACTAATACTCATCTTAGCAAATTAACTCTTTTTTATGCATAGTAAAAGAAACAGGCAAACAACAGAAACAAAAAAAAGAATTATTCCTTAGCAATCTAAATTGGAAAACCTCTGCTGTTACCTTAAAGAAATAGCTAGCTATAACAAGCAGAAACAAATGAGTTGATTTCTCAGGATAATTCATCTTGAAGTGATTACATTAATATAAAATTTAAATTATATATGCTAATATCATGTGAATTAAATGATCTGATGAATCATTTAAAAAATAATGACTTCAATATACTGAAAACTAAACCCTGGTGGTATTAAGGAGTTAATGTATTAAAAAAAACCACAATAACATAAAAACCAAAAAAATCTCTACTCCCAGGGAATAATTTGTGCATTAGGAAAAGTAGTCTGAAAAATGAAAACTTATAAATGAAAGCCAGTCTTTAATGAGTATTAGCATAAAAATCTATAGCATAAACACAAGATAACAATTTAGGTTTTATGAATTCTTTAGAAAGGTAACCATCTTAATTAGATCTAAGAAACAGGGATATTATATATATACTAGAGGCCCGGTGCACGAAATTCATGCACTGGGGGGTGGGGCTCCTTCAGCCCAGCCTGCCCCTCTCACAGTCCAGAAGCCCTCAGTGGATGTCCTACTGATGGCCACAGTCTGGCAGCAGAGGCTTGGAGCAGGTGTCCTGTGTGAGTGTGTGTGTGTGTGTGTGTTTGTGTGTGTCTGTTAGGGCCTGCCCCCAGTCACACCATGGAGGCTTGGAGCAGGAGCCCCTCTGTGTTGATCTCTCAGGCTCCTGGCCTCTACTGCATGTCATATTCTCCCTTGAGCTATGGCCAGGATGGGGGTGCTGCTTGTAAGCTGGGCTTTCCTACTCCCAGATTGCCATGGCGACTAGGGAGCAGGCCAGGCTTGCTTTCCTACTCCCAGATCACCATGGAGACTGGGGAGCAGGGAAAGTTTGGGGCTTCCTGCAGGCCAGGCTTGTTTTCCTGCTCCCGGATCCTCATGGCGACTGGGGAGAAGGCCCAGCTGGGGGCTGCCCTCAGGCTGGGATTGATTTCCTGCTCCCGGATCAGGCGCAGCTGGGGGCTGCCTACAGGCCACACTTTTCTACTTACGGATGGCCGGATCACCACTGCGACCCAGGGCCCAGCAGCACTTTCTTGCTCTCCAATAGTCATAGGGTCCCGGCTGGGGGCTTAGGTGGCATGGGGGTCCCGGCTGGGGGCTCAGGTGGCACACAGGGCTCCTGGCTGGGGGCGAGGCTAATGCCCCGCTGCCCAGGGCGGCACATGGGGCCTGGATGGCACTTCACGCTGTCCCACCCTGCCTGTAGTATAGGATAGAGGCCTGGTGCACGGGTGGGGGCCAGCTGGTTTGCCCTGAAAGTGTCCTGGATCAGGGTGGGGGTCCCGCTTTGGTGCCTGGCCAGCCTGGATGATGGGCTGAAGGCTGTTTGCAGCTGGTCACACCCCCTTCAGGGTGGGTGTCCCCACTGGGGTGCCTGGCCAGTCTGGGTGAGGGCCTGAGAGCCGTTTTTAGGCTGGAGGGCAACTTAAGCTCCCAGCCTCTCCTTTTTTTCTTTTTTTTAATTCTGGGATTTATTTACCTTCTATAGCTGTCACTGGAGCTGAGAGCCGGCTCCAGCTCTGAGGGCAGAAAGCAGGTTTCTGGGTCTGTTTGGCTTCTATAATTGAAACTCTGTTGCCATCACAGCAGCTCTAAGCTCTGAGGCCGGAGCTGGCTGAAAGCAGGTCTCTGGAGCTTGTATAGCTTCTATAATTGCAACATAGTTGCTTAGAGTGCAGCTCAAAGGCCGGCAGCGTTAAGCCAGGAACGTTGGCTTCCTCCGTCACTGGAGTAAGCAAGACTCCTGTTCGCTTCAGCTGCGTGGCTGCCGGCCGACATCTTGGTTGGCAGTTAATATGCATATCCTGCTGATTAGGCAATAGGAAGGGTGTCGAGGTTATGATCAATTTGCATGTTTCCCTTTTATTAGATAGGATTATATATATACTAGGGGCCCGGTGCACGAACTTCGTGCACTGGGTGTGGGGGAGGGGGGAGTGTCCCTCAGCCCAGCCTGCCCCCTCTCACATACTGGGAGCCCTCAGGCGTTGACCCCCATCACTCTCCAATCGCAGGATCGGCCCCTTGCCCAGGCCTGACGCCTCTGACAGGTGTCAGGCCTGAGCAGGGGACCCTCATTTCCCCCCATCACTGGTTCTGCCCCCAGCCCAGGCCTGATGCCTCAGCCAGAGGCGTAGACCCCCATCACCCTCTGATCACCTGATCGGCCCCTTGCCCAGGCCTGACGCCTCTGCCAGAGGTGTCAGGCTTGGACAGGGGATCCCCATCTCCCCCCGATCACTGGCTCTGGCCCCCGCCCAGGCCTGAGGCCTCTGGCCCAGGAATCATGCCTGGGCAGGGGACCCCCATCTCCCTCTGATTGCTTGCTCCACCCCCCGCCCAAGCCTGATGCCTCTGACCCAGGCTTCAGGCCTGGCCAAGGGGACCATCATATCCCCCCAATCCCCAGCTCAGCCACCTGCCCAGGCCTGATTCCTTCGCCAGAGGAGTTGACCCTCATCACCCTCCGATCACCAATCACCGGATCGGCCCCTTGACCAGGCCTGAGGCCTCCGGCAGAGGTGTCAGGCCTGGGCAGGGGACCCCCAGCTCCCCGCAGCTGCAGGCTCCGCCCCTGCCCAGGCCTAACGCCTCTGGCTGAGGCGTCCAGCTCGGGCACCGGTGACCCGCAGCTGCAGCGGCCTCGCGATCGTGGGCTCCGCTTTAGGCCCAAGCAAGGGACCCCTAGCTCCCGGGACTGCCAGCTTCGACCGTGTCCAGCTCCCATCGCTGGCTCCACCCCTACTTCCTGCTATCACTGGCCAGGGCGGCAAAGGTGCCTGATTCTCTGATCATGGCTAGGGGGCAGGGCAAAGGCGGCCCCAGGGCCGCCTTTGCCCTGCCCCCCAGTTCTTAGCTCCCCCCTGGGTTTCCGATCACTGTCAGTGGCAGGGGGCTTCTTCCTGCTTTCCCTTTCGCCTCCCTGCATTGTGCCTACATATGCAAATTAACCGCCATCTTGTTGGCAGTTAACTGCCAATCTTACTTGGCAGTTAATTTTCATATAACCCTGATTATCCAATGAAAAGGGTATCGTCGTACGCCAATTACCATTTTTCTCTTTTATTAGTGTAGATATATACATGAGAGGCCCAGTGCACGAAATTCTTGCACAGGGGTAGGTGGGTCCCTCAGCCCAACATGCACTCTCTCCAATCCGGGACCTCTCGGGGGATGTCTGACTGACAGACATCCCTCTTGCAATCCAGGACTGCTGGCTCCTAACCACTCACCTGCCTGCTGGCCTGATCCCCCTAACTGCTCTCCCCTGCTGGCCTGATCCCTAACTGCTCTCCCCTGCCAGCCTGATCCCCCTAACCACCTCTGCCTCAGCTCCACCACCATGGCTTTGTCTGGAAGGACATCCAGAAGGTCGTCTGAAAGATGTCCAGTCTAATTAGCATATTATACTTTTATTAGTATAGAGTAGAGGCCCGGTGCACAAAAATTTGTGCACTTCGGGGGAGGGGGTCCCTCAGCCCGGCCTGTGCCCTCTCGCAGTCTGGGACCCCTCAGGAGATAACGACCTGCTGGCTTAGGCCCGCTCCTGGGTGGCAGAGGGCAGGCCCAATCCCTAGGTGCAGCCCCTGGTCGGGCTCAGAGCAGGGCCGATTGGGGAGTTGGAGCGCCGCCCCCTGTCATGCACAGAGCAGGTCGGATCAGGAGGTTGTGATGCCACCCTCAGTCACACTCAGGGTAGGGCTGATTGGGGGGTTGGGTCACCGCCCCCTGTCACACTCAAGGCAGGGTCGATGGGAAGGTTGTGGCGCCACCCCATGTCATGCACAGAGCAGGGCCAATCAGGGGGTTGGGGTGCTGCCTCCTGTCACGCACAGAGCAGGGAGGATCAGGGGGTTGGGGTGCCGCCCTCTATCACCCACAGAGCAGGGCCGATCAGGGGGTTGGGGTGCCGCCACTGTCACACTCAGGGAAGGGACGATGGGGAGGTTATGGCTCTACCCCGTCACACACAGAGCAGGGCCCATGGGGGGAGGGGGGGTGCTGCATCCTGTCACACACAGAGAAGGGCCCATCAGCGGGTTGGGGAGCTCCTCCCTGTCATGCACAGAGCAGGGCCCATCAGGAGGTTGAGGAGCTCCCCCCGTCACTCACATAGTAGGGCCGATAGGGGAGTTGGGGCACCGCCCCCTGTCACACACAGAGCAGGGCGGATCAGGGGGTTGGGGCGCCGCCCTCTATCACCCACAGAGCAGGGCCGATCAGGGGGTTGGGGTGCTGCCACTGTCACACTCAGGGCAGGGCCGATTGGGAGGTTATGGCTCTACCCCATCACACACAGAGCAGGGCCCATGGGGGGTGGGAGATTGAGGCGCTGCCCTCTATCACCCACAGAGCAGGGCCGATCAAGGGATTGGGGCGCCGCCACTCTCACACGCAGGACAGTGCCAATGGGGAGGTTATGGCTCTACCCTGTCACACACAGAGCAGGGCCCATCAGGGGTTTGGGCGCCGCAGCCTGTCACACACAGAGCCGCAGGGCGATCAGGGGGTTGGGGAGCTCCCCTGTATCAGGCACAGAGCAGGGCTGATCAGGGGGTTGGGGCGCCTTCCCCGTCACGAACAGAGCAGGGTAGATAGGGAGGTTGTGTCCCCGCCCCCTGTCACACACAGAGCTGCAGGGCGATCAGGGGGTTTGGGCGCTGCCCCCTGTCACGCTGATCCCGGTGCTGGGAGGCATATTACCCTTTTACTATATAGGATAGAGGCCTGGTGCATGGGTGGGGCTTGCTGGTTTGCCCTGAAGGGTGTCCTGGATCAGGGTGGGGTTCCCCACTGGGGTGCCTGGCCAGCCTGGGTGAGGGGATGATGGCAATTTGCAGCTGGTCACACACCCTTCAGGGTGGGGGTCCCCACTGGGGTGCCTGGCCAGTCTGAGTGAGGGGTTGAGGGCTGTTTTCAGGTGGGTCGGTGACTGAAGCTTCCAACTGCTCCTTTTTTTCTTTTTTTTTTTTATTTTATTCTGGGACAGTTTTAGCTCCGGCTCCAGCTCTGAGGCCTCTGTTGCTGAAAGCAGGTATCTGGTTTGTTTGGGTTCTATAATGAAACAATGTATAACTCCAGCTCTGAGATCCTGGCCCGCTGAAAGCAGGTTTCTGGGGTTTTGTTTAGCTTCTGTATTTGTTACAATGTTTCAAACTGCAAGCTCATAAGCCGGCAAGGCCGGTGGGGAACGTTGGAATCCTCCGTCACTGAAGCAAGCAAGCCTCATGATCACTTCCAGCTGCCTGGCTGCCGGCCGCCATCTTGGCTGGCAGTTAATTTGCATATCTCCCTGATTAGCCAATGGGAAGGGTAGCAGTCATACGCTAATTACCATGTTTCTCTTTTATTAGATAGGATATTTTGAAATAATTTATTATAAATTACCTTCTGTATGATATGAAAAAAGTAAAACTGGATGATTTGAGATGGACATTGAATATGTCTTGACTTGATTGTCTCCCTGCCCCCCAATTAATAACTTTCTAATATGGTGAGCTTTAAAGCTCTCTTTTTAAAAACAAATTTTCTCTGCACTCATTGTAGAGTGAACTCTCCTTTTGCTGTGGTATTGTATGAAATGGATAGCAATGGAAGAGATGTCAACAGTTCTCCAGTTATAACTATAAGCAATAGTTTATGCAAGAAGTATTAATATTGGTGGCAATAGCTTGCTTTTAAGAAAAAGAAATGAGGAACAGCACATACTTTAAATACCAGATAAGCAATAGATTTAGAAGAAAGCCAGAGAGGCCTCAGCAGACCAGGATGGTTAGTCATCCTAATGGAGCCTCTTACATGTTTCTAATGTTCTCTAAATCTTTAATCCTCATCACTCTCTATAGTAATTGCTTTATATTTGTATCTGAATCCTACACCAGACTATGGACATCTTCAGAAAATGGGTCTTATTCACCTTTGTGGCTTTCACAGCTACTTTGTTACCAGTCATATGTTTTTTGTCTCCAAAAATGTTTGGTAACTATTAGTGAATGAACTGATGAACAACTGAACTAATAATTGAATGATATAGAAAGATTGAAAGGGGAGGACAGGACTCATGTTCCTAAAGTTCTAGATGAATTAACAAAATTGATTAAGAAACTAAGGCCTTGAATGATTCAGATCCCACAACCTAGCAGGAAAGTCACTTCTCAGACTCTGGGGCACAAGAGCCCTTACGTCAATAGAAGTCTCTTGGCCTCTAGAAATGTGAGGTGTATTAGTTTGAACTCTGGTTCCCACATTGTATGAAAGTCTAAACTTCCTTCTAATACGTTCATAATTGTGGTGGTGACATCTGTCTTTCGGTTTTTGGTTCTTCAAGTGCCACATGTGTTTCCACCAGTCAAAACAGTTGTAAAATACAGTCTTGACCATGGTTTCCACAAACAATGCACTCACTAAAGCATTTGTAAAAATGTAGAACTTACTCAAGTTCCAGAGTCAAGAAGTAATAATTCACAAATTCACAGTGATGTCCTTATTACCAGAGATGCAGGAATGATTTTTTCCCATACCAGGATTAAAAGAATATCTTCACTAGTAGCAATGGTAAATTTAATCATCATTGTATGTGAAACATATATTAAAAAATGAATAAGAATCTTAACTACAGAGTCACAGTTAATAAAACAGCAATGGTTTCACAGGCTTTTTTCATTTTGAAAATTCTTTTATAGTTTTGTAGTTTAAACATGCAAAGGAGTTAGAAATATTTTACTTTGGGGAGTTCTAGAAACAATGTTTTGATATTTTATTCCATTTCAGTTATTCTTCCCATGGAATTTTTTTTTACATTTCTTAACTCCAGAATCAAAGAAGCAATTTTCACAACTTCTTTAAAAAGTTTTGTTGTTAAAAGAGACAATTAATGATTATTAATTGGGATGCTGGATTCTAATATTCAAGAGAACTTTTAATAACAGAAACAGAATGATAGAAAATCTAGATACTGTTTCCGTTCACTAAATCTACAAGTTAAATAATCACGAACACTTCACATCATATATGAAAGCAACAAAATAAAATAATAAAAATAAATTCAAAACAGGCCCAAATCTAAAAAAAGGGAAAAGGCTGGCTTTTCAAAGGTTCATCTTAATAGAATTGTCTTTTTGTAAGTGGCAGGCAATGCACTAAGGTACTTACAGAGGTGTATTAAATGGAATTGATTCTTCTAAAAGGTACAAATAAAATCTTTATCACACAACAAACAAACAAACAATAAATAAAACCTATCAATGGGTCTGTCATGTAATGGCTTTTTTCAAGTGTTTGTTCTCTCCTTCCATTCCAGGGCATTAAAAATGAGAAGGCACAGGCCTTTCTTTTTTTTGGTGTTCCTTTTTCATTAGCCCCAACATGTGACTCAAACATCACAGCTATTTTAGTTAAAATGTGAGGCTGTTCTGTAATGTGAGTAAACTCAGATTGTTAACAGCTCTGATTACAGAAATTCTCACTCTGCTGTTTTCCTCAGGGATAGCGAGAGTTGCTAGCATTCCAATCTGAAAAACATCTATAAAAAGAAAGAGAACTCATCCATATTGTTTTGTAAAAGTTAGAAAGGAAACCACTTTGATTTGATTTGTTTAGTGAATCATTGCTATAAATCTTTTGAATCACTTGGCAACTATCTAACTAATATTCATTTTGATGTGTTATTGTTTTGGGAACTTGGAATTTCAAAAATTGAAATAATTGCAAACATGGGGCAAAAATGGCTGATTTAAAATTTTTCTTCTGAAAGGTTTCCCCACCCTCTGCTTTGCCTCAAATCAGTTATGGATCCAAAGAGACTCTGTTGATTTTACTTTGATTATTTATGGCGATGCAGTTTATTTCTGACTTCTTTTGGTGGAGAGGTGCCTGGGGAACATTTTTTAAACAGTTCTTAAAATTGCTATACCATCTATCTCTTTTTGTTTCCCCTAATGAATACTTCAGTTGTGTTCATAAAACATCAGATGTGGCTAAAGTTCAATATTTAAAGTAGGATAAGGCTGTTTTTAAAAAGAAAAAATGACAATATTGACCATAGGAAATTATATGTATATATTTACTTATTTGTTTGCTTTATTTTCTTAGATAAAATAGGATTGCCCAGGGCCTATGTGATGAGCAAGCAAGTTGCCCTAGTTGTCATCCTTGGGGAGTTGCATTAAGTGGGAGAACACATGAAATGACTTCCCTTGAGTTGAACGAGTTCAAGCAACTTCCAAAGGTCCCTCCTAGGATGTTATTTATATGCACTGAGAATCCACCTCATTTTTCTTAAAGACAAAAATGTACATTCTATCCCCTAGCATATTTTAAATTGTTATTTATTATCATTGATGTTGGAAAAGGAAACATTCATACTACCATTTTCCCAGAAGTATATTTTTTCAAGATATCCTGACAACTTTGCATCGTTAAACTTTAAATGATTCCAAGATGTTTTTTATCATCAACTTGAAAAAATTTCAAATTAGCTTTCCTAAATTTTCCTCTTGATATCTCTAATCCCCCAACTTGATGAAAGCCAGTTTAGTAAAGTCTTCTATACTGATAGTCTTCAACATTGGTAGTAAAGAAGAACTAAAATTTAATTTTTCCTTCCATAGAAATTTCTTGAAGTCATTTATTAGTCTTGAGTACACTTCATCTTTGAATTGTTAGATACATTTTTATATTTTTAAGTCCAGAGTATCTGTGCTAGGTACATTTAACAGAAATTTCATTAATGTTTTTCTCTCAAGTAAATAACAATCTGTACAAAAAGTTTGTTACTGGGTCTATTATATCATTGTACTGAAAGTACTGGTCAAAGTATCTTTCGAATGAAATAGTTTAATCTTAAATGTAATAATTTTATGTTCCTTTCTTTAAATTGATTAAAATTTTAAGTGTACTCCTTGCCTGTGTGCATTCACATATGAAATAAATGGTATCCCTGAATTTATTGAACTAATAATCTATTGAGGATTAGCTGTGCCACTGTTCTAGGCATTAAGAGATGTCACAATAATTTGAGGAAATTGTTTTGTCTTTAATAGTATCTATTCACTTTTAAAATTTCAGATAACTACCTTGATTATATAATTGCAAATGAATTATATAGTATTTATTATCTTATGTTGAATAGATGCTTAAGTAGCAGATATAAATTCCCAATAACTTCAATGCTTATCCATAATGAGTTCTGTTAGTTGTATTTGCAACAAATATGCAAGGGAATATCAACAACTTTCCCGGGGTCATTTGGGGTGAGAAAGTATACAAGTTTTACTAAGGAGAGTTAACTGGAAGACAAATTACCTATTATTTTTCAGAGCAAAAATTGGAAAATCCAGTTAAAATCCAGAAAATCCAGTTTTATCCCTTTGCAGATTTTCTATTGTTAATGAAATATATTGGGCTTAAAAATAATTTAACCTCTTAAAAAATTTAAAATGTATCTTAAACCTATGCAGTCAAATTCTTCTTGAGTTGTTTACTCAACTTGGCAAACCTTAGGGGAAGATGGTTTATATTCTTGCCTGAGGAAATACTTTTTTAAAAAAAGAATGATTCAGAACAACCTACAAGTGTAGATTCAAACACTTGATCTACAAAAGTATTTATTGTAGATAAAACACTTCATGCTAGGAATTTCAACATCATAAAAAAATAAATCATAATGTGAGTTGTTAGTAATTGTGTCTGTTACTATACTCCAGACAGCTTGTCCTCTATTAGAATAGAGTATTGAAAAGAATAGTTCACCTCTATGGCTACCTAATCTGTTCTACAATATTGACTCCATCCAATAGAAGCTAGAACTTAAGTGAAAAACAAAATGAGACAAATAATACTTCAAAAATTGAATTGTGCAGTAGCTACTCAAGAATACGCATGTTTTTCTGTATATGCACATTAAATTATATTTAGAGAGAATTTCTCTTTTATACTGGGCTGTGACCTCTTAGAGAGTTCTGAATATAGCTCTTAACAGAGAGAGAAATAGGAGACAAAAGAGATAAGTCTAAAGCAATGAACATTCACATAAATGTCAAAATTAAGAAATTGGGGACCTGACACATTTTTAAAAAAATATGCCTGCTATTGAAATATTAATCGCAGATTAATTCAAAACATCGAGTTTATTTAAAGGCTTTTTCAATTTCTCTGGGGTGTGTATGAAATATATATCTTACAGGACACTTTGCTAAAGTCTCCTAAAAATTTCCATTTTCCATATTTTTTTAAATGTATTTATTGATTAAGGTATTGCATGTGTGTCCTTATCCCCCCATTGCCCCCCAACCCCCAACTCATGCCCTCACTGCCCTGTTGTCAGTGTCCATTGGTTAGGCTTATATGCATACATACAAGTCCTTTGGTTGATCTCTCCCCCTTACCCCCACCCTCCCCTACCTTCCCTCTGAGTTTTGAGGGTCTGATCGATGCTTTTCTGTCTCTGGATCTGTTTTTCTTCATCAGTTTATGTTGTTCATTATATTCCACAAATGAGTAACATCATGTGATATTTATCTTTCTCTGACTGGCTTATTTCACTTAGTATAATGCTCTCCAGTTCCATCCATGCTATTGCAAATGGTAAGAATTCCATATTTTTTTTTACTGCAGCGTAGTATTCCATTGTGTAGATGTACCACAGTTTTCTAATCCACTCATCTGCTGATGGGCACTTAGGCTGTTTCCAAATCTTAGCTATGGTGAATTGTGCCACTATGAACATAGGGGTGCATATATCCTTTCTGACTGGTGTTTCTAGTTTCTTGGGATCTATTCCTAGAAGTGGGACCACTGGGTCAAATGGCATTTTCTATATTTTTAATCAACATAAAAATAAGAGCAGAACTGAACTGATCTTAAACTACTTAATAAGTTTGTTTTACTACTAACATAGCAAATATTTCTAATTAAATACACCCAATAAATGCAAATAAAAGCCAAAGTTTAAGCTCTTGAAAATTAATATTATATATGTGCTTGCTAGATTTCAGTGTTTACTGGACTTATTCAACATTTTTATAATGGAATACACACACAAACACACACACAGTTGTATATTTAAAATAAACTCCTAAAAGTCAAATTCATTTCTCAATAAAAATGTTTCCACCCAAATATACTGAACTCAAATATTCATATATTTCCCTTTTATTTTACTATTAACAGTATAGAAACAATATTGCATTTATTTTTTGTGAGATTTAGCACCTTCCAAAATATTGGAGAAGACCTACATTCTCTCCTGCTTTTAAGTTTGTGAGACCAATTTTATGTTATAGAAGATTTAATTTTCATAGTCTCAAATGCCTCAGAAGTGTTTTAGAGATTCATTCCCTGAATAAGACATACTATCTATCCTCACCCACGCTATAGGTCCATGCTTAAATATTAAATAGTCGCAGACAACATGGTAACATAGTACTTTTCAGACAGCTGTAAAATACTTGATAGTCATGCCACGTCATTGCACAGATTTAATTCTTCATGTTGGTACTAAATCTCATTTTTTTCCTCGTGCTCTCAGTGGGAACTAAAAGTTTCTACACTAGTTAAACTGAATATTGTTATTGAATGAATGAATGAACAAATAACTAATTATAGTATTCTGCTTATATATTTCTATTGGTCAATATTTAACTAAAAATGAATAACTCAAATTGAAATTTTCCCATTCTATGTTTATTGCATTAAGTTCTGTTGTAATATCCTAAATATAACATTATACTAAAGCTAAGCATTTCATGTGTGAAATAAACTTATTTTTTTCCCCAACTTATTTACTGCTCCCAAACCTACAAACTTTCCTATCTGTACTCTCCCTCTGTCCTTTCTGTCTTTACCCCAAGTCTAATCTTCCCACCTGCGCACAGCATTTCACCCTCCCAGCTCTTCAAGGAGCTTGTTCCACCAGCGATCTGCTCTGTCTCCTGTGATTGCACTTTATCCCTCATTTATCTAAGGATATTTTTTGTATCAAGTGTTTCCTAGCTTAAAACAGCAAATACAGAGTAGTTCACACTGCTGCCCATCCTTCCTTCATTCTACTTGTACCTCAGCTGCCTTCCTCATCCCACGTTTAAATGGCTCAGACAGTTTCATTACTGGCCACTTTACTTGTACATTTTCCAGTTTTCCTCTGATTTGATTTCTCAGAAGCCTTGACAGGATGACCAATGGCTGCTTCTTCCTCGTTGGAATCTCTATCTCAAAAAAACATTCAGTCTAGGTTCTTCTAATTTGCTAGATATTGCCTCTCAGGTTTGGGTGGTCTTATTTTTCCAAGTACTCCTTAAATACGGTTCCACCCCTCCCCCTAGAGTACAATGGTGGTGGGTCTTCTCACGAATACAATTGTGGGTCTTTGTTTCTATTTACTCTGCAAACTCTCTCTCTCTCTCTCACCATTCCTCCATAGGACAGCTTCCCTTGCCACAATTACCTCTTGGCTGACCCCTTCAGCTTCTAGGAGGTAGTTACTATAGTCCTGATTCCAACTGGCCTGGTTTAACTGTTCACGTTTTGGCTTTTTTTTTTTTTTTCCTACTCAATTATGTGTTACTTCAGGTAAAAATAGAAAACTCTTGATTTAGATTGTTAAGGTTAGCAATATTATGATTTATAATTCTACTTTATATATAGTAATAAATTTAAGAATTTAATTGAATAAACATGAGCACAAATTATAATTTTGTTATATTTATCTCATTTTCAAAGGATATTCTCATATTTCATCAATAAATCCTCACAAGCATCACATAACTTTATTATTTTATTGTAGGAAACCTAAGCTTCTAGAGGTTTGGAGGCATGCCAAAGATCACACTAGTAAGGGACAGAACAAGGACTTGAAATACTTAGGAAAAATTACATATATTTGCATGAATATTAATAGTCTTTAGTTGTTACCAATCACAAATTAAATCCTTCTCCGTGCCTGAAATTAGTTTTCCTCAAAGATGCTAAAAAGAGGGAAATATTATATCTTATTTGTTATTAACTTACTCCTTTTTTGATAGAAGTGATAGTTCTAAGACATAAGACAAAGTAGTAGATTAAATAGGTAAATCAAAAACCACATATGAGCTTCATATTCTAAATATTCAACAGTAAGTGACTATATATATATATATATATATATATATATAGTCACTTTCTTTTGCATGAGGTTCAAAACAAATACAAGATGGATAATATGCATCTAAAATTGGAAAATATAACTTACTTGTTTTTTTCTTAAAGGATTAAGAAGCTACTTATCTAAGATTCAGAGAAATCACTGTCCCTCATGCATTTTGCTTAGTTCTCTCATATAGTGACGGCCTTTTGACATTTGCCTTAGGGGCCTTTGCTGATCTACCTCTCAGGCTCCATGTTTAAACAAAGCATGTGGTTTCTCTAGTGTCCTGCCATCAAGCTGGAAACATAATCTCTGTATGAGGCAGGAGCCAAAAGCCCAGAAGTTCTTCAGAGTTATGCCGGGATGAGACTCCCGGCTAGCAATGAGGGGCAGTAACATTCCTCCCTGGCGCCTGCTGAAACGAATTTCAAGAATGGTAACAGGCTTGTTTTAGGGTTTTAAAACTATCAGTCTGGGATCAGCAGCCTGTCTGAGAGGCCGTGGATGCCAAATTCCAGCTGTCACAGCTTGCTCCTGTGAGAACCTCATGCTCAGTTGGTCAGAGACTTGGGAGATGAACTTCCTTAAGACCATGCACTGCCCCTCTTTTTATAGACAGACCAGACCAAACCACAAATCCCTTCCTTGAAAGCACTGGCCCTTCCTTTCTGCTTTTGGAATACAGGGTCAACACAAGGTTATCTGTAGGCTGGGTGTGAGCACCCAAACAAAATATTTAGCCAACTGTATGACTAGTTTGTGGTTTCAGGTTTTTATTTCAAAATCTTTGCAGCCCATTAATCACTATGAAAGAGTCTTCATCAGGAGTTCATGCTAGGTTCACTTGTTGGTCTATAGAATCAGTGTTTGTATTTTCATAGCACAAAGAGAAAAGCGGTAATTGGCCAAATTGAAACAGAGGCATCCCTAGAATTTGGGACCTCCAAGCAAAGATTTTTCTCTGTACAGGATTTTTAATTATCTGTACATGACTGTACAGTGGCTACTTGGGTGACATCAGTTTTCTTAGGGAGGGAAAGGTGAGCTTTCAGCTCCACGCGTACTTTCCCAGGATCAGAACCATGACTAATGAATTGCTCATCGACAGGAAGAATAGCTGATCTTTAAAAAGCTGTGTTTGGTTAGTTAGCTGCATTGAGCTTTCTACATAAAGTATTTATTGGGTTTGAGTAGTCTCCAATGATACCCCTTAAACAGAATTTTCTAATTATTTTCAAGAGCAATTAAGTAATAGTTAACAATAATCGAATTCTTGGTAATTGCAGGGCACTATTCTGAGTCTTTTACTTGTGTTAATGTGTACACCCTCACAATACTACTTTGAGGTAGCTATTTTCACTCTGCAAATTTTATTGATGAGAAATAATAGGCCCAGAAAAGTTAAATAACTTGCCCAAGATATCACACTTAGAAGGTGGAAGACCACGACTCAGGCTTGGTGTTAGGACAAAATAATAGAAAGCGATGGATGGAAGGCTATGTTTCTTGTGCTGAAACTGCCCTGTCTGAATGAAGAGTTAGCTTTGATCTGTGCTCACAATATGTTATGTTATAATTCTGGTTGACTTGGCTATCTCCTTCCTGGTCTCCTTGAAAACGAGAACTTTAACTTCCATTTGGTTTCATCAGAGCTGAAGAGTGATTGGTAGAAAGTTGATAAACTGAAACTGTTTCATGAATGAGTACTGGAGTTATCAATCTATTCTAGGAGCTGCAGAAATATTTCATCTTTTTAAATTATTTTAAAAAACAACAACATGTTTTTACTTTAGGGAAAGGAAGGGAGCAGGAGAGAGATAGAAATATCAATGGTGAGAGAGAACCATCAATCACCTGGGAATCAGACCATGACCTCCTTGTTCATGGGTCAATGATCAACCACTGAGCCATACTGGCCAGGCAGAGCATTTCATCTTGAGCTTACAAATAATGGTGCTGGAAATAATCTAGTCTTCTAGGCTTTCCCCAGGTAGAAATAGAAATTCTAATATTTGACAGTCTAAGAACTGGACCAGAATTTCGATGTTCTCTGTGAGAGGATGTCAGGAAAACATTTCCTTTGTCTCTAAGTTAAAGCCATAGACCATGAAACAGGCTTATGAAAGGCAGCAAGGATGCGTGCACCAGATAAATTTTACAGGAGTTGAAATGACATTTCCCTCTTGTCTCAATTCTTAATTGGTTGCTCATGGTCACTGGGGTGTTTATACAGCCTCAAGGCTGGCTCCATACTGCTGCCATCTGTCTTAGTTATAAGTACACTACAAGTTCCATATGGCTCCTTAATTCCAGTGAGCCTAAAGCATTCTCATATTCTACAGGGCCACTTGAGACAAATGACTTAACTTATTTGTTTTGGGTTTGGACTAACTAAGAAATGAAATTAAACATACCCCAAATCTCTCAAAATGCTTTACCTTCAATAGAAGAGGCTAATATGTT
The DNA here is from genome assembly GCF_963259705.1 of Myotis daubentonii. Classification (NCBI taxonomy): domain Eukaryota; kingdom Metazoa; phylum Chordata; class Mammalia; order Chiroptera; family Vespertilionidae; genus Myotis; species Myotis daubentonii. The sequence goes on from NC_081845.1 coordinate 35,488,312, forward strand.
CAACTGGAATTTATGTCACATTTTCTTGCATGTTTACTCTAAATAGAGAAGACACTTTTGCTCTTAAAATAATGGAAGTGTTACATTCTTATTTGTAGTCAATAAAACTATTACTATCTACCAGATTCATGCTCAAAAACTTACTATTTCTTTCATAGTACAGATCATTATCCTTCTTATGTGATGATGACAATGATGATATTGGTAGTGGTGATGGTGCTATTTTATTGCACCTGGTCACCTTGTGATCAGAAATTACATATGTAGTGTTTATTCAATTAAATATTTTGTACTCAATGAAACTATTTCTCTGTTAACCATCTGAGTAGTTATTTCATGAGGACACTTTGAATCATTTTCCTTGTTCCTTTTTTATACTTTATTATTGCTCTACAGCGTCTTAATCCTCGATCTGTGCAACCATTTGCCTTACTACCTATAACTAAGCAATGCTGGAGAACTCATAAAATAATGCAACTCGGCTTGAGTACACTTTCACTGTCTTGGGTTTGATGATACCACAGTTTATTATTAATTCCTTTCCTGTCTTTCAGATCTTCTGTCCTAGGACCCTCAACAAAAATTCTGAAGCCCTACCATTCTCTTCATGATCTAATCACTTTCCTTCTTTTCCCGCACCCCCACTCAACTTCTCACTTCTTATAGCTGTAGACTACTCAATAGGGCCACCTCAGCTTTATCCTCTTTATTCTAATATAGGAGGATTAATTATTCTATTGAAGGTTAGCTAATCCATTCAACTGTGCTCTCCTATACACTCCCCCTTATCTTCTCAGGGGATCTTGCTTTACCAGTTGCCTGTTCTATCTTTAATCATGTTCTGTTCCTTCTTTACCGAATTCTTTTCTTTCTCAATAAAACATTCAGGCCAACATACCTTCCCTTTGTAAAACATTAAAAAACACACACACGTACTATCATTAGATTATACCATTCTCTTACACTGCTTTGTCATCAAAGTTCTTGAATCCATTCTCTGTACTTGCTGTCTTTATTTCCTCCCTCAGTTCATCCACCTCTGCTAATTGCCTTAAAGGATGCACTCCTATCTTTCATGCTACTTCATGCTGTCCTTAATTCCTGTGTCATCTATGTGGGCTTCTTTTTCACTGTCCCTTAAACCATTAGTATTTCTAAAATGTTGCAAATGGACCTATGTTAATTACACAATTTATGATCTTAAGTTTTATTTTTTGGTAGGGATTGTAGTCATTGTAAGAGTTTGAGGTGGTAAGAGGTAGCTACTTCTCCAGACTTGTTACTAGATTATAGTGACAACAAAAGACAGACTAAATTCTGCACATTAACTGCAGACATTTATTCAATAAATGTTCATGAAAAGCAGGTATTAAATGGTTCTGAGTTGGACTTTAATTTTTATACCATTTCTTTCTTTAGTTTCATTAAATACCATGATTTGAGTTATATGTGTTTGTATGAGGTGGGTAAATGGGTATGTCTGAGTCCTTGTATGTTTATATTGGCATGTTATGAAACAGGTGGAAAAATCTCAAACATTCCACATTCTTCTGTGCAAACTAGGCGGAGAGAGAGAGATTGAAAGAGAAAGAGAGATTGAAAAAGATAGAGAGATAAGGAAGAAGAAATATTTTTCTTCACTTTTGTACATTTGAAAGGACACTAATATTCAGAACTATTTTGGAACAAGTTGCAAGAATATCTGATGATATTAATTTGGATATCCACCAGTTAATTATAATACCTTTTTATTTCCTTTTGTAAAAGTTCTTCTTTTAGAACATATTTAAAATATTTTATTTGAACAAAATTGGATCTTATTTAAGCATATTTCACTTTTATAGTGTCTTGAAATAGTTGAATCATTGATTTCTAAATCAGAAATATTTATAATACATATTACATTATGGCATAATTAATTGAAATAATTATAGTATCACTCATAATATGTCAACTTACCAAATCAAATGGGTTTTGTATTTTATTTTTTTTAGTACTCATATGCAGCATATCATTTTTACAGTTGTAAGTCTAGCATAGATAAGATGTATTTTTAACATTATTCTAATATTTACTTATCCATGTTGCTACAGTCTTTAAAATCACTATTTCTAGTTGTAACAAAATGTGTCATATAAAAGTTAAATATCCTCTTCCTTGCTTACTCATATCCCTATTTTTTGCCATTTCCCTCATCTTTTGATTAATTTCTATATGTTTCTCAATCCTCACTTTCTTCTAGGTAGTCTTTTGTCTTCTCCTGACTCTTCCCTCATCCTGATTGGATACTCTTTTTATATGCTCTCTTTGCCACATATTTTATTGTATTACAATCGTATTTATCTTCTGGCTAAATACGCCACAGACTTTCTGAGGGTAAGGACAGTATCTTTTTTTTTTTTTTTTCTGAGTCCTCAATGCTACATAGTAATCTCTGAGGAAGTTATCCTAATACAGTGGGGCCTTGACTTACGAGTGTCCCGACTAACGAGTTTTTCGAGATACGAGCTGTCTCTTAGGCCGATTTTTTGCTTTGAGTTGAGTTGCGAGCTAAAATTCAGGTTACGAGCCAGCTACAGATACCCCACCGCTAGTTGGCGCAGCAAACGTCACAGTGATTTGACATACGAGTAATTTGAGTTACGAACTCCGTCACGGAAGGAATTAAACTCGTAAGTCAAGGCCCCACTGTATAGAATATTTTATGTCATATGTTAATAATGCTATTAAATATAAGCTAAAAGGAGTTTAATGACTCTTGGAATTTACTACCTCATTCAGGAGGTATCCTTTTAGATCCCTAGTTCCTAAGCTAAGGATATAGTGATTCTATTTCAATCGTTTTCAGCAAAATTTATATTGGTGACAACTCTAAGATTCTTGTGACAATTACTACTTGGTCATCATGTTAGGGTAAAACTATAGTTTCTATGTTGAAAACTATCATAAAAAATTGATTAAGGCCCTCATAAAACACTCTTTAGCTATTTCAGAGTTTGGGAAGCAATATATAATCTCCAGTTGCATTTTTGGAAGACTTCTAGGTTTGGGTTGCACACATAAATAACAGAATTGACTTTTGGAAGTCTGATCTGAGAACCTCTAGGTCAGATAGCTGGTATCTGGGCTCTCTTGATCTGATTGTAGCGCCGTCTGAATGTCAGATGGAGGTGAGGCTGCCTTTTCTGCATTTCATACACAGAGCTTTCCTATCTATGTAAGTAATTATAAACAGAAATGTGGAAAAGAGCTAAAGAGGAACTTATGACACTGAGATTTTGGAAAAATGTTATGTTGATGAGACATTAGTGGCCTGGCCTTGTTTGGGGTTTTAACTACCTGCTGCTGCCATTTCCCTGGTGATGCTGGTTTCACTCATGATTTTTATCCTTAGAAGTGGCTGTAACTATCGCTGTTAGGTTTCCTTTGGTCTCGCAAAATCGACAGTAAAAATATTATCTTTATTTTGAGAAACATAACCAATTTAGACTTATTAATAGCCATAGTACTTACTTTTTATGTTGGCACTTTTTAACCTTATAGCTTACTTTAATAATAATGACCACTTTTACCTTCTATCTAGGTAAAACAAAGAACATACCAAAGGTATTTGATAAATTTTTGTAATACTCTCTATAGGCAAGAAATCAACAAGAATAATGGCCTCCATTTTTCAGAAAAGCAAATAAGTCACGGTGATGTTTTATGACTCACTCATGGCACATACCCTACAGATCAGTAACAACCAAGGAAGCAAATTGGCAACCACATAACTACTTGCAGACCCCTGAATATACCGAACCCAATGGCAGGCATGGTGATAAATCACTGAGAGTTAAGAACATTTTTCTTCAAATATTCCCAAATGGAATTTTCCTCAAATACAGATTTTTTTTTTGAGTAAAAGAAATAGGGATGAATAATAAAGCTTTATTTCATATCAGAGTTTTATTTATTTCTGTGTATTATTTAAATTATTTATTTATATACTCATACATTTAAATAGATTACATATGCACAAGGTAAAACAGGTCATAAAGTACAAGGTACATACAATGTAAATATGTCTTCATCCCATCCCTTCCCATTTCTCTCCAGAATCAACCAGTTACCAGTTTCTTGACTGATATTTAAGACCTATGTTTGCACATTTACACATGACTTTTCCCTTGTTTAAGAGACTTAAATACATTTTGGTCTCAACTCAAAAATTTTTAGCAGGTAAAAAAGGCTGATATTAGAATAATCTATTTTCTTTTCAAAGAAAACCACAAATTCAGAGCCATTATCATTCCTAACCAGTTATCTCGCTTTAAAGAAAAACACATTTGTTTCAGTCAAAGCTGGCTGTACTTGTAAGGAACACATAAATATTTAAAGAAACAGCAAATGCTGCAAAGTAAAAATAATGATATTGGCTGAACTCGCACAGTACATCTTATGTACAATATTAGATGCCTTTTTTAGAGTCATTCTGGAAAAGTTCTTATAGAGGCCTATTTATGAAGTAAATGTTAATGCTTAGTTTTAGAAATACTGATCGTCCTCGCTGCATATTATAAAGGAAGTTATTGTAAGAGTATTAACAACATTATTGTCAAGATACAGTAAGTAAACTAAAAAGATCGCTTCATTGCACTTCTGGAAGTCCTCTGCTCATTTGTGAGTTTATTTAGTTTTTCTTATCTAATGTGAATTCACAAAGCAAAATAAAGAATTTGGAGATATCATCGAAGAGAGTCATGTTCGCTTTTATCGTCTACTAATTCTGAATGGTTAGGATCAAGGATGTACTTTGTCTCCCTTTACCCTATCCATTTATAATATAACTGTCTTTAGTATTTCCTTTAGCTATACTTAAAACTACATCAGATGGTGCTATAATTTTTGCTTCAAATTTTGAACATAATTTAGAAAACTCAAGAGGAGGAGGAAGAGTTTTCTTATTTACCCATAATTTGCTTACTATGTGCTTTATTCTTTCCTACTGTTCCATGGTATCTTATTATTTTCTTTCTGCTGCAGTGGTTCTCAACCTTCTGGCCCTTTAAATACAGTTCCTCATGTTGTGACCCAACCATAAAATTATTTTCGTTGCTACTTCATAACTGTAATGTTGCTACTGTTATGAATCATAATGTAAATATCTGATATGCAGGATGATCTTAGGCGACCCCTGTGAAAGGATCGTTCGACCTCCAAAGAGGTCGCGACCCACAGGTTGAGAACCGCTGGATTAGAGGAATTTACCTTAGTCATTCTTTTAGTTTAAATTTGTTGAAAACAAATTCTGAGATTTTCTCAGTTTCTTGAATTTGTATGTTTACATCTTTTACCAAATTTGTGATCTCTTTCACTTTTTTGTCTAGTGTCCAATGGTATGGATGTTAGAACTTTTTTGTGGTTCCACAGTTCTCTGGAATATATATGTTCCCTCCCTATTGTTCCAATTGAGTGATTTTTATTGTTTTATCTTTTATTTCACTGATTCTTTCCTCTGTCCCACTTACTATCCTGTTGACAGCAATCTTTAGTAATTTTACTTTAGTTATTATATTTTTTAGGTCTAAAATTTCCATTTTGTTTTTCTTTATATCCTCTTTCTTTGCTGAGACTTTTTAACGGTCTCATTTATTTTAAGTGTATTTGTTATTGCTATTGAAACATCTTTATGATGGAAACCTTTGTTGATATTAAGGGGAAGGGGCTGTCCTTGCTGTGAGTGACTTTTCTGGTTCCCTACTAGGCCTTCATTGAGACTTCCCTGGCTGAAGGTATGGGAATACCTATTATTTCTCCCCATGTAGCCACCAGCCACTTCATTGTGTTAGGGGTATTTCTGGGTGGTGATTTTTTAGGTTTATTCCTACACTGCCCAAGCAGAGAGAAGGAGGTATGGCTTATTACTACTGAGTTGAAGTGACAATCCAGACGTTCTGATGATCCCACTAACACAAACAGATGACCTTGTCACTGCCAAATGGGATGACATTTCTGGCTCCCTACTTGACTTTATATGACACTGCTTGGTGGTGGTGAGGAGTGGATTACAGCCTGGCAAGGATAGAAATCTATGCTTACCATTCCGCCTTTGTTGATATGGGTAAAGATGGGGCCACATATTTTTTTTCCCTGTGGTTGGAGTAGAGTGGTTATTTTCTAAAAGTTTTCTGCCTTGCCCTAACTGGTTTGGCTCGGTGGATAGAGCATCAGCCTGCGGACTGAAGGGTCCCAGGTTCAATTCTGGTCAAGGGCATGTACCTGGGTTGTGGGCTCATCCCTAGTAGGGGGTGTGCAGGAGGTGGCTGATCGATGTTTCTCTCTCATCGATGTTTCTAACTCTCTATCCCTCTCCCTTCCTCTCTGTAAAAAATCAATAAAATATATTTTAAAAAAGTTTTCTGTCTTGTTATGTTGCCTATTTCCTTGTACTTTGGCCAAAGAGTTGTTTTTATTGATTATTTATTTATTTTGCCTGCACCTGTTAATGTTTCTGAGTTGTCACCTTCTTCACCTCCAAGTCTAGTATATGTGAGGCAAAAAGAAAACACAAGGGAACTCATCACATCTATAGTCATGGATGGTCTGCCTTTTCCTTCCACCTTTCAAATTCTTCTTATGTTTGTTTCACATATAATGTCCAGGTTTTTTAGATGTACTTTGTAGGAGTAATAGGAAAGTATATCCACTTCATCATCCAAAAGCAGAAGCCTAAAAATCTTTAAGACTTTTAAAATCCATAAAGTATATAGCATTTAAACATGAAATCCTTTAAATCCTTAGGAGAAAGTTAAATGCATATTTCACTAGTGTATCAATCAAATATTACTTAAGATAACAAATCTGTCACAGTATTACCTAATCAGCAATGAAATAATAATATATCTTATTCAGAAATGTCATGTTTACTTCAATTGGGAAATGACCTAATGAAAAGTTGACATCAAGCCCACCACAGAAAGTGTCCAAAGGCTGGAAAGTCTGCTGATTAAAGGATCTCAAGGGGGTATCATTTATCTTTCTCCATTTCTCTGTTTTCTTAAAATTACACTAACATTCCTAACTTGGTCCAGTATGATTTCATTTGGGAGGAGTACAACTGCAAAGATAAAATTCCCAGAGTTTTAAATGTGTTAACATGTTTTACATTATCTTTCTTTTAGAACTGTTCCATTCCTAATTGGACTGGTGTAAGAGCAAAGACTTGCTCAGTGTTGCTTAGATTAAACCCCCATCTTGTTGTAACAGTACAGTGGTAAACAGAAAACCCACAGAAGCTTGTTTGAAAATAAAATGAGCATGGTGCCTGTGGAGGCCTTTTTTCTTTGTAGCGTATGGACATGGGCTTGTGGCTATGTGGCGTGTGAGCACTGGGGCAATTGGAGCCAGTGGAAGTACTGCCTTTGAATGTCTGTGTCTGGAAGAAGGACTTTCTCTCTGCTTGAAGGCCAGTACTACGAGCCTGTGGTGATGGCCACTGTCAGGGCCACATCTAACCTTGCTCAGATGGTTCCAATTCATCAGCAGTGGAACAACATTATTATCTCATACCTGCCCATTTTCCACCTATTTCTAGTCACTTAGTATAGAAAACCCACTTATTTTAATAATTATTTGATTCTTAACCAGAAGACAGAAGGAATTTCAATCATTCCGTAAGACAAAATTAGTACATTAAGATAAATCAGTCTTGGAAAACTTAGATGGATCAGAAAATGAAATAGTTTGTGACTAAGATATATATATATATATATATATACACTAGGGGCTCAGTGCACGAAATTCATGCACTGGGTGTGTGTGGGGGGGAGTGTCCCTCAGCCCAGCCTGCCCCCTCTCACATACTGGGAGCCCTCAGGCATTGACCCCCATTACCCCCCGATCACTGGCTCTGGCCCCCACCCAGGCCTGAGGCCTCTGGCCCAGGAATCACGCCTGGGCAGGGGGCCCCCATCTCCCTCTGATCGCTTGCTCCACCCCCCGCCCAAGCCTGACGGCTCTGACCCAGGCTTCAGGCCTGGGCAAGGGGACCATCATATCCCCCCAATCCCCGGCTCAGCCCCCCGCCCAGGCCTGATGCCTCGGCCAGAGGAGTTGACCCTCATCACTCTCTGATCACCAATCACCGGATCGGCCCCTTGACCAGGCCTGAGGCCTCCGGCAGAGGTGTCAGGCCTGGGCAGGGGACCCCCAGCTCCCCGCGGTTGCAGGCTCCGCCCCTGCCCAGGCCTAATGCCTCTGGCTGAGGCGTCCGGCTCGGGCAGCGGGGACCCGCAGCTGCAGCGGCCCCGCGATCGTGGGCTCCGCTTTAGGCCCAGGCAAGGGACCCCTAGCTCCCGGGACTGCCAGCTTCGACCGTGCCCAGCTCCCATCGCTGGTTCCACCCCTACTTCCTGCTATCACTGGCCAGGGCAGCAAAGGCGCCTGATTCTCCGATCATGGCTGGGGGGCAGGGCAAAGGCGGCCCCAGGGCCGCCTTTGCCCTGCCCCCCAGCTCTTAGCTCCCCCCTGGGTTTCTGATCACTGTCAGTGGCAGGGGGCTTCTTCTTGCTTTCCCTTTCGCCTCCCTGCATTGTGCCTACATATGCAAATTAACCGCCATCTTGTTGGCAGTTAACTGCCAATCTTAGTTGGCAGTTAACTGCCAATCATAGTTGGCAGTTAATTTGCATATAGCCCTGATTAGCCAATGAAAAGGGTATTGTCGTACGCCAATTACCATTTTTCTCTTTTATTAGTGTATATATACACATACATACTAGGGGCCCAGTGCACGAAATTCGTGCACTGGGTGTGTGTGTGGGGGGGAGTGTCCCTCAGCCCAGCCTGCCCCCTCTCACATACTGGGAGCCCTCAGGCGTTGACCCCCATCACCCTCCAATCGCAGGATTGGCCCCTTGCCCAGGCCTGACGCCTCTGGCCTAGGTGTCCGGCCCGGGCAGCGGGGACCCGCAGCTGCAGCGGCCCCATGATCGTGGGCTTCGCTTTAGGCCCAGGCAAGGGACCCCTAGCTCCCGGGACTGCCAGCTTCGACAGTGCCCAGCTCCCATCGCTGGTTCCACCCCTACTTCCTGTTATCACTGGCCAGGGCGGAAAAGGCACCTGATTCTCTGATCATGGCTTGGGGACAGGGCAAAGGCTGCCCCAGGGCCGCCTTTGCCCTTCCCCCCAGCTCTTAGCTTCCCCCTGGGTTTCTGATCACTGTCAGTGGCAGGGGGCTTCTTCCTGCTTTCCCTTTCGCCTCCCTGCATTGTGCCTACATATGCAAATTAACCGCCATCTTGTTGGCAGTTAACTGCCAATCTTAGTTGGCAGTTAATTTGCATATAGCCCTGATTAGCCAATGAAAAGGGTAGCTCGTACGCCAATTACCATTTTTCTCTTTTATTAGTGTTGATATATATATTTTGTCACATCACATGTACTCAGTAATAACCCATAGCATTACTTTACTTCCAAATATTTTTAAGGCATCCTCCTAGAAATTGCTCACCATTGCCTGTGCTAATTTTCCTTCTTGCTCAAAGCTTCAAATGCTTATTTAAGTTGCAGACACTTTAGTAATCACAGCAGATTTTAAAAACACTGAGCTCTTAGCAGCTCTTTTTTCTGATGCTCAGTATGTTTTTTGGAATCATCAATATTTAAATTTTCCCATTGAGGAATCAGTTCCTATGGAGATAAATGTAGGAAAATCATTTCTGTTCCTTTAGCTTATGTCTGTGTTGCTTTGCTAATAACTACAATAGAAAATAGAGAAGAAAATACAATATTTATGATTTATGCAAGTCATTACATTAAGTTATGTTGACATCTAACTTATATGTCCTAGTTTACAGCCAGGTAAGATCACCAGATATTATTTTTGAGTGACATTTATTTTCAGAAGAATCTCAAGAGTGGGAGGACATGTAATTTGGATTCTGTTTTAGCTCTGTTTTCTGGTAGTTCTGTACATATTTCAGAAAACCGCATGTGAACATTATGTCTATTAAGATAGAAATGTGTAAATAAGGATTATTAACTTTTTATAAAGCATACATATGAAGAAAGAGAGAAGGGGAAACAAAGACTAATCATGAGCAACTGTTTTTACCTTTCCCCAAACTACATTTCTGAGAAAGAAACATTATGCCAGATTAATGGGTCATTGAATAGGAGAATTCCATGACTCTCTTAGAAGAGGGATGCTCAGAGCATCAGGAACTCAGCATAAGTGTCGACAGCCCCCCCTCTAGCAATTTTCACTCTGATTAAATTTCATTCACTGTTTCAACTTTGCAGAGATCACTGTAAATCAGTTACTTAGACTCTGTTATATGAATACTTATGTTGATGAATTATCACCTGATTATTGAAAATGGTATTTGTACTTTGCAGTGGACATTTTGGAAAATAGAACACATGATCAATAATGGAGATTATTATTACAGTGTATAACTAAGCTGAATTGTTATTGCTATTTTTTCTATATATGTTATAAGATGTTAGTATTTAATTTACAAAACATTTCTTTGCTTCTAAAAAGGAAAATGGAAATGTGCTCTCTTTATACATAAAGATGATAGACTCCATTGTCCACCAGAAATTCAAATTCATGTCTAGCTCCAGTGTCTCATCAGGAAAAGGAGGCAGGCAGAGATGGAAGGCCTAAATTAACCATAAAAGCCAGCCCAGTTATGTGGCACATTGCAACAAGCCTCAGTTTATTTGCCTTAAGATAATTTCTAAGTTTGTAGAATACAGTAAGATAGTAATAATTAAATGTCCGGCAATTCACAACTTTTGAAGATAATAAAAGTAGCATGGTAATATATTGTATAGAACTTTCCATTTTCAAAAGTGTGTCCATATGCATAATCTCTTTTGCTTCTCGATAGCACATTCTGTAGACTGTGAAAATGTGGTATTCCTCACTTTTCAAAAGAAATTCATGTTCACAGAGTTGATTGACACAGATAAGAAAACACAAAATCAGTCTGGTAACCAGGTCCTCTGGTTCTTAACTAGTTGAGTACTCTAGTCAACAGATTAATTCCCACCAATTACAAAATAAAATTAAGGCTGAGTTCCCAGGAAGCAGAGTCTAAGACAGAAATTCTTTTGCAAATGATTTGCTGAGGGAATGTTCTCAGGAGAAACTTCTAGGGTTGAGAGTAAAGCAGGACAGAGCTGGACAGAGATGGGAGTTTAGGAGAAGTCTGGCCTTGGCCTGACTTCTGGCTACTCTGGAATGTGAATGGCACCAACATTTTTCCATCCAAAGGTGAGGGAACTATAGTTCCTACTTTCTCCTCACCAATCAGTCATTAGCTATGGACCCTCCTGAGGGTGGTACGAGGAGGGTCTCAGGCATTTAAGATGGCTTCCAACAAGCCAGGACAGCACAGGAGAGCAGCACCGGGGAGTGGGGGCACAAGGCTGCTGAATCTGCTACAAATAACTAATTATCCTTCTTTTTTTGGAAAAAAAATATTATTTTATTGTGAATCATGTAAAACATATACCAAGGTAGAAACAATAGCACAGTGAACTCTGATGTTCATATACTCATCAGTAGTAAGAAAACTGTGGCCAATCTTGTTCATCTACTGAGAGTGGAGTTTTGAAATGCAGTGCCCATATTCCCTGTATTTAAGAATACCAACATACACAGCATAGTTTAAACAAAGTGTTTTGATTGAAATAGTCTTGTTAAGGAACAATTTAGTGTCCCAGGGAGGGACTAGGATTTATGATATATGCATTTCAGTTTTGGGTCTGTAAAGTTTGGGAACTGTCCAGATGTTCCGTGTATTCCTTTGTATTTTAAGTGCTTGGTAATTTTCTAACCAAAGATAACATAGAATAAAGTGTTTATATCCTCAAATGCATTCAGCAGTTTTGCACTAGCCCTCTAGTGACTCTGGTGACTCGTGAACCCAAGACAGGCTCCCAAGTGCAGCTTGTACAGAACTGGATTCTTCAGACCACATAGGACAGAGCCAATTGGAGCCCTAGGGTAAGGGGTCTTGGTGAATTCCTATTGCTCATAGAATGAAGTCCATACTCTTAGTATGTAAGGTCTATACAGTCCCACTCCAACATACCTTTCCTACTTCACCTTCCTCAAGTCTCCCACTTCCATACTGCGTTCTTAAATTACTATAGGTTTTGGTGTGACTCTGGGACTTTCAAATTTCTGTCCTTCTGCCTAGACTTTATGTCTTTAAATTTCTATATGGAAAAATTAGTCATGATGCATATCACAACTCAAACATTATCTATCTTCAGAAATATTTTTCAGCTTCCATTATTTCCTCTTTCTATACTTTCTATCTACTTCATCTCCTCTTCTTTCTACCTCACTCAACCCTAGGGGTGGGCAAACTTTTTGACTCGAGGGCCACAATGGGTTCTTAAACTGGACCGGAGGGCCGGAACAAAAGCATGGATGGAGTGTTTGTGTGAACTAATATAAATTCAAAGTAAACATCATTACATAAAAGGGTACGGTCTTTTTTTTGTTTGTTTTATTCATTTCAAACAGGCCAGATTCGGCCCGCGGGCCATAGTTTGTCCACGGCTGCTCTACCCTGTCTCTTCCTAGGAAAAGAGTGATTACTTTGTCTCCAGTTTGTAATCTACATTTCCAGAAATACTAGGACATTTGCACTAAATGGGGATATAGAAAATGAATAAATTATAGTGAAGTGAAAAAATGAATGCAGCTCCTTCCTTTCCTTCCTATGATATCTGTTCGATGGCTAATACCACATTTTTTGTGTATGATTATATGCCTCCATGTCCTCCTTACCTATGATGGTAGTTAATTTTATGTTTCAACTGGACTGGGCTAAGGGATGTCCAGATAGCTGGTAACACATCGTTTCTGGGTATTTCTGTATGTTCACAGAAGACATTAGCATTTGAATCAGTAGGCTGTGTAAAGAAGATCACCTTTACCAATATGGATGGGTGGCACCATTGAATCCGTTGAGAGCCTGGCTAGAACAAAAAGGCAAAGGACGGATAAATTCTCTCTCTGTCTTCTTGAATCTTTCACTACATTTGAACCTTGGAGCCTCTGGTTCTCAGGCTCAAACTAAATTATACCACCGTTTTTCTGGTTCTTCAGTTTACAGATAGCATATTGTGCACATCTCAACCTCTATAATTGTATGAGCAAATCTCTATAATAAATCATATATATTCATTATATATAATTACCCCAAGGTAAAGAGAATAGCATAATGAACTCCCAATATCACATTGGTTTTGTTCTCTTGAGAACCCAGACTAAAAATCATATTGTCTTAATTTGGGTTGTCCCAGCGGTATAGTCCTGAGATAAGAACTCTAGAACAAGTAGCTTATCTGAGGTGTGATATCAGAAAACATGAATAGATAAGTGGAGAAATAAGATAGTGAAGGAATAACACACATTGTGGGTAACTGGAGTGTAATATTTGAGGGAACTTTAGAATTTGTAGAACATGGACTTCAGTGTCATCCCATCTGTAGGAGATTGATATAGGGTTGCTTCTGGGAGACATTAATTTCCAGAGCATCAGCCTGCTGTGTGTGGGCAGAACAGAATGTGATGTCCAGAAAAAAGCCCTCATATAAGGAGATTCATGTACTGGTTGTTGGAAATTTACTGGCATTCAATGGAAATGATAATGCCAAGAGGATATGGATATAGCACCAAGAATATCTATTATACTTATAAATTTTAGTCCTGATCTATTCTTTTACCCTATGTCTTCAAGCTAATGATAATGTGGAGCATTAATTAAATGTTATAAAATGAATTAATAAATGGATAAATCAGTGGCATAATGAATCACTCTACTAAGTTAGACATATGCTATGTATAACTAGACCTCTGAGTCCGCTGAGGATACCTCAGACCAGTACAACCCTGTCCTGAAATGTGATATACTCCCAGACGGACAGATATAAGACCCCCTACCGTGTCCTTTCTAGCTGATATGTACCACCAGAATGCCATCCCTGCTATATGTGGTAATTCTACTCTCTAGTTGTGGCATTTTAGCTGAAACCATCAAACATAATCATGAAAGATCTTGATATTGGCAACCTGACACATTCCAAACTTTCCCAAACCCATTTTCCATTAAGTTACCAATGTGTGGTTATTTCAAATGGAATGCAATCCATATGGCTCATTTACATTTACCTCTCTAAATACTGCTTTATAAAAATAAGTTAATGTCCTGAGGAACATTTTCAAAGATATTTTAATTTGAATATATATATCTCTTTGCCTGGAAGATAATTTGACTCAGCAAAATGAAGTTGATTTATGTGGGTTTTAAATATCAAAAAGTTTAGGATTGAATTGGGTATGCACTTAACACAACCCAGATTCTGCCATCAATGCTGTATAAAGCTTTGTGGGTTTGGCCACAATGATCTTATTTGGAAAATGAATGGAATTATAACAATTCAGTGTTAATATTTTTTGATAAAAAATGACACATTATAGCAAATATTCCATAGTAAATGAAAGATATGTGAATGAATTCTCTGAGGTAGTCAATATTAAATGATGTATTAGTATATGCTGAGTATATTTAAAAAATAACAAAACTGTCTATGGACCTTAAAAAAGCAGGTTGTGAAACAGTATAAGTTTGTAATAGAACCTACAGTTTTATTTTGTTTGTATTATGTTGAGTTTTATAACCACATGTGTGTATGTGTGTGTGTGTGTGTGTGCATATGTGTGCATACACAGGGAAGGGACTTGTATTTCACTTGTGGATGTAATATTCTTGCTGTGACCTAAGATATATTGATATCATTTATCATAAAGTTCATATTCTTAGTATTATCATAGGTTAACTCTTATTTGCCTGAAATCTGTAAGAATTTATTTAAAATTTTTCTCTGAACACTTTCTTATAAAGAATTTCAAAAATATAAAACAGTCAAATTTACATTGAACACTATCACTTAGAGCCTATTAATTCACATGTAGCTAAACTAAATTTATTATACAGCTACCTGCCTATATTTTCCATCAATTATTTTAAATTTTTGATTCATTTGAGCATAAGTGCAAATCTCAGTGTTTCTTAAATATTTCAGCACAATAGATTCCATGATAGATTACTTTGAACAAAACTGTTTAAAAAGATAAATGACGGTAATTTTAATACTATTTTATTAATTCTACCAAGTTTTAGAACAATTCAGAGTCTATTTCACATTTAATATACTTTGTATTTGAAAGTAAATGCCAAAATCTGTTTATGCACATGTGGTAGAATAGATTGAGATCAAAGCGTTGCATTAATCCACTAAGTCTTGATAACTGAACTAACTGCTTTGCTTTGGCACCAGGAATTGATTGTGCTTCCAGCAGGCTTATCTAGTGAGCATTGGGCACAATTAAATGTATTCACACCCAATAATTCCAGGGTATATTGATATGAATATGTTCAACAAAATATCAAAATGGTGCATTTGGTTCATGGCCAAATAGTTTATTTATAAATATTCTCTTTTGAATTAGGTGTGTGTCTCTATAAAAATGTTTTACTTTTGTTTGTGGCAGGTGGTTAGATAATTTATACAAAGAAATAATTCTAGCACAAAATAAACTTTCAAATATAATGATTTTCAATTAAAAGCAGAGCAGTATGAACTTTACCATATATATTCAAGAAAGTTTGTTTGCCATCCCAAAATTATCATAGTACAATTTTATTCTACTTCTAATAATCTCACTCTGTAACTCATGGGTTAAATGCCAAAAAGGGGTTTTTTTGTGTGTTTTTTTGTTTGTTTATTTTTGCTTTTCTTTGTTTTAAATTTGAGTTTATGTGAATTGCTTAAGTCCGCAAAATTCAGGAAATCTCTGCAATACAGATTTTACTAAAAGATTTCCAGTACTTCCTGCATCTGTTGGGTGGAAATTGTACTCATTAGCTTTTACAACTATTTCAATAAAAAACAGAGATGGATAGAATCTAAGTTTAAAACAATGGGGAAAAATGTTGGTTATTTTTAAAGTAAAAAATAATATGTTTTAAGCCTAGTTCCTGACAAGGTAAAACTATTAGTTATTTCTTGTTCTATCCTAATTCCTTCAGACCTTAAGATGAAAGTAACTTCAAGGAAGTAAGGTTTAATTTATTATCACATGTGCATTCACATGTAAAATTCTTAGTTTCTAGCAGTTTCAATTTATGAGCATTATTAGTTTTTCTCAGTCTATAAACCATAATTAAGGAAGAATTGCATTTTTATTATACTAAGTTATATTACAGTTCCATTGTCATTCCAAATAGCAGTATTTAAAATCCCACTTGGAATTAGGAATTAATTTGCATAAGCTCATATGTATTTTTAAAATCCTTTAAAGAGCATAGCAGTAATAGAAAGAGTCTGATTTCATTGTTGATGTCTGATCACTGACAGCTTTTAAGCTCCATCTTCCCCTTCTTTCTTCGTACCATTTGTGCAAGCTCAGAAAGCTCCCTCGTTTGCGCTGGCAAGAAGTTTAGACCTTGTATTCCTCCAGCCCAGTCTCTGGAACTTCTTCTCCGTTCCAACCCTCGTCACTATATGGGCTCTATGTATACTCTGTCACAATTACGCAAGCCCAAACCTGGTTCCCCCTGCCTGGTCCTCCCCAGGAATTCCCCCAGATTGTCCCTTTGAAAGGACACATTGCACTGTTATCTGACTACCCATGGGAATGCCTTTAGAGTTCTGCCATGGCACATGCTATTTGCAGACAAGATCTTAACCACATCTAACTTTCTCCAGGAATACAGGTATGGTTATCACATTGATGAACGCAGCCTCACAGCTGGATTCACCCCCTCCCCATAATGACCTCAGCCCTGCCGGTGTATTGGCTTATGATGGCATCAGCTCTAAAGCTGGATTCATCCTGTATGATGACTTTCACCCAAAAGTTGGAACAGCTGGACTCATTCTGAGTAGAATCATCCACAATCTTAAGTCTTATCTAAAACCTGTATATAGTTTAGGTTTTATGTATTTTGGAATCTAACCTAAATGTATTTTCACTCCCTATTCTCATCTACCCCCTATCACTTCTTTCCTCATTCAGCCTCAACTACTGTGTGCCACCCTTCCTTCTCCTTCTGCTCCCAAGACCTCTGCTTTTCCAGCATCACCCCAATATAACATTATCTACTGTGAAGGCATTACAAAATAATTTTTATATAAGCCTCATTAACCAACAGCCCATATCTTAAAGAATACTAATGGTTGGGTATGTCATAAGGCACTCTCTTAGTTACCTGGCCATATACAGCCTCTGTAACTGATCTCAAATAAACAGTCCACCCCATCAATCTGTTTATCTGGCCACATCTTTAAACGTAGCCTAAATTGTTCTGTGCTTCCTTTTAAAATACCAACCTCAGCTATTCAGGATGGCCTCCTCTATATCCTGATCAAAATAGTTGCAACATATTAATTCTTTGTTGCCCATGCAAAGTGTCAAGTCTAAGTGTTTAGCTCCAAAGAGTTATTGGTCTTAATGAGTGACTTAAATACCACTCATTTTTATACTTATCTATACTCTACCTCAGACTTCCCCTTTATTTTGACTTGTATGTTCTAGATTTGGGAGCCAAATATAACCTTACAGTCATATATTTTCTGTCATACTTGAGTGTAAACACACTTAATTGTGCCAACAACCCACTAGACAGGCTTTTAAGCAACAGAATCAATTCCTGGTGCTGAAGCAGTTAAATAAGTGGTCAAAATATACTGGCTTATCTAATCATTTGATTATATCACATTGTTCCACATGTATGTGAACATATTTGCTTTATCATACTTTGTCAGTTCCTTTGTTTTCAGATTTTGGCATCTTCCAATCCTTTACTTTTCTGCTTTTAACAAAATACCAGAAAACACCGGTTGCCACATCCCTTCCTTCAGTTTGTTGCTTTGGCTTCCTGCTCATCTCCTGTGCTGTCTGACTATCTCCTTCTCCTGGGTTTTAGCTTCCCCCATCCATTCATTCTTCTGTGCATAATTGCTCCCTGGTCTGACATGGATTTCCTGTATCATGTTGCCCTCTGCCCCCCCGCCCCACCCCATACTCATCATTTACACAGGATATTCTTGACTTACTGGATTCTAGTCTTAGTGTTTTCCTTCTCCAAAACCTCATATTCTCTCAACAACCACTGAAATTTGTCACTTGCCTCTTTGACCTCTATTTTGGCTATTTCAAGAGTTTGAAGTGCTGGCTATCTCTGTTGGTATCATAGTGTGCAAGGGACAACTGCCCAGCATTCATTCACTCTTCTTGTCAAAAGTACCCACTTTTTAATGACAAACAACTCCTCCAATTCATAGTCCATGCAGTTTGGAAGAAGTTGATTGCAGTTATATATCTTGGAGGACGTACGAGAAGTTGTTTGGGACTAATGATATTTAAAGAAAGGACTTTTGTGGAAGTATAGGAAAATAAATTACTTTTTTCCCCTGTAGGAATTGCTATAAGATTAGATATAAGCTTGGAGATTCCTTGCCATCACCCATTGGAAGGGAGGGCTTCCCTTGTCTCTTCACATGTGAGAAGGGAGGTCTGGATTGGAGCCATAGGTTTGTAAATCATTGTCAGGTGTGCTGCAGTGTAAGCCAAGCACCTGGGTGAGCTCCCTGAGGGACTGTCTGTCAGTGAGAAAATGCATCATGTGGAACTTTGTAGGGAAACCCAATATTTCATGGTTAGGATGGAGAAGGAAATATCCATGGAATAGAAGAGAATTACCAAAACAAGCAAGAAGAAATTGGGAGCTGTAACTGAAATGGGTAGGAAAAAATGTTTTGAGAAGTAAGATATGATTGACAGAGTTAAAATCTGCTGAGAGGCCAAATAAATTGGAACTGAAAATTGGGTGATCTTTGGTAGTTTGGGGAAAAGATATTGAAGTAACTAGAGGAAGGAATGGAAAATGAGGAAATGGAGACAGAAAGTATACCTAATCTTTTTTTTTTCTTTTCCAAAGATTTTTAGAGAGAAAGGAAGGGAGAGGGAGAGAAAAACATCTGTGTGAGAGTTAAACATGGATCTGCTGCCTCCTGCACACCCCTTACAGGGGATCCTGCAACCCAGGCATATGCCCCGAGGGGAATAGAACTGGCAACCTTTTGGTGCACAGGACAACACCCAACCAACTGAGTCACATGGTCAGGGAAAGTATACCTATTCTTCTATAAAGCTTAACTCTGAAGGGAGGCAAAGGAGACCAATAAAGGATCAAGAAGATGTGTTTTTGAAGATGAAAGATATTAAAAATGCTAATAGATGGGGGGAGAGAGGAAGGGAGGGAGGGAGGGAGGGAGGGAGGGAGGGAGGAAGAGAGAGAGAGAGAGAGAGAGAGAGAGAGAGAGAGAGAGAGAGAGAGAGAAAGGAAGAAGGAAGAGGAGGAGGTGGAGAGGAAGGAAGGAAGGAAGGAAGGAAGGAAGGAAGGAAGGAAGGAAGGAAGGAAGGAAGGAAGAGAGAGAGAGGAAGAAGAAAGAAGTTGCATACACAGAAATATAGAAATGAGATATCAGAAAAAATTTCAGGTTATATCCTAGGCCTTGGTTTTAGTAATTTGTTTCACCCAGCTTTTACCATATCTCATATATCTACTGCTGCTACAGCTATGCTTCTTTCTTACTAATTATTGCAGATGATTTTCTTTCACTTGAAACTGAAGGATTTTTGAATAACACTCTATTGAGAGCTCTTAGTTAAGGTTTATAAAAAGATAAACCAACTGTATCTTTCATATTTTGTGAAATTATTTTGTGGTAACAAATTAACCTAAATTTTACTGGTTTATAAGAACAGAGCTCACTCAGCTCTTCTGTTGTATGTGAGATGAGCATTAGTGTGGGTCTTATTTTGTGACCCAAACCAAAGGAAAAATTTTTACTTAGGACATACCATTCTTATGGCAGGGGGAAGGAACAATTGCAGAGCTATGAAATAACTATAAAGCTTCTGCTATGCATGGCTCACAACACTTCTTATATTCTATTGGCCAAATCAAGTCATATGGCCAAATCTTTGTTAACATGATAAAGTATTTTCTTCTCACAAGGAAGTTCTGTAAGTCATATGCAAGGACATGATGTATGACAACATAAAAAAGATGCTGAATAATTGATAATAATATTATCTATCAAAACTAGTTTTTCCCTAAAGTATTCCATGTTCTAAAATTATACTTTGCCCTCATCAAGCAAATTCATCCCATTAAAATGTCACTCCTTCTCTTACCTGATCTCAGATACATGTTAGGAAAAGAGGAATATACCTGTATTAAGAACTTTCCAGAATTATTTTCATTATTAAAACAGGAATTGGTTTAACAACAACAATAAAAATTTGGAATTTCTTAAGTAATAGGAGAAGAAATAAGTGAAATATCTTGGGCAGTGTAAGGGTGATGCATTTTGAGTTATAGCTGCTTATTTCATCCTCATCATAACTAACCAATATTTTTCCTTTTTTACTTTAGCTCCATGAGTACAAGAGCAGGGAAGTATGGTGTGGTAGTTACCCATCCCTTACTTGGAAGCTAGACAACCTGTGTTGAAATCCTGGTTCTACTGTTTCCTAGCTATGTGATGTTGGGTAAGTTATTCTTCCTCTCTTTTTCTGAATTTCAGCCAAATAGTACTGTTTTTGTAGGATTGCAAAGGTTAAATAATTCTAGAAAAGGCAAAGAATTTAGAACAGTATTAAGCATGAAGCTAAATCTTAGTTATTATTAATCTAGAGATGTACTTTCTTGCTTATAAACATCTTCCCTGTGCTTAACACAATATCATATATAACAGGCTCTGAAAAATTTTATGTACTGAATGGATGAAAGACTACATGAGAAATATGTGATTATTTATTTGTATAACTTTTTGTACATGTGAATATGCATCAGCATTTTATCTATATGTACATTTGTGTGTGTGTGTGTATATATACCTATCTAATAAAGAGAGAATATGATAATTGACCCTCACACCATTGCAAAGATGGCAGCGCCCACAGCCAATAAAGAGGGAATATGCTAATAAACTGCCCCACCTTCAAAGATGGTGATGCCCCCAGCCAATAAGGAGGGAATATGCTAATTGACCACCACACCCTCAAAGATGGCAGCTCCCACAGCCACAAGATGGTGGGCAGGGAGGGCAGTTGTGGGCAATCGGCCAGCAGGGGAGGGCAGTTAGGGGTGACCGGGCTGGCAGGGGAGGGCAGTTGGGGATGATCAGGCTGGTAGAGAGGGCAGGTAGGAGGGGCAGGCAGGCAGGTGAGCGATTAGGAGCCAGTGGTCCAGAATTGTGAGAGGGATGTCCAACTGCCTGGTATCGGGCCTAAACTGTTAGTCGGACATCCCCCCAGGGGTCCCAGATTGGAGATGATGCAGGCTGGACTGAGGGACACCCCCCAAGTGCAAGAATTTTGTGCACCAGGCCTCTAGCACAATGATGGTGAACCTTTTGAGCTCGGCCAGTCAGCATTTTGAAAACCCTAACTTAACTCTGGTGCTGTGTCACATATAGAAATTTTTTGATATTTGCAACCATAGTAAAACAAAGACTTATATTTTTGATATTTATTTTATATGTTTAAATGCCATTTAACAAAGAAAAATCAACCAAAAAAATGAGTTTGCATGTCACCTCTGACACGCGTGTCATAGGTTCGCCATCACTGCTCTAGTGTGTGTGTGTGTGTGTGTGTGTGTGTGTGTGTATAATTATTTTGTCTTTATATAGTAACACATTAAGGCAAATACATTTAAAATGTAGAGGTGGTGAAAATTCTATATTTTTCAAGCTACATAATCATTAATTTTGTAACATGTCAGAATTTGAAAGGCAATGATCAGTGAAAAGCCATGTAGATGTTTCTATGTAATGGGGTACAAAAGGAAAGAGGGATGATATTATTCTTCTGCCCTGTCATTTTGTCAGCTGCTTTAAAGGTGGCTCTGAAGTATGTGATTGGTTTCATAAGAGCCTTAAAAATGAGACAGAAAAGTAATTCTTGCATATTAAAACAAAGGCACAGCAGACTCAACAGATTGAAAGAATGCAGAACAGGAATTATCACATTGCATTGTAGGTACCAGTGTCTTGTTATTCTCCTGAAGTTGACAACCAAGATGACCTTAGAGCCTTGGGCAATTGCATTGTGTCCTGATGGTTCTCTGCATTCAATACTACTCCTCTTGTTAGGGAGTGTCAGCCATGATGGCCAGCTAGGAACTTTGTTAAAATGAATCACATACTATAGTAATGCTGCAGCTAGGAAGAAACTCAGGTAATCTGACTCTAATCCAAGGGTCCTCCTCTGTTCTATGATGGCTCAGCTTGGCCTAGTTTGTTTTGTAGAGCCTGTCAAAGGAAAGAAAAGATTCACCAAATGTGACACATCACATTTAATCATTTGAACATATATAAAGTCTTCATTTGAATTTAGAGAATTTGTTTTACATTTTTAAGACACGGCAATTGCAAAACGGAAACTCGGTGCCTTCACAAGCCAATGTTACTAATATTAATAGTGATTACAGGTTTATTTAATAGTCATTCAATAAATAGTTTACAATTAATGAATAACTGGAAAATGATTTTTTCTTTTTAAAAGATTATTTTAGTCTAATTTCCATAAAATACAATGCCTCAAATTAAAGTATATAGTTCAGTGAGCTTGGTATAGGTACAGGCAAACAGGTGCAGCATGTAACCATGAAAAACAAGATATAGACTATTTTTTATTATCCCAGAGCATTTCTCCATGTCCCTTTCTGGTTACTTCCTTTCCCCAACCCCAAAGTCAATCACTATTCTCATGTGTTAATTTGGCTTGTTCTTGAACTTCATGGAGTATAAATAATGCAGTATGAACACTTTCATTTCTGGATTTTTTCACTCAATATGTTCTTGAGAATTTTGCAAGTTGTATGTATCAATGATTCACTCATTTTAATTGCTGAGTGGCATTCTATTGTGTGATTATATTACACTTTGTTACTTCATTGGTGAACATTTGCTTATTTTGTTTATTAGTTATTATGACTAGTTTCCATGAATGAATATTCTTGGATTAGTATTTTGTGAATGTATGTTTTCCCTACCCTTTAGAAGTGGAATTGATGGATCAAAGGATAGGTATGTTTTTAATTCTATAATAGATTGCCAATTTTTTTCAAAGTACTGGAACCATTTTACACTCATACAAATAATGTATATAAATTCTGATGGCTCTGCATCCTCTCTATATTAGTATTGCCAATCTTTTAAATTATAACCATTATAATGGATATGAAGTAATATTTCACTATGCTTTAAACTAGCTTTTCTCTAGTTACTGCATCTTTACAAATGCTTATATTCAAATCTTTTTGCTGTTATGTATAAGCCTATAATCCATTTAAAATTAACTCTTATAAATGATGTGAAAAAAGAGGTCAAAAAAAGAGGGCAAGGTTTTGTTTGGATGGTAATTTAAAAAAAATTGTGCATATTCATTTGTTTTGGCACCCATTGTTGAAGTCTTGCCTTTCCTCATTGAATTATGGTGGCATATATTTAAAAATGTATTTGGGCCCTAACCGGTTTGGCTCAGTGGATAGAGCATCGGCCTGTGTACTGAAGGGTCCTAGGTTCGATTTCGGTCGCAGTGATTCTCAACCTTCTGGTCCTTTAAATACAGTTCCTCATGTTGTGACCCCCAACCATAAAATTATTTTCATTGCTACTTCATAACTGTAATGTTGCTACTGTTATGAATCATAATGTAAATATCTGATATGTAGGATGGTCTTAGGCGACCCCTGTGAAAGAGTCCTTCGACCGCCGAAGGGGTCGCGACCCACAGGTTGAGAACCGCTGGGTCAAGGGCATGTACCTTGGTTGCTGGCACATCCCCAGTAGGGAGTGTGCAGCGGGCAGCTGATCGATGTTTCTCTCTCATCGATGTTTCTAACTCTCTATCCCTCTCCCTTCCTCTCTGTAAAAAATCAATAAAATATATATTTTTAAAAATGTATTTGGTCATGCATGTGTGGATTTTTGTTTGAAAACACCATTCTGTTCCATTAATCTATTTGTACGCAAATACTACATTATCTTCAGTATGGTGGCTTTATAGTGAGTATTAAAATTAGATAATATACTACCTCTAAATTATACTTTTCAAGATTTATTTAACTATTTTAGGTCCTTTGTTTATTTAATACTATTTAAAATCAATTTGTCAATTTCTACAAAAAAATATTGTTCAGATTTTTGTAAGGGATGACATTGATTCTGTAGATAAATTTGTATTAAATTAAGGTCTTAATCATGAACCTTCCGATTCATGAACATGGTGTATGTCTTCACTTATTTAGGCCTTTTTTAATATATGTAAATGTTGAATCGTTTTCGTGTGGAGATCTTGGATATTGTTAAATGTATTGCTGAGTATATTACGTTTTTAATGTTACTATAAATGGCAGTGTTTCTTACCTATATTCCCACCTGTTTATTGCTGGTATATATAAATTAAATTTATTTTTGTCTATTGACTTTCTATTCTTAAATCTACCTGAAATCACTTTTTCTTTTAAGTAGGTTCTATATGATTTTAACACATGTAAATAGTAATATAATCACCACTGCAATCAAGAGTGTTACTTACTATGTATACAGTACTGTCTATGTCATCAACATGAATACCTACCTCTTGCTACCTGCCTTCTTAAAAAATAGTTATCCCCTGTCCTCTAGACATCCCTAATCTCTGGCAACCATTAACCTGTTTTCTATGTCTATAGTGTTATAATTTGGAAAATGTTACATAAATGAAATCACACAGCCTTGTGACCTTTTGCGATATTTTGTAGTCAGATATTTTGAGAACTATTTAAGTTGTATATATAGATTGTTTTGTTACTTTTTATTGTTGAGAATAGTAGTTCCCTCTTATCTGCAGCTTCACTTTCCACAGTTTCAGTTACCTATGTTCTACCTTGGTCTGAAAATATTAAATGGGAAATCATAAGTTTTAAATTGTGTGCCATTCGGAGTGGCTTGATGAAATCGTTGCCATTCCCCCTGCACATGAATCACCTCTTTCTCCAGTGCACCCATGGTGTGTGTGCTACCCACGGTTACTCACTTAGTAGCCATCTTGGTTATCAAGTTGGTTATCAGGGAGACTCCACATTCACATAAATTTTATTACAGTACATTGTTATAATTGTTCTATTTTATTATGAGTTAATATTGTGAACTTTTTACTGTGCCTAATTTCTAAATCACACATTATCATAGATATGTATGTAGAAAAAAAAAACATAGTAGATATAGGGTTTGGTAGCATCTACAGTTTCAGGCATCCAGTGGGGGTATTGGGACATATCCTCCAAAGATAAGGGGGCATAGATACATTTTGTTTAATCATTTACCTACTAGGAGACATTTTTATTGTTTCCAGTTATTTTTCCCATTGCAAATAAGGCTGCTATGAACATTTGTGTACAGGTTTTGGTTTGAATATAAATTTTCATTTATCTGGGAAAGATGCCCAGCAGGGTGATTCCTGAGTCATGTGATGAGTGAATGTTTAGCTTTTCACAGAAACTGCCAGACTTTTTCAGAATGGCTCTACCATTTCACAGTCTCATCAGCAATGTGTGAATAAGATATCCAGTTTTATCGCATCTTGGCCAGCATTTTACATAGTCACTGTTATGCTATTTTTGTTGTCTAATATATGTTTTATAATATCACATCATGGTCTTAATTTGTATTTCCTTAGTGACAAATGATGTATAGGATTTTGTAATGACTTGTTTGTTTGTTTCCTTCCACATATCCCCTTTGGAGAAGTGTCTCTTCATATACTTTGCTTTTTTCCAATCAGGTTGTTTCCTTCTTACAGGTGAATTTTGAGGGTTCTTTATAAATTTTAGAAAAAAATCCTTGGTCATATGTGTCATTTGAAGCTCCCCGCCCCCCCCCCCTGGTATTTTTATCTTCTTAATAGAGATGTTTGCAACATAAAAGTATTTAGTTTTAAAGATGTCCAATTTATCAGATATTTTCCTTTTATGGATCATGCTTTTTGATCATGTCTAAAAACTCTTCACCAGATCCTGGTTCTTAAAGATTTTCTCTTTTATTCTAAAAGTTTTATATTTGCATTAAATATGATCCATTTTGCGTTACCTTTGTATATGATGTGAGGTTTAGATTGAGTTAGACTTGTATAAGATAGAGGGTTTTTGTTTGTTTTTTGTTTATGGTATATGAGGCAAAAACTATTTTTCCTCCATTGAATAGCGTTTGTACTATTGCCAAAAATCAGGTGGCTATCCTTATGTATTTTTTTTAATTCTCTCTTCTGTCCCATTGATAGTGCCAACACCTCTGTTTTGATTTGTACAGTGATACTCCAGTTTCAGCCACAAACTGCTTCATTTCACTATTTTAATTTCAAAATAAAAGGAAACATATTGAAAAAAGAGAAATCTTGAAGTTGGATAGAGAGATTCCTTCCATTTTATTATTATTTTCCTTTTAAAATATCTATTCTATCCCTGGCTGGTTTTGCTCAGTGGATAGAGCATCGGCCCACGGACTGAAAAGGGTCCCAGGTTTGATTCCGGTCATAACAGGCTCGATCCCGGCCCGGGTCAGGGACTTGTTCAGGAGGCAACCAATCGATGTGTCTCTCTCACATTGATGTTTTTTTCTCTCTTCCCCTCCCTTCCACTCTCTCTAAAAATCGGTGGGAAAAATATCCCTTAGGTGAGGATTAACAACAACAAAAAAATCTATTCTAGTTTCTTTGCTTTCTGTAAACCTTCAGAATAATCTGAACTATATCTATAAAAAATCTTGCTGGAATTTTTATAGTAATTGCCTTAAACATACATCCACCTAAAGAGATTTGACTTTAAAAGTTCATTTTGTATTTGCTCTGTTTTCCATACTCTTAGGAAATGATGTGTTTCTTACAAATAATTTTGTGCTGCAAATACGAATCTTACACTTCCTAAATTTCTAGCCGCTTGGCTTTGAAAAGCTCAGAGAACAGAAAGCCTCTTAAAATAATGACAGAGAATTATTGTAAAGTGTTAGTATTAATAGCAGTCTTGGAAATAAACTGAAAGTCCAAGGGAGGTGGTGGGGGAAACTATTTTTCACTGCTTTGATCTCACTGTTTCTGAAAAGAGTTAAAACTGCTCTTAAAAGTCCTCAAGAAGAAAAGCTATATAGTCTGAAACTCTAGCATCCTGTACCCGATTCCTAAAAGCTGTTTATTGAAAGGCTTTTGCTGACAAGAATATTTTCTCCCTCCTTAAAATTTTAACTCAAAATTCTATCCTGCTGAGTGGACTTCAATAGGGACTCAAAAATACAAATTCAGACTTATAAAAGAAACTATTCAAAAGAGGTACTCCATGAAGTGATTACGTCAAAGGAGTAAAGTTACTGAAAATACTGAAAGGTTTTTAATGGATTCCTCTTTCTTCTTCAAAAACCCTCTACACTTCCTAATTAGAGGTTAACAGAAAAGATTACATAACTGCCTTCAGAATGACCACCTGGGAAAAAAAAATCAATTGTATATTAGGAGCCACTTATTGTGGTATTTATTGCACATAAAATTTCTGAAATAATATACATATTTTAATATTCTATACATATTTCTGATAAACCTATGTGCACAACTACTGCTTTCAATTAAGTAATTAAAGCAGAGTCTGCTTTAGTTTGTTTTCAGGTTTTTTAGGAGGATTGTGAGCTAAGAATAAGGTAACTACCTTTTAAAGATAAGTTTCAAGATACACGATTTGAATATACACAGTTTTCCCATAAAGGGAAACTGTCACAGTTCACAGAGATTCTTTTTCTGGGAACTTTATAACTGATAAAGGAAAATGTGGAGAGCATTGCCTTTTAGCAAATAAATAAATAAATAAATAAATAAATAAATAAATAAATAAATAAATAAATATCTCCTGCTTCATCTGACATCTGGTAAGTGGGAAACTTATCTGCCTTTGAGCAATGGAATCTCAACTTCAGTGAGTAGAGGTTACAGTGAATCCAAATCTTTTAAAATTCTCTCATTCTCATTCAGCATTCAGAAATCCATCACAGTGGAACTATTGTTGGTGTTGCTCAAAAGCTTTACTAAATATGCATGCTGATATTTATGGGAGAAGTTAGTCATAGTCCTATTTCAGAAGAAACAGGAAGACAGTTTCTTCAAGCTGATGGAAATGAAGACTACCCAAAGCTTTTATTTATTTTTATTGTGGTAAAGACATAACATCTATATTTTTAACCATTTTCAGTGTATATGGTTCAGTGGTGTTAAATATATCCACATTGTTGTGAACGAAATCTCCAGAACATTTTTCATCTTGCGGATCTGAAAGTCTGAATCCATTAAACAATACCTCCACTTTCTCCTTTTCTCTAGCCCATGTAATCTACATTCTACTTTCTCTTTCCATGACTTTGATTATTGTAAATATCTTATAAAGTGGATATATACAGTATTTGTCTGTTTGCGACTAACTTCACTTAGCATAATGTCCTCAAGGCTCAAATATATATTGCATTTTATTATTTACTTGTCTGTCAGTGAACATTTGGATTGCTTCTGCCTCTTAGCTATTCTACATAGTGTTGCTCCAAAGCATTTATCTTGACTTTCTAACGTAATCTAATTGTTAGGCAAATATGGGAGACTATATTTAATTGACTAGGAGTTTTGTTTTGCTGTAGAACTAACCAAAATAGTAAATACAAATAAGTGGATTTTAATAAAGGAGTTCAATTTCAATTTCAAGAAATTGAGAGAAATCAGAGAGAAAATACTCCAAGTGTCCTCTGTAAATTCCTAACCCTTTGCTGCTGCTTATATGAATTTTATGTTTCAGTTAATACAACTAAGCAGAAAAATAACACCAAAAGTAGCCCAGCCACACCAAGTATTTGCAAAAATATGGAGGAACTGGAATTCTCATATACTGCTAGTGAGAATGTAAAACAATACAACTGCTGTGGAAAATAGTTTGGCAGCTTTGTATAAAGTTAAACAAACATCTATTATATGACCCAGACATTCCACTTTTAGGTATTTATCCAAGAGCAGTTAAACATATTTTTGTATAAAGACTATACATAAATTTTCATGGCAGATTTGTGTATAATAGCCTCAACTGGAAACAATCCAAATATTCATCAACAAGTGAATGTACACACAAATTGTGGCACAGCTGTTCAATGGAGTACTATTCAGAAATAAAAAAGGAATATGTTATTGATACACACAATAACCTGGATAAATTATCAAATATTGAATATTTTAATATCAAAATCACTAAGAATAAAAGAAACTGCAAAAAAAATAGTACACCCTATATTATTCCATTTATATAAAATTCTAGAAAATGCAAACTAATATCTAGTGAGAGAAAGCAGATCAGTGATTGCCTGGGACAGGAGGGACGGAGGGATGGGATGCAAGGTGGCACAATGAAACCTTTAGAGCAGTGATGGTGAACCTTTTGAGCTCGGTGTGTCAGCATTTAGAAAAACCCTAACTTAACTCTGGTGCCGTGTCACATATAGAAATTTTTTTGATATTTGCAACCACAGTAAAACAAAGACTTATATTTTTGATATTTATTTTATATATTTAAATGCCATTTAACAAAGAAAAATCAACCAAAAAATGAGTTCCCGTGTCACCTCTGACACACATGTCATAAGTTCGCCATCACTGCTTTGGATTGATAAATATCTTGATTGTGGTAAAGAGTTCACAAAAGTATACATTTGTCAAACTGTATAAAATTGAATACTTTAGCACTGGGCATTTAAAATAGGTTACATTAATTTTTAAAAAAATCACTAATGCAAGAATTACTCCAAAAGCTCACTAAATACTTATTACATAAAACTTGAAACTTCATAGAGAAGGTGTGTATTGAGAGGCATTAGTCCTGCAAACTATCAGCATTTATTGATAACCTCTCTTATTTAAGGCACTTATTAAAATATTACAGAGCACAGCAAATAAAGTAACAGAGTCCCGACACAGACACACACATATATAGAAAAGAAGTATTTCAGTAGTGGAATTGCACATTAGTGGAAGAGGATGATCTATTTAATAAATATATAAAAAAATTATTTTCAGATGAATAAGAGACCAACCACAAACCTTTATAAATTTTATAAACAAATATGTATAAACAAGTATGTAATGATTACCTCAGGAAAGGAAAGTTTTCTTACAATATTAAAAGCATAAATCAAAAGGCAAGTGGAAGGACATTCAAATTTAAATCTGTGTAACATGGGGTATTATAACACATGGGGGGGGGAGATATTGGAGATATATATATCTCATATATACGTATATATCCCACAAACAATTAAGATCTATATAAGATGAAAATATCGCAAATGAATAAGAAATAGACAAAGAGCCGGATGAAAATTAAATATGCAAGCAATTTACAAAAGAATAAAGATGTAAAAAATTAATTTCTTGCTATTTTAGAAATGCAAGTTAAAACAAAAGTTATGTACATCAGACTGATCAAAAAAATTTTAAATATGACAAAACTGAATGTTGACAAAGAATTCTCATGGACTCATAGTGAGAGGATAAATTTGTATGACCTCTTTGGAGAGTGACGTGGCAACATCAGATAACTTTTAAGATTTGTATATCTTAAAAATCCAGAAATTTCATTTCGTGGTTTATACACTATGGAAACTCACACACATATATTTAGTAAAATATTTACAATAATTTTCTTTTTGGTATTAGTTGTAATAGCAAAATGAGAAAAATCTTACATATCTAGTTACAGAATAAATAAATAAAGTGTAATATTTTCACTGTCATTGAAAAAAAATGAACTAGGAAATGTATCCATAAGCATAAAGCTAAATAATATGGGCCTGTTAAAAAGAACAGTGGTAAAAATATAAGGTAAACATTAATGGGAACAATAAGTGCTAAATTCACTATAGATGATGGTTACATCTAAAGAAGGGAGATTGGGAAATTGCATTGAAGAGGGATATAGAGAGATTTTTCAACTGTATCTCTATAGTTTGACTTCTTAAGAATAAATTTAAAGCAGTTCAATTCAACATAACAAACTTTAAATTGATCACAGTGAGTACAAACTCTTGAAAGTGTTCATAAAGCAACAACAAGAATGGAATAGGTTAGAAAGTATCTGACTATATTTTGATGTGATTTAAAATTCAATTTCTCCATCACCCACTCCTGTATCCATGTGGCTTGTTGCTTGATGTTATAAAAAGGAAAAATAAGCAGTGCAGGGAGCTTGGGTAGCTATGTTCTAGGGCAGCCGTGGGCAAACTATGGCCCGCGGGCCGGATCCGGCCCATTTGAAATGAATAAAACTAAAAAAAAAAAAAGACCTTACCCTTTTATGTAATGATGTTTACTTTGAATTTATATTAGTTCACACAAACACTCCATCCATGCTTTTGTTCCGACCCTCCGGTCCAGTTTAAGAACCCATTGTGGCCCTCGAGTCAAAAAGTTTGCCCACCCCTGTTCTAGGGTATCCAGGTACACTCAACCTTTTATCTTGATCAATTACTGAATGCTACAAATAAAGAAGCATTTATACAAACCTAGATTACTACTTACAATGAATTTTACAGATTTAGGTCCACATGAAAGTTTATGGCAGGTTTGAAGGACTTCTTGCTGTCTTTTTTTTTTTTTTTTTTAAATATATTTTATTGATTTTTTACAGAGAGGAAGGAAGAGGGAGAGAGAGTTAGAAACATCGATGAGAGAGAAACATCGATTCAGCTGCCTCCTGCACACTCCTCACTGGGGAGGTGCCCACAACCAAGGTACATGCCCTTGCCCAGAATCGAACCTGGGACCCTGCAGTCTGCAGGCCAATGCTCTATCCACTGAGCCAAACCGGCTAGCCAGGGGTGGGCAAACTTTTTGACTCGAGGGCCACAATGGGTTCTTAAACTGGATTCAGAAGAAGGAGCTGCAGCCGTGTTTCCCGACGTTGCCATGTTAACACTGCTGCTGGTGAAGGAGCAGAGGGGAGAGCAAGAGAACCCTCCGCTCTTTCGGCCTCGCGGGCCGGATAGAACAGCCGAACGGGCCGGATCCGGCCCGCGGGCCGTAGTTTGCCCACGGGTGGGCTAGGCACTTCTTGCTTTCTTAATACATTGTCTGATCATTTTTGGGTGGTAAAGGTAAAGAGCATTTAAGCAGGACTCAGGAAACTATCAATATATATAAAAGCCTAAGCGACCAGCTGACCACCCAACCAACTGGCCGGTAGCTATGATGCATACTGACCTCCAGGGGGCAGACGCTCAATGCAGGAAGGGAAACCACAGGCATGGAAACATGGAACAGACTGATGAATCTCAGAGGGAAGGGAGGAGGGAGGAGGGCGGGAAGAGATTAACCAAAGATCTTATATGCATACTAGAGGCCCGTTGCAAGGATTCATGCACTGGCGGGGTCCCTCGGCCTGGCCTGTAGGGATAGGGCCAAAACCGGCTCTTCAACATCCCCTGAGGGGTCCCAGATTACGAGAGGGTGCAGGCCAAGCCGAGAGACCCCACTGGTGCACAAATCTGTGCACCGGGCCTCTAGTGTTTAGTAATATTTTGACTTTGCTTAAACTCTCTGTACTTATCTTCCCCCATCCCCAAATTCAGAGTTTGAACTAGCTTCTGAATAACAGTCTTTACAGTTCTAAATCTTTCTAAAGATTTTCCATTTTAAAATTAATTCATATTGTTAGCCTAAAGGGGATCATTACAATTCTATCTGCTATGTTTACACCATTGCATTGTGACAAAACTTTAGGATGCCTAGCTTGAGGCCTCAGATATTGTTTGCTAACATTAATTCTCTGAAGACATAATTATAATTGGTTTATCAACTAAAGGTATGATCAGAGAACTTTATCAGAATACACGTTAAAATGTACTAATATACTTCCTTTTTTTTCTTTTTATTTATTTACTAGTGGCCTGGTGCACAAAATTCATGCACTTTAAAAGAGAATTAATGAGAAGAAATCTTTTAATATTGTTATTTGCCCTTTCTCTATAATAGAAGTGTCAGAGATGAAAGAAAATTAGTAAAATGTATATAAAATCTCCCTCCTGTCAGAGTCTGTGCGCCACAGGACCTAGAGTCAAGATCCCACCCATCACCCTCATGCCCTTTGAAAACTCAGGAGACCCTAACCAGTTTGGCTCAGTGGATAGAGCATCGGCCTCCGGACTCAAGGGTCCCAGGTTCGACTCCGGTCAAGGGCATGTACCTTGGTTACGGGGCTGCTCTGATCGATGTTTCTCTCTCATTGATATTTCTAACACTCTATCCCTCTCCCTTCTTCTCTGTAAAAAATCAGTAAAATATATTTAAGAAAACGCAGGAGACCCAGACCCGGCCGGCCCCACCCCCATTGGGTGAGATCTAGACCCAGCCAGTCCCACCCCCGTCAAGCCCCTCTGGGCGGGGGGCACAGCCTCAGGTCCCTAGCCTGGTGCAGGGGATCGGGATGTGGCCTGAAGTCCCCTGTCAAGCCCCGCCAGGTGAGGGACGTGGCCTGCGGTCCCTGTCAAGCCCCACCAGGGAGGGGGCACAGCCTGATGTCTCCCGGCCTGGAGCTGGGGCAGGGGGTGCAGTCTGAGGTCTCCCAGCCCAGAGCCTGGGTGGGGGGCATGGCCTAAGTTCTCCTGGCCCAGAGCTGGGGCGGGGGGCACGGCCTTAGGTCCCCCATCAAGCCCAGCCCTCCCACCCACCCCATCAGCGTCATACCAGTGCTGAGTGGGGACACACGCAGGAGCATGCAGGCAGTGTGATGTTAGCACTGGGGGCAGAAGTCCCCGCCCCTGACCCTGCCCACAGACTGATCGTGACTGGGACACCGTAATGGACAAATTAGCATATTTATTATATGGATTTTTCTTGTATAGATTTTCTTTTTTTATCTTTATTGATTAAGGTATTACATATGTGTCCTTATCCCCCATTGCCCCCCCCCCCACCTCCCAATTAATTATGGTGTGTCAATGAAACATAGTTTGGAGAAGGAAGACGCATGCTGTGACCAAACATGAGTGCACATCTTAGAGGTATCTAAATTCCCTGAACAGCTTGTAAATCAACTGGTTCATGCTTCAATCTTTAATACAAGACTCTAATTGGCTTTTAAATATATGTTCTTTTTTAATTTCTCTAGCCGGCAAGAAATTAAGCAAAATCAACTATTCAACTTTTTAACTTGAAATAACTTTTAGAGAAATTTTTAAATGTTGTTTGTTTTTTGTCATATAAGTTATAGTTTCCTCAGAAATACAAATAGTAGAAGAACATATGGTCTTAAGAATATGATTGTTCTTTAGCTTGGTATAAATAGGAAAACTGGCATTTTATAATATTTCTTTAATGAGGTATGCATTTAATTAACTTGTAATGAGATGATTTCAAAGATAGGGTGGCAAATACCATAACAGTCTGCTATACATTAAAGCTAATACCTTCCAAATGGTTGGAAATTCTGTTATATACTCCAGTCATCACCACCACCCCACAAAAGTAATTCTAGATTTACACAAAAATGTACTTTTTTGAAAACATAAAAATGGTGCCACATGTTTAAACCTTATTAACTGTGTAATTAACTATATAAAAAGGTATCTTAATGAAACCTTCCCACAATTCTGTAAGATTTAGTCTTTATCTTACCAGTGGGAATAAAGTGATTTCTGGTGAAAACTGTTCATAAGTAACCCTTTCAGAGTACTAATTAGGATTTAAAAATGAAATAATTCATAAAATGTAAATCTAAAATAACTATATGTTTAATTTTACACACTATACAATTAATACTATTGTATTGATTTCTTATCCATTACTTGAGCAGGGAAGGACATCTGTTTTATACAGTAGGCAGATTGGCAGAATTTTTGTATGTGGCATAAAGGGACAATATTTTAATTTTCACTTATTTATCAAGAAATTAGTCATACCATAAGGTTAAATTATGTATACACAGTAATTTATTGAAAAATACTTATTGCATATGTTTAGTTTTATCAATATTTAATCAATTACTATAAAATACACAAGTTTAGAAGACAGCTATGTAGGGCTTTAAAAAAATTAATGATTCTTTCAGGTACATTTGTTAATGTTTCAGTTGTCAGTCTTGGCTTCCCAACTGAATTTAGAGCCTCCTATATCTTCTGAGGTTCTGAGAAAAACAGAAGAAACTAAGTAAATATATGATGTTTGCAGTAGTTTCAAAACAGACTATTCTTTGGGAAAAAAACCTTTTTTTTCTTAAATTCATATAAATAAGCCTATTGGTCTTTTACTGGTGGCCATATATAAGTTTTTACTCTTTTATTTATGTCTGTAATATGAAATTTAATTCAAAAAATATAAACTTAATAAAGTTTTATTAATTAAGTTCATTGACAAGAAAGATCTCTGGACTCTTCTTAGGTTTATATAATAAGTACACATTAAATAGATCCAGAGACATAGAATCAGAGAACAGACCGAGGAATCTCAGAGGGAAGGTGGGGGTGGGGTGGGTTGGGAGAGATTAACCAGGGGAACTTATAGGCATATATGCATAGCCCATGGACACAGACAGTAGTTTAGAGAAGACTTGTGTAGAGGCGGGTCTTGGGGGGAAGAGGTCAATGGATTAAAAAAAAATAGGGGATATCTGTAATACTTCCAACAATAAAGATACATTTTTTTAAAAGGCTCGGAAGAGCCAGGGAAGGATGCATTAGCATAACCTTCCCATTGCTATTTCTTGGTGGGTTGTCAAGTAGCACTTGAATTTTGCCCAGATATGCTTATGGCAACTGTACTTATTTTAATTATGTAATTTAATTAATGTCACAATAAACCAATTAATATCACATTAAAACAATTAGAAATGAGTGATAAATGGGATAAAGTTATTCTGTGAAAGCTTTGGAAATATTAAAAAAATTAAGGTGAATTGCTAAAGAAATAAATGCTAAGTTAGCTTTGATCAGACAATTATCTATACTAATAGACGATATGTATATTGACTGCACCTCTGCAATGCCCACAGCCAATCAGGAGGGAATATGCAAATTAGCGGGACAAAGATAGCAGTGGCCACAGAGCCAGCTGGAGTAGATGGGAGGCTTGGGTTGCCGGGGGTGACCCAAGATTCCCACCTGTCCTGGCTGGCCGCTGAAGGAGGGGCCTGTGGGCGGTGGCCATGGAGCCAGCCTGAGCATGTGGGAGGCTTGGGTCACCTGTGCCGGCCACCAAGGGAGGGGCATGCAAATGGCCCTCAGCCCCTCACCCAGGCTGGCCATGTCCCCATGGGGTGAGGGTCCCGGTTGGGGGGCATGGCCAGACTGAAAACAGCCCTCAGCCCCTCACCCAGGCTGGCCATGCCCCCCAGCAGGGACCCTCACCACATGGGGGCATGGCTGGCCAGCAAACTGCCCCAGCCCCTCCCCCAGGTCGGCACCATTCCCAGTGGGGACCCCAATGGGGGCATGGCCAGCCTGAAAACTACCACAGGCCCCTTATCCAGGCCGCCCTGCCCCCAAGAGAACCCCCATCCTGATCCGGGACACCCTTCAGGGCAAACCAGCCAGCCCCTACCTGTGCACCAGGCCTCTATCTATACCAGCGGTTCTCAACCTGTGGGTTGCAACCCCTTTGGCAGTCGAATGACCCTTTCACAGGGGTTGCCTAAGACCATCCTACATATCAGATATTTACATTACGATTCATAACAGTAGCAACATTACAGTTATGAAGTAGCAACGAAAATAATTTTATGGTTGGGTCACAACATGAGGAACTGTATTTAAAGGGCCAGAAGATTAAGAACCACTGTTCTATACTAATAACAGGGTAATATGCTAATTAGACTGGGTGACCTTCCAGGAGACCTTCCGAATGTTCTTCTGGACAAAGCCATGGTGGCAGAGCAGAGGTAGAGGCGGTTAGAGGCCAAGAGGGAAGGGCAGTTGTAGGTGATCAGGCCATTGGGGGGGCTGTTGGGGGTGATCAGGCTAGCGGGGGGGGGGGGGCGGCAGTTGGAGGTGAGCAGGCCGGCAGGAGGGGCCAGTTGGGGACGAGCAGGCCATCAGTGGGGGCATTTGGGGGTGATCAGGCTGGTGGGGAGGAGCAGTTGGGGGCAAGCAGGCTGGCAGGCAGAGTGGTTAGGGACAATCAGGCTGGCAGGCAGGTGAGTGGTTAGGAGCCAGCAGTCCCAGATTGCGAGAGGGATTTCTGACTGCCCACAGGGATCGGGCCTAAACCGGCTGTCAGACATCCCCTGAGGGGTCCCAGATTGGAGAGGGTACAGTCCGGGCTGAGGTACCCCCTCCACGAATTTTATGCCTGGGTCACTAGTAAAATATAAAAGAAAATACCATAAAATTCTTAAATGAATCTACACCCAGAGGGCTTCACAAGTGTCTTTAATTGCTTGATCATCCTTAACAGTCTGGTAGTCACAAATGGTGCTTTCTACACACTGTGGGAACCCCAGTCATTGTATCTATACCTAAAGACTTGCCCATGTATTATAGGAAAATGAATATATGTACATTAAAAAATATTTTACGGCATGTATATAGCATATGTATGTTTCCCATTTTAATAGACTCAAAAATCATCTACCAAAGACTGTTCCTAATCACTTGAGAATGGAGGTATCTATTAAAAAGGCAAATTATGGACATAATTAGGATAGGAGTGATAAAGCCCTTGCAACTTTGAAAATTACTTTCTGTAGAGGAGGGAGTGAGATAGGTGTGGTGAGACAGACAATAAATATAAAAACCAATGATCAATAGATAATTGCAGCTTAACTTAAGGTAATAACTGCTAGGAAGAAACAGGAGAGCATCTTTGAAAAGCAGAAATTTGAACAGAAACTTGAGAATATTTCTGGAAATATCTGGGGCAAGATAATCAGGGCAGAAAAAGTTAGGTATGCTTAAGGAGTATCTAGAAGGCCATTGTGGCTACAGAGTGTGGATAATGGGGAGAATGGAGAAGTTAAATTCAGAGTGATAGCTGGGGGTCAGTTTACATAAGGCTTTTTTGATAAGTTCTTACAAGTTCTTTGGCAAGGAGGTCAATTTTAATTATAGTGCAATGGGAATCCACTGGAGAGTTTTAAGCAAGTATATTATATAAGCTGATTTATACTCTTATTTCTATCTGGCTGCTTCATGGAAAGGTAAGAGTAAAAGTAAGAATAAATGATCTCAAGGATTAGCCTGGTATTTATAGAGATAGCAATCAGTGATTTGATTTAGTATCTTTTTTTTCTAGAAAGTAGCCAACAGATACGGGTATAACAAGAGTGAAAGACAGAAGAATAAAAATAATGTGCAAGTTTTGGGCTTAGCATTATTAGCTAAGACAGAAATGACTAGGGAAGTGTAGGCTTGGTATAAAGGGCACTTGGTAACAAGTGATCAGTTTTGAACTATAATTTCAAAGTTGAGATATCAGTTTAATATGTAGAGATGTCAAGTAGATAGTTGGACATAGAATTCAAGATCTCAGTAGAGGGGCTATAGTTGGAGATATAAATTTAAAAATTATCAGTATATAGGTGCATTTGAAGCCATGAGACTGGATAAACCTATCCAGGAAAAGGGCAAGTCTAGAAAGGAGAAGAATGGTATCGTCGAGACAAGAGCTACACTTTCCTTATATAAGAAGAACATAATAAAGTAAGTTAAAGTAACTCTAGTAAAAAGTTCTTGGTCAATAATTCTATGGAATGAGATTAACAAATGTTATTAAAATGGATGGCCCAATCAATAGAATTGTGAAACGTTTTACAGTGCACAGCTATAAACACACATGTATGTACAGATATCCTCTTAACAAGCTTATTTGCAAAAAGATGATGAAAACACAAGATGATGATTAAAAAAGGCTGATTTTCTAAAAAATCTTGAACTACTTTGAGATTTAAAAAAAATAAAACTATCTTTTTTTGTGCTGAAAGACATTCCATGGATAAGCCTGCTTAGTAGGTAGAATATGAAAAAGCAGTGCATGTCTGGAGGGAAGTCTCAATAAACTTTCTGAATTGTAGAACTATAGATTTAACAAATACGTGATGACATGGAGTCAGAATTTTGTGACAGTAATATTATCTCCTTTTATGTTTCTAAAAGTTTTGAAAGAAAGATAATGGATATACTATAGAATATGTAAGCTTCCAACTATGTAAAATTTTACAGAGAATATTAAATAATGGCTTTGCTGATAAAAAGTGCAAGCAATATAAAAACAAAAGAGGAGATATTGTTGGATAAGCAATGTTATATTACTACAGTTGTATCTGCTGTGATTGTCTAGTTTCTTGCAGATACCATAAATATGCAGACTCTCTGAAATATATCTAAAACAAGTGGTAAAGAATGCAAAGGAGATATTGAAGTTCTTAAAGAAAAAGAAACCTATAACAGTCCAAAATATAGCAATGGCCACTCTTGAAACATGCATCCTTTCTCCTTACTGCCACCACCTACAAACTTCCTAGCTACAAGGTGTTAAGTGCTTCAAATGACTCAATCTACTCTACTTGCTTTTCCCAAAACACCCTGTTTAACCCCACAACCTAAACCAGCAATCAGGCAGATGCATTTTTATGGAGAGAATTACATAGTCAGGACCATTCATTATCCCTTAAAATTAGGATCATGAAATTTTTAGTGGATATTTATTCATGTCAATAACCCTACCATACTTTCCAAATAGAGTTATTTTGTTATCCTCTTCTATGCTTATTTCACATCTTTTCTTCATTCCTATATTTAGCATAGAGTTTATGATCCCAGGATCTATGGGCTAGGAAAGTTGTAAACCAGTGCTCATACTTTGCAGGTGGAAGTGTAATTGATTCAAAATTGTTTGGCTGTATCTACTAAAGTAATTCCATTTCTAGGCACATTCCCAAGGAAAAGAGCATACATACCAAAACACACGTGCAAAAGCAATCATAGCAGTTTTATTCAAAATAGCCAAAGACTGGAAAGCAACCCAAATGTTCATCAATAGCAAAGAAAAAAAAAGTGGCATATTTACACAATGGAATTCTACACAATAATGGAAAAGAACAATGGCTGATGAATGGACCAACATGGGTGGAAGCCAAATGCACAAGAGCATATATCCTGGCATTCCATTTGTACAAAGTTCCAAGATCAGAAAAAGTTATTGATGGTAATAGACATCAGAGTGATGACAGAAGTCTGACTGAAAGGGTACTGAATGGGAAGAGACACACAGAATCCTTGTAGGTGCTGGAATTGTTCTATTTCTCTATCTGGGCGTGGTCACATGGACATGTGTGAAAATTCATTGAGCTGTACTCTTGGGAATGGTATATATTTGATTTTGCTTTATGTATTTTTTCAAACTTTTCTGTTTTGAAACATATAGATTCATAGGAGGTTGTAAAAATGTATAGGGGGACCATGAGCATCCTTCCCCTAACCTCCCCCCAATTTAACATCTCATACAACTGTATTAGAATATCAAAACAAAGATATTGAGCTTATTATAATTGAGAGATCTTATTTATTTTATTGATTTTATTAATGTGTATCCTTGCATAACTACCAGCATAATCAAGACATTGAACTATTATATCACCACAACTTACTAGTATCTTGTGCTAGCCCTTGATAGCCACACCTTCTCTCCCTCTCCCTTTTCCCCAACCCCTGCAAATACTAATCTATTCT
The DNA here is from genome assembly GCF_963259705.1 of Myotis daubentonii. Classification (NCBI taxonomy): domain Eukaryota; kingdom Metazoa; phylum Chordata; class Mammalia; order Chiroptera; family Vespertilionidae; genus Myotis; species Myotis daubentonii. The sequence continues at coordinate 35,529,166 of NC_081845.1, forward strand.
TCATCTTGTAAAGTAGGTTATTTTATGATGGTAGCATAATGAAATTATACTGTGTCTTGGCTTATTTTACTCAGCATAATTCCTTGGGATTCATCCAAATTACTCTATGTAGCAATAGTTTGTTACTTTTTATTACTGAGTAGTAGTCCATGGTCTGAATGTACCATAATACGTTTAACCATTCACCCACTGGAAGACACTGGGTAATTTCCAGTTTGGAATTATTATTAATAAAATTGATATAAACATTCATGCATAGGTGCCATCATGAAAATAAGTCTTTATTTTTCCATACTAAATGCTCAAGAATACAATTTCCAAGTTGTATAGTTAAGTCCATTATTATGGACTACTTTCTATAGTATCTGTACCATTTTAAATTCCCTATAGCCATTTATGGGTGATCTAGTTTATTTGCATCATCACCAGTATTTGGTGTTATCACTATTTTTTATTTCAACCATTCTAATAGGTGTGATATCTTATCGTTTTAAAGTGCATTTTTCTAATGTTTAATGATGTTGAACACATTTTCATGTGTTCATTTGTTATCTGTATATCTCCTTTGTTAATACTTTATGTATTTTGTACCTCAACAGAAATGTAGAAAAAGAAGATAACTCCCTTAAGAAAATATTTCATTCTCTGGAGACAGATTCCCTTAGTATTAATACTAGTGCAAGTTTCTTATCTCTATGACTAATAGAGATATTGTGAGTATTTAATATATTTATATATTTAAAGAATTTCAAAAATTGCCTAGTGGACTGCCAGGACAAAGAACATGTTAACAAAAATAAACTTTCTAAAATTGCCTTCCATTTGTCTTGTTATTCTTCACTTCTAGCTCAGCTCACACAAAGAATTATGGTACTCTAAGTGTCTTAGATATATTAATTCATTAAAACACCACAACAACTTTATAAGGCAGACCTACACACTTTACAGATTAAGCAATTAAACCACAGAGAGGTCCAGTAACTTATACAAGATTAGAAAGCTGTCAGAGGTCAGGCTAAGGAATTGAACCGAGTCAATCTGACCCAGAACAGTACTCTTAACCACTAAGTAGTCAAATGGGCATAAACTTAATTTACCAACACAAATCCACTCTCTGCATCTTAACTCATTTACTCTGCATTTCCTTCTTTCACATTAAAATAAATGCCTTTCATTCGTCTAAGGTCAATCTCTACAGCTATGCTTAGAGCCAACCTTGGTTACTTGATCAAGGATTTTACTTCTGTGGTGGTGCCACTTCTCTTCTGTATCCTCATTTCTCTCTCACATCATTACTATCATTGATATAGCAACACACTTCGCTTATATTTGTCCTCTCTACACTTCTGGTGATCTTCTATTCCTCTGTAGTTACCATCCATTTCTCTCTTAAACCCAAAATTCCTTAAATGAGACATTTATCCTTCTGGTATCTACTTCTTCATGTCTGTAATTTTAAGGAGTACTAGGCTTTTTCTCAACTTTCTTCTAATTTCAAAAGTCTAATTATTTTCTTATTATGTTGGGAGGATTTGTTCAGGTGTACAAAAATATTATCATTTAATTCTGTAACTCCTTTTATGTAAAACTACCAATTTGGTAGTTTTAAAAATTTATTTTGAGGAAAGAAGATCTTACTTAGATGGCAAGATTGAAACTGAATCTATTCTCAAATTTGAATCATATAGTATGCATTAGTTGTAAAAACAAACAAACAAACAACAACAACAAATTCTGACTTGCTTAAGCAAAAATCAAGAATTATTAACAGGATATGTAGGTCCACAAAATGAGTGGGTGTCTGGGGCCCAGGCTTAGCATTGTGAAAAGCCAGGAGCACAACTACCGTTTTGCAGAAACTGTAAGGGTAGTTCTCCGTGGGCAAACTACGGCCCACAGGCCGGATCTGGCCTGTTTGAAATGAATAAAACTAAAAAAAAAAAGACCGTACCCTTTTATGTAATGATGTTTACTTTGAATTTATATTAGTTCACACAAACACTCCATCCATGCTTTTGTTCCGGCCCTCCGGTCCAGTTTAAGTACCCACTGTGGACCTTGAGTCAAAAAGTTTGCCCACCCCTGCTCTAGGTAATGGTCTCTGCTGCATCCTGGAAGGAATTCTTATTGTTTCTCACTCCTTGTGACATTCATTGAAGAGAGGAAGGCCTGGTTTTGGCCATCTGATTAGCGATTGCAAAGTAACATGCATATGCACTTCCCACTAGGACAGAGCAAGAGAAATTCTTGCCCTTCTGGTGTTGGTAGTGGAAAGCAGATCTTTCAACAAGATGATCCATAGTAGGGAACTGCTGCCAAATAGGAAAGAAGGATGAAAACTCATCAATTAAAAAAAGATGCAAAACTTACAAATGACCTCTTCTGCATTAAAATAATTAAATATATATATACACACACAGAAATGTGTATACTAATATATAATATACAGGGGTAGGCAAAAGCAGGTTTATAGTTGTGAGTACATGAAATATAGTTTATTCATATATTATTATTTATTAATTGTTCTATTATTTTCCAAACAACTGTAAACCAACTTTGCCCACCCCTGTATTAAATATATACACATGTGTATTTCATGTAAATATGCATGTGTATATCACACATACATAGACAAAATAAAAGTCCTCCAGAAAGAAGAGATCAAAAGTACTTTTTTCTACTATTTCCCCCCCTTTTTCCCCCTCCTGAGCCATAATATTTTAACCTAGAGAAACAGTATCCTGACTGCTTGTTTCCTTGACCTCTGTGCCCTGGATCTGGGTGTTAGCTGTGTGAATAAGATACATATATTTTTCAGTGATGTTGTCATCTATGATTCAAACAAAATGTACAGTGGTGCCACTAGTTTGCTTCCCAAACAGAAAGAGTGAGGAGAGATTAGAGTGGCTTATGTTAGTGTGGAATGGACGAGTGGTAATGCCACAGGTGCTATGTGATGTGTCCCACGTCCGTGACCCTGTTGCCCTGAGAACACTGTGGCGTGCTTCCACCAGCCCTCTCCTCGTCAGGGGCCCGCACACTCTGAGGAGGCCTGGACAGAGCTAACCTTTCCCAGCTGTGCCCTGATCTCCTCCTTCCACTCAGCACTTTGCCAGGAAGAGGCTCTAGGGCTTCCAGCAGCTCCAGCCACAGGGGGCCTGCCTAATTAGATTTCACTCTTGGTGGGTTTTCAAATGATTGTAGTTTGAAGTTCGGATAAAAAGTGGCAGTTTCTCATACTAATGCTGCAGCTCAGAAGGGGAACCAGAATCCCTCATCTAAAAAGTATTAAAATGTGAGTTTGTCATTCGAGAAAAGGCCAAGTAGAACATTGTATAATTGCAGATATAAGCCAGGAGAAAGACAGTTAGGTCCACAGGTAAATAGGTAATCACAAAGTTTGAAGAGCATCACACTCCAGACTTGTAAAGTCTTTGAGAAGAAATAATGCTTTCCTTTTCTTATTTTTTATAGAGTGAATAGTAATCTAAATAGATTGTATGTGGATTACAACACGAAGAAGTTAAGAAAGAAAGTAATTCTCCATTGAGTTTGTTTCTCTCAAACAAAAGGAGAGTTACTCTTAAATCCAAACTCTCTAAGACACTGACCACAGTTTTTAGTAAGAAAAATCTAAGTAACTTCAGAATTTTAAATATTTTCTTCTAGGTCTTTCTTGATATTTATGTCTTCTATTAAAATTTAAAAAGTGCATTTCAGATGACTTACCATCATGAAAGGGTCACACTTTAGAAAGTTTTTGGCATATGTAGGTTGCAATACAACATTTTCTAGTGTTTAGAAATGGTTTATCAAAGATACCTCATTTAGGCAGCAAAATTGGCTCAAGTCCTTCACAGATGCAGTCAGTGTGACTTTAAGACACAAGTAGAAAAAGCATACATTTAATATGATCTAGGTAATATCTTAGTTGTAATCGAAGCCTGTCTTTCCTGTCAGCCTGGAAACCCTGAGTCTTTACGCAGAAGCAGAAGTGGGTAAGGAGAGGGACACCTGCTTTTCATTTGAGAGTTGACAGGTCATCAAACATTAGTGGCTCTTAACATTCTTTCCCCTGATCTGATTTTCTTTTCATTCTATGCTATTCACTATACATTAATTTTTCAGGCCAAATGTCCAAACTAATTTTTACTTTAAGTACCAGCTTGGCTGTTACCTTCAGCCCTCGTGTTTTCCTCTGTTTCGTTATTTGATTGTCATTTCTTCATTCCTGGGCTTTTGTGAATCATCACTGCCCCCTTCCCCTCATTTCCCGCTGAGCCACCCTGGCAAACACGAAGTCATTTTACAGCAGCTGCTCTTGACTACCAAGGAGAAAAATAAAAATGAAAACAAGCCTCATTATTTGTAACTGGGGGTGTGAGAGAGAAAGCACTCCCTTGTTTTCATAATCACAAGTTCGCTTGTTTTATTTTCCAGTTTAGAAGTAGAAGGTGAGTGTATCTGACAGAGAAGCTTATTTTATATCCCTTAAACTGAGGGAGAATAATAGGAAACAGTTTTAACCAGGGACAGAATGACCACCATTTGCCCATTCCCCTAGTTACAGTGGTTGGCAAACTGCAGCTCACGAGCCACATGCAGCTCTTTGGCCCCTTAAGTGTGGCTATACCGACTTCTGCACATGGGCCACGAAGTTTCATTCGCATTGTACATGCGCGCCCACGCGTGGTATTTTGTGGAAGAGCCACACTCAAGGGGCCACAGAGCCTCAGTTTGCCGACCACTGTCTAGTACACACAACACTCATATTGCTGAGGAAAGATCCCTTTCCCGGAGGTTTTTGCAAGTTTAAATGTTTCATTCTTACAAATGCCTTCTCTTCCCCCTATTAAGTTCCTAAAACTCCATGTAAATGATCTGGGAAGGGGTGAGGAGACTCTGTGTTCTCTAGATATATTACAGAAGAACTATATTTTTCCTGTTTAAATTTTTTTTTTAATTTCTAATTTTTTTCCTGCTTTTTCTCTCTTTTCATTTACATCATTGGGTCTGAGATAGGTTAAGTTTCGACAAGTACTTTTTGAAAATGGAGAAATGAATGCATACATGGAAATAACATTAACCACAGTAGCAGATGTTTGTTCAGACCTTATTAAGGAAACAAAACTCTTCCCCAGGACTCTCCATGACTCCAATTTGAACTTTCCTCCAGCATTACGGAAATGGCTCTCTTCTTTATAACTAATATTTTTAGCTCATTGATATGGGACAAGCGGGCCACCTCATCGCGTGAACAAATTGTATGGGGGTTGCTTGTGGAGGACGGGCTGCCATTCCCGTGCCAGCAGGGCTCCTGCGGCCTCTGCCACTGCAGCAGTTGCCTGCCCTCAGGGCTGAGGTGACAGACCTGGAGACATTCCATGGGCTCTAATACAAGGGCAGCTGCTCATTACCAAATATTCTTAGAAAATATCCTTTGAAATATTCTTCAAGGCTCCTGAGAGGGCTTTTCCCAGCTGCCCTTGAGATAAGCCTCCTTGTTCCTACAGAGACGGAGGTGGAGACAGTTCACTTCCAGGACTCTCCCTCTGCAGGCTGAGCAGCATCCAGGTAAAAGGAAGGCAGAAAAAGTCTGCTTCAAACTCAGAACAGCAGGGGCAGGGGGAAGGGGGTGGTCCCAAAGGTCTATAGAGACAAGAGGTGCATAGTATCAGCATCAGCTGTGTAATTATTTGTCTGTACATAATCCATTCTGCAATCGTTTATATTACTGAGTAGCTCCCCCTTTTTTATCATGACCAAATCATTATAAAATATCTATTTTATATGACAATACACTTATAGGTATATATTTATACTGAATAAATGTTCACAAAACAATGATCTTACTTCTTATGCTCTTTTTTAGTATTTCTTTTTATTAGAAACTGGAGGCCCGGTGCACGAAATTCGTGCACTGGGAAGGGGGGGGATATCCCTCAGCACAGCCTGCACCCTCTTCAATCTGGATCCCCCTCACAATCCAAGACTGCTGGCTCCCAACCGCTCTCCTGCCTGCCTACCTGATTGCCCCTAACCGCTTCAGCCTGCCAGACTGATCACCCCCTAACCACTCCCCTGCCAGCCTGACCGATGCCTAACTGTTCCCCTGCCGGCCCGATTGCCCCCAACTTCCCTCCTCTGCCAGCCCAGTCACCCCTAACTGCCCTCCCCTGCAGGCCTGATCACCCACAACTGCCCTCCTCTGCCAGCCTGGTTGCCCCTGACAGCCCTGCCCTGCAGGCCCAGTCACCCCTAACTGCCCTCCCATTCCAGCCCAGTCACCCCTAACTGCCCTCCCCTGCTGGCCTGGTCACCCCTAACTGCCCAACCCTATAGGCCATGTTGTAGCCACATAGGGGCGACCATTTTTGACCACATGGGGGTGGCCATCTTGTGTGTTGGAGTGATGGTCAATTTGGATACTGGTCATGACTAATTAGAATATCTGGTCATGGCTAATTAGCATATCCGATCATGACTGTAAGGGTGTCATGACCAATTTGCGTATTACCCTTTTATTAGTATAGATAAAGGATGGTGAAACTTAGACTTGTACCATGACCCACCCACTAATGAGTAATGATGTATTGGTTTAAAAAACTCTACTAAAAGCCCTGATTCTGTATTAGATGCTGATCATAGAAATATGAGTTGTAAATGAATCCAAGCCTTAACAAATTCATAGCCAAGCAGAGGAAAATAACAAATACTACACAATTGCAAGACAGAATGCTATTTATTATGATGGAGAGAACAATGAAGCACTACTGGAATAAATTGTTTGGTTACTTAACTTAGATTTTATGTTGGAGGCATAGGAAGACAATAAAGGAGGAAAAGTTTTCTGGAGGAAGGAGCATCTGAGTTGAGTGTAAAATGGTGCTAGTCATGTGAATAGTGAGAAGGAGGGAGTTGCGAAGTTTTATAATAAAACATCATGTGCAAAGGCACAGCTGACTTGGTATATTTTTCAAAGTGCAAGAGACTTGATGTGTGAGAAGAGAAGGTATGGGAGGAGTAAATTTTGATTGTGACAGATAACACTGCATAAAATCATGCATATGTGTATCTTTCCTACTGGATTTCGAGTCCCTAGAGCAGTGATGGCGAACCTTTTGAGCTCGGCGTGTCAGCATTTTGAAAAACCCTAACTTAACTCTGGTGCTGTGTCACATATAGCAATTTTTTGATATTTGCAACAATAGTAAAACAAAGATTTATATTTTTGATATTTATTTTATATATTTAAATGCCATTTAACAAAGAAAAATAAACCAAAAAAATGAGTTCCCGTGTCACCTCTGACACGCGTGTCATAGGTTCACCATCACTGCCCTAGAGGATAGGGACAGTGGTACCCATCTTTTGATTCCACAGCGCTACATATCTGTCACATATAGGTACCATACAATAAAAATTAAATTAATATATTGTGGTTTGTTTTATGCTCACTTTTTATCATCTCCAAAGGTAGATAAAAAGAAGGTCTAGCACACCAGGCATAAGTATATTCGGTGGCTACCTATATGTAAAGAAAAAAAGTTCCAGTTTAATACACATATGTGGGTTTTTTAAACAAAGAATTAGTTACACAAATGTGGGGAAGGGCTAAGCAAGCCTGAAACCCATGGGCAGGCAGTCAGGATGGAAAGCTCATAAGCAGCTGGGGTTCCATGGAAGCACCGGACCCTTGACTGCTGTTTGGAGACTTTTTGCTCCGGGGAAGTCCAAACTCTTCTTTTTTATTTTTATTTCTTTATTGATTAAGGTATTACATATGTGTCCTTATGTCCCCATCCCCCCTACCCCAACCCCACTAATGCCCTCACCCCCTGTGCATATAGGCATAACCAATGGACACTGGTGTCTGTGTCCATTGGTTATGCCTATATGCATGCATACAAGTCCTTTGGTTGTTCTCTTCTTCTAACCCCCACCCTCCCCTACCTTCCCTATGAGTTTTGAGCAACTGATTGATGCTTCTCTATCTCTGGATCTGTTTTTGTTCATCAGTTTATATTGTTCATTATATTCCATAAATGAGTGAGATCATGTGATATTTATCTTTCTCTGACTGACTTATTTCGCTTAGCATAATGCTCTCCAGTTCCATCCATGCTGTCGCAAATGGTAGGAGATCCTTCCTTTTTACAGCAACATAGTATTCCATTGTGTATTTGTACCACCGTTTTTTAATCAAACTCTTCTTTTAAAACTGATTGAGCCATCTAGGGTAATCTTTCTTCCAGTTAACTTAAAGTTAGCTGATTTGCAACTTCATAGCAGCACTTGGATTAGTGTTTGAGCAACGGGAGAAAGTGTTTTTATGCCACAAAGTGGAGGCTGTCTCCTTCCGTCTCCAACCCTCATGACAGATTGTCCCTTGTAGCCCAATCTAACTGGAATCATGCTAGAAAGGGAGTTTTGGGCAATATAGTTCAGTATAGGCAAGTTGACACATCAAAAGATGCTTTGATAAAGTATAGATGAATTAACAAAATTTGAAATCTGTAATTAAATGATCTCTGTGCTTGCTCATTTCAAGAAAGAGCTGCTTTCCCCTTCCTTTCCTTCTTAGCCTAGGTACCCAGAAGGCAGGGACTGAAATAAAGGTTATACTCCCAGCCTAAGGAGCAGGAATGAGGCAAAAGGCAAGAGAAGCCTGGAAGGGAGACACCATCAAAGCTTCCTTATCAAACTGATGGCTAACTGGCATCAAGTGTGCTGAATTGCTTAATCATTTCAGGACACCTTGTGAGAGGACATATAATGGACTGGACTGATTCTTAGGGCAGTCTTGCCAGGTAGGGGAAGGAAAATAATTGATCTGACAGCCCCATTATGTATTGATTAACCACAGGGGCCTTATTCTTCTCCACTTCCATGTGCTCATGTGCCGTGGGTCCGCATGTTTCTGCTGTTTCTTGTATTTCAGCATCAACAGAAAAGCTTTCGCGTAGGAGTCAAACGTTTGAAGTGGCACGAAGGTGATCAGAGTCCATGGGGGCAGGTCATCATAGCAGGGGCTGGGGTGGACAATTGTCCCAAGGCCCTAGAGACAAAACACACGGAGAGCATGTGAAATGTCAGGGAGCCCTTCTCAGCCTTACTTGCTGTCTACGTGCTCCCAGAGAGTTATCTTGCTGCAGTAACTCTCCAAACATAAGGCTTTAATAACCTGGCTTGTATTCATAGTGGAAATAATATGCACGTCTTGGAAGTGACTGTGAGCAAAGCAACCCAGCTGTGGGGAGGAGCTCACAAGTATGTGCAGCTGGTCCCCAGAGATATGTTCCTATCTGAGATTCATTATCTTCATTCCACTTCCCTGATTCTGCTTTTGAAGATGGGCCCCAGGTAAACACAAGGAGAACTTTCACAGAGCGCAGAAGAATGTCCATGCAGAGCTTAAATATATATAAATTGTTTATAGAGTTAAGTAAAATAATAGCTAAATAATCCTTATTTTAACCTTTAATCCTCACATTATATTCCTTCAACACTTTTATCAGAACCTCTAACAATGACATATTTCCCACACATTGAAGATAATTTACACTTGGAAAGCATGATGGTTCCAAATAGTCATTATTTCATCCCTAACTCTTGAAGAAAATAATTAGAAAAGCCTGATTTTAGCCAGGGAAAAAAAACAGGAAAGATGTAGAAGTCAAGTTCATTTTATCCTAGGACCAGTTTTTTGGTTTTGGGGTTTTGTTTTGTTTTTTAAATCCTATTGTCTGTCTCTGGGTAAGAGGAAATTGGGATTAAGAAGAAAAATTAAGAAAAACCTCTAAACAGAACCTGAGTAAATGATCCCTGCATTAGTTTGCTAAGGATGCCATAAAAAAACTACTGTAAAAACACAGACATTTATGTTTTTATGGTTCTGAAGACTAAGATCTGAGATTAAGGTGTCAACAGGATTGGTATCTTCTGCGGCTTTCTCTTTAGTTTGCAGATGGCTGTCTCTTCCCTGTGTCTTCACAGGGTCTTTCCTCTGTATAATCTGTGTCCTGATCACCTCTTCTAGAGAGACCAGTCACACTGAATCAAGGCCCATCCAAATAATGCCATTTTAACTTAAACACGTTTTATAAGGTTTTATCCCCAAATATAGTGACATTCTGAAGTACTGGGTTCAACATATGAATTTGGGGATGACACAATTCAGCCCATAACAATTCCTAATTAATAAAATGACTAAATTATAGCTTTGGTTTTATTTTCTGATTAAAATCTACCCCCCCATCCTCACTCAGATTACCAAGTTATTTTATGATAGGCCTAATTCTTAATTGTTTCAGATTATCAAGGAAATAATGTTATAAGCCCTAGCTCCATGCCCACATAGCTAATTGCTAAATGCAGCCAAAATTGCTCTTGTTAAATGTGAAAGATTTCTAAACCTAGGTACATATACCTACTGATTAAAATAGACATAGGTACACAATGGAATTCAACATATTTGTTTTATTATTCTTATGTGCTTATCTCCTGTACTAGTTCATGAGTTTCCAGAGGGTAGGGATATGCCTAATTCAACTTGGACTTAGAAACAAATGAAATGCTAGAAATATGCATCATGGCCTCTCAGTAAATTTTGGATAAAGAATGAAGGTCATTAAAAATTGTATCTTATTTTTTTTCTTTATTCATTAAGCTATTACACATGTGTCCTTATCATCCCATTGCTCCCCCCACCTCCATCCCCCACTCATGCCCTCACTGCCCTGTTGTCTGTGTCCATTGGTTAGGCTTATATGCAAGCATACAAGTCCTTTGGTTGATTTCTCTACCCTTACCCCCACCCTCCCCTACCTTTCCTCTGAGATTTGACAGTCTGATCGATGCTTCTGTATCTCTGGATCTGTTTTTGTTCATCAGTTTATGTTGTTCATTATATTCCACAAATGAGTGATATCATGTGATATTTATCTTTCTCTGACTGGCTTATTTCGCTTAGCATAATGCTCTCCAGTTCCATCCATGCTGTTGCAAATGGTAAGAATTCCTTCTTTTTTACTGCAGCGTAGTATTCCATTGTGTAGATGTACTGCTGTTTTTTAATCCACTCATCTGCTGATGGGCACTTAGGTTGTTTCCAGATCTTAGCTATGGTGAATTGTGCTGCTATGAACATAGGGGTGCATATATCCTTTCTGATTGGTATCTCTGGTTTCTTGGGATATATTCCTAGAAATGGGATTACTGGGTCAAATGGGAGTTCCATTTTTAGTTTTTTGAGGAAACTCCATGCTGTTCTCCACAGTGCCTGCACCAGTCTGCATTCCCACAAGCAGTGCATGAGGGTTCCTTTTTCTCCTCATCTTCACCAGCACTTGTTGTTTGCTGATTTGTTGATGATAGCCATTCTGACAGGTGTGAGATGGTACCTCATTGTTGTTTTGATTTGCATCTCTTGGATGATTAGTGACTTTGAGCATGTTTTCATATGTCTCTTGGTCTTCCTTGTATCTTAGTTTTTTGATGCATTGCAACTGATGATGTGTTGATTTTTATTTAGTTGGTGTAAATCTCCTCTAGTCTTTTGGTGCACATAAAGAAATCAAATAATAATTCAGTTTTATTTATATCTTGAGAAAAGAATGTTCTTATCCATATGGGAGAAAAGAATGGGATAAAAGCAAGAAGTTTGAGTCTTTTGTGTTTCCTGTCCTTTCATGTTCAAAGCAACTGATACTTTATTCCTCACTTTCAGAGCTTGTAAGTAGATGTCAGTGTTTTAGGTGAGGAAGTATCTTGTTCCATTTAGAACTTCTTTTCCTGTGTAGGAAGCTGCTTTTTGCTCCTCCTCCCAAGCTGGGCTGGGCAAGTATCTCTTCGAAAGGCTCACCCTCAAGCACGACAGGAGCCTTTGGAGCCCTGAGGCCTTTGAGGAGCCCCTCTGCATCCCCTGGTGTCTGGCTTTTGCCTGAGCCTCTTCCTGAAACCACTAGCCATTCTTTTAACCACGCTGAAGCTCTCTCCCATGCATGGGACCAAATGGAAACAATAAAGCTTTTTGCAGAAAAAAAAGAGTTTGTCATAATTTTGAAGTTCAAAAATGATATGATAAAAATTTGAAAGCCTGTTTATAGGCTAGTAAAAATAAATAGCACTTTTATGAAGGTACAAAATAAAAATCCTATCTAATAATAGACAAACATGGTAATTGACCATACCTTCGCTACACCTCCTATTGGCTAAGCGTGATATGCAAATTAACCACCAACAAAGATGGCGGCTAATTTGCATACTGCAGGCAGGGCAGGACAGTGTGAGTGCGAGCCGCCATCCAGGGCCCCATGTGTGACCCCAGAAGCCTCCTGCCTGCCGCCTGTGATCAGATCTGATCCCAGGCCACAGGCCGGCCCCAGGAGCCCCAGAAGCTGCCTGCCTGCCACCCATGATGGATCCTATCCCGGCCGCAGGCCAGCCCCAAAACCCACCTGATATGGCAATAACTCTATCAGTAAGCACGCTGAAAGTCAGTGGCATAAATGCACCAATTAAAAGACAGATTATGAGGGTAAATCGAAAACAAAACCCACTTTAAATATAAAGACACATATAGATTAAAAGTAAATTAATTAAGCTGCAGCCTGTTTTGCTTAGTGGATAGAGCATTAGCCCATGGACTGAAGGGTCCCAGGTTCGATTCCAGTCAAAGGAATGTACCTCAGTTGCTGGCTTGATCCCCAGTCCCTCTCAGAGCATGTGCAGGAGGCAACCAATCAATGTGTCTCTCCCTTTCCCTTCACTCTCTCTAAAATTCAATGGAAAAATATCCTTGGGTGAAGATTAACAAAAACAAAGTAAATGGATTAAGTAACATTAAAGAGATTATAAGAAAAATATATTCCAAATTTTGTTAGTTGTATAATGGTTATGTTTAAATTATTAACACCTAAGAAATTGGGTGAAGGGTACATATAATATGCTGTAATATTTTATAGTTTTTTTTTTACATGTATGAGATTATTTCAAATTAAAATATTAAAAAATTAAAAATTAATAAAATATTAATTGAATTGTATCTGCATTACATGAAAAATCTCCTAATTTCTTCTAGCATAATTTATTAAATTGTGCTAAAATTTACAAGGGTTCAATTAAAAGATATCTTAATTCTAAATGATATAATAGAAAATATATAATAGTGCAGTTATAAGCACTTATCTGAAAATAAAAATTTAAAGAAGTGAATTTAAAGAAGGGATTAGCCAAAGAGAATATATGCACAACCCATGGACACAGACAACAGTATAGTGATGGCCAGAGAGAAGTCGGGGGCAAGAGCTGGGTAAAGGCGGAAAAAGGGGGTAAATAGGGACATCCTATATAATAATAATAAAAGGCTAATATGCAAATTGACTGAATGGCAGAATGACCGGTTGCTATGATGTGCACTGGCCACCAGGGGGCAGATGCTCAATGCAGGAGCTGCCCCCTGGTTGGTCAGTGCACTTCCATATGGGGAGTGCCACTCAGCCAGAAGCTGGCTCATGGCTGGCCAGCGCAGAGGTGGTGGCCGGAGCCTCTACCACCTCTGTGGCAGCACTAAGAATGTCCAACTAAGGGAAATGGACGCAGGCCGGGCTGAGGGATCCTCTCCCCCACCCCCCCGAGTGCACAAATTTTTGTGCACTGGGCCTCTAGTATAAATATAAAGTAATATAAAATTTTTGTCAAATATAAATGTAAAAGGCAGAAAATGAATTTACAGAAATATTAAATATTTTAAAGCAAAGCTGGTAAATGGTAAATATAAAATTAGAATAAAGGAAATTGTTGATCGTGTTAGTGGCGTGTGAGTGTGTGTGTGTGTGTGTTTGAGAGAGAGAGAAAACCCCACCATAAGATTTTGTAGCTAGATTTAAAATAACCTCAATAATAAATAAAAAATTTAAAATAAAAAGAAAACAACCTCAATTTGATCTTTCAAGCTCAACGGTAAAACAACTAACCATGTGGTTTTTAATCCCACCCCACTCTACATAGTTTTACATACTTTCTTTCAAGTATGGCGTAGTTGTGGATTAATAATGCTATGAAGATTTTGCATTGCAGAGTGAATCATTATGACAGATTCATGAAATCACACCCATAGTTTATAAATGCAACTGCACTAAGAAAACACATTGCACAGTGCTTTTATAAATTGTATACACTCGCTTAAAATAGAATGAGGATAAAAGAGAATTTGAAAAGAAAAAACCTTTAGAGCCAATAAAGTGATTATGATGTAAGAAAATAAATAATAGGGAAGGTAGAGATGAAAGGGAATATAAGTACCAGGGAGGTAGACTCCCAAGAGTGCTGAAAGGACAGGTTTTGAGTGCAGTACAATGGGGTATACTGGTAATTACTATAAAATGCCATTCCAAAAATAGAAGTGTCTGATTAAAACGTTTCTTTCCTGAAACTGTTTTATTGAAATTAGAACACAGGGAAAGTTTCATCAAAGGCAATATGCTGTCCTGAACTGACACCATGCATACATCTCACAATTCATTGTCCTCTGCCTCTTGCTGACTGTGAAAAGGAGAGAGGCAGAAAAGCTTAAAAAGGAAGGCCAGAGTATTATTACTCATCCCTACTTTTTTGCATCTAACACCATGCATGGCCTAAAGATGACCAATTAACTGAATTAATGGAGAAACAGCAGGGTGCAAAACCACATCCATTAGGGGGGAAAAAAAGGGGGAGGGTGTTATTCAGTGTCTCAGGTGACTAGATTGATTGAAAATATAATTAAATGTTATGATAGAAGAGAAAAATTGAAGCTTGACTTCTCAAAATGCTTTTTAAATGATTATTCTTGACTCTGCCTGAACCTGCACAAGGCTAAAGTTCTCCAAGCAATTGCTTCAGGCTGCCTGAGCTCATTCCTGCCTATAAATAGGTAAGATAGATGCAGCGGAGTTTACCAATATCCTGATTCCTACTATGTTAATGGGGTTATAAACAAGAAAAAATACTCCCAAGGCCAGCATTTTCACAACAAGTTATAAAAAAACAGGCAAAGCTCAGTCTAGACAAATAACTACCATACTTCCCATTTTCAACTCTGCCCCTTCCAATTCTATTGACTATCAGGTTGTCTGTGATTAAAGTGGTGTTGCTAGGCAACTAAGGTAGTAGGAGCTACTCACGGGCCTGAGGAGCTGCTGCCATGCAAAACAAAGTTACAGTAACCTGTATCCTATCTAATAATCCTATCTAATAAAGAGATAATATGCAAATTGACCATCACTCCAACACACAAGGCCACACTCATGTGGACACAAGATTGCTGCCACAAGATGGCCGGCAGGGGAGGGGGCAGTTGTGGGCAATCAGGCCAGCAGGAGAGGGCAGTTGAAAGGGACCAGGCCAGCAGGGGAGGGCAGTTGGGGGCAACCAGGCTGGTGGGAGGGCAGTTAGGGGCAATCGGGCTGGCAGGGGAGAGTAGTTAGGGGTGACCAGGCAGGCAGGGGAGTGGTTAGGGGGTGATCAGGCTGGCAGGCAGAAGTGGTTAAGGGCAATCCGGCAGGCAGGCAGGCAGGTGAGCAGTTGGGAGCCAGCAGTCCTGGATTTTGAAAGGGATGTCCAACTGCCCGTTTAGGTGGGATCAGGCCTAAACAGGCAGTCGGACATCTCTCGAGGGGTCCCAGATTAGAGAGGGTGCAGGCTGGGCTGAGGGACACCCCCTCCCCCCTGTGCACAAATTTCATTAGTCTATAAATATCTAGGACCTATAACTGTTTTCCTGCTGTGAACCACACATGATAATAAAACCTCTTAATATTTACAAATGACTATTAGATTTTATAAAAATTATCCTGGAAAAGAATCAAGGGCTTCACATACTACACAGGGGTTCATTCCATAAAAAGATGGTTAATAATCCCTGAACTATAGATATTAAAAAATTATTATGAAATCAGAATTTAATTTGGAAGGCCAGAAAATTTATATATAGTACATATCATTAAATAAAATTTGAGGTATAACTAATTTAAAAATATTAATGTGATGGAAATTCTCCATTTGTTTACTTCTGGGAATGTATGCTAGGTCAACTCAGAGTTAGAATTCTAGGTGACATATGCATGTATTTGAACAATTTTTGCTAGTGTTTTTCAATCACTGTGCATTGGATTCCTTCATGCCATTTACTCATGACTATTAAATATTTGCCTATGTTATTGTATTATCAGGTCAAACCCTAATATCTCATTACTTCTCATTTTGCTATTCCTGTCACTTTTTACATTTGCCAATATTAATGATCTTTCTCTTTTGAATATGTTCACATTAATGTTAAGGAGATTTAAAGAAATCATAAACAAAAATTAAATTCAACATCTTCAGTTCATTGAGGTACATTTTATTTTACTGTTTGCTTTTTGTTTTATGAGTCTCATTTCTATTTAGGTTAGCTAATTATAGTCCTCAATTCATGGCACACTATCATATTGGTCGATTTTATCTGAGGCTATTAATTTTTCTACCTCAGCCTCTCCTTTTATATCTATATATGCTTGCTTGCAGGATATTTTGTTTTAGAAAAATGATATTCTGTTATATTCTTGTTTCTTTCTCACTTTTCCCCACCCAACATTATATATTTAGAATCCACTCACAGTGACATAACACACACACGCACATCAACTTAAGTATTTTTGATTGCTGCATGTTATACTGTTATATGTTTCCACTATATGAACTCCCCCCCCGCCCAGTAACTGCTTTGATTACCATTCATACCCATGTCCTCCCATGGACCTGTGAGAGAGTCCCTGTGGACACACTAAGAAGAGGGATTGCTTTGTCAGAGGGAGTGTACTGCTGTGCTATTTTTCAGAAAGGCTGTACTTGTTGACACTCCCACCACTAATTTATAAAGGTTTCCACTTCCCCATATATTTTTTAAAAATTAGTATTACTGAGCATTTAACAATTTCTCTTAGTTTTTAATGGAGAAAAAAAGACCCCGTATACTTTTCTGATTACACAATCAGTTGATCCTGTCATTCCCACATGAAAGTCATTTAGAATCCCCTATTATAATTTATCTGTACGTGTCCTTGGACCATTTTTCTGCTGTGATTCCTATAGCTTTCTTACTAATTAATGATAATTCTTTCTTAATTTTATATACTGTTCACTTCTCAGATTCAGGCATTTACTAACAACTTCTTCCAGTGGGTGTCCTTTAACAGTGATATCTGCGGTATTCTCCATTGAATAGATATCACTAATTTTGATACAGTTAAATCATACTATTATTTTTGCCTTATAGTCTGTGTTTTCCATTTTATTGAAGAAATTTTCACCCCAAGATTACAAATATTCTCCTACATTAAAAAAATTACCCTTATGACTTTACCCTCCTATTTAGATAGGTAATTAATCTAGATTTTACTCTTCTATGTTTGAAAGGTCGAATTTTAATTTTCCTATATGTAAAGCCAGTATTAGAAATTCAGTCAATTAAAAAAAATATGTCCATTCCACAATGATCTATGTTGTCACCACTATAACATAACACTACCCTACCTAAATACAAATCTGTTTCTGGGCATACTTCTTTGTCCTTGGTTCTATGTGTCTATTCCTGTACCGTATTAAAAATGATAACATGAGTTTGCTTTTCTTCCTCAGAAATTTTTATGAGGAAAAAACTTTGTTAGCTATAGTTTTCATTCGATATAAAATTTGCTGTATTTGAGCTTTGCTGAGAAACAACATATTAAAAAAAAAAACTCTTCTATTAACTGCTTCATTGAATGTCAATGTAGATATGGGCTCTATATGGAAACCACTAACACTTGGTCTTTGGTTTATGAGAAGTAGAAATGGACAGCAGTATTTTAATATTGCATTCATAAATTAAGTCATGTGTCTTAAAGCTCAGTCAGAAAAGCATTCTTCAATATCTGTATGTTGTCCATTACTGCTCAAGAACTTAAGGAAGAAAGAGTTTATTAACTCATAGCCAAATTTTTTTATACAGTACTCTATTTTATTTCTTTGTTGTTCCTATTCCTCATTTTACCTCTACTAGAAAAAAGTATATGAAAGAGTTTGATAAATGTGAAGACTTTATACATTTTTCAATAGAAAAAGTAGTGTTTTACAGATAACAAGAGCAATAGAGACATATATTTGCATAATGTGTTATGAATTTATAGTAAGACTTTACTTCTTCCTTGGTTTTAAAGATAAAACTCTGGCTTGAGTAGAATTGTTATTCCAAATTATAAACAAAGGATCTGAGGCTCAGTGTGGCTCACTTACTCTTCCTAGCTCACATCACTGAGGGCAAGGCAGAATCAGGATTAGACCTCAGATCTCTCCTCCTTTAACGTGCTGATACCATTTCATTACTTGTGTTGGCAGAAAACCCTTATCTACTCTAACATCTCACATGAGAAACATCTACAAACCACAGTGAAATATATCTGAATCCACTATAGGTTTCATTACACCAGAGTTTCTGAGTAAGAAAGGTAACCATGATTTATAAAGAAATCATGCCTGATTTATAAAGAAATATACTGTGGCTGTCAGGCGAACTGGATTGTGGTAACAAAAGCATGAATAATCCTCTGTTGGCAATATTGTTCTAATGTAACCAAGTATTCACTCTCCTTTTTTTCATGGCTCAGCTTATATCATTATAAGTTCTCTGGATTTGAAAGCTATGCCAGACCCACATGGCATTTATAATAAAAGCTTTCCCTTGCAGACAAAAGTTGGCCAACACATGCTGTGAGGCAAATGCAAGAGGTACTATGGCATTTGTGAGGCTCAGAATATTAGGAACATATGATCACTGATGACAAACAGACTAAGAAAGAATAAAGTGTGCACAATTCGCCTCTGATTTTCCAGAATTGTGATGTGGGAAGATTGGAAAGCCTTGATTGTTGCCTCTACTACAAAGATCTTCTCACCAAAATGAAAATAAAAGAATTAAGTACACCTAAATATTTAAATATTCATGGTTAAAATGCAATGATATACACTAAGTGGCCAGATTATTATGACCACCCCATCAGTACTTCATTGGGCCACCTTTTGCCTTCAATACTGCCGCGATTCTTTTTGGCATTGACTCCACGAGATGTTGAGAGGTGATGCGAGGAATCTGATACCATGCCTGTTGAATAGCACTGTCCAGTTCTGTGAGATTTGATGGTTGTGGAACCAACTGCCTGATGACTCTCTTAACTTCATCCCACAAATGCTCAATTGGTTTTGATCTGCACCTAAGCAAGGTAAAGTTTCCCTCATGTTCTTGAAACCACTCCTGAACAATACCACAGCATGGCGCATTGTCTTGTTGGAAGAAGCCATCTCCATTGGGATATGCCATCAACATGATAGGATGAACTTGGTCAGCAACGATACTTAGGTATGTTGTGCTTTTCAGACGTTTATAATGGTCTGGCCCTCTAGCAACTTCAGTGCGAAATTATAGCTAACTTGCCTACAATCGTCAAGTGGTCATAATAATCTGAATAATCTGGCCACTCAATATATATATATATATATTGAGTGGCCAGATTATTTTTTATATTAGACTGTAAATATAAAAGGGACCCAACAATATAGGTGATCCACCATTAAGGGTAGCATGTGGGATCTACTGAGAAACATAGCAATAGTTTTTATCTTTTTCAAATGAGTTACATTAAATATTACTGGTATCTTGTGAAGCTTAGGTCTTCAGGCTTCTGCAAATCACTCAAGCTTGAAACTGTAGTTGTCTCCAAATGAGTCCTTTTCCCATGTGTATCCCCTAGTGACAAGTCTTAACTTCTATATCTCTGTAATCTCTCACTTTCTCCATCACTATTGTCATTACCTCAGTAACTCTTTCCCAGGAGTAAGTAATTCTGTGCTTTACTAAAATAATGAATAATGCGGCCTCCTAACAAATTTCCCCTGCAATCTATTCTCAGCATTACTCTCATACTAATTCTCATGTAGAATAATTATATTAAAGATTTTTCCTTCCATAATCAAGATGTGCAAGCCTGTAAATAGCCCAAGGGTGGATTTTGTATTGCCTAGGTATATTTGTCATGCCACTCTGTTTTTTTATGCTGTGCCAAGTTATGTATTGATGATTTTAATTGCCCAGATGCCTCCAAGCAACATGAGGGCAGAGTGCATTTCTAATTGGCCTTTGTAACCACCACATGTGTTCAACACTGAGTGTTCTAAACAAGATTAATCCATATACATGAGGGCATCACCCAAGGTCCAGTGATGGAAAATTAGAAAATTTGCAAGTATTCCCTTCCTTGCACAGTTCTGATATGCACCAATTTCAGCCACCATGATTTAATAAGTAACGCGTCTACCAACACTGTTGAACTTTCAGTGACCACTGTATTAACTGTGAATAATTGTATAAGTAACAATCACTCTTAAGTTACATATATACATCATGATCAGGAACCAATCACATCACTTTTTTCAAAGTCTGTCAATGATTGGTCACTGCACATCTGTTTATTTGATACACCCACAGACAGGAGTGAAGTTGCATTAAATGAATAATCAAAATAAGAAATTGGCCAAAAAAGATCAAAGTGCAGTAAACTAATGATAATGCTAGAAGTGCTGTATGAATTGGGCATAAATGGAGTTGTAGAAAAAATGGCTGACTGGAATGTTGACATGGTCCCCATTCGAGAGAGTCTAGCTAGCCAATTAATTTAGTAAAGGAGAATTTATTGGCATAAGTGGTATGACAAAGAGAACAAAGGCATCCCAGAGGAAGTGATCCTGGCAAAACACACTAAAGGGATTCTTGGAGATATTTCACACTATTGAAAGCACAATGGATAAAATGTTAGAAGTATATCCAAACTTGAAAAGCAGTATGACAATTCGCAAAGGCATAGAGAAGACGGTAGCTCTGTAGTCTGTTATGTGACAAGGAGGCAAGCATTGTTTAAACAACCGCTCTTGATAAGTTTTTTATAAAGATATAAAACACTCTAATTCTTAATATTTCTAATGGTTTAAATTACGGTGTAATGAATAAATAATAATTTTACTCTTTATTTTGAAATATATTTAAAACTGACATTAAGAGAATTTTTAATGTTTGGACAAGATTTTTTATAGGTCCTGGAACAGTTGGGATTTTTCCCTTTTGATTGTTATTAAGATCATTTTGTACAGATTTAGTTTAGATGGTAATTTTCACAATCTCATACTACTGTGCAAAATGATTACACACATATACACGCATATATACACATATTTGTGAATATACGTTTGTGTGTGGTAGTGGTATATTTGTATATTTAGTGGTATCAATCTTGGGGGAAAAGTTACAAATCTTTTAAACTGAAATTTAAATATAAAATTTTAGAAGTCCTTCTTAAAATGACTAAGTTTTATACCCAAATTGTAGATTACAAAACAAAAGAAACACCTTAAAAATCAATATTTGTAGCAAAACGATTATATATAAACTTAGTTGGAGCTACTCAGAGCTTATCTTTTTTTTAATATGCATATTTTTATTGATTTCAGAGAGGAAGGGAAAGCGAGAGAAAGATAGGAACATAAGTGATGAGAGAAAATCATTGATCAGCTGCCTGCTGCATGCCCCCTACTGAGGATGGAGCCAGCAACCCAGACATGTGCCCTGACAGGGAATCTAACCATGACCTCCTGGTTCATAGGTTGATGCTCAACCACTGAGCCACACCAGCTGGGCAAAGCTAACCTTTTATTCAACAGTTTTTCAATAGACTTTAAAAGTGGTTTACATGGCCAAGTACTGAGATCATATCATTCTGGCCAGTTTACCATACCTTCTGTGTACTTTTTTGCAAGTACACATAACATGGCGGTATAGCAGTGAACACTTTCTGATCAGTCCTGCCAAACAGAGCATTAAGCGATTTCAATGGAAATGTAATTGGGCTACTAATATTAGTCACATACCCCTTAAGGATGGGGGTACATTCTAAGAAATAAATTATTAGGAGATTTTATCATTGCACAAACATCATGGAGTGCACTTACATAAACCTAGATGGTGTACCTTACTACACACCTAGGCTATATGGTATAACTTATTGGTCCTAGGTTACAAACCTCTACAGCAAGCATGTCAAACTTGTGACCAGCGGGCTGCATGGCTCGAGGCCAGCCGTGAATTTGACATGCTTGCTCTATAGCATATTACTGTACTGGATTCTGTAGGTAATTATAACACAATAGTATTTGTGCACCTAAACATGGAACAGGTACAGTAAAAATGTAATATAAAAGGTAAAAAATGGTGTACCTAGATACGGCATTTACCATCGTGAATGGTGTTTTCAGAACTGGAAGTTACTCTGGGTGAAGCAATGAGTGAGTGTTGAGTGAATGTGGAAACCTAGGACATTACTATAAACTACTGTGGAATTTATAAACACTGTACACTTAGACTTCACTAAGTTTATAAAACAACACGAGATTGAATCAAACACAAGGGAAAATGATGCAATCAAGAGACATGGTAAATGGGAAATATTTGAGCCTGCTGCCAGCATAAGACGGCATACTATTTTACAGCAACATTTTATATGTATAATAGGGGCCCAGTGCACGAAATTCGTGCACTGGGTGTGTGTGTGTGGGGGGGGGAGTGTCCCTCAGCCCAGCCTGCCCCCTCTCACATACTGGGAGCCCTCAGGCATTGACCCCCATCACCCTCCAATCGCAGGATCGGCCCCTTGCCCAGGCCTGATGCCTCGGCCAGAAGCGTAGACCCCCATCACCCTCCGATCGCCTGATCGGCCCCTTGCCCAGGCCTGACGCCTCCGCCAGAGGTGTCAGGCTTGGACAGGGGACCCCCATCTCCCCCTGATCACTGGGTCTGGCCCCCACCCAGGCCTGAGGCCTCTGGCCCAGGAATCATGCCTGGGCAGGGGACCCCCATCTCCCTCTGATCGCTTGCTCCACACCCGCCCAAGCCTGACCCCTCTGACCCAGGCTTCAGGCCTGGGCAAGGGGACCATCATATCCCCCCAATCCCCGGCTCCGCCCAGGCCTGATGCCTCAGCCAGAGGAGTTGACCCTCATCACCCTCCGATCACCAATCACTGGATCGGCCCCTTGACCAGGCCTGAGGCCTCTGGCAGAGGTGTCAGGCCTGGGCAGGGGACCCCCAGCTCCCCGTGGTTGCAGGCTCCGCCCCTGCCCAGGCCTAACGCCTCTGGCTGAGGCATCCGGCTCCGGCAGCGGGGACCCGCAGCTGCAGCGGCCCCGCGATCGTGGGCTCCGCTTTAGGCCTAGGCAAGGGACCCCTAGCTCCCGGGACTGCCAGCTTTGACCGTGCCCAGCTCCCATCGCTGGCTCCACCCCTACTTCCTGCTATCACTGGCCAGGGCGGAAAAGGCACCTGATTCTCCGATCATGGCTGGGGGGCAGGGCAAAGGCGGCCCCAGGGCCGCCTTTGCCCTGCCCCCCAGCTCTTAGCTCCCCCCTGGGTTTCCGATCACTGTCAGTGGCAGGGGGCTTCTTCCAGCTTTCCCTTTTGCCTCCCTGCATTGTGCCTACATATGCAAATTAACTGCCATCTTGTTGGCAGTTAACTGCCAATCTTAGTTGGCAGTTAACTGCCAATCATAGTTGGCAGTTAACTGCCAATCATAGTTGGCAGTTAATTTGCATATAGCCCTGATTAGCCAATGAAAAGGGTATCGTCGTACGCCAATTACCATTTTTCTCTTTTATTAGATAAGATTAGAAGCCCAGCATGCGAAATAGCACAGCCCCGCCCACCCGTGCTGGTCTTTGGTCATTATGGTGTTAGGGCCACAGGCCTTTTATAATATAGACTAGAGGCCCGGTGCACAAAAATTTGTGCACTCGGCGGGGGGGGGGGGGATCCCTCAGCCCGGCCTGTGCCCTCTCACAGTCTGGGACCCCTCGGGGGATGACCATCTGCTGGCTGAGGCCTGCTCCCCAGGGGATTGGGCCTAAGCTGGCAATCAGACATTCCTCTGGCAGCCCGGCAGCCCTTGGGGGATGTCCACTTGCCAGTGGGGAGCAGGCCTAAGCTGCAGTCGGATATCCTTAGCACTGCTGAGGAGGCAGGAGAGGCTCCCACCACCACTGCTATACTGGCAGCCATTAGCCTGGCTTGTGGCTGAGCAGAGCTCCCCCCGTGAGGGCGCACTGACCACCAGAGGGCAGCTCCTGCATTGAGCGTCTGCCCCCTGGTAGTCAGTGTGTGTCATAGTGACCAGTCATTCTTAGTCTTTCTGCTGTTAGGGCAGGGGTGGGCAAACTTTTTGACTCAAGGGCCACAATGGGTTCTTAAACTGGACTGGAGGGCCGGAACAAAAGCATGGATGGAGTGTTTGTGTGAACTAATATAAATTCAAAGTAAACATCATTACATAAAAGGGTATGGTCTTTTTTTTTTTTTTTTTAGTTTTATTCATTTCAAACGGGCCTGATCCGGCCTGCGGGCCGTAGTTTGCCCACGGCTGTGTTAGGGCCAGCTTGCATATTACCCTTTTACTATATAGAATAGATGCCTGGTTCATGGGTGGGGGCTGGCTGATTTGCCCTGAAGGGTGTCCTGGATCAGGGTGGGAGTCCCGCTTGGGTGCCTGGCCAGCCTGGGTGAGGGGCTGATGGCTGTTTTCAGGCTGCCCGCACCCCCTTCAGGGTGGGGGTCCCCCCGGGGTGCTTAGCCAGCCTGGATGAGGGGCTGATGGCCATTTTCAGGCTGCCCGCACCCCCTTCAGGGTGGGGGTCCCCACTGGGGTGCCTGGCCAGCCTGGATGAGGGGCTGAGGGCTGTTTTCAGGCTGCCTGCACCCCCTTCAGGGTGGGCATCCCCACCGGGGTGCCTGGCCAGCCTGGATGAGGGGCTGAGGGCTGTTTTCAGGCTGGCCAAGCCTGCAACTGAAGCTCCCACTCTCTCTTCTTTTCTTTTTTTTTTATTTTTTATTCTGGGATTTATTTACCTTCTATAATTGAAACTTTGTTGCGGCTCCAGCTCTGAGGCTGGCTGGCTGAAAGCAGGTACCTGGGGTTTGTTTAGCTTTTATAATTGCAACATTGTTGCATCTGGAGCTCACAGCTTGGCCGCAGCAGCTGGGGAACCTTGGCTTCCTCCATCACTGGGGTAACCAAGCCTCATGTTCACTTCAGCTGCATGGCTGCCAGCCGCCATCTTGGTTGGCAGTTAATTTGCATATCGCCCTGATTAGCCAATGGGAAGCGTAGCAGAGGTATGGTTACTTACCATGTTTGTCCATTATTAGATAGGATAAGCAGAAAACATATATTTTAACAACTAATGATAAAAAGTATAGTATAGTAAATACATAGATAAGTAACAGTCCCTTATTGTCATTATTAAGTATTATGTACTATGTCTAATTATATGTGCTATACTGTTATACGACTGGCAATGTAGTAGATTTATTTATAACAGCATCACTGCAAGCAAGTAAGTGATGAATTGCACTATGGCTATGATGTCACAAGGTGAATGGAATTTCTCTGCTTCATTATAATCTATGAGACCACCATCATATATGTGGTCCGTCATTGACTGAAACTTTCTGTGACCAATGACTGTTCTCTAAATGCAATCACTGGCCTACTAGAAATAGGCTGTTGAACACATGCCACCTGCTATAATTATCTGACTCATTTGTCCTGTTTCTTATAAATATGAATAAGCTATACTTAGTAATGAAGCACATATTGCCATTCATTGTGCAAATAAAACGGAGTGTTTTTTAAACTGAGACTTTGTAGAGCAACATGTTGCTAAACTATTTTCAAGGGTAAAGCTACAGGGAGTTATCCATCTGTATATGTATATGTCACTTTAAAAAACATGAGTGAATGCTCTCATTTTCTTAATCCATCTGTTTGGAGTATAGTCTAAATTTATATATATATACATATATATATATATATATATATATATATATATATATATATATATATATATATATATATCTCCTCTATGGTCTGGGAAATCGTGTCCATATATGTAGTGAATGCTCTTTAAGCAATAAATTGGAATGTTCAAACTCAAATATTCTTAGTAGCAGTTATTTCACATGTGGCTTCAATGATTGGCAGGTTTCACAGAAATAGAAACCAATTGCATTGCTTTAGTATAATTCTTAATGAATTAGAAAATATTTTAAGTTATTTTTCATGAAGAATAGCAATTGTGGACCTCCAAAATACAATGCTGGTTAATAGGGATTTCTGGCTGAACGGAAAAGATCACCAGATTTCAGAATGTATTATTTATACAAAATGTTCTTTAATCTGAAACAACTGCTATTTCAAAAGATCTATGTGGTTTAGGATATTTTGCCCAACTGTCATGAGCAAAAGCAGAAATTACCAGTGGTTCAGACTCATGCCGTGGCCACATGGGTTTCAGTGTGCTCTAAGATCTCCTTTCTAATATCACCCTTAGAAAGTAACATATATCCTCCCACTCCAACACCTACCTTACTCCAGTCACTCTCAATCTATCATCCCTGATGTTATTACCCGAACATAGTTGAATTTCAGTCTGTATCAACAGCTGACAGCAAAGATCATTAAATAAGTCTTCACTCTGTAAAATGCACTTTCATAATTTCTACATATATCTCTTAAGGCTTCCAGGGACAGGAACCTTCGTTCTCATATTCCAGACTTGCTAAAGGAACTGTCTCCTTTTCAAAACCCTTCGTGGCCTTATAAGCAGCAACCAAATCCTATTTGACAACTTAAAAATAGGCAGCTTACTAAATTTATGATTTAGATATTGAAACTTATCCCTAGTTACACTTTGAATGCACAACTCTAAAAATGTGAATTTGTTGAGACACTGAAGAGGTTACAACCAAAGAACTGGAGTCAGTAATCTTGGGTCCGTGGATAAATAGTTGTCTGATATTTATAAAGACACACAAACTCTATACTTCTCAGTTTCTTCATCTGTAACATGGTTATTATAGTAATGTATACTGCACAGTATTGTTAAGTGGATTAAATTAGATGATACACATATTTATTCTTATTGGTCTATGATAAACACCAAAATATTGCCAACTATTATTAGAACAACCATATCATTTATCACCAAATCTGGAAGTTTTGTCTGAGACAAATGCCAAACAAGACAGTGTATTGAACTCAAAATAGTATTTTTCCAGTCAAACCAGGATGTATGACGCCCCTATTTATTATAATGTTGTTCTAATTATTTTTGCTTATGACAGCTTCAGTTAACCTTTCTACCCACCTATTCTTTTATCATTTTGTTAGTGTATTCCAACTTATAAGAGATGTCAAATTTAAAAACCATAAGATGGTATTAGTAATTGAAGTGGGAGAGCATAATATGTCAAAAGTGTCTGTGGACACCTGGGAATGCAACTGATTGCTAAGTAGGTCAGCCCAGCAGTAGGATGAACATGCTGATGGCAGTAGCACAATACACCGTGGCTAGCTCAAATGGGCAGCCTATTTCCCAGACCAGAGTCCTTTGTTAGCAACTTTCCTATCCTTTTCAAAGCCTTCGTTACCATTACTTTTATTTACACAAATTTAGGGCGATGAAAGCTCAGTTGTAACTTACGCTATTACCTGAATTCCAACTGACTGTTAATGTGCTTTTCAGCTAAATGCAATGGTTCTTGTGAAAGGAAGTCTTCAGAGTGAAATAAATCTTATCCATGCACCTCATTTTGCTCTTCAGATGAAACATTTTCTTATTTTTTATAGCTACAAACTCTAGAAACATGATGGCATTTTTCTTCCTGGAGCGAGAAAGATGTAATAAGAAACCAAGCACACCTTTGTAGTGATGGTGCTGCAGCTGGATTATGTCAAAATTCCTTCATTTATTACTTCAGATTTACGAACAATTATGGACATTTTTTTTTAAAACCAGCTTTCAGAGTTTGAACATAATTTACTTTTGTAATTAGAGTATACTCCAAACAGATGGATTAAGAAAATGAGACCATTCACTCATGAATGACAGTTGGGGGCAATTTGGGGAAAGCATGTGAGCTATTAGGACTGCTGGAAATTCCCTCATATATACCAAGTTTTGGAGTTGCAGAAGCAAAGGTATATTTTTTGACTAGTGTTGGGAATATTACTGTAGTAGACTTAGTGCCAGACTAGGACAAAGAAAACTGGGCATCAGCTGGTATTTTCACTTAACCTCTCAAATATTCAGTGTTCACTCCTTAATATAAGAGAAGTGGAGTAAATAATTGCCAAGGTCTGTGCTGTATCTGTGATTATGTGCTTCTAGTGCAGGGGTGGGCAACCCCTGGCACGCATGCCAAACATGGCACGCCAGTAACTTTTGCTGGCACGTGAAACCCTCTCTTATAATCTTCCATTTACAATTTTTTTCTTAATATTGATCTTTTTATTTTTCAGATAAATTCAGTGTAGGTGCATCTTAGATAAATAAATAATTTTACATAACAAGTTATCTTAAAGACCATAGACATGGATTGACGAGAGAGGGGAAGAGCAAATTCTATGCCTCTGCCTTAACTCTCCCTGCCTTCCTAGATCTGATCAGTGTTTTGGTTTCATCCACATACGCTTGTGAATTTTTGTTCTCAGTGATGAATTTTGTTAAGTCTCATAATAGGAGTAGCCTGACGGATGAAAGTAGTAGATCGTGCATAGCTCTGAAGGTCAAAAAATATAAACCTGATGTAAAATCTCTGTCATCAGTGATGCAGCAGCAAAAGTCCCACTGATAATACCAAACGGAGTCATAAAGTTTTCTGTCGGACTCTCAGTGTACATGTATACATTAAAAAATAAATGTATTTTTCATCATCATATACTGTGTTTTTGTCGCTTGAATGAATTTTATTATTTCTTCAAGGTTCTTCACATACGTACACCTTAAGAGATATCAAGTAGACATAACACGTTCTTCAAAAATGAGCGTTGGCACGCAGAAGAATTTTGAGTCAGAGATTTTGCTGGTTTTGGCACGCACTCACAAAAAGGTTGCCCACCCCTGTTCTAGTGCCTTTTTTTTTTTTTTGGTTAAGTTAGGAGAAACTAGGAATACTTCTGGAATAATAACTCTTGTAATCACATGATGAATTAGAGAAAATTGAAAGAAGAGATAAACGCTCTCCTAAGAATCAAAACCAAGGCTCTCTGTAGTCATGCAGCAACCCCTTGATGTTGTACCTATGGTTAGGAATGTTTGCAATAGGAACTCTAGGTTTTTTTACCTAAGATTGGGGTCAGTGGTGGTGACTATGTAATACTTGTCCTGGGTTACTCTGAGTACTAAGCACTCAATTACGTAAGTTCTTTGGGTGTGCCTGAGAACCCTTCACATCTCAGAACCTTGGCATTCCTTAGGACCGCTTGATACTCCTGCCTCAGTTGCTTAAGTCAAGTTGTTACACTGTTAATTATACAGCAGGATGCACTGAGCATAGAGACAGTGTGTCATTCGCAGTAATATGACCAATTTAGCTTTAATGAAAGAGTTGGTGAAGCTGGTTTCAACCAGAATGCAGTAAGATTGGCCCGATTGGGTGTTAGGTCGGAAGACTAAGCAGCAAGGAGACTACTATTTCATTTGCAGATTTTAATCCATCCTTTTCTTTAAAGCTCTGACCTTGCAGACTCAGCTTTCATTTTAGTGTTACATAATGTCTTGCTTTATTTTGCTTTTTCTTGTAAATGCCATCCTCCTGACCTTTCTTTCAGAATCATTCCTTCTGTGGCACGTATCCTGGATATATTTTGGATTTGGATTTAAATGGCAGTAGAATAGAGTTTCTTATAACTCTATGCTTTTGCCAGATATTCTCCTCAGATCCTCAGATTACTGAAGAATTTAAACATGCAATCATGGATAGGTTCTTTCGAAAATTGGCCTTAGACATGCGAATCACAAGAGGAGAAAACAGAGTCACAACCTTATCCCCAGACATCTATCAAAGGTGAAGAAAAACAGGACCACGTTGTACTAACATCCAGGCCAAAAGGATTCCAGAGGAGGTTAGGCAGTGTCTGCCAAGACCATAGCGCTTCATCACACATTTCACCAGGAACACTTAAATTTGAACGGAAGGAAAATTTCATATGATTGTAGCTACAGAAGAAATATTTTATACCTCCAAGAATAATATGCTTTTTTGGTGAATTGACATATCCTGGCCTGCTTTTATGCACAAAGAAGCTCAAATTTCAGTACATTAAATTTATGATGCCACTTGGGCCTGCCAAAGGAACTTGGTAACAGACACATGATGTCCGAAGCTGAAATCTCATTTTTAAAACCAACCCCATTTTGTGTAAAACTAAACTATGTCCTTATGTCTTTTTTTTTTAAGTAACTGCTCAGTATTGACCCCCTTTCCAGATCAGAGAGCTGAGGTTCCATTTATAATTGACCGAGAAAATGTAATTTTATCCACTGCAAATTGGACTTCAAGTTTTATTTCATAGTCGACATTTCACTAAGCTTCATGTCCCATGAATTTGATTTCATGTCTATGTTTTATTTTCTTGCCAACTACGGCAACCTTGAAATAGTTGCCTCCTATAAAATTGTGCTTTGTTTAATAGTTCCCAAAGAAAATCAAATGTAAATGTGAGCAGTCATTGTTTTTTAATTCTCTGTTTTTATTCAGGATATCCTCACCTTGCTTAAAATAATGGCTTTCATTTCGGTCACGGTACCAATATGAGACCCAGGACTGGGGAACCTTTTCTGGTGTATCTGAAGCAATGCTGCCAGGATTCCAGGGACCCCTAGTCGCACACTGTGGAATGTCTTTTGTTTCTTACTGTGCAGTGTCAGGAGCCCTGGGGTATATAATTTTTATGTCCTAGAACATTTTGCCAGTTAGGAAGTAGTGCAAAAGTGGAAGTTACTTGACCTGGAGATAATGGTGACTTGGGAAAAGGTCTAAATAAAAAACTATTTTTTAACAAGTTATCTGGAAGGATTAGGATAGGAATACCAAAACCATAGGAAAAAATATATATGTGTGCATCAATGCATACACATCAGATTAAAGAGAACTGGGTTGTGTAAGTTATTGGGTATTATCTGAGGGTCACCCTGAATTGGAGATCTCCTGGGGTGGGCAGGAGCTAGATTTTACACTTGCAACAAAAAATTTTATTGTTGCTTGTGGCGAGGTAAGGATGGGCCTACCACAGTGTCTGATACAGTAGTAAATACCCTTTAAAAAATATGTGGAATGTACAAATGAATATACCCAGGATAGAAACACTGTATGATTAGAAACAAAACTAATATTGTCAAGGATTTTTTATTCAAAGTTTTTTTCATGTAATGTCAGTTTTGTCCATTTATTGCAAAATCTACATCAACATTTCTCCCAATGGCCTATGATTTAGTGATGACCATTGCCTCAAATGTTATTTTTTAAGGCTTGTAATTTTCTAAAATATATTTTTATTGATTTCAGAGAGGAAGGGAGAGGGAGAGAGAGGTAGAAACATAAAGGATGAGAGAGAATCATTGATCAGCTGCCTCCACACCAGGGACCGAGGCCACAACCTATCTGGGCATGTGCCCTGACCGGGAATCTGTCACGTCCTGGTTCATAGATCAATGCTCGACCACTGAGCCATGTCAGCTGGGCTGTAAATTTTTTTAAATTTCATAGTTTCTTAGCTAGAATTTGTTTGGTATAATTTTTAATTGGTTTATTAATTTTTCCTGGTCCATCACCAGTACCATATTGTTTAATTACTGTGATTTTATAATATATCTTTGTGTATGGTAGGGATGCCCCCTTTTTTTAGCTCTTCTTTATAGAAATTATCATATTTACATATGGATGTTATTCTTCTATATTGTTTTTTAATTAAGTTGACAAGTTCCCCCAGTGATCCAGCTGGATATTTCTTTGGAATTGCATTGAATATTTGAGGTGGGGCAAAAGTAGGTTTACAATTGTTTGTATGAAAAATAACACAATAATGAAGAAATAATACAATAATAAGCTCAGTTGTTTGTATGGAAAATAACACAATAATGAATAAGTAAAATGAGAATAAACTGTGTTTCACATACATCTGCAAACCTACTTTTGCCCCACACTGTATAGATTGATTTGTGGGGAAATTATTGACATTATATCATAATGCTAAGTTATCTATTAACATATCACTTTTTTTTTCAGGTCTTCTTTACTGATCTTCCAACAAAATTTTAAATTTTGGCTGAAAAGTCCATGTGCCTTCTTGATGAGGCTAATTTCTAGATAATTAATAGTATTTGTTACTTTGTAGATGGTATTAAATTTTCTACCATATTTTATTGATTAATTAAAGGTGGTATAATGTAGTGAAACTAAATTACTTAGGCAACTTTTTTTAAAATTAGAGATGCTCAGATTCCATTCCTGATCAATTTAATCAGAATTGAGTCTACATTAAAGTGCTTATGTGTTTGTGGTTGTTATATCTCTTGGAAATATTGTGCTTTTTAATAGTGTATAATATCCTTATAGGATATATTTACCTAGTATGGAAACACTGTATAATTAGAAAGAAAGAACTAAGATTGTCAAGAAAACCTTATGATGATTTTCACTTTACATTCTATTTTGTCTCATGTTAAAATTGTTACATTAACTTTTTTAATTCCTGATTTTCATTCTTCGATTTGTATATGTTCTGTTTCCTGTTGTTCTATTTTTCTCACAAATGATACATTGTGGAATATTTTTTTAAACAGAATATTTCACAATATATCATTTCTGAGAACCTCTATTTTTATTGTTTTTACCCATTTACATTTAATTTATTCTTACTCATTTTTAATTATTCTTATTTGCCATATTATTTTGTATCTGTGTGTATGTTTATGTAGATAGGCATGTATGTGTGTGTGCATGTGTGTGAACACATGCATGAGCATATATATGTGAGTAAGAGAGAAACTTTGATCACCCTGAGTTCCATGGCCAGCTGGCAGATACCTGTACGGAGCCGGCTCTGCCAAGGGTTTGCAAGCCTGAGAGAGTGTGGTGAAGGATGAAGAAAAGACAGACAAAGAGAATAAGCTGGGTCTAGGTGGATCTTCCTGTGCCTGACTGAGGCCACAGAGAGAGATCCAGAGGCAAGCTGAGCCTTTATTTTATAGCCAGAGGTAAACAAGGTAGTGGTCACCATAGTTACAATGTTCTTGTGAGTTTCACTTGTTTTGGCAGCACTTGCTGCATCTCCCACAACCCAATAGCTACCCAGATAAGATCTAGAAAGCATCATAAGGTCAAGCCTAATTATGCTAAGAGGACTGTGCCCTCTAAGCTGGGACTTGTTTGTGGCTTTGCTAACAGGTCAGTCCGAGGCTTAACCCTATAGCCGCGCCCTACAGGTACCAACTGAAGTTTACAATTGCAATGGAAGAAGGTGACATCTTTCTCAGGCTACCCTGATGGCAGCTATGAGATTGGCCCTACTCAGGGCATGTGGGAAAGAGGCCAGAATACAACTGGAATTCTCTCAAATTTAGTCCACTTTAGTTGGCTATGTCCTTCTTATCTGAGGACTTGTTTCCTTTCTTATTTTTTACAAATAGCTTTTAAGTGTGTCCTATGAATACCTTAGAAGCAATGGTTCTCTGGCCCTACTGCACCTAATAACCACAAAGGGAATATTTTAAAAATACCAATGCTGTAGTGTCACCTGAAGGGACCCTGATTTAACTGGTATGGGAGGAGATTTGGGAATTGGTGGGGTTTTGTTTGTATGTTTGTTTGTTTTTATAAAGTCCCACCACCCCTGGATATTCTAAAGTACAGCTAGGGTGCAAAACCACTGCATGACAAATATCATCTTCATGATGTTTGCCTCACAAGGAACAGAAACCTAGTCCTAAGGGTGCGCTACTCCTGGAAGTGGTTTGGGAGCTTCCTACAGGTGGAAAGCTCTTTGTGGGACTATAAGTTCCCTGAGTTCTGGGTTTAGCTAACAAGGCCCAGGCAACATTTGTATATATAATGGAGAGAGTGCTACCCTCCTCAAACCTTTCTGTTGGGAACTTCTGGATTGTTCTCAACCAGGGGAATAGTGGGGAAAGGGTTTAACAGGCACAAGCAGAACTTTCTGAGCACATATTCCATAGTGTCTTTCCCTGGCCCACTCACACTCACTCTAGGCTTCTATTTTGTCCCAACCCAGGGACCTAACTTCCTTCTTCCAAGGGTCTCTCATAGGATTTTCTTCTAGGTGTCCAGCGAGGGCTTACATTCTATCAATCTTGCCCAGCCATGGGCAAACTACGGCCCGCAGGCCGGATCCGGCCCGTTTGAAATGAATAAAACTAAAAAAAAAAAAAAAGACCATACCCTTTTATGTAATGATGTTTACTTTGAATTTATATTAGTTCACACAAACACTCCATCCATGCTTTTGTTCCAGCCCTCCGGTCCAGTTTAAGAACCCATTGTGGCCCTCGAGTAAAAAAGTTTGCCCAGCCCTGATCTTGCCTATGCTCTCTCTGGTGTCAAATGCTTAATTTGAGATCAGCTTAGTTCTTTCTTCTGTCCCACATTGCCTTTATCCATCTGCTATTGTAGGTTTGCATGACTAAATTTCTTCGAGACTAGAATATAATCTTCTGGAGGTCAGAGCCTTTATCTCTGGTCATTATTATCCTGAGTGGTATTTGGCTTGGGGCATAAAATTATCTTTTTTTTTTTCATTCTTGTCATCTTCAAATATTGAGGCTCTCCTCAATAGCTTTGATTTTACAAGTTTTAATAAAATATTTAAATAATAATTGATAAATAACATGCATTAACTCAGAGGATGTATAGATTTTGTTTTAATTCATTTAATAAGAAGTGTGGCTATAATTTCAATTTTGTTATGGCATCTAAATAGTTAAAAAGAGCTTGTAACAATCAACCCATTATTTGCATGCTAAATTTGTTACTGTTGACACAAATCAGTCTGATGTGTTTATTCTGGAAAACCATATTTTATAAAAGACAGAGACCTCTAAGATATTTTAGTTTCCTGAATTATTACTATACTAGAGGCCCGGTGCACAAAAATTTGTGCACTCGGGGGGGAGGGGGGTACCTCAGCCCGACCTGTGCCCTCTCACAGTCTCGGACCCCTCGGGAGATAACAACCTGCTGGCTTAGGCCCACTCCTGGGTGGCAGAGGGCAGGCCCAATCCCTAGGTGCAGCCGCTGGTCGGGCTCAGAGCAGGGCCGATTGGAGAGTTGGGGCGCCGCCCCCTGTCATGCACAGAGCAGGGTGGATCGGGAGGTTGCGATACCACCCTCAGTCATGCTCAGGGTAGGGTCGATTGGGGGGTTGGGGCACCACCCCCTGTCACACTCAAGGCAGGGTTGATGGGGAGGTTGTGGCGCCACCCCCTGTCACGCACAGAGCAGGGCTGATCAGGGGGTTGGGGTGCTGCCCCCTGTCACTCACAGAGCAGGGCCCATCACGGGGGTTGGGGCTCCGTACTCTGTCACGCACAGAGCAGGGTTGATCAGGGGGTTGAGGAGCTCCCCCCTGTCACATACAGAGCAGGGTCGATCAGGTCGTTGGGGAACTACCCCCTGTCACAGACAGAGCAGGGTTGATCAGGGGGTTGAGGAGCTCCCCCCTGTCACTCACAGAGTAGGGCTGATAGGGGAGTTGGAGCACCACCCCCTGTCACACACAGAGCAGGGCGGATCAGGGGATTGGGGCGCCGCACCCTGTCACACTCAGGGCAGGGCCGATGTGGAGTTTATGGCTCTACCCCGTCACAAACAGAGCAGGGCCCATGGGGGGTGGTTGGGGCACCACCCTCTATCACCCACAGAGCAGGGCCAGTAAGGGGGTTGGGGTGCCACCACTGTCACACTCAGGGCAGGGCCGATGGGGAGGTTATGGCTCTACCCCGTCACACACAGAGCAGGGCCCGTGGGGGGGTTGGGGCGCCTCACCCTGTCACACACAGAGCCACAGGGCAATCAGGGGGTTGGGGTGCCTTCCCCTGTCACGAACGGAGCAGGGCGGATAGGGAGGTTGTGGCCCCGCCCCCTGTCACACACAGAGATGCAGGGCGATCAGAGGGTTTGGGCGCTGCCCCCTGTCACACTGATCCCGGTGCCGGGAGGCCTTGTGGCTCCACTGATCCTGGTACTGGGAGGCATATTACCCTTTTACTATATAGGATAGAGGCCTGGTGCACAGGTAGGGGCCGGCCGGTTTGTCCTGAAGGTGTCCTGGATCAGGGTGGGGGTCCCCACTGGGGTACCTGGCCAGCCTGGATGAGGGGATGATGGCTGTTTGCAGCTGGTCACACACCCTTTAGGGTGGGGGTCCCCACTGGGGTGCCTGGCCAGTCTGGGTGAGGGGCTGAGGGCTGTTTTCAGGCTGGCAGGTGACTGAAGCTCCCAACCGCTCCTTTTTTTCTTTTTTATTCTGGGCCAGCTTTAGCTCTGAGGCTTGGCTCCAGCTCTTAGGCCTCTGCTGCTGAAAGCAGGTATCTGGTTTGTTTGGGTTCTATAATCGAAACACTGTATCATCTCCAGCTCTGAGATCCTGGCTGGCTGAAAGCAGGTTTCTGGGGTTTTGTTTAGCTTCTATATTTGTAACAATATTTTAAACTGCAAGCTCAGAGGCCGGCAAGGCAGGCAGGGAACGTTGGAGTCCTCCGTCACTGAAGCAAGCAAGCCTCATATTAGCTTCAAGCTGCCTGGCTGCCGGCCGCCATCTTGGCTGGCAGTTAATTTGCATATCGCCCTGATTAGCTAATGGGAAGGGTAGCAGACATATGGCTAATTACCATGTTTCTCTTTTATTAGATAGGATACTGCTTCTATAATACTTAAAGTTTTGGCACCAAATTGAGCCTTTCAGAGGAATAAAATAGTTGAGGGTATTTTATTACATGTTGGGATACAGAAAGGGAAAAATAAGGACAAGCTTTGGAGGAATAAACCAAGTTCAGGGCATACCAGGGGTCTCAGAAAACAGGATCTGATGCCTTTAATTGGTCTCAAAAGATGAAGGAAGGTTGTAGTGCATGGTAAACATACCATCTTGCAGTAGTCTTAGAGCAGGCCTGGAGCCAATCAATCACATGCCTGAAGATATGGAGGTTATCCTTTTGGAAAAATTAGTCTGAGAGAGGAGCCTGTCTCTGCTAGGAAAAGGGGAAGAAGAAAAAGTACTCACAAGTACATGTTTTTTTTAATTAATTAATTAAATAATTCATTTATTTATTTTTATTCTTTGTTGATTAAGGTATTACATATGTGTCCTTATCCCTCCATTACGCCCCCCCCCCCCCAGCTCGTGCCCTCAGCCCCCTAGTGTCTGTGTCCATTGGTTATGAGAAGTACTTTAAATAAGTAAATGATCTGTTGGTAGAGTTTATATTTTTCCTTTTAGAAAGTGTAACAGTTTAAATGAAATTTGGTCCATTTCTAAAGGCTATTCATTTTCTTTGGTTATGGCCACCATATTTACTAAAGGTGGTTAGTTTAGTATTATTTCTCCTCTTTGCTTGTCAATTTATTTGGTAAAATATCAAGAAATAACTATAATATAAAATACTTTCAATTTATAACATCAATATGAGATATTAATCTTCATTTTCCTTTACAAAGAGTATAAAAGGCTAACTTGACATATTAATAATAGCATATGCATCAGATATATTAGTTTAGAGCATTAAACATATTTTGAAACTCAAAGGAGATGTTTAAAGGGAATAAATTTTATGTGAAGTTTTTATTCATTAAATTTCTGATAGCCAATAGGACATTGGGATTTAAAGTTTGTTCATGTTCTAAAATTGAAATAATGTAAACTTTACACATAATTTTAAGACATGCAGGGATAAAACAATAACATGTGTCTGTCTGGTGAACTGAGCTAAAATATTTAAAGACTGTACAAGTCAATTAAAAAAAAGAATTCATAGATATAAATCATCATGGCCCATGTCCTGTTTCCAACTCCTATTATAGAGAATGCCATGAAACAGCAATTGTTTCATAATTTATTATTAAACAATAAAATACTGTCTATTCATATAAAACTTGAATATTTTAAACAAAGCAGAATACTACCCATCTCTTGAACAAATATTGCAGCTGTTTTCCTCAGAATAAGGAGTCTATTGTTTTATAAACCAGATAAGTCTGGAGCTATCTACATGGCTGAAAAGAACCAGATAGTGAATCATCCATCTATAACCCTAGCAAGTCAGTTTATTGATGATTTAGTAGTCCCTCAATTTCTTGAATTGAAAAATGGTATATTTTTTCCTCAGTTGATAGATGTGTCTGCCTCCAGTCTCAGAATTTGCCTAAAGCTCTTAAAACATAAGTGCACCTACTTTATCAATCAGAAAAAGCTTGTTTGAAGTTTCAGACCATTGGTCCTCTAATGATAGCTACTTCCTTAATTTGTTTTAGATTCATCTTCTAAAAAAATGATGAGATTTTGTAAAAATTACATGATAGTTTTCTTCTAGCTCTGTAAAATTCTACAGCACTACCAAAGGATCTCATTCCACAAATACAGTCACTGGAATTATTCATGTTGATTAAAAATTGCCCCCATATATGTTGCTCTCAAATTGAAATGCCTCATGAATAAACTCAGCACTGAAATTAGGACTCAAGTAAATATGCTTGTCAATTTTAAATCAAAATCAAGATAAAATCAAAAGTTATCTAAAAAGTTGAAGTCGTCCTAAGGCCATTGGTGCCTATATTTATTTGTAGTCACTATGCTTAGTAATTTTTTTAAAAAAAATTTCATTATAGACACTAGAGGCCCAGTGCACAAATTCATGCACATTGAAAGGAAATTAATTAAAGGAAATATTTTAATATCACTATTCGAAATTTCTCTATAATAGAAGTGTCAACCAAATTCACAATTGACAATGACAGATCGAAACACACAATTAGCGCCAGTGAGAGCTTTATATATATAGATAAACTAGCTTAATTAGGCCTGCTTTCTGATTTAGCTAAACTTTTTCCAGCCCAGTGCAGCACACCAACTTCTCTTTCAGGTAATTGTCAGCAACACAGCAGTAAATATCAACATGAAGCAGATTATTATTGTAGGTCATGCAGGGAGAACAAAGGGTAAAATATTTAACTGTAGCAGTGTTTGACTGTATTCTGCACAATGAGAAAACCTGAAGTCATTTTCAAAGTCCACTATTTCTTACTTCTTTTCAGTCGGGTCAAGTTTCTAAACTTTCTAAATCTCCGTTTTCTGGCTAATGAAAAGAAAATAGGATTCTACCGAGTCTCGTATCTACTACCTACTTCAGGATTTCTGTGAGGATCAAATGAGATGACGCATGGGAAAACACTTCACAGACATTTTGTTAAAGTGTAAAATGTTTGCCTCTGGCTATAAAGCAAGTCATGTTTTTGGGCTGAAGAAACTCCAAGGAGGCTAGTTGCTAGGGAGAGAAAGCTGGGCATTGCTATGTGACGTCATTACCTGGGCCCACAGCAACCGTTTTCGGGCTGGGTTGGGCTGTGGGCTGCATTTTGTGCCATGGGGTCTTGGCAGCATTGGCTGAAATTTGGTAGGGTGTCGCTCTGGGGTGGAGGCGGGGCCTGTGTCCCACTTCGGGGAAGCCGAGTGTTGCTTTGTGGGTGCCAGGTCCACAGTGCCATTTCTTTGTAAATGGCCAATGTGTGTCATGGCAGCTCCTGCGTTGAGCGTCTCCCCCCTGGTGGTCTGTGCAGCATAGTGACCAGTCAAACAGACAGAAGGACACTTAACATATTAGCCCTTTATGTATATACTGATATACTAGAGGCCCAGTACACGAAATTTGTGAACGGGGGGTGGGACTGGTCCCTTAGCCCAGCCTGCACCCTCTCCAATCCAGGTCCCTTTAGGGGATGTCCAACTGTCTAAACTGGCAGTCAGACATCCCCCTCACAATCCAGGACTGCTGGCTCCTAACCACTCACCTGTCTGCCTGCCTGATCGCCCCTAACCACTCTGCCTGCCTTCCTGATCGCTCCTAACCACTCTGCCTCCCTGCCTGATCACCCCTAACTGCATCTGCCTTGGTCCCCGCCACCGTGGCTTTGTCTGGAAGGATGTCTGGAACACATCCGGTCTATCCGGTCTAATTAGGATATTACCCTTTTATTAGTATAGACTAAGTTAAGTATGCAATTTCATCAATACAACCACTGCTGGGTTTTGTTGGGATAACTATATATGAATTATTGACAAATAATTCATGGACTGTAATTATTGATCACTTTATTTATTTAAATATAATTGCTCTGGTGTTTTCAGGACTCCTGGCAGGAGATTTAAAAAGCTGCACACACAGTCATGGTATGTGCTCTGGAATCAGCTCTTCACAGTGGGATCATAGTTTATGCTTACTATACTTACTCTCAATAACTTTTGCACATGAAATATAATACAACCAAAACATTCATCTTGATTTGAATGAAACTTAAGCTAACCTTTTGGTGTAAAGAACTCAAAAATAGACTACTTGCATTCCTGGTCTGGCCTATCATAACTTTGAGTTTTGAGTAGGATCAAACTAAAATAATCTGTGTAAATAGCATGCTGACACAAAGAAAACAATTATTCAGTGCCATATATCTCATAACAAGAATTTTGCTTACAAAGTTTTGCAAATCTCATTGATTTATGAGGACCTTGGCTATATATTGGGGCAGGGCTGGCATTCATCAATCATTGTGAAAAATTAAGGGAGAATTAAAACACATTGAAAAAATGGTAGAAGTTATGAGGTGCTTCTAATCTTTAAAATAATTTCTCTCTTCGGGAGAGATCTCCAAAAATCAATTTATTAGTTAAACATTGCTTGTCTCATCACATTTCCATTTAAGCACAGTTTCATTCTTTTCCTAGAGAGTTTATTTTATTATGTGTTGCTTATCTGAATACTAGTATATCTTTAAGTGCTCTTTTGACATAAATTCCATAATATTGTTTATACCTGAAATCTTTTTAAGAGTCTACTCATATAAGAAAACAATATTTGATGTGAAGAGTGTTTGTCATGTTAACGATTAATAACCAGACAGAGAACATCAAAATACCTTCAAACTTTTAAGATAGAGGGTAGCATATTGATTAATATATACATTTAAAAAACAAACAAAACAAACACATATGTCATAAGATTGAGAAATCTTAGAAAAAACTTCAAGTACATTGTCAACAAAAAAGAAGTTAATATAATAATTGACTAGTGATAACTATAAGTATATATATCTATATACTGTATATGTCTATTAATATCTAATTATATATGCTACATATAGTATATACAATTATATCAAAGTAATTATTTTATACCTAGTGTTTTATAGTTTTTCATATTTTTTATGAAGTAATCTTAAAAATTAATTGCAAGCAATGGTTCCCCTACCCCCTCCCTAGTCTAGACCTGTTCTTTAGAAATGAGCACTTTTATTTCTTTAGCTCTTTCTTCTGGAAAATAATATTCTTCTAGGGCTAGTTCTCCATCTATCATTTTTGTCATTGACTCTCTCTTGGCATGACAGATGAAATTTATCTCCTCTTTGCCAGACCTCTAGTTTCCCTCCTCCCATACTGGCGATAAACTTTTTTTCCTCATGATTTAGTTCCCTGTTTAAAATGTCCCTTTGGCCCAGCTGGCGTAGCTCACTGGTTGAGCACCGACCTATAAAACAGGATGTCACGGTTCGATTCTGGTCAGGGCACTTGCCTGGCTGGGTTGCAGGCTCAATCCCCAGTGTGGGATGTGCAGGATGTAGCCAGTGGGTGATTCTTTCTCATCATTGACATTTCCATCTCTCTCTCCCTCTCCCTTCCTCTCTGAAATCAATAAACATATATTTAAAAATAAAATGTCCCTTTGTATGTGTAGGTAATGTGTTAGCTTCTTATTTCATGTTCTCTCGAATACAGATGGCCTCTTTGATGCTCTACTTTGTAAAATATGGCTATAATCTCCCCCATCCGAACCCATGAAAGATCTTCCCATAACTGTGCATACATACCGTTTACTAAATATCCAGGGATAATTAGGATTCAATTTCACTTCTGTTGCTACTTTTATTTCCCCCGACATTTCTAATTGTTCCTTTTTATGTGCCATTGAAAATATATACACTATCTTTTATTAACCTCTCTATCTAATCACGTGTTGTTTTTTTGAGACCTTTCTCCAGGGCTGTGTTTAGTTTTGATCTGGATCAGTACTCTATATACTACACTTCTTTCTTTTTTTCTGGATTCTGTGTCTCTTTCTATCCTTTTTAATTTTTTTTCCTTTTTGAATTCTGTTTTGCTGCAGGGCATTCATGTGAGTTGGGGCCAGAGATTTGTATTCCAGGTGATGCTGATGCTGTTGGTCGGGAAATACATGCTGAGTGGCATTGCCCTAGACTTGTGCTGTCCAACAGAAATACAATGCAAGCCAAATCTATAATCTTGAAATGTCTGGTAGCCATATTAAAAGTCAAAGAAACAGGTGAATTAATTTTAAGAATCTATTTCATATAATACAATATACCCAGAAAAATGGCATTTCAACATGCAATCAATATTTTCAAATTATTTGAAACATATTATCATTATTTTTATACTAAATTTTTGAAATCTGATACATATTGTACACTTTATAGCATTTCTTAATTTGAACTACCCATATTTCCAAAGCTCAATAGTAGCAAGATGCCACTGTATCAGATAGTATAGCCTTGAGGGGACCTCTTGCTTATGTGCCCTGGAACATGTGTGCAAAAAAAGTTCGCAGTAACCATGCGCAAAATAGCAAAACAATGGAAAAACCTAAATACCCATTGGTCAGGGCACTTGCCTGGCTGGGTTGCAGACTCGATCCCCAATGTGGGGTGTGCAGGAGGTAGCCAATGGGTGATTCTTTCTCATCATTGACATTTCCATCTCTCTCTCCCTCTCCCTTTCTCTCTGAAATCAATAAACCTATATTTATTGAAATAATTAATAGGTTTTCAATGAACATTTATTGAATGCCCCTCTATTTTTCAAGATTAAAAAAGTCACACTCCTACCTAGTTCTCTTTTTAAATTTCAAATTCATGTAGACTGAGGGACTTCCAAAAATTTCAATTTCTATCTGAATTACATTTGACTGAATTAATCAGAATCTAACAAAATCTCACTTGCACTCTTTCAGGAACTCAGAACCACTGCTTGCAATATATGAACCTCTTTGTAAATAGTTTTTATAGAAACTAAGCTGACATTTAAGTTTTAATAAAACTTAAAGTTGGGCAAAACTACATGGCTTCAAGCCTCGCTGAGTGCTTTGCATAGCAACTGCAAGCAGTGCATAAAGTGGCCATTCACTGGTGCTTCCAGACAACGCTTGGCTTCCCTGGAAGCATATCTGGGTTTGCAGTTTCAGCTGAGTGGTTATGGGATTCCTGAGACGGCACAGGCTATGTCTTTATGCATCAAAGACAAGGGCAGGGCAAATGTGCTTCACAGTTTAAGTAAATTTCATATAGTATTGATGTTTGTACATATTACTTAACGTAGACCTAGGTTACTGTTAAATATTTTATTTTCCATTAAACATTTTGGGTACTATTTGGAATTTTCCCTGACATAGAAGCATCTCAAAATGCTTTCCATGTAGAAAATCCTTTATATTAGCAGATATTTGGTATGAAATCAACAGGGTCTTACTCGGACATATTGAAATTGCAGAGTTTGTCAGTGGGGAGGAGCAATGTAAATAAGAATGATGATCAGGAAGTTGCAAGTATGAAAGTGAATCTTTAGGATTGCCACCTAGAGTTCCAATCCATTTACCCTTTAGGCTGAGTTAATGTGCATTATGTCTCATCTATGAACTACACAGTCTGGA
Source organism: Myotis daubentonii (assembly GCF_963259705.1). Lineage (NCBI taxonomy): Eukaryota > Metazoa > Chordata > Mammalia > Chiroptera > Vespertilionidae > Myotis > Myotis daubentonii. The sequence continues at coordinate 35,573,101 of NC_081845.1, forward strand.
TCTCTAAGGAGAAAAAATATTCACATTCAGAAAAGGCAAAACTCTGCCTTGAATGGAGGCAGCAATTATACCTCATTCATGAGTAAGACCCTATATATTAGGACCTAATCAATGTCTGTTTATTGCGATAAGCAAATTCCCAATATCAATGATCAGTTACTGAAAGAAGAGCAACAGCAAAAATTTGGTTTCTGTAACTCAAAAAGTTCGTTTGAAAATTTCTTTTTTAAAAATTCACTGATGGTTGTACAGAGGTCTTTTACATAATCTTAGACCAACACCATCACCACTTAGCCTCAAACTAAAAAACAACAACAATAACAATGAAAAAAAAAGAAATATGAAAGTTTTTGTGCTAAAAATCAATTTTTTCTTAGAGGCACGACATGAATGTGTGTGTCTGTGTCTGTATACACATTAGTGTGTATATACAATCATAAATTTAGAAAAATGACATGGATGTATAAAGGGCCTAGATCTTCAAAATAATTTATGGTTAATAATTTCCCTACCATTATATTACATATGATGGACATTTTTGGTTTTTTGTTCATTTTTATTTATATCTGAAGATTTAATAAACCACTACATGAACGATACTCAGAAGAGTGCTTATTTAAAATGGCATTCATTTCTCAATAATTGGAATGTCTGTATCTAACTAGACAAGAAAGGGAAAAAAAAAAGTATAGTCTTTCTATGGTTTAATGCAGCATTGCACCAAAGATTATAAAATAAGAGTTCAGATTACTAGTAAAATTTCAGATTTTAAGCATTTTAGCTTGTGTGGCAGTAGAGAGTTGAGTTCTGTAGATAGATACACAATCCTCATTCCCTTTTATATTTCATGCCAAGTATTTTGATAGCACCATCCTCAAATATCAATTTGGCAAAACATGTCTGTCAGGAGCTCATTTTCCCATCAATTTAAGCTACTACTATAAATTTGTTGCAAACTACAGATGGCCTCAAAGATTGTGTTGACTATATAGAAACTACGCTAGATGCTTTCTAAACGTATAGCAAAATAAAAAAAAAATGTTTTCTAAAGCTAAGACATTGTGTTTTGCAGTGAAAGTCAGGAAATTAAAATGCTCTCTATTAGCTTTTATGAAATAATTAGAGGCCCAGTGCATGAAATTTGTGCACGGGTAGGGTCCCTAGGCCTGGCCAGTGATCAGGGCCGATTGGGGCCTTCCAGCTGCTGGCTGGGCCTTTCCTTCTCCAGCTGTTGGCTAGGGCCTTCCTTTGTTCCACATCACCCCCTGGTGGTCAGCACACATCATAGCAAGCAATCGAACTCCCCGTCTCCTGGTCAAATCCCAAGGGGACACTTTGCATATTAGCCTTTTATATATATAGATATGCTTTCCAATTAAAAAGAAATTTAAGAAAAGATCTCCATGAAAGAGCAAAATGTTGTTAGGAAACCCGCAATCTCTCAGAGCTACTTTCCCAAGGTAAACTAAACATGCACAGACAATAATAGTTTTGAAAACCATATTTCTACAGTGATGGCAGCAATTTAAAAATTACTTCATTGTCCTATTTTCCAAATTTATAAAAATAATTTCAAACAATAAGAAAGCAAATTCCTATTTGAACAGGTATCAAAAATTCAATGTAATTATATCATAGAAAACCAAGGTAATAACCAGTGTAGCATCTATAAATCACATTTTATCAGCTTTCAGAATATTTACTATTTTAAAAGTCTTTGCAAAATCAAACTTTTACAAATTGTATTTTATTGCCTTCAGAAACTTGTTCAGAAACTAATTTTTAATGTTGTGCATTATAATAAAGTAGAGGCCCGGTGTATGAATTCGTGCATAGGTGGGGTCCCCAGGGGTTGTGGGTGGGGGCCGGGATGCTATCATCACTCCGGGTGGGTGGTGGGATGCCCTTGCCAGCTGGGGAACCGGATCCGTCCCACTGATATTCATGCCAGTTGTTGGGAACCACCTCACGGCCACTTTTATATTGTTTCTTCCTTGCGGAGCATCTAGGGAGGGGAAGCGGCTACGGTGCCCACGACCCACTTGGGATCATGCCAGAGGTACTGGTTCATCGGTTCCTGTCCCATTCTCTGGAGATTATACCTGCAGGAGGGAGTGAGTGGCTGCCATCAGGCTGATGGGCCACTGGGACAGGTCTCAGCTGTGCGGCGCTCCCCCTGTGGGAGCACACTGACCACCAAGGGGCAGCTCCTGCATTGAGTGTCTGACCCCTGCTGGTCAGTGTGCATCATAACGACCCGTCATTCCAGTCTTTCTGGTCATACCAGTCGTTCGGTCACTTAGGCTTTTATGTATATAGATAATACTGGAAGTCTTAGTCACAGCAATAAGATAAGAAGAAGAAATAAAAGGCATCCAAATTGGAAAGGAGGAAGTAAAATTGTCACTGCTTACAGATGACATAGAAAACCCTAAAGACTCAATAAAAAAACCCAGCTAGTAGATCTAATAAATGAATTTTGCACAATAGCAGGATGCAATATATAAGTATTTATGAAATAAAAGTATCTATGATATGTAAGCTTTGGCTATTCAAGTCTTTTTTTATTCCATATAACCTGATGACTTTTTTGTTCTATTTTTTTTTAAATGCTATTGGAATTTTGATGGGGATTTTATTAAATCTGTATATTACTTTAGGTAATATGAACATTTTGACTATATTAATTCTTCTAATCCATGAGCATGGAATATCTTCCCATTTCTTTGTTTCTTCTTCAATTTTTAAAATAATGTCCTTTGCTCAGTTTATTCCTAGGCATTTCATTCTTTTTGTTGCAACTGAAAAATGAATTTTTTTTCACTTTTTTTTTTTTGAAATTTCATTGTTAGTATATAGGAATGCAATGGATTTTTGTATTTTGCAACTTTACTGTATTTGTTTATTGTTTCTAATAGTTTTTTGATGGAGTCTTTAGGGTTTTCTATATAAAGAATCATGTCATCTGTAAAAAGTGACAATTTTACTTTTTCATTCCCACTATGGGTGCATTTTATTTCTTTCTATTTCCTGATTGTTCTGGCTAGGACTTCCAGCACTATGCTGAATAACAGTGGTGAAAGTGAACATTCTTGTCTTACTCTTGGTCTTAAAGGAAAAGCTTTCAGTTTTTCACCAGAGTATGGTATTAGCTGAGGGTTTGTCATCTATGCTCCTTATCATATTGAGATACTTTTGTTCTATACCCATCTTATTGAGTATTTTAATCATACATGAATATTATATCTTGTCAGATGCTTTTTCTGCATCTGTCAATATGATTTTATTAATGTGGTGCATCACATTTTGTTTAGCATTTTTACATCTGTATTCATCAGAGATATTGGTCTTCAGTTTCCTTTTTTTGTGTTGTTCTTGCCTCCCTGGCTATTTCTTAACCACTTCTTTTATTAATGTCTACAATTTTCTTTTCATTTTTAATATTGGTGCTCTATAATTCTGCCTCCAAACATTTTTCTTCTTAACTTCTTATGTTTTCTCTGAGAGATCTCATCCTCTTCCATGACTTAATATGTCCTTGATGAGGATGATCCTTAGATCTGATTCCAGCCAGAACCTGAAGAGGCTAAATGATACATAAGTGGTGATTCTAGTCCTGTCTCTACTGCTTACAGGCTATGTGTTATAGGCAAAGTCAATAAGCCTTCTGGTCTCAGTATTTTTTTACCTATTTCCTATTTGAAAAAAAAGAGGTGAGAAGATTAATGATTACCTTAGTACCTTCCAGTCCACACAGGTCTTTAGAAGGAAAAAATTGGGGGGGGGGGGTGCTTATGTAATAATGTAATTTTTTTTTCTCTATATGTATTCTCCCTTTGGTGATCTATTTCAGTATATGCTTATTTCATTTCTACTTAGTTGGCATATTTTCTCATAAACACACTTTTTTTGGGGGAAAAGATCTCCATTTTAGTAAACCTTAATTTGACATAAAGCATGATATACTTGATGAGATTAATTATATAAAAATATTTGCTGGTAAAATCTACTAGGCCATTTTTTACTTGGACAGAAACTATTGAGAGAATAAATTTCACTGGAAATAAAAACAGACTTTTGATAATTCACTAAAATGAAATTGTATCTAACAAAAATAATTTGCAACTAAAACAACGCTCTGTCACCTAAAGTAAAAAGGACTACGGTGAGAGGGAAAAAGTACAGAAGACAGACCTCTAAATAAAGAAGAAAAAAACAATCTGATAAGAAAATTTTTGTTTGTACTGATATAAAGTAAATTTTCTAGTTAGGGAAGTTGTGTTTGCTTATTTTTACCAAGAGTAAGACCTAATATGTTATCCCAGAAGAGAGTCTTCTTTCAAAAATATACATTGTAAGCCCTACATGTTAAGGATTCTGTTACAAACACTGAAAGTACTTTCAGATTTATAAAACACACAAAATTACAGACATGCATCTTATGACTGTAAGTGAGAAGTATAACACAACACTAACCATCAGAAGTGTACACTTTGACAGTGTCTAAGTATTTTGACCTCTGATCCAGGTTTATCCAACTGACTTGTTCCTAATGCCTACTAAGGAATCTTAAGTGCATCATATGCCCTTATGCAAATCTCTTTCATTTTCCCCATAGTAATCAGGTGGCTGCTGTTATAATTTAAAACAGTGGCTTCAGGGAGAATTATTTTCACACTAGCTATAAGGAGTTCTTTGAGACATCTGGACCATGCTCTCCTTTGATTTTTCTAAGGCCCAAGGCTGATTCCTGAAAGCAGGAGAGTAATTATTCAGTGTATGGCAAACTAAAGACACGTATAAGCCCTTTGCCACAACATTCCCTGAGGGTTGATGTGAATGCATCAATCATTCTGCCAGGAATTGAATTTACATTCTAGTTTGCATTAAACGCATCATGACAAGCAAGGTATTTTATGTTTTAAGACATCATACTTAATTAAAGAATTTGAACTGGTCTTCTTTGGAAGAAGAATTTAAAACATTTTAAATAATGGGATCTTGCATCCCCAAGTTTATAATAAGTTGTTTGGGCAAATTAAATAAAAACTTCATAACTCCTTCTATAGATTTAATTGTTTCTAAAATATGAACCAGAAAGGTGAATTAAAGTCACATCCTTTGAAAACCTTTGATAGATTTCCATAACTATACCATTTATGAAGATTCACACAGTAGGCCTTCCTTCCCCTGGTTGCTGGCACTGGATTTTCTCTGGAACCCAGGACCCAGGCCTTTGGTCTAGCCACAGCAGAGAAACTAAACCTCAAGGCTAGGCTTTTCCCCTCCAGCCACAGCGAGGTTTGGATTCTCTGCTGCACTGCAAATTAACCGCCATCTTTTATGGGTTAATTTGCATAGTCGCTCTGATTAGCTTGTGGGTGTAGTGGAGTGACACCAATTTGCATGTTTCTCTTTTATTAGTGTAGATTATGATATTTCAAGTTCGAGAATCATGGGTTTATGAAACATGGATCAAATCTTTCTGGATAAGAGATAGATTCCAACCTTTGTAGCCATTAAATAAGCAGTCTTTTAAAAAAAAATATCAATGCTCAGTGTGCAAACTGTGACAGATACATGTCCGATGAACACTGACCATACTTCTTAAAGAAGGGTACTCAGGGTGTGAGTTGACAGGACTCTAATGTGGCCTAACTTGTTTTCCCTTACACAGTCCCTTTTGATGTTAAGCAATATGTTCATAAGTCCCAAATAAATTGTAAGGTAATCTGGGGGGGAATGAATAGAATTTTTTCGTGAATGCTCCCACATTTTGACCACTATTTGTAAGAACTAGTACTTACTAGGTAAACCACTTATTTTCTATTTAACCATATAAGATTTATGAATGGCTTCTGTGTCATTGTGGAATTGATTTGTCCTCTTTTATCACTTTCCTAGCAGTGCTTCTGTTTGGATACAGGCACTGAGATAGTATATAATAGATGTGACATTACAAGGTACATTTTTCCACATTTTGACATTCAAAACATGAGAAAGCAATAGCATAATAATTAAAGCAATACCAATGATATAAAAGGCCTGCTACATCTCTCCTTGTAATGTTATTCTCTACCACTTTATTTCTCCTTAGAAATCTGGAAGGGATATGCCATCTAATAATAGACAAATATGGTAATTGACTGTACCTTCACTATGCCTCCCATTGGCTAATCAGTATGATATGCAAATTAACCACCAACAAAGATGGCAGCTAATTTGCATACTGCAGGCAGCACGGGACAGCGCAACCTCCAGCGCGAGCTGCCATCCCAGACCGCAGGCTGGCCCCAGAAGCTCCAGAAGCTGCCCAGAAGCCAGTGATCAGGAGGAGATGGGGGTCCCCTGCCCAGGCCTGACGCCTCTAGCAGAGGCGTCAGGCCTGGGCAAAGGGCCGATCTGGCGATTGGAGGGTGATGGAGGTTGATGTCTCTGGCCAAGGCATCAGGCCTGAGCTGGGGGCAGAGCCGGCAATCAGAGGGAGATGAGGGTCCCCTGCCCAGGCCTGACGCCCAGGCCAGAGGCATCAGGCCTGGGGTGTGGGCAGAGCCAGTGATTGGGGGTATATGGAGGTCCCCTGCCCAGGCCTGACACCTCTGGCCAAGGTGTCAGGTCTGGACGAGGGGCCAATCTGGCAATCAGAGGGAGATGGGGGTCCCCTGCCCAGGCCTGAAGCCTGGGTAAGAGGCGTCAGGCCTGGGCCAGGGGGGCCAAGCCAGCGATTGGTGTGAACTACAGAGGAAACACCTTTTCTGACCGCTCATTGGCTAAGCTCCCTGTATGCCACTAGTAATATTCTTAGTAACTTGGGTAATAAGAATCCAAAAAGGTGATCTAGGGTTTTTCACCACACTCCTGGTGGAAAAAACAAAGGTTCGCTGCTGGAGGGCTAAGAAATATCATATCCTGCCCTAGCCGGTTTGGATAATGCCTTGGCCTGCCAATGGCAGGGTCTGGGTTCAATTCTGACCAAGGGCATGTACCTAGGTTGCAGGCTCCTCCCTGGCCAGGGCCCAGGTCAGGGCTCATGCAGGAGGCAACCAATCAAAGTGTTCCTCTCACTTTGATGTTTCTCTCTGTCTTTCCCTTTCTCTTCCACGCTCTCTAAAAATCAATGGAAATATATCCTCAGGTGAGGAAAAAAAATAATAAAGAAATTATTATTATATGAAAGACACATCTTGAAAATGCCTAAAGAAAATTGTCATTTTTTCATGGTAAAGGGACTGGAGTCCGTGTTGATGAAAAACCTTGCTGGCTGCAGTGACTGGCAGTGGCTACAGCAGCGGGGTGATGAGGCTGGTGCCTTCCCCTGATCAGCCTGGTCACCTCCCACAAAGGGAGGCCAGACTGCGACTTAGGCCCACTCCCCAAGGGGAGCAGGGAGTGGGTCTAAGCTTTCACTAGGACATCCCCTGAGGGCTCCCAGTATGTGAGAGGGGGCAGGCTGGGCTGAGGGACACCCCCCCCCCCAGTGCACGAATTTTGTGCACCGGACCCTAGTACATCTAATAAATCACTACATAAAATATTACTAACTTTTTTTAGTAGTTAAAAAACCTTTATAGAGCAGCAATTGAATCTATATATTACCGAAGCTGATTTGTGTAAACTTAATGTTTTGTTTTTTTTTAGTTATCAGAATTACTCAAAAACTTAAACTAAAACAGCATCAATTTTACTCTACCAAAACCAGGCAGAATATATAGTTTAGATTTATGCCTTTACACTACTTTTACTATGCCACCTCTAAGTTGGGAGGAAAAGAGTAATTTCAATTTAATATTAGTTAATCAAAAGGTTATTCAGACAATTTAGTTTGGCTTCTTTTGGTATATTTGAGAAACAAAAAATTCAACTTGAACTTCCTAGCATCCAAAAGCAACTAACAGCCCTACCCATTTTGGCTCAGTGGATAGAGCATTGGGTTCGATTCTGGTCAATGGCACATACCTTGGTTGCAGGCTTCTCCTGGCCTGGACAATCGGGGTTCATGTAGAAGGCAACCAATCGATGTGTTTCTCTCACATTGATATTTTTCAATGCCTTTCCCTATCTCTTCCACTATTTCTAAAAATCAATGGAAAAATATCCTTAGATGAGGATTAAAAAAAAAAAAAAAAAAAAAAAGCAACTACCAGCATTGTAAACCCTTTCAATTTGTCCTCAATACTGAAGAAGCTGTGTTTTAGTTTATTTACTAATTTTTAGTGTTTTTAATACTCCAAGTTTGTGTGTTTGATTTTTACATTTTGACCCCTTTCACCCATTTCTCCTGTCTCCCAACCCTTATCTCTGGCAACCACTAATTTTTTTTTCTCTGTATCTGTGAATTATTTTTTGTGTTTTAGTTTTGTTTTATTAGTTTCCATAGATAAGAGCATTCATATTGGTATTTGTCTTTGTCTGACTTATTTCACTTAGCATAATACTTTCAAGGTCCATGCCTGTTCTTACAAGAGGTCTTACAAAATGTAAGAATTTTTATCGGGGCTGAGAATTCATTAATTGTAGTTACACTGGACAAAAACATCTGTTTGGGATAAACTAATTTGTCTAATTTCTATTATAAAACTATATGAACAATTTATGAACCTTGAATTTAGGTGAACTACAAGATTATCAGTTTATTCTATTAGAGGAACATTTCTAAATTAGAATTGGTAACGACAACTGTCTGGCTGGATCTGACACAAGAGCAGGAGAGATGGTGGAGTTGAGCAGACACTGCAAGGTGAGTCTGGATTCCAGTCCCCGTGTCATCAACACAGGCCATGCAATGCCCCTGAGCCTCTGGTTTCTGACCTGCAAAGTAGGAATCCCATCTTCCCTTTCAGCATATTTAAATTAGGTGATGAATGTGGAAACCTTATAAAAGCTAAAAGGTGTCATAAAAAATAGATAATTTATTATATTTTACATATTATATTTAACACTTAGAAATTGGGTTTTTAATCTGGAGAGCACATTAGGTGGTTTTCAAATATGTTAACTTGTCAAAGCCTTCTTTCAAACAAATCTTATATGGGCCCCGTTATCCATAGTGGATAATCCAGATGAAACATCCAATTGATCTAAGGGAGGAAAGGCCTGGGTCCTACTTCCTGAGGCTCTCTCTCCTCTTCTAAGGCATCTGAACTCAATCCTAAGACTTCACAAAGTGAAGTTGAACTCTAGCGATCCAACCCAGCACTCACATTTTGTACACAAGGAGCCTGAGGACCAGAAATGATAAACAATGAGACTTGGGGAAATAGAAGGTCTGTGGTTTTACTTTTACTAGTAGAAGTTTCCACTTTGGGGCACTTTGCTCATTTAGTAACTTCTAAGGAAGAGCTCTTTAACATGGCATTATTGTATCGCTGGTTTACTGAAAGGTTCCCGCCAGCATGTGCACAGGCGTGGAGGGTAGCATGCGTGGTCATAATGTAGCGCATGCAGCATCAGCACTGCACCCAAGGCCAGGTATGTTGGGGAGGTTACTCAATCACTGCACAGTGCTCAGGCATCTGTCATGTTAACTTAAAAAAAAAAAAAACAACAACCCACAAATTTCTTTACATAAAACGCCAAGATTAAATTTCTAGTTGTTCTGGAAATTTTTTGCGTAGTGGAGGCAAAGTACATACTTTCTATTTTCACAGATAGTATTGTGTATTTCTAGATAAGCAGGCAGTTTCAATTCTCTCTCTCTCTCTCTCTCTCTCTCTCTCTCTCTCTCTCTCTCTCTCTCTCTCTCTCTCTATTTCTCCCTCTCGTAAATACCCAAAGCAAACAAAGAAAATTGCACAAATGAATAAAGTTAACAATTTTCTCTAAATATTATATCAGTACTAGGCAGATAACAAGTAGAAAGGGTTATCATAAACTAACCCAAAGCAGAAAGGTTTATAACCTACCCAACACAAGACATTCATATGGTTTTATTTTTCATGTTAGTGGATATCAGTGTGAAACGTTTCACTTGTGTCCTAATAAATTAAATAAAAAGTATTTAAATATTTAGAACAAAGTACCAAGTTAGGAACAGATATTTTAAAATGATCTATGCAACTGCTCGTCTTTGCTAAAAGAATACAGTTGGTTCATTTTTGAATGTGGGAAAAGTTTATTTGAGTAAAACAAGAGGAGCCCTAAGGGAATGGAACTTAAATATGCAGGAAATAATACTTTAGGAAAAATGAGAATATTTTTGACCCAGTGGGAGAAACTAGAATTAAATTTATGTTGTAAAAATATAAATAAAGGATAGAATCCAATGTGGCTAACTAGGTTGTAACTGTAGAAAAAGAAATTAGCAAAGGAACTTGGAAGCACAAACAATGTGGTAAAGGAAACAATTTTGAATAAGCGAAACTAAGTGGAAAAAAGGATAATTACAAAACAAATGAAAATAAATAGTGTGAATTAAAATTTTGCCAATGATTGAAAATGAGTTTGACAATGCGTGGGTGTCATCAGCTATATCTTTGGCAAACTTTATTTGAAGACTGTAATTGGAATATTTTACTGATGAAAAGCTTTTTGAAAATTTCCTTTTATTCATAATTGAATTAATGATCATTTCCCCTCTCCTGTTCAGAAACTTGCTCCCAAGTTTTCAAACAGTCCCACCAAATAGATATAATTAATACTATTTTTCACACTTTTAAGTAACTTTGTCCTGTAACTTCTAAATTTGACTAATTCTTTTCTTTTTCAATTTCTCTTTGCTTTCTCTAGTATTTATTTTCTTTTGTTAGGATGATCAACCTCTGCTGGAATATGTGTTTCATCCTGTTTTTCTTTCTCTTTCTTTCAAATCAAAATAGAGGAACAGACCTAACGGTGCATTTGAACATGTAACACATTACAGTATAATAGAATGACTTTTCCACTCAGTAAAAAGTCATAGATATCAGCTCTGATTTAAATAGACTTAATTCATCTTCAGCTAATAAAGAATTAATTTCTAATCCTAAAGAACTAAGTTAATTATACAGTAACGTTGGACCAGTTATAATGTACTGTATCCTATGTTCGTTTGAAAATATTTTTCTGAAACATGTTTTCTGAATTCAGGATAATTAGGGGAAATTCCTTTATTAAATCATTCCCAATTAACCAGTATTTATTGAAACCCTGCCTGTCAATTAGAGCACTGTAGATGACACAAAGAAGAATCAAATACTTTATCAAGGGAGACAAATAATGTCTACTCACAACTCTATTGCAATTTATTTTTTTAAAAGACCCAGTTAAAGGGCTATGAAAGGATCTTTATACCGGTGCATGACTTTTCTCACACAGTGCTATCCTCATTTGTTTGAGGCCTGTGTCTCCTCTATTGCTGATGGATTCTCTTCACAATGCCTCTCAGACAATGAAAAATTGACTGGATTGGCAGACTTCCAGCTTATTTCTCCCAAGGGCATCAGTATCCGGGACGGGGTGCAAGAGAATTAAAAATTCCACCATGCCTCATTTTCAACCAATGACCTCTATTCTCTGGAAACAGGAGAATGTATAACCCCGAGCTGCTAACTGGCCTTATTCCCTTATGTTATTCATGGGAAGGAATGTTCTGCTTTTTCATAATAAAACAAAACTCTCATATCTCAAATGCTTTCAAACCACTATGATCCAATATATGAAGGTTCGAACAATTAACTGAATATAAAGTAGGATATGATTTGGAATCTCATTCATCACATATTGAATTTTGATTTACAACTATAACACCCCATAAAGCAAAAATTTTAGCACTGGACATTTTCTGAAATTATCTTTTATGACCAGGACTAGGTTGAGATGAGTGAGAAACTCATCTTGGACATAAAATTTAGGGAGGTGCTAAAAAACTCAGTTATCAAGATAAATAATATAGAGTGCAGTAGTTATAAAAGCAAAAATTAACTTAGAAAAACACATAATGAATAAAATATCACAATTTCAAATAATGGTAGATCAATGTTACTGATTTTTCTTTTTGCCTCAGGCTGTGACACAGTATGGCACTGGCATCATCTCTGGAGCTTCAGTGTCAGTGATCAATGTTGAATTAGTCATTCATTCAAGATTCTTTCATTCAATTAAAGACATACTAGTAGGATAGATCTGTAGTGATATAGTTATCTGGCGAATTTATCAATTTGGTACCAAATTTTTTTTGCCTTGAACTGATAAAATTGACAAAACATTTTAATGACATGTAAAACTCACCCTTCTTTTTTTATGTCTTTTTCCCCCCTTAACTTTGCAGTTGTTATTGTTGTATTTTTAATTTTTTTTCTTATGACCTTATTTCTCATACAGATTATATCTGACTTTGGGGGGACTATTATCATTATATGTTGAAACAGATTTTTTTATTGCTTTCCTGGCAAAACTTTGTTGACTTATTTCCTCTCCAGAACTTTGTAACATTGGGTAGAAAACATGGGAAATGATAGATCAAAATGTTAAAGCCTTCATTATAAACCTAAATTTAAATTTCCTATAGAGAGGACTTACTTTCTGAAATTTAGTATTCTTTATATAACAGACAATTAAATCATCACCTGAATATTTTTTTGCATATTTTAGTGTTCAAATTATTTTTTACTTCTTTAATATATAAATAAAAATCCATAAGGAACTTATTTTGTGTAATAAGTTTATAATTTATAATGTTGAGATGTATTATCTGCATTGCAGATTGGCTCTTCTCAAGTGGGTAGCTTGATGTACTGAATATTCCATTTTTTCCTCAATTATTTCAAATACAATTTTCACCATATACAAGTCAGTCTCAGTATGTGCCTTGTTGTACAAAGCCACTCCCACAAGAGTACCGTACTTCTTTAATAAATGTAGTTTTGTAATATACTTCTAATGAAAAACTTTTGGATATAATTACAGATTTACATGTTGTAAAAAATAATACAGAAAGATCCCATGTATTCTTTATGCAGTTTTCTCTAATTATATCTTGCAAAACTATATATATTCCATTATCACAACTAGGAAATTGAAATTTTTATAATAATTCATGAATCTTATTCAGATTTCCATACTTTTACCTGTTCTTATTAGTATATTTATCTGTGTTTATTTAGTTTTATATAACTTAATCACATATATAGGTTTGTGTATTCATCATCATTGTCAAAATTCAGAACAGTTCCATCACTACTAAGATTTTTCCTGTTTTCCTTTAATACCCATACCCACCTACCTACCTCCCACTCCTATACCTAACCTATGTCAATCACTATTCTGTTCTCCATTTCCAAAATGCTGGTGAGGATGTAGAAAAACTGGATCACTCATTCATTGCTGGTGGGAATTTAAAAAGGTACGAAAGGTACGGCCACTGTCATGCAATTATCATATGACCTAGCAATCGCACACTTGGGTGTTTATCCCAGAAACCTATAAAACATATGTTTATAGCAGTTTTATTCATAAAGCTACTCACTAATAAGAAGGAATTATTGATATATACAACCTGGTTGAATTTTGAGGGAGATATACTGACAGAAAAAAAAAAAAAGCCAATCCAAAAATGCTACATAATGCACGATTCAATTTACGTAACATTGTGAAATTATAAAAATTTTTAGAGACAATGCAGTTTAATATCTGTTAGCACATGACCTTTGTCATGTTTTTCCATAATTTTTGGCCTAAACTCACATTTTATAATTCCTGATTAAATTATAAAATATATTTACTATATTTCTCAATTATTGACTTGTGATAGACTTGAATTACTTCATTAAGCTCAGGAATTTGACCCTATGATATTAAATATTGTCAGGCAAGTCTTAATGGGTATCTCCAATTTTTACTTTGTTTTGTTTTTTAGCACAATTCATGGATTTACCCGTGGTAGTCTTATACAGTTCTTGTTAAGGAGATTCCAAATCACTTTATGCAAATTTCCTTTTTTTATTTCACTTGTTACTTCTTATATATATGAAGTTCACTGATTTATGTATATTCATTTTATAAAAACGTATACTATTCATTATGCAACACATATGCTAGGTTTTGTTTTTTCCCTCAATGATCATGATATTGAACACCAAGTTTATATATGGGTTACATAAACATTTTTGGAAAATTAGATTTTTCTGGTTATATTATTAAATAATACTTGAGATCTCATTTGCATGATGGATAATTTTCTTTTATATTTGAAATTATAAAATCCCTTGATTATTTAAGTGCTTTTTAATTCATATATACAGATGCCAAATTGACATAAAAGATTATTATTTGGGTTGAATATCTCTTTGGTCTCTTAGAAAAGACATTGAAAAACATATCAAAGCTGTTTGTGCATTTGGAATTCAGATTTAGATTCAGACACATTCGATGGGGTATTCACTTCTGCCACTGATCAATTATGAGATCTTGGTGAAGAGACTCAACTTCCACCAAGTCTCAGCTTCCTGGTCTATTAGATAAAAACATTTATCTTACAATGGTGACATGTAGATAAAATATACATAAAATATTTGACACACTGCCTGATACAGAGTTAGGGGTCAATAAATATTTTAAAAACATGAAATTATTCACAGCACAATTTCCTAAGCTGTTAACAATTCAAAGTTTAGTGGTAAGCTGACTCATACTCCCATATTCTCTCCTTTGTCCCCTGAGAGATACCTGACTGATCATACAGGCATCAGCAAGAAAGGGTTGTTGGGTCAAGAACCAAAGTTTTATTTAACAACCAAGACTTATTTTTTTCATGAACAACTTGGTCAAGAACCAAATTGTTCCAGATGGGATAAATTTGAGAACAGAGGGTTGACTGTAATTCCCCAATACAGTTAATTTAAAAAATGAAATAAGCATACAAAAAAACTAAACAAACTATGAGTACCACAATATAAGCAGTATGAGACAGTAATTTGTTTTTGGCTTACCATATTTTTGTTACCTAAAACCTTGCCAGACACATAGTATGAGCTCAATAAATATTTCCAAATAAGTGAATAAATATTGATTAAAATGATAATTAGTTCAATAGAAATTAAGCAGAAGACTGTAATCAGCTTGTCATTATTTCCAAGATAATAGATAAAAAGAAAACTTCAAAAACCTAATCCAGAGTAACCTAATATCAACTGGAATAAGCATTAAATTATTTCTACCAATCATAGATAATTATGAATGAAAGCTTCCAGTAAATTACATAAATACTACAATATTTTTTTCTTGGCTCTATTATACAACAAGTTTTTCTCTACAATGAGCAATAAGGAAAATGGATGCTTCTACATTTTTACTGCTATTATCATTCCAATTAATTAAAATGCTTAGAAAAGACATATGATGTTAAATTGTCAAAAAGGTTTTATGAATTTTACAAGCAACTTTTAATAGTTAACTTGCAAATTTATCCACCATCTCTATAAGTCTTATTTTATAAATGAGGAATTAGAAATATGAAATACCCTTTCTCATATATATTCTTAGGGGAATTAGTCTTTCAACTCATCCATTTGAATGTATGAATATACAATTGTTGTTCCACTTATTTACACATTTATTGGTTGATTCTTGTTATATGTCCTGATGGGGGATCCAATCCACAACCTTTGCATATTGGGATGATGTTCTAACCAACTGAGCTATCCAGCCAGAGTCTGGTAGAGACTTATTAAATATTTGTTTAATCACTTTCAAAATAAAACTAATTGTTTTACATTCAATATATTTAGGTGGTACAAATTTAATAGTTGAAAATTTTTCTTCCTCATAATAAACACTACATCTTATTATTGATATGTGTTTTTAGCCATCTGGATTTTTCCCTCCATGATATGTAACAACTGCATCCTTGAAAACATTTGGCTAATGAAATAAATTTTTTATAATATATTATTTTCTATTATATAAACATCACACAGGATTTCTATAACTAAATACCAAACAAAATTTAATAATATTTTACATAAACATTTGCAAAACCTTTAGAATTAAGCAACAAATATTTTCATGTCCAATGAACTGAGGAAAATATACATAAAGATACTGACAGCAAAAAGGGTAGCATTCAGCTCTTATCATTTACTAATACAACCAGAGGTTGGAAAAGAAATTTATTTGTAAATTTATCAAATTTGATATTTAGACCTGGTTGTATTTATCATTTGATATTTAGACCTCTGTATTTAAAGCAAAAGACAGAGTCAGATCCTTTCTCTGCTGATAAATTTTGTTGTAGTTTAAATTTAAACAAAATTGGACACTGCCGGGAGCCGGTCCATCCTTGCTGTTTCAAGGGACCTGGCATATATGGCATACGGTTCTTAATATGTTTGCTCACCTTCTTGGCGCTGTGTTTTAACCAAGGTCACCTCTCCGAGAAAGGTTGAATCCCCACCGGCAGGACACTTTCTCAACATTGACAAGTTAGTTCGGGAAGAAAGAAAAACATGAAATTTAAAAGTTCCTATCACTATCTTTGTAAAATTGTTATTATAAAACTATTGACAACACAAAAGCTGAACCTGGCTTCATCCCCTTGCCTCCCAGTGTCTTTATGTGTTTTCTATTGTGTTTTCCATTAAAATCGAGATGCTTTGTAAAATATGATCTTCCTCAATACAGTGCGTGGCAGTAATATACAATTAGTGACATAGAGTATTTTAGACCCCTAATGCTCAGTTGGCTTACAACAGCCTTGGTAGAGCTAGGATTAAGCCTATTTGTGAGAGTCCAGAAGGAGAGGTGAAAGGCAGAGAACTCCCGAAATAAAATCCAGCTCTGGAGTTTAGCTTTTGCTTTGAAGCAAAGGTCACCTATAGTCAGTGGAATTAGAATCCTGTCATAGTGACTCGAGAGCCCCATGATCTGGCCTTGAGGGGGCCCTAGGAGTCTGCACACCCTGAAGTGAGAAAAGCCCCAGAAATGGAGGCCAGGACATTTGCATACTGAGTGCAGATTCCCTTGTCAGAGTGAAAGCTGTTCTTGCTTTACTTCAACCTCTGTAACAATCAGTCTAGCCAACTGTTTACATGCTCTCTATTATGTTAGTGTTGGCTGGGGAAGGGCTGTAGCAAAGAGATTTTCTTTTCAGTTTACACTCTGGGGAACCCTGGGAGCTCACCAGCTTGACAGACAGACAAGCCTGCCTTAACTTTCCAAGAAACAAGAGAATGACCTGTGGGCTGCTGAGATATACATTGCACATTGCAGTGAACAAGGGCATGTAGCCTGGACCCCAACTCATAGAGTTCAGTTCTCACATGCAGGGGAAGGCAAAGCAAAATAGGCACGACAGTAGAAGAGACAAAGTCAAGGCCTTAGTATGTGAGTGTGCTGTGCTACAATTATTCCTTTGTAGACCAATGGGACCTCATTGCTTGTTTTAAATAGATCTCCTTTCTAGACTTCTTATTTTGTGTTTATTTATTTTTAAAATTAAATTTACTGGGGTAAAATTGGTTAATAAAATTATATAGGTTTTAAGTGTGCAATTCTATAGTACATCATCTGTTCATTGCATTGTATAGCTTACCACCCAATGTCAAATCTCCGTTAGTCACCATATATTTGACTCCCTTTACCCTTTACTTCCTCCCCTTCTCCATTCTCCTTTCCCTCTGGCAACCACCTTACTGCTGTCTATGTCTATGAGTTTTTGTTTGTTTATTTCTTTCTTGTTCTTTTATTGTTTTCAGTTTTATATCCCACATATGAGTGCAATCATGTGGTTCTTGGCTTTTCCCATCTGACTTATTGTTTAGCATGATATTCTCAATATTCACCTATATTGATGCAAATTGTATCTTGTCTTATAGCTGAGTAGTATTCCATTGCATATATGTACCATGTCTTCTTTATCCAATCATCTATCTAAGGACACTTAAGTTCTTTTCATGTCTTGGCCACTGTGAATAATGCTGCAATGATTATTTTTAAACTTTATTTCTCTGACCTGTTGGGAGTGGGAAGATCTGTACTTTAACAAACTAGATGTTAGCAGGTCTTGGAAATAGCATGTTCTGATTTCCATCACCTGAAATATTAGCTGGAGTCCATAGCACTGCTGTCACAGCATCAAAAATAGAGCCTCTGGTGAACTCAACTGATTAAAACACAAATTTGAACATATCAGGATAAGTCTCTTCAAAATGTAACAACTAATTAGAGGGAAGGTTGTCATGCAGAGCTCATGATCACCTACCTCTATTCCAAGAATATGGAACTCATGGGTGTGTGTTTTAAGGTTTGAGTTTCATGTGGTCTACCAGGAGGAACACCAATTCAATAGCATAAATAAATCTCAGTAGGTCTAGCTGTTAGTTGGGCTCATGATGAATTTGATGGAATCACACTCAAATACTTGTCTCCTGTTCCTGTAATCCAACCAAACATAGAAGCTAAATCAGAGTTTCACAGTTTCCCAGGAAATACCTATTCATAAATTTAAAGGATTTTGTTAAAAGAAAAAGAAAAACAAATATTTGTTTCTAAAATTTTGCATATAACTTATTTTCATTTTTCTGGTTGTAAAATTGAAAGTCAATACAGAATTTTTAAATACGTAAGAATTAAAATCTTCAAATGCAAAACAATTGAAAAGCATTAAAATCAAGAAGTAAGGGTGAACAAGTATAGTGATTTAAAATCAAAATAAAATGAAAACAAGGAAAGAATTTAAAAATTTTGGGGGAAAAGGTAACTATAGAAGACAAGTAAAGGAGACACATGTTTTTTTTTTTTTTTCTTAAAGTTCCAGAAGAAGGAAAAATAAAAGAAGGAAGAGAAGGATATCAAAGAGTGTAAGAAATAAATATTGTAAAGTACAATTTAAGAAAAACTTGAACCTAAATAGAATTTACCATGTCCCATATCCTCAAATTTTATCCCCAAAAGTCAATACTGAGGCACAAACTTGTGAATATATTGGACATTAAAAGTAGAGAATAAATCCTTTGGACATTCAAGCAAAAAGATCAAGATGTGTATATTGAGAAAAACAAGGCCGTCCACAGACTTTGCCACACTGACAGTTATTACAAGAAGACCGAGAGCAATACTGACAAGATGCTCTCTAGAGGGTAAGGTGTGAGATATACAACCAATCAGACTCTCATCAGTATGAAGACTGCAGACAGACAAGTTTGAACATTCAATATCCCAGGAACTATTATTCCCATGAACCCTATGGAAGACATTTCTAAAGGAAGTACTTCAGCAAACCTAAGAGTTATTGGAAACACTATGGCAGAAGAATTAATTTCAGATTTGAAACTAGACAAAGAAAAACCTAACAATTTTCTCTGTATTGCAGACTCACTTTTATTTTTTTACTAGAGGTCCTATGCATGAAAATTTGTGCAAGAGTAGGCCTTCCTTCCCCCGGCTGCCAGTACCAGCTTTCCTCGAGGACCAGGGCTGCTTCCCTCTACCCCAGCTTCATCAGGAAGGATGTCTGGAATAATGTCAGGAAGATGTCTGGTCTAATTAGCATATTACCCTTTTATTATTATAGATTGAATTTATTAGGGTGACATTGGTTAATAAAATTATATTATATAGGTTTCAGGTGTACAATTCTATAATACATTATCTGCATATTGTATTGTGTTCACCACCCCAAGTCAAGTTTCTTTCCATCAGCAGTTATTCACCCCTTTACCCTCTTCTACCTCTGCTACACCCCTTTCCCTCTGGTAATCATACTGTTGTCTGTGTCTATGATTTTTTTTTATCCCTCCACCTTTATCATCCAGCCCTCTAACTTCCCTCTCCTCTAACAGCTGTGAGCCTGTTCTATCTATGAATCTGTTTCTATTTTGTTTATCAGTTTATTTTGTTCATTAGATTCCACAAATAAGTGGAACCATATGGTACTTGTCTTTCTCTGACTGGCTTATTTCACTTAGCATAATATTCTCCATGTCTATTCATGCTGTTGCAAAAGATAAGATTTCCTTATTTTTTTTACAGCCAATAAAATCCTCTTGTGTAAATGTACCACTCATCTATTGATGAGCACTTGGGCTGCCTCCAAATCTTGGCTATTGTAAATAGCACTACAATAAACATAGGGGTGCATATATTCTTTTGAATTAGTGTTTTGGATTTCTCACCTTTAAAAAAATAAAGATTTGGGAATATTAGAAATAATTTTAGAGAGAATAAATTTATATCAATAAATGCAAATATACAAACAAACAAAAAAATGTAGGAGTTACAATCTTAGTAACAGGCCAAGGGGTACTTCATAATGATTAGGGGAACAATTCATATTGAAGATATACAGTTATGTATATTTATGCACCAAATATCATAGTAGCAGAATTCATAAGACAAACATTACAGGAGATCAAGTAGAAATAGAAATGAGAAAAAGTTAATTCACTATTCTCAGTTCATCACAGTTTGAGAAGACAATATATAAAGATGTTATAGATGTTTAACTGTCCCCTTTTATTTATTTTTTAATATTTATTCTTGAGAGTATTACAGATGTCCCCCTTTACCCCCCCCCCAACCCCCCATTGCTCCCCTGCACTCAGATCCCTCCCACCTCAGGCCTTCACCACCCTATTGTTTGTGTCAATGGGTTATGCATATATGCATTTAAAATCTTTGGTTAATCTCTTCCCACTCTTCTTGCCCCTTTCCTTCTGAGATAGTTCAGTCTGTTCCATGTTTCCATGCCTCTGGTTTTATTTTATTCATCAGTTTATTTTGCTCATTAGATTCCTTGTTCATTTATTTTTAGTTTTATATTCAATTGTTGATAAGTATGTATTTATTGCCATTTTATTGTTCATATTTTTTATCTTCTTCTTCTTAAAGAATTTTAGATATTTAACTTTAATGAGGTAACTTTGTATCTTCTATCTACCTATCTTCAGTCTATCATCGATTTATCTATACATGTCACAAACTCTCTACTGAGAAGAAAATTCTACAGTGACAATGTTAGGCATATATTGCCTTTAAAACTTTCACAAAAAAATGCCTATTTATTAGGCCATCACAATAATCAATGAACTTTTAAAATATGCAAATTTAATTTTAAAACATACACACAATTTATAATGCCCTGGATGAACTGCAACCTCTCTCTTCTGCCCCCACCCCCACCCCCATTTGCCTACCTCTCTAATCTCCCAGCACACTCCAACTCCTTTCTGTTCCTGAGCACATCAGGCATGTTCTGCCTCAGGGCTTATGCCTTGTTCTTTTCTTTTCTTGGAATGTGCTACCCTAGGTAAACATGTAACTTGGTTTAGTTTTTCATTATGGTCTCTATTAAATCTAATTTCACTAAGGATTTTTTTTGTCAATCTATCAAAAATTTAAAAATTTTAAACTATGCCTTGATACTTTCTACTCTCCTGTATATTTCTTCCTTCCTTCCTTCCTTCCTTCCTTCCTTCCTTCCTTCCTTCCTTCCTTCCTTCCTTCCTTCCTTCTTTCTTTCTTTCTTTTAAATATATTTTAATTGATTTTTTTTAGAGAAAGTGGAAGGGAGATGGAGAGAGAGAAACATCAATTGTCTGTCTCTTGCATGCTCCCTATTTGGGATCAAGCCTACAACCCGGGCATGTGCCCTCACCAGGAATTGAACCTGTGAGCTTTTGGTGCATGGGACAATGTTCAACCAACTGAGCCACACCAGCCAGGGCTCTCCTCTGTTTTTTTTTTACTTTTCTCTTTATCCCTTTCTTGTGTCTAGTATATTCATACTTAGGTACAAGACCCTTGTTTATAAATCTTAATTATTATCTATCTCCCTGATTATGACATAAACTTGAAGAAGTCAGGAATTGCTGTCACTTCTGTATTCCTGGTTCCTAGAACCGTGATTGGAACCTAGTCTATGCTTTATGAATAGTTGTGAAATGAATTTCTGAAAGAACCGCCTTTTGGAAGAAATGATCAATAAGAGATCACATTTCAGATATCAAGTAAAAAAGACAGAGAACTAGCAATAAACCAAGTAAGAAATGGCAAGATCCACATTAAAACTTGAAGCAATTACTGAAGAACACAAAGGAAGATTTGAATGGTTTTTGAGAAGCAGAATCATCATTATAAATATGTCCATTATCCCGAGGTAGAGCTAATAAATTTTACATAATCCCTAATAAAAATACCAGTAGGTTCATTTTAAATGATATGATTCTGAAATATATATAGAAAGAAATAAGAGATCATATCCAGAAATAAAATAAAAACAAAAAGTAATGATTTATAGTTCTATCAAATAGCATATAAAGCAATAGTTACTAGTATTTAAAAGGTGAAGTTCTATACAAACTTTACTTGCCATTTAGTTCTGCTTATGAATTGTTAAATCTTTTGAAATTTGTTGTGACTTTTATACTTTAGTTAAGAAGTTTCCTTCCAAATTTATTCTTTCATCTAACATATCGAGGTTTCCTTTTTTCCATTGCCCAATGCATTCCATCTGGAACTTATTTCAGCATTAAGTACAAAAAGAAGATATATGATGATATTTTTTTCTCACAAAGTCCTGCCAATATTCTTGATACCATTTATCAGTTCACATGTTGACTTACGTGCTTCCTTTACATATATAAATTTCACTCATATATATGTAATAACCACATACCTATAATTCTCTCTTTCACTGTCTCTTTCTCCATAGGATTTAGCTGAGGAGGGTTTTGGTTTCTGTTTTCCTCTTTTCTTTTGGACACATCTGCTTCTTTGATCCCACCTGTATCACACATTTTTATTTAATGTAGTTTTATAGTATTTTTAATATTTGTTTCTCTCTGGTCTTACTTTTAATAGACTTTTTGACTATTCTAAACTATTTAATTAAAAATATAAAATCATTTAATTGATAGAAAATAATCCATTGGTATTGTGATATGAAAGTTTCACAAACCTGAGGATAAGATAGAGTTACTGATGCCTTTCTAATATCAATCTTATTGACCTCAAACAAGTTTTTTGTTTGTTGTTTTTAAGCAATAATGAAGGTATGAATTCTGGAAGCAACTTTATACCTTGTCTGGTCATTGTTACTGAACAGACTTTCTGGCTTTTCCAGTCATTATTCCAGTGAACTCTTGAAGTTCAGTAGAGTTCTACAAGCCTGTGGGTTAGATGGGGAACTTCCTAAATAGAAAATCTTAGAGATATGAGAGGATATGGGCAGCAGACCAAGTGGGACCTTCTCTGAGTTTCCATACAGAGTTTTAGGAACTCCCAGCTGTCACTGTGTAAATTGATGAGCCAGAGGTCAAAGGTCTTAACTTTCTTGACCTTCTACTGCTCATGTTACAAGAACTCTTCACTAAACTTCTAGGAAGTTCTTAAGTTTCTATTCTAAAAACGTTAGCTATTCATACTACCTTTACACAGTATTATTATTGTTATTATTATTATTATTAACCAAGCAGTCTGTTAGGCATTGGAGATATAGCAGTAATAGTAAATAAAAAGACATTGTTTCTGCCATCATGGGAAAAAAAATCAGTAATCCATAATTTAACATAAATATAATCAAATTTACATACTTTCAATCAGTTTTAGCTACCTATATCTGAATGTGTATGTTTAATTTCATTATAAAAGACTATTTTTTGCACAGATCAAAATTGATCTTTTATTGTTGAGACCAGAGACACGTAAATTAATCCTTCCCCCTTCCTCCTAAGTAACATTTGTGGGGTATTATATGCTAAGCAACACTCAGTATGTTAGTTTATGTTAGCTTTTTACAATCTTCCCTATATTCCTATAAGCAAGTGTTATGCTCATTTACAGATGAGGAAACAGATGAGGCACCGAGTGGTTCATTGACTTGTCCAAGGCTACAAAAACAGGCATTCAGACCACAAGACATGTATACATAGGAGAGAAGAAAGTAATCATAGATAGTTGGTACAATCAGTTGAATTAATTCAGGGCACATCATGAACCAGGATTATAATACTTGATGTTTTAAGAGCCAAAATTTGAGGTAATAAATCTCAAAAAATAAGGATAGGAAATTAAAATATAGTCTAAATGTATAATGAAATACTATATAGCCATTAGGAGTAATTAAGTAGTTATATGTTTCATGACATCAAAGAAAGTACATGACTTATTGAAAGAAGAAAAAAATAGATTACAGAACAAGTAGAGTGTTAACTCATTTGTGTAAAAGTGAATGTATGTGTGTGGATACAGAAAGAAGTACCTGGAAATATGTTCACTACTAACATTATTTAGGGATGTTGAGATTCCATCTAAGCTTTACTTTGTATCTTTGAGTAATATATGAACTTATTTTTACTGTGATTATATATCAGTTTTATACAAATAAAGCTATATAATAAATAATGTAGAAAAGTATAATGGTAAGTGGACTCAGAGTGTTGCTGTCTAGGTCTTGGTGCTAGTTTTGGTATGACCTTGCTTGTCTTATTTTTGAAAGATTATATTTCATTAATTCAGAAGGACTTAGTTACCCATGACACTGGATCACCAGCCTGGACTGACCTAGAAAACTGGGACAAGAACCAAAGATTTATCTCAAGAGCCCCTCTTCCTCATTTCTTTTTCCTTTCCTTTTCTTTAACCTGCTATGCTGACAGTGAATCTTGGCTACACAGATAAGCAGAATTTAAC
The DNA here is from genome assembly GCF_963259705.1 of Myotis daubentonii. Taxonomy (NCBI): domain Eukaryota; kingdom Metazoa; phylum Chordata; class Mammalia; order Chiroptera; family Vespertilionidae; genus Myotis; species Myotis daubentonii. Next base: position 35,597,701 of record NC_081845.1, read on the forward strand.
CACTGTAGCCAAAAGAAAAGACTGGCAAAAGACAGGATTGTGGTCATTGTGGTTAGAACCCCACATCTGGTATCCTCGTGGTAGAAGCATAGTTGGAGAGTAAGTTTGTAGGACAGGACAAGGGATAAGTGCATAATGAGGCCTGGCATATCCACACACACAGGACCAACTCTGGCTAGAAATCTTTATATAGTGAAGATAATAAAGTGAATGCACAAGAAAATACCAGTTAGATCCAGGAAGTTCTCAGTACCCAGAGATATGTCAGAAAGAGCTATTAGAGAATTATAACCAAATGGGCTTTTAAAAATCCTCACCTTGGGATATTTTTTCATTGATTTTTAGAGAGAGTGAAAGGGATGGGGAGAGACACACACAGAGAGAAACATTGATTGGTTGCCTCCCACTCACATCCCAACCAGAGTCTACAACCAAGGTAGGTAGGTGTCAAGAAGAATTTAACCAGAATCGAACCCAGGACCCTTCAGTCTGCAGGCCAATGCTCTATCTACTGAGCCAAACTGACTTGGGCCCAAATGTACTTTTTAAAAATGGTCTTTAGGATTCAGGAGTTTTACCCAATTTTGCTATCATATTTTTTAAAAAAGCTTCAATCTTCATGTTATTCACTTATTAATTTATTTAGTCTCTTTAAACACTTATGGGACACCTACTGTGCTAATATGCAACAATTAATAAGCTGTAGACCTAGGAGAGGTGGTTGTACAATAAGGAAGACCTGTATGTGTACAGATATTATAGCACCATGTGGTATATGCAAAGATGGAGAAGAAAGAATACTGTAGTAGCCCACAAGAGAGAAAGCCTCCACACCTCAAAACTCTAGCAATAGCAAGAGCAGAAAACAAAGTCCTTTGTCTTACTAAAGAGTAAACAATTGTCTTACCATAGAGTAAACAATTGTAGGAAGATTTACACATCCCTGTAGGAGAGGAGTTTCCCATGCATTTCTGTTTAATAGAAGGGGTTTTATAACCTACTAGAGGCCCAGTGCACAAAATTTGTGCATGGGGGGGGGGTGTCCCTCAGCCCAGCCTGCACCCTCTCCAATCTCGAACCCCTCAGGGGATGTCCGACTGCCGGACATCCCCTGGCAGTTGAACATCCCTCTCACAATCCAGGACCACTGGCTCCTAACCGCTCACCTGCCTGCCTGATCTCCCCTGCTGGCTTGATGGCCCCCAACTGCTCTCCCCTGCCTGCCTGATGCCCCCCAAGAGCCCTACCCTGCTAGCCTGATGGCCCCAACTGCCCTCCCCTGCTGGCCTGATCATTCACAACTGTCCTCCCCTGCTGGCCTGGTTGCTCACAACTGCCCTCCCCGCTGGCTGATCACCCACAACTGCCCTCTCCTGCCACGACCTGCCTCCTCCGCTGAGACCCACCTCCTCCACCGAGACCCACCTCCAACACGTAAGGTGGAGGAGATGTTGGGACCAGCGTCTTCCACACCTCGCAGAGTCATGGGACCCCCAGGCCTCACTGCGCGGAGCAGCCACCAAGCCCCATCTCTGCTGTGCATGCAGCCATTTTGTGACGATGTGAGAGTGTGACGCCACCTAGGCTATTATTAGTATAGGTGACAGCCATCTTGTGGCCACCATCTTGTGATTATGTGAGGGTGTGACGCCACCTAGGCTATTATTAGTATAGATCATTAGACTTACTCAGTTGTAGAAGGTCTAACTGATTACCCACTTCCTCAAAATCCCAGACAATTTCCTAAATCCAGGGTAAAGACCCATAGTTAAAGGTAAAAGAAACCTCAGTTCTCCTGAAATACACATGCACAGTGGAACCTGCAAGAAAAATGCTCTCTGGCCACTGGTTTATGTTCCCTCCTGTATTAGAGTCCTAGGGCTGCATAATAAATCACCACAAACTTGGTTGCTTAAAACAACAGAAATTTATTATTTCATAGTTCTGGAGGCCAGATGTCTGAAATTAAGATGTCAGCAGGGCCACAATCCCTCCGTTCCTTGTCTCTTCCAGTTTCTGGTGGTGCCAGGCATTCCTTGGCTTGTAGTCACTACATTCCAATCTCTTTGGTCACATTGCCTCATCCTCTTCTGTGTGTATTTCTCCTCTGTTTGTCTCTTGTTAGGACATTTGTCATTAGATTTAAGACTTACTCAGTTGTAGAAGGTCTAACTGATTACCCACTTCTTCAAAATCCCACATATCCAGGGCAATCTTCTCATCTCAAGAGCCTTAATTTAATTACATTTCTGAAGACCCTTTTCCTAAATAAGGTAACATCTACAAGTTCCAGGGATCAGAATTTTATATCCTAATACCAACTTACTATACCACCTGAAGTGTACCCCCTTTCAAACTTGAAATTGTCCTCCAATTGAGAGATGATAAAATAACTTGGTAGAATTGCAAGCTCTCTCAGTGAAAAGAAAAGATGCTCTGTGGAAAGGTCAGAACAGACCTTATGCTTTGGTATCATCTGACAGTAATTGCAAAAATTGGGAAACCAAGAGAGGTTTTGAAGGTATGGAGACTTGAGAAGCTCAGCAAGAATCTTAGAGACAGATACATTCCTGAGAAGGCTCCTGGGATTTCATGGGTAGCTGACAACTTGCTTCATGGAATGCAACTTGTTTCTGATAGAGCTGTGATACTATATGAGTTTATTTTTCACCGTAGGCAGCAAATGATAAGTTTATTAGATCCTGTCACTAATTCCTAAGTGAGTGGTTTGACAAACATCCTAAATCAGTTATACCTTTTCATACACTATCAGTGATGGCGAACCTTTTGAGCTCAGCGTGTCAGCATTTTGAAAAAACGTAACTTAACTCTGGTGCCTTATCACATATAGAAATTTCTTGATATTTGCAACCATAGTAAAACAAATATTTATATTTTTGATATTTATTTTATATATTTAAAATAAATGGCATTTAACAAAGAAAAATCAACCAAAAAAATGAGTTCACGTGTCACCTCTCACACGCATGTCATAGGTTCGCCATCACTGCGAATAGTGGAAAGCTAAGTTGAGAAACATTTTTATAGAAACCAGAGTTCAGTTGATACCTTCAAGCACATCCTCATAGAGCTCTCAGGTAACCATATATGCAAACAGTATTCACTGTTTTCACTTAACATCTTTGTTATTCACTGACAAACTTCACCAAGTATATGATATTCTAAAGCCAATAATATAATTTTTAAAATGTAGTAACAGAAATGTTATACACTGTTTCTCATTGCATTCTCTGGAAACTAATTATGAATTAACAACATCTCATAGTCTTAGGTCACTGGCTATGCTCAGTCATAAATAGACTTTAAATTAGCTCAAGCATAGAATATTAAATCACATCAAAGACTTACTTTAATATGGCGTTAACTATTAAAGTCACAGCTGAATCTAGTTTGACTGTTGTTTAAGGCACCCAATGGTAGTGGCAATAGACTGTGGAGTCCCTAAGATTTTTAGGCCAAATTCTTTGCTTGAATGACCTCCACATTTGCTAAGATAAAACTACAGTACTTCATTTAATTTTTTCTAGAATAGATAATGCTTTGATCTGCTGGGAACCCAGTTAGTTGCATTTAATCTGTTACTTAAAAAAAAAAAATTAAACCACCTTTCTCCAAAGAGATTTTGAAATGATTTATAGTATTAAAACATGTTTAAGAAACAGAATCTGATCTATTTTAACAAAAAAGTAAAAACAAACAAGGACTTAGAAATATAAGAAGAGCTGGGATTATACTATTATTTTAAGAGCTGTGTATTTAGTTTTGAGCTTCTTGACAAAAGGAGCCCTGTCACATTGTAATAATGGTATGAAGTAGCTACTGCTTTTGGCCAGCTTCTCTTTTCTGAGAAGACCCTGCCTTTTGGCCACAAATGACCTAATTTGGCTCCTCACAATGCCCCGTGTCTCTAATAACAACGATAAGGTCAAGAAATGAGACTGTAACCCAATTAAGGCAAATCAGAGCTCATCCTTGGCGTTGTTTACTTTAACACTGAAAAAGGACAGCTGGTTTTTTTTTTTTTATTTTCCACTGAGATATTCAATTGGTTCTTCAGAAGCAGAATCCAGACACTCGGGGGGCAACTGTTTCCTTTAGGAGGGTAACATACGAACAGACAAAGACAGACCAAGATTTAAAAGACAGAGAGAAAGGAGAGCGGGAACGGTAGAGACAGAAGCGGTGAGGAAGAGTGAGAAGGTACTAGCTGAGAAGCCCCGCATTTCACTTCCTTGAGACAGATTCTTGGAGCCAGTCTGCCAATTCTGTGAGCTGCCTCAGTGACTTCAGCTTAGTGAAACCAATAAATCCCACCTCCTTTTTAAAATATAACGGTCCATTTTTATTTAATTAACATATGATTTCAATCATTATATCTTAATACATTTCTCTGACAGAGCATTCCTCCCTTTTTCTTCTTTTTTAAAAATTTTATCTTTATTGTGGAAACTATTACAGATGTCCCCTTCCTCCCCTCCTTTTGTGCTAAAGTTAGCCCATATTTGACATAAATTACTTACAAACGAAAAAGCCCCAATTGGTGTCATTGTATGGTTCTCATTTCTAACGGAGAATTTGGTCCATTTGAGGAGGCATTCCCTCCTGGCATTGAATGCTAGGAGATACTGAAGTATTTTTTCTAGGGGACCCTCACTGGAGGAGGGGACTTGAAGGAAACACTGCACAAATTGTCCCACTGTAATTTTGCAACTGTAAGAAAGGTTATTAGTTTAAATAAGATGTGAAAGTTTCTTTTTATATTTCTTACAAAACTATAGTTGGACTTCTTTAGTGTTTTTTTTCAAAGTTTTTTTTCTTTTTTTTTTTCTTCTTTTCAGTAAGGATCGCCAAAGTGAAGGTATATCAGATAAGACTTAAAAGGCAAAAAACAAAAACCTCAAAAAGCTGTCTTGCTTCATGAAGAGCCATTTTAAAACAGTTATCAAATTTAGAAAATTATACATGGATCTGTTTTAAACATCCGATCTCCAATGAGATATTTTTGTTGTTCACTTGGAGGCCCTAGATGTGGGCCTGTTCTGCCATGACGAGTTCTGCCATGACGAGTTCACGGTCAGACCTCCATCTTTGCCTTTAAGTTGCCACCCTACGTTACTAAGGAACTCTTCAAAGGAGAGTCTTCACGAAGAGCTTTATTTATTCATTTTTCCTTGAAAATTGTGTGAATTCACTCAAGCTCTCACACATATTTATTTAGGTAATGTTCTGTTTTTTTCCCCACCATAAACTATAGACAGTTTGGGGCCTAAAATACCTGATGTGATCCCTGAGAAATATCAGACTCTGACTAGAACTTCACCTAAGAGACACAACAAGATAAGAGCTCAGAAAAATTCCTCCAATAGGTGTTTCTTGCATCACTCAACACCACAGTAATTCATGTTAAAATGTCACAGAAGCCTGAAGACCCACAGCAGAAAAATTATATGTAAAAAGTTCTTTCCAAATGAATTGCTTTAGAAAATATTGTCATTTGAATAGGGCTTAGGAAATTTCTAAAATTCTCTTGTATGCTCAGAATGTAGGATTCTATTAGGTAATTGTGTTGGTTATATATGTGAATTTTGACTATAGAATAATGAGGAATATTTTATAATAAATGACTAATAGACTAAATCTTATTAACTTATACAGATGTATCTAGTCAAGTATATCAATGTTGAGTGGTGTTATGAGTATTCATAAAGTAGATTATTTTCAAATAGATATTATTCATAAATTTTCATATTATCACAAGTCACAATTTTATTGCATACATGCAGATTTATAAAAAGTCCTGGTCTTTGCATTTAAACAAAAAGACTTTTTATTGACTTTTAGAGAGAGAGAGAGAAACATTGATGTGAGAGCAAAACATCTACCAGCTTCCTGCTTCATGATTGAGCCTGCATCTGGGGCATGTGTCCTGACCAGGAATCAAACCAACAACCTTTCCATGTATGGGACAATGCCCAACCAACTGAGCCATACCAGCCAGGGCTAGTCTTTGCTTTTTTATGGAAACATTAGAGGCCAGGTGCACAAAATCCGTGCACAGGTAGGGTCCCTAGGCCTGGCCAGAGATCAGGGCTGATCAGATTCCTCGCCTCCCCGCCTCCCCGCCTCCCCACCTCCTTCTTCCCTCATCCCCTCAGCACCCTGCCACTGCCACTGGTCACCCACCATGTTCCACACCACCCCCTGGTGGTCAGTGCATGTTATAGCGAGTGATTGAACTCCCGGTCTCCCAGTTGAACTCCCGAGGGGACACTTTGCATATTAGCCATATATCTATCTATAAATAGATATAGAGATAGAGATAGAGATAGAGATAGAGATAGAGATAGAGATAGAGATAGATAGATATTTGGCATTACATATGTTTTGGCAACTAAAACATTAGTAATAAAAGTGTGACTAAATTCATTACAAATATTTCTGGACCCCCATTAGTTGTTAAAAGAATGTACGATTCTATTCTAATCATTCCCTAAAATGCTTGGTTATAAGAAAAATTGCCACTTATCCGCCATAAATTTCTTTTACACTAAAATGAAATGATGTCCTGGTGATTCAAGAACATGTGTTACCAGAGTTAGTTCACCTTTATAAAATATTCCTTGTCAAGGTAATAAGGCACAAATTATTCATTAGTAAAATGATGTTTTCTACTTTTTTAAAACTGACAATACCATGTTACTTAGATCTTGTTATAGATCTGTACATCATTACATCTCACCAAGACACTAAAAAGCTTTCTTTATGGTTTATATTTTACCTGATGAGTCAGAAAATAGTCATATTAATAATAGCTTACAAGTATAGTCTCAAAATAAATGGGCACCATGTGGACATTTAAATCATGGCATCTATTTAGTTTGGTTGCTTAACAAAGTACAGCTCTTTTACTAAACTCTGCAGCCAATGTTGAACAATGTCATTTGTATGTAGAATTTTCATTTAGCTAAAATATTTTGGTTGCTTATATTCTGATTAAAGACCCAGTACACGAAATTCATGCACTCGGGGGGGATAGGGGGGAGTCCCTCAGCCCGGCCTGCACCCTCTCACAGTCCGGAAGCCCTTGGGGGATGTCCGACTGACAGTTTAGGCGTGCTCCCAGCCGGACACCCTTAGCGCTGCCATGGAGGCGGGAGAGGCTCCTGCCACCGCCAAGGCCACTGCGCTGGCCAGCCATGAGCCCGGCTTCTGGCTGAGCGGTGCTCACTCTGTGGGAGCGCATTGACCACCAGGGGGCAGCTCCTGCATTGAGGATCTTCCCCATGGTGGTCAGTGTGCATCATAGTGACCGGTCATTCCACCATTCGGTTGATCTGCACATTAGCCTTTTAGTATACAGGATTTATAGTTGAAGTAGATTTGATTATATGGCATCTTTTATAACCATGTTTACATGCCTTAATACAATATTGTTCAGAATCAATTGTCGTAAAATTAATTAGAACTGTTCTTTACCTTGCACAAGGCATAAATTAGCTATGTCTTAAGTTGCCCAATCAAAAAGATAACAGTTCCTAAAAGCTTTAAATTCGCTAAAAAAATACAGTGGATTTCATGTTATAATGCAAAAGGTCTGAATAAAAATATATATTCATGAACAATTTCTTACTTCAGTGTGCCATGATCATAATGTTACACTCCATTTTTTTTGACTGACATAGTTCTCAAGGTAACATTAAAATTCAATATGTTCTCAGTAAAATATTTTTTACTTTGTGATCTGTGAACCCTTTAAATCCTTTACTAAAAAAAACCCATAAATTTCTGATTTCTCTCTCTCCCACTCTCTCTCTCTCTCTCTTGCTCTCTCTCCCCTTCCCTCACTCCCTCCCTCCTTGTGTGTCTCTGTGTGTGAAACTCTATAAATAAAAATAGAATAATAAAAATGAAGCTAGTAATGAGTTAAATCTAAAATTTTGTATTAAGGAGTTGAAAACAAGGCAAGAAAACTAAGAATATGTATGAATTACATATAATAATATAGTGGGAATAATGGGGTTTGGGTAGAAGGATATGGGAGTAAATCCATTAGATTATCCTAAAACAAGAAAATTAAGAAAAATAATAGTCTCAGCCCCTTGCAGATTAATTAAAGAGTGGGAATTGTGCCAGTGTTAGAGACAACAGTACTATAATCTTGTTTTGAAAGCAATGGCAATGGACCATTTGTCCTGTTGGTTTTACCTTGGGCTGGTGCCCAGAATGGACAATTAATGAAATATTCTAGTTATGGCACTGGCAACATTATCTTGCTGCTGTTAACAAAGTGTCACTAACAACTGTGTGCACAGATCTGATTCTAAGTTTAAATGAAGTGAAAACACAATCAATAAAGGAATGCAATTGTGAAGAAACAAATCAGCAGACAAGGGAAAGGAGCCTGATCTCTGCTCTCTCCTGGGTGTATAGGTTGAGCGAAAGCACAAGCCAACCTGGATAGTTTCATAATAAGGACCATGTTTACAATATGATATCTGGGTATGACTGGATCAGTAATGTAGGATATTGATAGGACTGCAAACAACTGGATATTTGGAGATGCATATACACTTGTCTTTATAAATACACAGGTAAAATAGTCTAGGTAAGTGTATGTTTCAGTTCTCAACAATAACAAAATATATGGTACATTCTGTCCTATCCCCGTTTTAATATTTCTAAATTAGAACTAGTATTTGATATTTTCTCTGTTTCTCTAAGTATTTCTGAAGAACAAATAACCACAAATAAATTAGATTCTTTAAATAACAAATTCTTTAATATTTTACTTCTCTATGGTTTTATCCTAATTGATCTTTATTCTCCCCAAAATGTTATACTAATAGTAATATTATCATTATAAATAATGTACTTTATAATAAAATTCAGATAATTAAATGATTTACTGTATTATATTATTTGGTGCAACAAATTTTATTTTTCTTTTGTTCTTTCTTTAATAGAGAGTATTATAGTTGTTTATTTCTGAAAATTCTCATACTCCACAATGTTAGCCACAATTGGGTCAGCATAGTCTCTTTCAAAATCAGGAACCTGTGCAGGATCAGTAAATCACCGCCATTGTTTCAGTCACGCTCCATAAACACGAGGGCAGTGCTGACAGCTCAACCGCTGCCTTCCAGAGCTCTTTCAGTCACAAGAAATAAATAAATACACTGAATGGAGTCTAAACAATATGATTGTAAATTTCTGGTACAGACCCTTTTGTTTCTATCATACTAGATCTTAGAGTTTTTATATAGCATGATGGTTCTATACAGTAATTGAAAGTTTGATGAAGATGGTGAATTTCTGTAAAAATCTAATTTCTCTTCTATATTGTTTTACATTTGAAAATAAAGACTTAAAAGTGTTAACTGGCAAATAATACCCTTTTTTGTTTTTCTTTCTAATGGAAAATTGAGGTATACTCCCCAGTAATCTATGTAATTTTTATAACGTTGTAAACATTTTTATGTTGGCTTATCAAGCTTACCATTCATATGAACACCCATACTTCATATGCAAATGAAAATACAAAATTCTGAAGATTTTAGTGATATTACCCCAACAGATTAGACTACTCTTCTGGAGATTTGGTTATGTCAAAAGCCCAGCCAGTGTGGCTTGGTGGTTAAGCGTTGACCTATGAACCAGGAGGTCACAGTTCCATTCCCAGTCAGGTCACATGCCCGGTCAGGGCTAGCCAGGTTGCTAGCTGGATCCCAGTGGAGGGTGTGCAAGAGGTAACCAATCAATGATTCTCTATCATAATTGATGTTTCTATCTCTCTTTCCCTTTCCCTTACTCTCTGAAATAAATAAAAAAAACACTTTTTTTAAAAAAAAGGTCAGAAACACCAACATATACCCATATATAGAAAATAGTAGATAGGCAACAACTAAATTAGCCACTGAACTGTGGCCCCATTATTTAATGATTTTGATGAGCTGTGTATCCATTCAGATATCTTAGATAGTAGAGATAATATAGTCCTCCCAAGTAGTGTGCTCTACTTATATACCAACATGGCATCCTTTCAAAGTAACTCAATTTTAAAAATAAGATTTATTAAAAAACCCATAGTTCATAACAAGGGCTTAAAAATAAGTTGCAAATTTTTAAAACTAGCCTCTCTCCCTACCTTAATGTAATCATTTTAATATAAATTTTATTAAAAAGCCTAATGAGGCTGCAGAAAAGTACCACTCTTGAAAAGCCTATATAATAAAAGGCTAATATGCAAATCAACCAAACGGCAGAATGACCGGTCACTATGATGCGCACTTACCACCAGAGGGCAGACGCTTAATGCAGGAGCTTCCCCCGGGTGGTCAGTGCGTTCCCACAGGGGGAGCACTGCTCAGCCAGAAGCCAGGCTCAAGGTTAGCGAGTGCAGCGGCCACAGCAGGAGCCTCTCCTGCCTCCGCAGCAGTGCTAAGGATGTCCAACCGCCAGCTTAGACCCGCTCCTCGACATCCCCTGAGGGCTCCCAGACTGCGAGAGGATGCAGGCCGGGCTGAGGGACCCCCAGAGTGCATGAATTTCTTGCACTGGGCCTCTAGTATACAATAATATCAAATCTTCAGAAAAATTAAGAGGGTTTTTTTCCTCAACTATATTATTTTGCATGATTACTTCATGCACTGGTTATTTTAACCATATGTTCTTAATTGTTTGATATAATGAAAACACCTTCTGATGATGTAAAGAGGTAAATTCCTATGTCCCATTTAACTGATAGCAGTACTTTTAGCAATCGTGTGACCAAACAAAGGACATTTTTTTTCCTATATACAAAAGCTATGTTTTTATTCACAGATTATGGTTACCTTCCAGGATACTAAATTCAAGTATTTAGTTTATCCTCTTGAAATATTCCCACTGAAATTAGGTGGAGTTCTGATTGATTTAACTCTGAACAGTGTGGCTCACTGTAACACAGGCAGTTGAAAATTTATATGGAATACTGTAATTGAAATTGGAATGGGTCACACCCATGATGCTCACTAGAAAACAACATAATTAAAACCACACTGATATATCATATGACCTAGACCTAAATGGAGTCAGCCTTGGACTATTCAGCCGGGCCTGTTTATCTTTGTCTTTTAATAATTTTGCTCATCCTTCTTTAGTACTGGGAAGAAAAGCAAATGGCTTATTTTTTTTTGGAAAACATCCAAACATCTGTATGTTGGTTTCTTATCTCCTAACCATCCAACTAGAGTATAGGCCACTTCCTTACACATGTGGAACTCTGTACATAGACCGTACAAAGTGGGGCAAAAACTCATTTAATTTAGGGAATTTGTTTATATGTCTTCAGAACAAATGTCACTTCCAAATTTTGTATATTTGAGTTTAAACTTTTATTTTTTCCTCGTGATTTCTAATTTTAATGATTGTTTATTTTTAAATTAAAATATTTATTTTATACCTGATAATAATAAATATATTTCAACTGTTTTATTTTTTAAATATATATTTTATTGAGGAAGGGAAAGGGAGAGAGAGATAGAAACATCAATGATGAGAGAGAATCATTGATCAGCTGCCTCCTGCACGCCCCCTATTGGGATAGAGCCCGCAAACAACCTGGGCATGTGCCCTGACCGAGAATTGAACCGTGACCTCCTGGACCTCCTGGTTCCTACTAGTAGGTGGATGCTCAACCACTGAGCCATGCTGGCTGGGCTCCTGTACCCTCCTAATAACCATGTTATTAGTTCTTTGGTAAATAAACCTTTTCAAATTATTCCAATGTGAGTATACCATTGATTTTCTGTAAGAACCTTAAATGACATGACAGCTAATCTAAAACATCTTGTCTCAGTTGTCTCTTGCATATATTATGGTTAATAATAACAATAAAATTCTGAGTAATTACTAATAATAAAGCACTATGAATATGTTACACAATATTAGATATTATATTATTTGCTATTTTAACAATTCTGTGAAGTAGGAGTGCTGTCTCCATATTGTAGATGAGAAAACCAAGACTCAGACATGTTATGCAGTCAGTAAGTTGCAGAGCCAGCCTGGCTCCAGTATCTGTACTTTGAAATACAGATCTAGTACTGGCTCCAACAAGAGGAACCAAGATGAGTAAGCCTTCTCTCTGCCGTTAGGGAGAGTAGCATCTATTTGATAAAATAGTAATTAATTAGCTAATTAATTAATTTGTAAATTTGCATATGTAGACCCACACATACCTATAAAAGACTTATGATTAAGGCAATGAATGATCCGTATCTTGGGCAGACAGATGCTAGAGAAGTTTCAAAAAGTGTGTGTGTGTGTGTGTGTGTGTGTGTTCTTCAAACAAAAAATGTATTAGTTGATATGGAAGAAATCTACTTAAAAACTTTCCAGCAGTCCATCAAAACAGGTTATAACATTGAGAAGTTGCTTGATGAAAAGCAGCATTTATTTGAGCAGGTGCCTATAGTGGGAAGTTTAAGCCATTCTCTGCACACAGTGGAAAATGGCTCAGCAAATTTAAAGCATGAAAATCAAAGTTATGATTACATTCTATTTCCATTTCATCTTACTTTACCGTGCATACTTATTATTTTATGTTGTTTATCCAGCCTATTACCTATTCCCTCTAGTTCTGAGGTCAATGGAATGGCATTTCCCCATTAGAGCATTACAACCTCACACCCTATAATTGGCTAGTGGCATTAGAGATTGTGGTTATGGGAACAGAAAATTCTTCCTTCAATAGAAATGCAGAATTGTCATGATGCTATTTACTTTTATCCATTCAAGCATTATTTGGGCTTATAAGGTTGTTATTTTTTAAGTTTCTTTAACACTTTAGAAATTTGAGGTGTTTGCTATAAATTGGGCTGGCTAAAGACCATTAGACAGAGATGTTTACAACTTGGAGGAGTGCCAGACACTATCAATCCAGACACTTTTATTTTAAAAGAATCTTTAAACATAATTTATAGTTCACAGAGCAGTTGTTTTCACATAGGAGAAGGTACTGCCAAAGTCATTTCAAAGGTAACACACATTTTTTTACAGAAAATTAGAGGAGAAATGTTCTTTGTGTTCTGAATTTTCATTTTATTTTAAAATGCAAAAATATGCTTCTGTATGATAACTCATTTATGATTTGGCATTTCTGTCATCAATAATTTGTAAAAATTAAGAGTAGCAGTTGGCTTATTTAGTTCAGGGAAAATTTTGAATCTTTTCTAAAGACAACAGAACTGAAAACAAAGTTGGAAATCTTTCCATCCCCAAAGTACATCTCTTAGGAGCAGAAATCTAGGCATGTTAGCTTGTCCTTGATAATAACTCTCAACCACTGGCTGGAGACTGGATTTAAGTTCTACCTCATTTTTTATTAACATGCTGGGTTCCTTTGGGTAAGTTTAATCACATGGACCCCAATTTATTTATATAATGAGGAATATCTTTTAGATCAATGATAAAAATACTTTCCAGGGCCAGGCTGTGTCTTCCTTGTTCCTCCACCCATGTGGCCAATAGGCTTGATTGTCACACCTTTCCTTGCTGAACCCAGAGTGTTCCCAGAATCCTTCTCAACTTGATGTGCAAAAAACCCCACCAAACTATCAGTTGATTGGAGATGGTGTGTGAGGTGAAACTAACTTACCATTCTGGGCCTGACATATTAATTTCTGAATCCCAAATGTGCTGCACATACTGTGTCACATGTATGGCAGAAAAATAAACAAAAAGAAAAAATGAAAATTCTCAAATTAAAGTTCTTTATGGATAATGAACTGCTTTGAGTTAATCCTATTTTAAACCAACTGATTTCTCAATTTTTACGATGAAGCAAAACCACAAGGGAGGATTTTTAGAAATAGCAATGCCCAGGCCTTATCCCCGGAGATTCTGATTCAGTTGTTCTGGGGTGGAACCCAAGTGTCACTTTATTTTTTAAAATAATCTAATGTGTAGACAAGGTTCGATGACCATTGAACTTGAGACAGCAAAACAGTAGCACTGAACACCCCTCCTTCCAGATAAGCCTAAAAAGAGGAAGAGGGGAGTGACAGAGGGAGGGAGGGAGGGAGGGAGGGAGGGAGGAAGGGAGAAAAGGAGGTGGGGGGGGAGAGAGAGAGAGAGAGAGAGAGAGAGAGAGAGAGAGAGAGAGACCAGTGCAATTTGCTGTAGTATGTCTTCGTGTAGGAGGTAGGGATATTTTGTTGGCTTTTAATGATTAAGCAGAATCTAAATACGTGTTGAGGAAAGAGAAAATTAAAAATTTCAGGATGAGAAAGCAGAATAGATAAAAAGCACAGAAGTGAAAAGCATTGTCGAAAGTAGAGGAGATACAGAGACTGTTCCACATTGGGGCTGTGAGAAACGAGAGTGGTTCAGTGTATGGAGCTATTGAAATTGGCCAGCTTTTATCTCTTTAGTGTCCCTTAAACAGTTCTATACACATGCAATTAGAAGCATTACAAAAGCCTTCAATCTAGGTTTTAGTGACTGAATAAAGAACTTTACTATTTTTAAACAGAAAATAATTCAAGCATTGGTTCTGAGGCCCTTTGTCTAGTAGGAAATGCTGGTAGCCGGAATCTGTCCTTTCTTGTTTCAACCCCGAAAGAAGTGTCAATTTTTCTGAAAATGTTTTCCTGTAAAAAACAGTGTGAGGCTTTCACTACCCTTGGAAAATAATGTAACTTAGCATCAATGTTGGAGGAAATCTACACTGTAATGGTTACTTTTTCTCTTTATAACAATATTGAGCTCATTGGAGCAGAAAATGAAAGAGTTTACACATCATCATGTCATTATAAAGTACCTCGCATACAGCTTTATAGTGTATGGGTATTCAGTATAGTCTGAAATTAACAAAACAACACCAGTTTATGGTCCCTCTTCTTTGTTTCCCAATGATTGCCCTTTTTTTTCTGCATTTGAGTTTTTGTAGCAGTGTTTCTCCTCATTGAGGCCTTTTTGAGTTTTTTTTTCTATATTTTCACAGCACAACATTCACCCAGCAAGCTTCTCAATTCAGAATGCATTTCTAAAGTTATATGGAAGATAATGGGAGCTCATAAATAACTCGAAACTCGAAAATTCACTTAGCATGAGGTAAAAGTTAATAGATATAACTAGGCCTTGAAAAGGAGCTTTCCATGCAGTTTCTTTGCTATTTAACTTTGAGTTTTGTAGGGAGCTAAAAATAACCCATGCACACCTGTGTTATTGGTGACATTTCATACTAGACTTTAGTCTGTACTGTGTTTCCACTTCAGTGTTGATAGCCAGGCAGTGCTTACATTTATCTGGTAGGTGCAAGTATCAGAGTGTGTAAGTATGCAAGTAAAACCAAGTAATAGCTTGGCTCTGTGTGTGTGTGAGTGTGTGTTTGTCATATCTCATTTCTGTTGACCTATATCAAAGTTTATTAATAAATAAACTAACAATGCTACTAACCAGTTGAATAGACACTGATAGTTATGTTTCACTACAACTATAATTTATCTGTATCAGGCTAATTCCTGATGTGTTCTGGTATCTAGCCTTAGGAAAGGTGTCTCTGTATCAAGTTCAAAGTTAAATCCTCAATCCATGTCAAATATGATCATTAGTTTTCCTTTCCAGAATTGATTAAGGACTAGATACGTGATCCAGGTCTAATCTGTGTGATGTGTAAGTCTGTTGTGAGAAGGTACAGAGAGAGGCTTCTGAAAAATACTTCTACAAATAAAAAAAAATGCATATGAAGGAATATCTTCTCTTTTTCTGGGCATTAGCTTACCTTCCTGCCATGCCTGGGAATATGGCATCCTGCTAGCAAGCATGAGGGGAATTGGTTAGAAGACTGGAAGACACACGAAAGATGACAAAGTCGTTCTTTACTGTTTATTTTTAAATTTATTGAGGTGTAATTTAAACACAGCAAAAATGCGGGTGCAAAAACCTATGAATTTAGTCAAGATATAGATTAATTCTCTTACTCCTCTTTGTGATCAATCACCTTCCTCCACCCATGGCCCTCGGTAACCACTGATTTCTTTTATGTCGTCATTTTGCCATTTCTGTTTCCAGAATATCATATAAATAGAATTATACAGTTTACAGTCTTTGACTTCGAATTTTTTTCACTTAGCATAATGGATTTGAGGTCCATGTATGCTGTTACATAAGACACTAGCTTTTACTTCGTATTGCTGATTAATATTCCATTTTATGCACGGGGACTTTGGTTCTTGATGGTATTCATCCACAGAATTAACAGATCGAAAGCCATCCTCAACTAGGACATAGTGATAAGTGAGACAATAGTTCCCTTTTAAGCTATTTTGGTATTTATTACCCAACTCATAGGAGCTGATATACCAGATTGATTCTTCCTACTGTTAATGGCATCAAGTATCAAATTCAAATATAAGATGATGTATTTATTCTTGCTGGACATTTCACCTAAAGTGAATTCATTTAAAGCAAGTTTGCCTAAAATTACTATCTATAGCTCACTTAAATTCTGCCTTATTAGATTTGGGCACATCACAGTGGCTGTCAACATATAGTTTTGCCTTAACTTTTTTTTATTTAATATGTGTGCTATTCTGTTGTGTTTATGCTGTTACAAGTTGAGGGAGCCTACTTTCTATCAACTAATCCAATATAATTATATAATACAGGTTATATATATAAAAATCTAGTCATATTGTCTATTATTTTTTTCTCCTTTAGGCAATTTACCCTTCCAAACAGGGATAAGCTTGTTATTTTAATCGTTTCTAGCTTTTCTTTATATATTTTTTTCTACTTGAAATGTTTGTCCTTAATAATATAGAGAACCAGCCTGGCTGGCGTGGCTAAATGGTTGGGCATCGACCTATGAACCAGGAGGTCAGGGTTTGATTCCCATTCAGGGTACATACGGTTGCGGGGCCAATCCCCAAAGTAAGGCGTGCAGGAGGCAGCCAATCAATGGCTCTCATCATTGATGTTTCTAGCTCTCTCTCCCTCTTCCTTCCTCTCTGAAATCAATAAAAATATATATTAAAAATAATGTAGAGAACCAATCTAAATGAATTATTCTCCATACTGATGTTCAATTATTTCAGCAAAATTTATTAATGATGGCACCTTTCTAGAAAACAGCTATATCAATCCAAAACATAATAAGCAACATTTATTCACCATCAATTAAGGGGTTTGTTCTTTGCTAAATATTTCACTTATATCCTCTCGTTTATTTTTCACAATTATTATCTCAACTTCATGGATGAGAGAACTAAGCTTAAATCTTGTATCACCCAGAGTAACATGTCCTAACTTAATTTTTCTACACCCAAATTTGTATAATGCCATAAAAATAATGTGTTTTTTTTTGAAATGTGTTTCTTCTGGCTGTAAGGAGAGGGTTTCATTTTATTTCATTAATTCTTCAGTACTTTAAAAAATAAACATGCCAATCCTCTACACTAAAACCCAATGGCTGAGTTCAGTATAAATGCTATAAATGTATCCATATGGTTGATTTCTGTATCTGTTTTATATTTTGAAAATTGCTCTGCTAACAGAAGTAGTAGTAAAAACATAACCAACTTATTGTCAATTAATATGGGGGCCCCTTTGAACCTGACATTCTTCAATAACCCTGTATTCCTTATCAGTCACCTGAAATATAGTTATGTATTTCAATAGATACAATAGTTGTATACTTGTGCCCTGTCATGTGTTTGTCCTCTATCAAAAGGGTTAATCGAGGCATCAAATAATATACTAAAAGCACATTGAAAAGACTGAAAGAGACTTCTGTGGTACTTTATAAAATTTACTTTACATCATGATTAAAGTACCATGAGGTGGTTTTCTAAATCACCCATGAGTGTTTGAACAATGGCATCAATGCCCTTTCCTAGCAAGTCATAAAGCAGGTTGCCCTGGAGGGTTCCTGGTATCCCTGCCCAATGGCTATTTTTCCCCTAATTTGCTTTTATAGTCAGTGAGTGTATTTAGTCATGTCTCCATTAATCATCTCCAGGGGAACCAGCCAACAAAGGTTATGATGTTCTGTTTTAGGATGTCAGGCCTGGTGTTTGCTTGAATACAACAATCTCTTAGACAATTAGCCATGGCAATTTCAAAGCTGGTGCGTGGAGGTCTTCCTTCCATTTAGGAAAGAACCCTGGGAAACTACAAGAAAGGCCACCAAGTAGGGGAATGTCTGTATTGGAGTTATGCTGAGTAAATGTGTGTAATGAATATGCAAGAAGGACTCATACTTCAAGAAACAATTGCTTCTGCCTCTAGCATCCATGTCTTTACATCTTTACTGTAAAGTAATAACATTAAACTCTGCTGCAGCTTTTGGGGCCAGAGCTGCAATAAACAAAGGGAATCCATCATTAGTAGGGGCTATCAGCCTGTAGTTTTCAAATAGATGGTTTATTTCCCCAATCAACTGAAACAGGAATGGCACTAAGGGAAGAAATATGCATAGTGTATAGAACACTATTAGGAGACAACTGGCAAATGCATACTTTGGGAAGCTCACTCTATTTCAAATCCATGTAATCTTGGCCAAACCCTTAGTTTCTCTGTGCCAAAGCTTCCTTACCTTATATAACAAAAATAATGCCTAGCTCATAGGTTTGTTAAGAAGACTAAATCAAATATTTCATGTAAAGTGCAAATAACAGTGTCTGGCATATTATAGGCTCTCAATGGTAGCTACCATCATCTTTATTGTAGTATATACGAATTATAGTTCTATTATAGGATATTACTAGAAGCTTTTTATACCATTTAGGTGCCAGCATTCATCAAATCATTTGAATTTCACAAACCAAAACACCTGGATGTCAAAACCCAAGTTAGTATCTTTGTGAACTAACTAGAATTTGCCAAGAAAAAGACTGGATCATAAAATATGTTCAATTCTTAAATGAAAGATACACAAATGATATAATTCTACTCTGTATGTTATTAAGCATGGTGATACAGTTTCTACAATTTTGTTTTAGTTGTTTAAAAACAATATTTGTTCTTATCTAGAATATGCTATTTAAGAAACAAAAGAAACAGAAAATGAAACCAGAGCTGAGACTGATCCATTATAAGCATGACACCTTTTATTTGAACTTAAAGAAAGATTCTCTCTGCCAGGATTTTCTACTTCTTTCTGTTTCTATTATTTCTTATATCTCTTTGCCCTTGAACTAAGAAAGCATCACCATCCATTCATATATAATATCAACCAGACGATAGGTAGTATGCGTAGAGTGCACATGAATACCCAACACTGCTGGAGGAGATTCACGTGCATTGTATCATGAGACCTTCATAAGTCTATGAGGTCTTCTTATTATCCCCACCTTATTGATGGGAAAACCGAGGCACAGAGAATGTGAGGGACTTGGTCCAGATCATGTAGCTAGTAAGCAAAAGGGCTAGGACTGAAACCCTACAGGGTATGCCCTTTACCACTGTGTCTCATTGCCTCCAAAACTGGCCAATCAGAGTATGGCCATAGTGCTATGCCCCACAAAATATAATCATCCATGTGGCTTGACTGATCATCCAACAATAACCTTACTGGTTAATTTATACAGAATTTAACTTTTCTCTATTCTAACCTCTTTCTAAATATGTTATTTTCCTATCATTGAAAAGTGACAACTGTCATAAACACAAAGCATGGGAGTTACTTGTCTCTGATTTTCTTCTTGCCCACAGGTTTAGTGGTGACACTATCATGATCAGATGCTCAGTCAAAAGAAAGATTGGGCTCCTAATATATGAGTTTAAACTGTAAAGTAATTGAATCAACGTTTTAACACACCTTAAATTGAGTTCTATTCCATTGAGTTTTGTCACAGCTTGATGGGTTGTACTTATCATTAAGATGCCTCCACTATTCTTAGGGAATTTCCTTTAAAACTGAATCACATTTCTTTGTTTTTCTTTTTCATTATCCCTGTTAGTTAATAGTTAAGCATTGAAGGAAGGGGGTTAATTTGGAGAAGAAGCCAAAATTTATTTAAACAAAAATATGGAAGAAGACTATTTTAGTATTTTAGTGGAAAGGAAGACAGAAGGAAGGGAGGGAAGAAGGGAGGAAGAAAGAAAGAAAGAACGAGAAAGAAAATGAGAGAGAAATGGAGACTCTCTATGTGGTTATAGAATATTTTGAGTGCTATTGAGTTGTAAGCATTAGAATACATGTGTAACCTCCAAAGATGACAGCTATAAAGGCAGCATTTATTTTGTGTTTTACTTATAGGCACTGTGTCAAAATCCTAAACTTCTGGATCTCCATGGAGGATAACAGGATGGTGAAGAAAAGGAGTTAGCTGGAATTTGGAATTCCATTCAAACCTAAGCTTGTGTCCCTCTTAGTTGATTTCCTAAGCAGCCAAATTCCCCATTTCTGCATACTGTTCCTACTGGGACCCACTGCTCTGGGATTTGGGGCTGAAATCCAATTACAACTGTGGAGAGAGAATAGTTTTTAATAATAATGGAATCTTACTGTTATTATTCAAAGTTTACATCATCCTGGAACCAAAACGTTTCGTTGGTTACATAAGTCCTTCCATAAACCTGCATTATCTATCACTCTATTCCTAGATTCAAATAGCAAAAAGTACCCACTTTTCTTTCAAGTTTATTTCTCACCTGCCTCAGCTAAGTCACCTCCTGAGCTCTATTCTTCATCATCCTCCTCTTTAGTCTCAGGAAAGAACTCATCAGATTGTGTTGTTCATGACAGAGTCAACATTACGAATTCTTCCTGAGCATTTCCAAACTGTGGCTTGTCTCCAAAGCCAGAAATGCATAATAATGTGATTTCTGTAGTTTCCTACATGATCCAATTTCAGGCATTTGGAGTATTCACACTTTATGTCATTAAGAGGTCTTGTTAAACTTCTTTGTAATTAAAATAGCCCCTAAAATTATTTGTATGGTCAGTAATAGATAAATTATGTGGTCAATTAATGGTATTATAAACATGTGCTTATGTAACCTCCAGACCCAGAAATCTATCATAAATAAATAAAGCAGAATTTAAATCCTGTGAGAACAAATTACATGACTCCAGTTTCCCTTAGGAAACAGCTGTACTGAATCAGGTGGATTGATGAAGGCCAACTACACTTGGCCCTGAGAGTTGGCCTTAATTAGCATCCATG
Organism: Myotis daubentonii; assembly: GCF_963259705.1. Taxonomy (NCBI): domain Eukaryota; kingdom Metazoa; phylum Chordata; class Mammalia; order Chiroptera; family Vespertilionidae; genus Myotis; species Myotis daubentonii. The sequence goes on from NC_081845.1 coordinate 35,618,874, forward strand.
ACTCTCACTAAAATTTACAAGGATCAACTTTCCATGGACATAATGGTCCCTGCCTTTTTGTTATCTCATATCGTGCTCATTGGCATCCACAAAGCACTTTAATATGTTCAGGATCTGTGTGTACAACCTTGATAGCATCTTATGCCTAAGGCTTTTTAGGTTTGTATGATATTTTCTCAGATATACTGAACAGATTTCCATGAAACTTTTGGATTATTAAGTGAGAATTTTCCTTGCTAGCTAGAGGTAATTTGAGTAAAATCCAACAGTAGAAAATTCTTATGTGTATTTTCACAGGCATTTATAGCAGATGCCAATTGCTAAAGGCAAAGTAATTTTATTTAGCAGAAATAGCCATTCGGGTCAGGTTTCTCAGAGCATCACATCACCTGAAATTTTATATGCATCTAAGCTCTGTGAAGTTTACATGGAAAGAACATCTCTGCAGACAGCTTCAGGAGATGCACAGGGAATCCATGAACCACAATAGTTGTGTTCTTTCCACTAATTGCCCAACCCGGAAATTGCCACAGGGTGCTCAAGAGATTGGCGAGATCATTTGAAAATCTGTAGATGGAAGTGAAAGCAAATTTTATAGAAACCAGTAGGAGTTATTCAGATTATTAAAATATATTAGGAATAACATTGATTTTGCCAGATAACTCAGAATTTAGTCATTATTAATTGTTCTAAGGAAGTTAAAGATTTTCTGGTTTGAAAGGAAGTGGCAATGACTCAAACTGTGCCAAATGGGTCAACATTTAATAGTCATATCTCATTTACTTATGAATTTGGAGCCACTTTTGATACCTATTTAACCTGAGTAAATGCCTCAGTGGTTGAGCGTGGACCTATGAACCAGGAGGTCATGCTTTGATTCCTGGTCAAGGTACATGCCCTGGTTGTGGGCTCAATTACCAGGAATGGGCATGCAGGAGGCAGCTGATCAACGATTCTCATCATGGAATTTTCTATCTCTCCTTCTCCCTTCCTCTCTAAAATTAATTTAAAAAATTACAAAAAAGAATAAGATTAGCCATAGAATATTTCTTATTCTGACTAGATCTGAACATAGCTGTTAATTTTGATAAAATTATATTGCAAAAACCATAGGAAAACTTGAAAATATATTTAAATGAAAAATAAGGCATCAAAGCATAACTGCTCTTAATATATTGGTATATACTCAAGCATCTTGGTATGCACATAAGAATGCATATATAAGTATAATATGCATTACAATATATAAATTATACAACTATAAAAATAATAGGTAACATATATAATATAAAATATGACATAATGAAGCTTTTATTTTTCTTAAATACTGGGGATGGAGCCTGCAACCCGGGCATGTACCCTGACCAGGAATCAAACCAGTGACCTCAGTGCTCAATCCACTGAGCCACACTGGCTGAACAATAAAGCTTTTAAATAAAAACTATATTCTACAACAATACAACTCACTATTTTTCATTCTAGCTTCTGATCTGTATTCATATTTTTACCTAATTGTAATCATAAAATTCATACCTCAATAACTACTTTATTAAAAATAATTATAACCACATTTCTATTGCTTAAGGCACAATTTTTTAATACACATAAATCTCAAAGTCATCCAAGAAGTGAAAAGCCATGGCATTTACATCAGTGGTGTTTTAGCCTTTTTGGGTGACAACTCAGTAGACTTATTTAAAAAAAGCAATAACGTAAAAAATTCCAAACATCTTACTTCCATATGGGAAGCAGCTGTTCTTTCTCTGGTGGTGAAGGGAGTTTTGCGTGCTCTCTGCTCTATCTGGCCTGCGGGGGCCCTGGTCAGTAAGATCTCACTCCCGCTCAGATGCATCTTTGAGTTGGTGATGATACAGATAACATTTATTGTAATTTATTCTGTGGTACGTACTGTGCTATGCATTTTATGGTCATTATCTTATTTCATTCTCCGACTGCCATTTTAAAGATGAAGGGTCTCAGACATAGAAAGGTCACGTATCTTACCCAGGGTCACATAAGTAATGAGCGGCAGAGCCAGGATTTTTATCTGCTGTTGCCAGAGCCCTTGATCACCAGTATGAGGTTATCCTGATAGCTACATTCCACTATTGATTGGGAGATTCATAATTGGATGTCTTTTGCTGAAACCCTCCATATCCTATCAATTGTCATCACTTCTTGGGGTAAATACTTCTGGCTTTCAGAAGATAGGCTCACCTTGGAAAATCTATCATCCAACTCGCTGGAAAGTTCCGGACACACCGTTTCTTTTCTAACATATCCTCCTCATTTCTTGTCTCAGAACCTTGGATGAATTTCCTACCCAGAATCAATCATTAACTATTTCTACTTTATTTCTTTCCTCCAGAGCTGTAAGCTTTATGCCTAACCCCAAAATCAACCTGCATCTAGTTCTGTTATCTTCAGATTTTTATCCATTTGAGACATTTGGAAGATCCCCTGGAATTACTATAGCAATTCAACTCAAAAGTCTTACGTATAGTGTTCCAGTTGCTCAGGTCAAAATTTTTGGAATCAAACCTGAATCTTCTTTTCCTCTCGTACCCTACATCCAAAACATCAGCAAACCCTATAGATTTTACTTTCAGTGTATTTTCAGGGCACAGTATTTTAGGATGCAACCACTTCTTACTTTTCTTCATTGCCATGACCCCGATCCAAGTCCCTAGCATGCCTTTCCTCTTCCCTTGCCTCCCTATTCTCTGATCCACAAGAGGTCAGCGAACCCTATAGATTTTAGTTCTGTCAAATTGGGTCACCTTTCTGCTCAAAGCTTTCTAATGGCTTCCCATTTCAGAGCAAACGCCAGACACCCACAAGGCCCTTCATGCTCTGTTCCCCACTTCCTCAGCACCCTATCAATCTCCCTCCATTCTGTGTGTCTATCCAAACTGGCCACCTAGACTTTCTCAAATAAACCAATCACTTTTATACCTCATGGGCTTTGCAGTTGTTTTGCTCTGTGCCTGGGACATTTTTCTGACCAATAAGAGACATGACAATTCTTCATCTTATTGCACATCTTTGCTTATAAGCCATTTATTCAAAGAGGTCATTTCTGCTCACTCTATATAAAATAGCAACTCTCAACCTCAGTGTTTTTTATTCTGTCTTTCTTTGTTTTCTCTCCAGCCATGTTACCCAAACCTGACCTATAATTATTTATTTCTTTAATTGCATATTGGCCTTGCTACCATAATACAATCTCAGTAAGGACAGACTCTGCTGTGTTTACTGCTATATTGTCAGCTTAAAATAGAGTCTACCCCATAGCAAATATATGTTGAATGCATGAATGGAATTCACTTCACTTTTGGGGGTATCATTGGTTTATTATGACATTCGTTACTTTGGAAGTAGGGTGCTTAATAATGCAAGTCATTTGAAAAGTAGTACATAAATATTTTTGAGGTTTCTTCCATGTTCTACCCATAACTCTCCTTAAGAAAACTGTGATAGCTTTTAAAGCTATTATGACAAGGACAAAATTCATTTTCCCCAAAGGGGGTCAAAATCTACTTGTTGTTTTATGGAACATTGCTACTTTCTCCTGAGACACATTTAATAAAAGCCACCAGGCAGAACAGAAAATGTCAACTAAAATAATTATGGATATCTTCACAAATTGAAAATTGATTAGAATTAAATATTCACCAGCCAAGTTGGCCTCTAATGATTATCATTTAGAAGATGAAACTAAGATCAAATGTGGGTTTTTTTAAGTACCCATATAAAAGATGACTTACACCAAATACCAGCTAATATAAAAAGAAAGGAGGAGACATGGACTAATGGAAGGAAAACGATTTTGATTTTTTTTTTATTTTTCGTGGTTTATTGTGACCAGGGCTGAACTGATCTATTTACAGTTTCCAGGGAAAGAAAATATTTTTTCTGACTTCAGCTGAAGAGAGATCCTGACAGAGCTTTCCTGCTCCTCATCTCCCGTGTCATCCGTGTTTGCCGGGAGAGGAATCTGGTGGTTTTCCAGCTAAGTGGTTACAGCTGTTTCCACAGCATCAGTCAGATGGAGTTTCTGCTCATGTTGACTTTGGCTGAAGTCTTCCCCTGGAGCCCAGCAGCATAAGAGCATTGGCTCTGAGGCCTGGAGCTCTGCACAAACATTCCAGTTTCTGAGTTCTTAACATTCACATTTGATGGATTCTTCTCCTAATTTCTCCTGGAGGGAAGTCAAAGACACTGGAGAGTCCCCTTTGCCCTGTGACAACCATGGTACCCCCCACCCCTGAACCCTTTTCCTTCTCTCTATATAGCTGAAACCCTGAAAAAATAATAACATGTACAAACGATGCCAATCGATGAAAATATGCATTCTTTTAGATATGTTTCAACACATTTTGACAGTTTTCTGAAATACCAGACTCCTTTGAAGACTTTAAAAATAAAAGGAGAAAAAGAGGCTGTAAAGTAAACCTTGAAATATTTGTGTCAAAAGGAACTATGAGAAAAATTGAAATGTAGTTATAGAGTTAATTAAGGGGGTCAGCACTTATTAATGCTATTTTGAAAGCCTTTCAAAAATAGAAAATCTAATGCTTACTTTGGTTAAAAATAGTTTTATGTGGATCCTCACATTTATTCTAAGAGGCAAAATTAAGAATTGATTGTTCAGAACCTGAAGGATTGAACACAAAATGTTATAATAAAATGGCAATAGGAAATGGTCCATTTTTGTTAACTTCCCAGCATCAAATGAGTCCACACTCATAATGGACAAAACCTGCCTGCATTTGAATAGCAGTAGAGGAATATGGCTTTGGTTTCTACCAAGGGATTCCAATTGTGAATAAAAGAGAACATTCTGACAAAGGTTATGAAAATGATAATTTGGATGACAAAAGAGACCTTTAAATCTTTTGGCTGGCAAGTTCTGAAAGCCTGCTTTTAAGCTTATTTTAATCTGCCAGTATAGTCAAAGTAGGCATTAAAGTGGCATTAAATGACATTTCAAAGTTCCATAAGTTCACTACGATGGTATTTACTAGTATGTAATGCTACACTAAGACATAAAATGGTAAATGCATGGTGTATTTATTTTACACACACACACACACACACACACACACTCAGGCAAATTTTACGTATCACTACAGTATTGTATATGTTCTTAAACTCTATGAGAGCATAGCCCTTGCTTTTTATACTGATTCATTGGATAAAGTGCATAACAATGACCATGTTTACTGTGTTATTTGCAACATTGTTGTAAGAGTAGACAAATGAAATACACACTGTTCCTGTAGTTGAGGGCAATGTAAATGCATGGAGGATCAAAAACTTTCCCTTTGGTGATACAGTGTGAAGTGTCAGAGACTCTGGAGATAGGTTGACTAGGTTTAAGTCCTATCTCAGTCCCTTGCTAGCTATTTGATCCAAGGCCAATTATTTATGTTCTATGCCTCAGTTCTTTTCATCTGTAAAGTGAGAATAACAAAGGCATTGAATCCATACACTTTTTAAATGATTTTTTTTCTTTCTTGATTAAGGTATCACAATAAGTGTCCTTATTCCCCCATTGCCCCTCCACCCCCCACTCATGCCTTCACCCCCCGTTGTCTGTGTCCATTGGTTAGGCTTATATGCATGCATACAAGTCCTTTGGTTGATCTCTTCTCCTTACCCCCACCCTCCCCTACCTTCCCTCTGAGGTTTGATGGTCTGATCGATGCTTCTCTGTCTCTGGATCTGTTTTTATTCATCAGTTTATGTTCTCCATTATATTCCACAAATGAGTGAAATCATGTGATATTTATCTTTCTCTGACTGGCTTATTTCGCTTAGCATAATGCTCTCCAGTTCCATCCAGACTGTTGCAAATGGTAAAAATTCCTTCTTTTTTAGCACAGTGTAGTATTCCATTGTGTAGATGTACCACAGTTGTCTAATCCACTCAACTGATGATGGGCACTTAGGCTGTTTCCAATTCTTAGCTATGATAAATTGTGCCGCTATGAACATAGGGGTGCATATACCCTTTCTGATTGGTGTTTCTAGCTTCTTGGGATATATTCTTAGAAGTGGGATCACTGGGTCAAATGGGAGTTCCATTTTTAGTTTTTAGAGGAAACTCCATACTGTTCTCCACAGTGGCTGCACCAGTCTGCATTCCTACCAGTAGTGCACGAGGGTTCCTTTTTCTCCACATCCTTGCAGCACTTGTTGTTTGTTGATGATAGCCATTCTGACAGGTGGGAGATGGTACCTCATTGTCGTTTTGATTTGCATCTCTCAGATAATTAGTGACTTTGAGCATATTTTCATATATGTCTTGGCCTTCTTTATGTCCTCTTCCAAAAGATACCTATTTAGGTCTGTTGCCCACTTTTTTATTGGGTTGTTTATCTTCCTTTTGTTAAGTTGTATGAGTTCCCTATAAATGTTGGAGATTAGACCCTTATCGGTGATAGCATTGGCAAATATGTTCTCCCATGCAGTGGGCTTTCTTGTTGTTTTGTTGATGGTTTCTTTTGCTGTGCAGAAGCTTTTTATTTTGATGTAGTCCCATTGTTTATTTTCTCTTTAGTTTCCATTGCCCTAGGAGCTGTATCGGTGAAGAAATTGCTTTGGCATATGTCTGAGATTTTGCTGCCTGTGGATTCCTCTAATATTTTTATGGTTTCTCATCTTAAATTAAGTCCTTTATCCATTTTGAGTTTATTTTTGTGTATGGTGTAAGTTGGTGGTCTAGTTTCATTTTTTTGCATATATCTGTCCAATTTTCTCACCACCATTTATTGAAGAGACTGTCTTGACTCCATTGTATGATCTTGCCTCCTTTGTCAAATATTAATTGAGCATAGTGGTTTGGGTTGATTTCTGGGTTCTCTATTCTATTCCATTGATCTATATGTCTGTTCTTGTGCCAATACCAGGCAGTTTTGAGAACAGTGGCTTTGTAATACAGCTTGCTATCTGGTATTGAGATCCCTCCTACTTTGTTCTTTCTCAGGATTGCTGCAGCTATTCTGAATTCATACACTTACAAGGATTAAATACATGTTCAATTTAAGGTGATTATATAGCATCAGCATATAATCAAAATCCACTCTCAGTTTTAAAAAATGATGATTTGCCCTGACTGGTTTGGCTTAGTGGATAGATTGTCAACCTGTGGACTGAAAGGTCCCATGTTCAATTCTGGTCGAGGGCATGTACCTTGGTTGCTGGCACATCCCCAGTAGGGGGTGTGCAGGAGGCAGCTGATCAATGTTTCTCTCTCATCGATGTTTCTAACTCTCTATCCCTCTCCCTTCCTCTCTGTAAAAAATCAATAAAATGTATTAAAAAATAAATTTAAATGATGATTTTGTCATTTTTTAAATTCCAATAATGCAACTAACTATTGATCTTTATTTTAAAGAAATGGCGTGTGTGTGTGTGTGTGCGTATTCTGTGTTTTACTTTGTCATGATCCCAATTTTCTTCTTTCCACCAAAGTTTGCAGGGATATTCTTTCCCAAAGGTGCATTCTTTAAATTAGTCAGTGTTACATTGTAGGAGACTGTCATGGGAAAGGACTCAGTTACTTTTGCCATTTTCTCAGGGGAACCTTTTAAAACAATCTCTTCAGCAGCTGACACCTTTAACTCTAATAATCTCAGGCCTTGATGAAAACACTTTATTTTGTAGGTTATGGTTAGAGAGAGGAAATTATTAGCTCTGTAAGATAAATATGAGCTCCATTAACTTCTGATACCTTGTTTAGCATTACTCATGTGTTGATCTTATGCTCTGCTTTTGTCCAAATAAGATGCAATAGTATCAGTATCAATTTCCGAAAGATGGACTGAAAATGCTTTTCTGGTGATGAAGCTGATATACAATATTTAAGTGATATGCGCTTTTATTTTCTCATGGGAGACTGAATATTAATTGTGTTATACATTTGTTCTTAGCCTATGTGAAAGTTTTGAAGCAAATGTGTTAAAGGTTATGCTTTGCCATATAAATTTCCCAGAAGTTGTTGAGCTCAAATGAATCCTACATACAACTGTAGAAATTTTTCAGAAATTATTTAAATTTTGTATATAGTTGTGCTGTTTAATTCTAGCCACTGCACTGAATGTCCTCTATAACATTGTGCCTGTAGTCATCTAATATAAGCCTGAAATTTTAAGTGATGATAATTTCTGGAAAAGTCCTGGGCTTTGTTGCATATATGTTTATTTATTTGTAGCATTATTCTAAAGGTAGCCAAATAAAAAATATTCTTAATATGATTGTGGTTATTTATATCCCACTTTCTATTTCAGGACATTTTCAAAGTATGTAAGATCAAAAAGTCAACTGTGACAGCATCATGTGACACCTAAGGGAATATATATATATACTGGATAAATGAAATTTAGGAGAAATAAAGAAAAATTAAGAGTAAATCCAGAAAATAAATACAGGCTATATTTGGGTCAGATATTCAAGTAATAACATAGATTTTAAAATAACTGACAAAATAGATCATATATGTATATCATATTGTAAGATGGAGAATTTCATCCAAAATAGAATATATTAAAAAATAAATGATAATACTGGAACTGAAAATATCGATATTTGCAATTATTAAATCAATAAATAGGTATAATAGACACAAAACTTCAAAGAAAAAAATTTGTAAATTAAAAGGTAGGTCACTAGAAATCATCCAGACTAAAGCATGTAGACAAGGAAAAATATAAAACAGAGAAGAGTAAAATAGGCATGTGGAGCGCAGTGAAAGTAAAAAGATATAACAAATAAGCTATTGGAAGTAGAAGAAAAGATACAAAATATAGAAAAGCAAATTTTGAGGATCATATGGATGAAAATTTTTTTAAGTTTCAAGCCAAAGATTCAAGTTGCTCTGAGTCTCAAGCATTACATGGACAGCTAAGCACATCATTGTCAAGTTGATAAAGACCAAAGATAATTAGAAATTTCTTAAATTTAATATCCTCCCACAAAGGACCAAAAAATATTAATAGTTGAATTTTCAATAGAAATGACACAAGCCAGAAAACAATGGAATATTGGAAGAAAATTACAACCAACCCAACCAAAAGATGCATACTGAGGAAAATGCTAAGAGAAGTCTTCAGATTAAAGAAAGTAATCTCTGTTGAAATCAGAGAAATAAGAAAGGGAAAAATCCTTGGTAAAGGTAAATGTGTGCATAAAACTCAATAAACATTTATGTTAAAAAGTAACAATAGTGTCTTTTGACATTGAAAATGTATGTATAATTCAAATGCATGGCAACAAGCATAAAACGTTGGAAAGGATAAATGGGCCTAAAGGGTTTTTTAGTTTCTTAAATTATCTTGAAAAATGTTAAAGTAATAATTTATAGTTGACTCTGTAGATTAGGTCAAATAATTAAAGGATAAATGTTGATGTATTTATTCTTTAATTAGTGTAAATTATTTAATTTAGTGTTAAGAAGGTAAACACTACAGGAGATAAAGTACAGTTATAAAACCTAAAAGAAGACAGAGATGAAAAAATTAAAATACATGATTAATCCAAAAATAAGTAATAAAGAGCAAAAAAAAGAAACAAAGAAGAGATGGAAAAAAATAATAAATGAATGGTGAGATTGGGATACCCAAATATACTAGTACTTCTATTAATATAAAGTAATGCTACAATTAAATAAGGGCTCAATATCAATCCCAATTAATTTTATCTAATTTGTTTTAATATCATTCAACCTTATGAAGGACATTTTGAAATTAGATTCTGTAAATGAAGTTTTTAAGCATCTTGTCCAATTTTCCCAACTTATGAATTTCTAATAAAATGCTGGATATAGTGTAAGGACTCTTTTTTTAAGGACTATAATCTTTCAGCAGATCTGCAAAGATTAAGTGGCAACTTTAGAGTTCTTATCTCTGAGGAAGGAAAAATGAAACTGGGTTGATGAATATAGGGATTTTCAATTGTAAATTTTGCAAGAGAGGAAAAGAGTGAGCTCCATCAAATGTGCAAAGTATTTGTGTGTATGTGTGTGTGTGTGTTTGTGTGTGTGCAAAGCATTAACATTTCCTTAATCCATGTCCTGAGCACATGGATTTTTTTACAATAAAATTCTTTAAGCTTATATTTAAAATATGCAATGATATAAAAAGGGGAGATGGAGCATCATTATCATATGTTGACTCATTTTATAAGATTCAATTGTTAATTACTCCGAAGTATTTTGTGGCAACTTTCATCCTAAAATTATTTTGGAGAAATTTGTTTTACCATATGACTTACCTGTCTAAAAGTGAATTGTTTCTTCATTGCTTATCAGAGCTGAGTCAAAGATAGCTATAGGCACTCATCAAATACCTGCAATTATTTCTAAGATAGAAGAATTAGAGATGACAGAAAATGCCAAGTAATGAATAATAAACTTAAATGATAGAAAATTTAGACCAAAATTCTTCCTTCACATCTGGTTTCTGAGCAATGTTGGTTTGCATAGGATCGGAATTGTATTAATCTTTCTTCCCTTGCTGCTTAAGTAATCTCTGTTTCCTTTTAATGGCTTTAAATATGTATTTCTGAAAAGGCAGAAATAAGTAATTTTTAATTTAATCACATTGTTGTCAATCTGCCAATCAGTCTGGTCAGAAACTAATGTAGAATAAGAAAGAGAAATTGAGACAAGTATTAGAAACACCATACTATCTTTTAGATTAGTAATTATAATATAATCAACTTGAAAAATTGAGTGTTAGAGGAAAAGTGCCTTAAAATTAAAAAACACAGAAATGTCTTCAAGTCTTTCTTGGCATTAGAGAAGTCTATTTTAGAAGGCATTTTCTGATAGGGTCACACTAGATCATCTAATATGAAAAGACTCCGAGGGTAAGTTTTTGAACTACTTAGCTATAGAGCCATGAAAGAATATTTTATTCCCCAGGCAAAGTCAGTCTATTGGAAAACTTCAAATTCAATTTTTTTTAGGATAAATTGCACTTTGAACTGGAAAGAACCCTAAACAGTAATGCAATTTAACCACCACACTCCAATGATGAGGAAACCGAGGCACCCTTGAGTTAGCGTCTTGATCAAAATAATTAAGAGTCGAGGGCAGAGGCAGGAGTAAACTCATTTATAATCTATAATTTGACCTTTTTGCTTTTTAAGTTTACTCCATTTAATAGATGTTGCCGTTAAAAATATTTAGCTCATCTTTGCTTTAGAAATGCTTCTTGGAACTCTCGATGGGGATTTCTATGAAACTTACCTCTGGGTTCTCAATGCAACCAGCTGACTGTGTATGAGATCACTGACACTTTTCAATGCAGGTGCCTTTGAACATGCTCAGATTCCAGGCCAACTGCCAAATTGCCTGGGCCCACAGAGGCCCTGAAAACCACCTGGTTGATCTTGAAGACCTGTCCATATTTGTGTCCCTTCATTCGTAAGAAAGTCACTAGACCATCTGAGTTCTGAAGAATTCCGTTAAGTATGGTGAAGAACAAACATTTTTTCTAAGCTGATCACTATTTATATCTTCTTGTTTCCATTCCTTTCATAATATTAAGAACTGCCAGTTCTGACAATCAAAAGAAGTCACACAAATAGGTTGCTAAATCAGTCTAGAATTTTTTTTCTGGATGTCTGCCACATTCCAAGTGGTGTGCTGAATGTATCTGGAAGTATCATGAATACAGGAGAAACTGGACAACCAGGTCCTCCCCCAAGCTATTTTGACTCAGAATCCATTTTGGTGATCCTTGTCTGATGTAGACAATCAGTACATCTTTTATTCCCAAATCATCATACTTGAAGACAGTGATCCAGTACACTTAGTTATTGCAAATACTTGGAATTTAGCCCAGATCATATTGACAAAGGAAGACCCCTATTTAGTCTTTATTCGGAGTCTGTCTTGTGATCTAATGGAGAGCCCTGACACAGTTCAGGTCACTTCTCCTGCTGCCACCAACATCACTGCAGCAACTTCTGCTGCCCTTCCAGAAATCACCTCAGTTCCAAGCTGAGATCAAAGTAAAAGAGGTTGACTTCCAGGAGAGAGAAATCAATGAGGTGAGGACCCAAAGGAAAAACAGCTACCAGTTTTGTAAGACTAGCAAGAGGGTAGAGGAATAATTTTTTTTGTCATATTTACCTTATTGTTTATTGAAACAATAAAGGATTTTTTTCACCTTTGTTGCAAGCATCTGTTGAACATCTGTTACAAAATTTGACCTATATGTATTTTAAAATTAATCATGTTAGCCCTAACTGGTTTGGCTCAGTGGATAGAGCATCGACCTGCAGACTGAAGGGTCCCAGGTTCAATTCTGGTCAAGGGCATGTACTTTGGCTGTGGGCACATCCCCAGTCAGGGGTGTGAAGGAGGCAACCGATCGATTTTCTCATCGATGTTTCTAACTCTCTATCCCTCTCCCTTCCTCTCTGTAAAAAATCAATAAAATATATATATTTTTAAAAAATTATCATGTTAGCTCAAGCAATGATACCTATTTGTCCCTGTTTTACACAAGAGATGGTTTCTAGTGCTGAATAAGGAGGGGATTGGTTTATATACGAAATTAAATCAGGGAAAACAAGAGTTCAGAGTCAACTATTACCATTTGTGTATTCTTCACCAAACATGTAGGGCCCATTAGTAAAACTATTTAAAAAACAGAATTTGATGAAACATAAACTATTATCTTTCTTATTTAAATTTTTTCATCTAAAATATTACTAATAAGAGCTATTAAACTGCTTAATATATATTCTGTTTAATACATATTGAACACAGGAATACATTTTCTTAGAAAACCATTTTGTTTCCATATGGACCTGAGACTTAATTACTAGAACATCAAAATAGTTCTGAGAAATACCATACCAAGTACTCTGATCTCAAGTGAGTATAGTAATTAACTTTAAAATATTAAATACTGTATAAGAATAAGATAGGACTCTGAAAACTGTAAAAATATCCCAGAAATATTATGAATTTAGAATTTGAATCAAAAATGATTCTTCAAACATCAGAAAAAGAGATGTAATATGGTAGTTCTTCAATGAAAAATTGAGCAATGATTACTAGTCATAAAAGTTTTTTTTAACTTTTTCCAAAACCTGTAGAATAAAAACTAGCTTTAAATGGATTTAACGGAGAAACAGATAACAGACAGTTCAAGTTCTCGAGCCTTTTAGAATTGGGTGTCAATTTGCTCACTGCCGGGAGCCGGTCCATCCTTGCTGTTTCAAAGACCTGGCATATATGGCATACTGATCTTAATATGTTTGCTCACCTTCTTGGCACTATGTGTTTTAACCAAGGTCTCCTCTCTGAGAAAGGTTGTTTCCTCAGGTAGGGATTTTCCCCTGAAGTTAGGGAGGGAATAAAGCCCCTTAACTAAGTGCCAGGCGGGTAATTAATCACTTTAACTACAAACAATCATGCTTAAGCTACATAATCTTTACTCCCTGGAATGGAGATAAGAAACGCCCTAACCTTTGGAATAGAGATTTATAGGATTGAATCAACTGGTATAAATACAGATGTAACAAGACAACAGGACAGAACTTAGATGAAGATCCTAGAGACTGAACCTGGCTACAGAATCTGGATAGAATATGGCAAGAGAACCTGACTAGAACCTGGTGACTGAATCTGGCTGGAGAACCTGGCCAGAACCTGGCTGGAGAACCTAGCAAGAGAACATGGCTACAGAACCTGGCTGGAGAACCTGGAGAACCTAGCAAGAGAACATGGCTATAGAACCTGGCTGGAGATCCTAACCAGAACTTCGCTGGAGATCCAGACCAGAACTTCGCTGGAGATCCAGACCAGAACTTGGCTGGAGATCCTGGCTAGGCTGCTGATCAACTGAACGCTATCTCCGTGTCATTCCTTCTTCGCCAACTCCGTCCATACCTTTGGGGACCCCTGGACCTGCTGGGGCTGGACCCCAGCAGCTCACTCTAATTTTTTTGGTTTGGGAGAATGGAACTGTGTTGCATGAAGCTCTGGGGAGTCAGAATGGACTGGGCCTAAAGGACATACAACTTAAAGTTAAAATATTCCTTAGAATGGCGAAGCCAAGGTTTTCACCTTTTGACCATGATCTTTCTTAACAAGATAACAAAACACCTTCCTTCCAGATAAAACAAAGGTTTAAAAAATTAACCAGATTGAGGAGCAAGGAGAGTGATGAGGAAGGAGTGCAGGCAGTGCAATAATATGTCACTGTGTGAGAGGGACTGACATCTGCTGGTTTTGTGGCCATTGACCAGTTAGTGTCCCTGTCTATTTCTCATCTGTAATACAATGATCAAAATAATAGTAATATTGAAGCAGTTGTTAAAGGAAAAATAATAAAGGAGAAAATAAAACACTTAGCATGGAAGTACTAAAATAACTGTCAGCAAATGAGAAAACTGAGTGATTCAGCAGAGCATGGAGGGAGGGATCAGTGAAGAGTGATCTGGGTATAAGCTTGCAATAAATGTCTTTATCTATAACTAGAGGCCCGGTGCACAAAATATGTGCACAGGTAAGGTTCTCTAGGCCTGGCCGGTGATCAGGGCCGATCTATGGGGCAACCAGTGGGGTGATCAGGGCCCCCACTCGCACCCACCTTGGCCTGGCACCACCTGCTCACCTGCTCCACCATCCTGCCATGGCCCCGCTCTCTTCAGGACCCATCGGTACCAGCAGTGCCTCTACTGCAGCCTGCTACCAGCACCACATCCCCAATGCCTGCCATGTTCTGCACTGCCCCCTGGTGGTAAGTGCAGTTCTAACACCCAGTCAATCGAACTCCTGCCTGTGAGGACAATTTGCATATTAGCCTTTTATTAGATAGTACTAGAGGCCCAGTACACAAAAATTTGTGCACTCGGGGGGAGGGGGGGAAACCCTCAGCCCGGCCTGTGCCCTCTCGCACTCTGGGACCCCTTGGGAGATAACGATCTGCTGGCTTAGGCCTGCTCCCGGGTGGCAGAGGGCAGGCCCAATCCCTAGGTGCAGCCCCTGGTCAGGCTCAAAGCAGGGCCGATTGGGGGGTTGGGGCACCGCTCCCCCCTGTCACGCACAGAGCAGGGCCCATCAGGGGCTTGGGGCACCTTCCCCTGTCAAGAACAGAGCGGGGCGGATAGGGAGGTTGTGGCCCCGCCCTCTGTCACACACAGAGCCGCAGGGCGATCAGGGGGCTTGGGCGCTGCCCCCTGTCACGCTGATCCCAGTGCCAGGAGGCCTCACGGCTCTGCTGATCCCGGTGCTGGGAGGCATATTACCCTTTTACTATATAGGATAGAGGCCTGGTGCACGCGTGGGGGCTGGCTGGTTTGCCCTGAAGGGTGTCCTGGATCAGGTTGGGGGTCCCCACTGGGGTGCCTGGCCAGCCTGGATGAGGGGATGATGGCTGTTTGCAGCTGGTCACACACCCTTCAGGGTGGGGGTCCCCACTGGGGTGCCTGGCCAGTCTGGGTGAGGGGCTGAGGACTGTTTTCAGGCTGGTGGGTGACTGAAGCTCCCAACCGCTCCTCTTTTTCTTTTTCTTTTAATTTATTCTGGGCCAGCTTTAGCTCTGAGGCTTGGCTCCAGCTCTGAGGCCTCGGCTGCTGAAAGCAGGTATCTGGTTTGTTTGGGTTCTATAATCAAAACACTGTTTCAACTCCAGCTCTGAGATCCCAGCTGGCTGAAAGGAGGTTTCTGGGGTTTTGTTTAGCTTCTATATTTGTAACAATGTTTCAAACTGCAAGCTCAGAGGCCAGCAGCAGCAGGTGGGGAACGTTTGAGTCCTCAGTCACTGAAGCAAGCAAGCCTCATGTTCACTTCAAGCTGCCTGGCTGCCGGCCGCCATCTTGGCTGGCAGTTAATTTGCATATCGCCCTGATTAGCCAATGGGAAGGGTAGCAGAGGTACGGCTAATTACCATGTTTCTCTTTTATTAGATAGGATGTGCTAGAGGAAGAGCACCCTTGGGGAGGGGTTAGGGAACAAGAAACTAGATCCTGCTGTTGTGGGGGAAGATAGTCTCAGCAAACAGTTCTAGAAGGATACCGAACTTGTTGATAACCAGTAAGGAGATAGTTTATTTATCAACCAATTTTCTGTTTTCTATTTCTATAAAAGAGGCCATATAACATCTTATAACTTGCTTTTATCCTTTAAACCTATATTAGGGGACTTCTCATTTTAAATAAATACATTTCTATTATCATCAGCAGTCTTAATAACTAAATATAACTCACTGTATATAATTTTCTTTGTCCTCTAAATTTTTATGCAGTTAAGCTGTTTCCTTTCTTTTACTGTTTATGAATAATAAATGCCCAGTGCCTCAAGTATTTATTGATTGAATACATTATTTTTAATCCTCATCTGAGGATATTTTTCCCATTAATATATATAGAGAGGGGAAGGGAAGGAGGAGGGGAGAGAGAGAGAGAGAGAGAGAGAGAGAGAGAGAGAGAGAGAGAGAGAAAGAGAGAGAGAGAGAGAGAGAGAGAAACATCTACATGCAAGAGACACTTTGATTGGTTGCCTCCTGCACACACCCATAGCAGGGCTAGTGAATCGTAACTGAGGTATGTGCCTTTGACTGGGAATTGAAACTGTGACCCTTCAGTCTGTGGGTCCCTGGGCCAAACTGGCCAGGGCTGATTGAGTACCGTTTAATACTACAATAAAAATTCTTTAAATTAATTTTTGCATATTTGTTCAATTATATCTTTACTAGAGGCCCAGTGCACAAAAATTTGTGCACTCGGGGGGGGGGGTCCCTCAGCCAGGCCTGCGCCCATTCAGAGTCCAGGACCCCTTTGGGGATGTCCACCTGTCGACTTAGGCCCACTCCCCGGGGGGATCAGGCCTAAGCTTGCAGTCAGACATCCTTCTGGCAGCCAGGGAGCCCTCGGGGGATGTCCAACTAAAGTATTAGGCCCCCAAGGGATCAGGTCTAAACCATTAGTTGGACATTCTTAGTGTTGCTGCAGAGGTGGGAGAGGCTCCTGCCACCACCACTGTGCTGGCCAGCCATGAGCCATATGGAAGTGCCATATGGAAGTGCACTGACCACCAGAGGGCAGCTCCTGCATTGAGCATCTGCCCCCTGGTGGCCAGTGCGCATCATAGCAACCGGCCATTCTGCCATCCAGTGAATGTGCATATTAGCCTTTTATTATTATTATATAGGATGTCCCTATTTCTCCCCTTTTGCCCCCTCTACCCAGCTTTTGCCCCCCACTTCTCTCTAGCCATCACCATACTGTTGTCTGTGTCCATGGGTTTTGCATATATTTTCTTTGGGGCTGGGCTGCCTCGCCGCCCGGGGTCTTAAGAGCATTTTTTTTTTTTTTTCAAATGAACACAGTGAAGAGTCACGCACTTTTTTTTTTTTTTAAACTTTTTAACATGAGGCACAAAAAAAGATTCTCTTCACGTGCATTGTTTTACAGCTACAGGCTGAGGGGAGAATGGCTTCCAGGGAGCAGCCTCAAGGCAGTCACGGCCCCCACCACCTCAGACAGAGGAAGGTGAGGCTGCAAAATGGCCTCGTCTGAGCTCAGATGGACACCTGCTCTGTGGGCTGCCCTGGACGGTCCCTGTGCCTACGGCCCGAAAGCGGGCTGAGCCCTCGAGGGAACCATCTGCCCCAAGCCTTCTGTCTTTTCAGGGCTAAAGTCTCACTCCTCCTATTGACCAAGTGTAGCAGCCACTTAAAATCTAAGGGGTGACCCCAGAACCAAACCTCGTCTGTGCCATGAACATGAGGCCTGGCTGCCCAGGGGGTGGGCATGACTTTAACAGCCAAGATGAGGGGAAGGGAATAAACTACATGCAACTACAACATCTGAAGTAATATTTACATTTGAAAACCTGGGCCCGAAAGCTTGGAACGGCGTCGCGGCTGGGCAACCTGCCCTTCTCCTTCACTTGCCTGAAGCCGCCCCTCCTCTACCTCACGCTCCTCCCCGCCGCTCGAGAACACCCGGCCTCAGCACTGGTCTCTCCGGATGTAGCTCTGCCCGCTCTGAGCCACGCCCCCTCTCCATACGCAAACATGGTGCCACCTTGTGCTTAGCCACGCCCCCTGCCTTTCTGTACAGAAAATGGCACCTCCCACCTTGGGCTTAAGCCTCCAGGTAAAGATCTGCCTCCCGCTTCCCCGACGCAGGGCCAGAACGGGTCCCCAGGTGGCGATGCAGCCTGGCTTCTGGGTCCCCGGGCAGTGACACAGCCCAGCTTCTGGTTTTCTGGGGCCGGGCTGCATCGCCGCCAGGGGAGCAGATTGGGTCCCCAGGCGACGACACAGCCTGGCTTCTGGGTGGCTGCTGGCATCCACCTCTTCCCTGCCCTGCCCGGCTTCTCCGATCACTGGCAGGGGGGGCGGGCAAAGGCGGCCTGGGTTTCCGATCACCATCAGCAGCAGGCAGCTTGTTCTGTCCTTCCCCTTTCGCCTCCCAGCATTGCACCTATGTATGCAAATTAACTGCCATCTTTGTTGGTGGTTAACCGCCATCTTTGTTGGCAGTTAATTTGCATATTGCCCTGATTAGCCAAGGTGAAGCGTAGCAAAGGTACAGTCAATTACCATGTTTGTCTATTATTAGTGTAGGTGATAACTCACTAGAGGTGAAATGCTTAGCCAACCAGTATGCACACTTCCTAATTGTAGCAATTGCAACTATTAAAATCCTTTTAGCAATGTGTTCCAAGTTTTAATGTGCATATGGCAATTGAGTTTAGTAGATTACTTAATTAGGAGACATTTAGAACATCTGGGATAGCTCTATAAACATTTCTGTGGGAGTTTCTCCTAAAAATTCCATCTGGGTTATATGTTTAAAGTGAAGTGTCAATTGCTGTTCTTACTGTACACAGTTATGAATATGGTCTGAAGTAGATTGATTTTTGTTTATAGTTTTGGATATGAAATAAATAACCAATGCCTAAATTGAACATAGGTTGAAAGCTAAATTGTCTGCATAAAAAGCTTAACAGAATTTTTCCTGATGTGCACAAACTGATGACCCATTGTCATCCTAAGAGTTCCTTTCACTGAACTGCACTGTTCTTTCTTAGAGTCTGTATTTTTCCTGGATGTGACCTCTATAATAGCCTCGGGAACAGTGCATATTACATAAATTTTCTTAACGCTCGTGTGTCTGAAAATGTTTTTAGATGCACCTTAAGCTTGATTATAGTTTAGCTGGGTATATAACTAAAGGTTCAAAATAACTTTTGCTTTGAACTTAAGATATGGCTTTATTATCTTCTCCCATTAAGGCACTGCCAAATCGAAGTCCAATGTTCTTCTCATACTTCTTTCTTTACAGATAATCTTTTTTTTTCTAACTAGAAACTTTAAAGATCTTCTCTCCTTATATTTAGTAGAGTTTTATGAAACTTCATTAGGTGCTATTTAGGTTACTAAGTATTAATACAATGTCTTTCTTCATTGTATTGATATTTAGTAACATAAATCTTTCTTCATTTCTGCTAACTATTCTCCTATTCATTTTTAATTTAATGTTTTATTCTCTTCAATTATCTTTTTTCCCTGAATTTCCTATCTGCTGAATATGACACATCTTGTATTGATGTCTCTTAAATTTTTAACCTTTTCTTCTCTATATAGCTTTTTGAGTTGTCTTCTCAGTTTATTTTCCAGCCCTTTGAAAATTGTATTGTCAAGTATCATATTTTTTAACTCTAAGAACTCCTGACCTCATGGATTTGTGCAATAAGTATTTTGTTGTGTAAGTGCAATATTATCTTCATATTCCTGTGAATATTAATTAGACGTGTTAGGTTTTTTTATGAATTATCTCTCCAATTATCATCCACTGAATGTCACTCAGAGCTTTGTGTGTAGCTCCTGTAGAGTTGGTCAGTAAGCAGCTCTTTTTCCTGAGAGACCAAATGAAGACAGTTTTGGAGCAGTAGCATCTATAATGGAAACTCACCCAACCTAAAGAGCAATTTATCTGCCCAGGATGACATAGTTGTTAAATCTGAGTCAGCACCGTATCCCAATGGTTCTGATTCCAAAGTTGGTATTCTTTCTTTTCTTTTGGCTGAATATGCCAGCAGATGTGATCATGGCCCATTAGTTTTATATCATATTTTAAAATATTTCATATAGGGTATTGGCCCTTTTTTTAAAAAAATATATTTTATTGATTTTTTACAGAGAGGAAGGGACAGGGATAGAGAGTTAGAAACATCGATGAGAGAGAAGCATCAACCAGCTGCCTCCTGCACACTCCCTAGTGGGGATGTGCCCACAACCAAGGTACATGCCCCTGACCGGAATCGAACCTGGGACCCTTCAGTCTGCAGGCTGATGCTCTATCCACTGAGCCAAACCGGTTAGGGCGGGTATTGGCCCTTTATAGTTACCATAGTCTTTGGTATATAATATAAATTGTATAAAATTATATCATTTTTGAGGGTATGAGTCATATGGTATAATAATACATTTATTTACCTTAAAGAAGTTTCATGTGTGAAAATAGTTTATGTAAGAATTTTTAGTTGAGTAAGCTTTACTGTGCCAAGAATGCTAGGTTTTCCTTAAAATGTCAATGCTTTGAAGTCTAAAGAAAATATTCTACAGCTCTATGGCAGCTATTTTCAGGGAGAGTTATAGCTAGTAGTTTATGGTTATCACAGTAGCCCAGATAATACCATAGCAATGAGGCTTAAGTCCTGTGCAAAACACAAAAGTTACTGTATTTTTATGGAGTCAGAGGGTATTTCTGCTCTACAGTTAAAACCAAGTCAGTTTTCAACTAGTGAAACTCGGATCTATCCTTCCAAAGGTACCTCTCAAATAGGGGTGGGGCCTATTTTCTTACCTACCCAGAGGGGCATTTATCAAAAGTGTGTCAGGCAAGAGAGGAGCCAGGAGGATGCCTGTCTTCTGGAGCCCTTGGCAAGATCTACAATGTCAAGGCCTTCCTGAACAGCCAGAGAATTTTAGGAAGAAATCTGAAAAAAAATAATTTCTAGTTTAAGTAACATACACACACAAAAAAAAGACTTGAAAATAATACACATTCTCATTGCAGCAGTTGATTTTTAAGGACAGGCAATTACAGAGAACGCTGACCCCGTACTTCAGCTACACTGCAATTTCTCCATGAGGACATCTGAGTTTCCTCAAAGAGGAACCAACTGTCTGCTTTTTAAGAGACAGAAGTGCCACAATGCCTCTGGGAAATTTACCCACTAGGGACTTTTCAAACAGATGTGAAAGCCCGTCCATTCTTGCCATCAGGTGGTAAAACAGAAAAGCCAACAACAACAGTGATTTACAATGTCATAGCACTCTGACTTCACAGGAGATGATTAAAGTTTCAGCCTACATGGTTTCGTTTGTTTAGTTTTAGCTCAGAAATTTTTCTCTTGTTTTTTAAAAATGTTTTTGTTGATTTTTTGAGAAAGAGGGAGGGAGAGGGATAGAGAAACATTGATGAGAGAAAAACATCATCTATTGGCTGCCTCCGCATGCCCCCTACTGGGGATAGCACTGGGAACCCGGGCATGTGCCCTGATGGGGAATTGAACTGTGACCTCTTGGTTCCTAAGTTGATGCTCAACCACTGAACCGCACTGGCTGAGCTAACCTACTTTTTTAGCTCTTAGTTTCTTGGGAAGATTTGTTGTTGTAAGAGCAAAAACTGTATTTTAATAAACACAGGGTAGTACACTGAATAGTGGACTTACGTGGAATCCCTCTGTGGATTTTATTGTAAGAAATACAAAATCAAGAGCAAGAATGCAGACATTTTTAGAAGAGTAGTGGACAAAAGAAAACAGAATACAACATGGAAAACATTTCTTAAATAATTCAGTAGCTTTAAAAGGTCATAAAAACGTTCAATGAATGTATGGTTGTTCAGACAGGAAATTAAAGGCCTAGAAGAGTTAATCTGTGGTTGGACAATCTCAGTGTGCCTATACTGACCACCCTGGAGATAGAAATGTACTCTACTTGGCAATTGTGAATATGCTCCAATATATGTGCAGATGCCAGATGTGCTGAGATTAGCATCATTAAAACGGGAATGTTTTTGCTGATACATTGAATCTATTCCAGCAGGAATACAGGCACACCCATGGATAAAATGACAGAAGTCTTGGGTAGTGAAGTAATGTCAAAATTTAGGGAAAATTTAGGTGACATCAATTTTGGAAACCTTCAATTACAGATAATAAGTTCCTCCTTTTGTGTTTCTGTAATGCCTTGTGTTGTGTTGTTGCTCAGTAAAGTTCAATAATACCTTGCCAAGAGTGACTCAGTGCTTAGGATCAGGGGAATTTTAATTTGAATGCAACTTCCAACACAATGCAAAAATCCCTCAAGAAGTCAGATTCCATTTGGTCAGTAAAGTTAACACACATTGCTCTACTTTGAGATAAATGTAATAACATTTTACTGAATATTTTACATAATACTTACAGTGGCAAAGTGCTATAAATAGTAAGAGCTTTATAATAATAACTACTAACATTTAGAAAGACAATTATATTTGAATTTACCAAAACTATTAGGGTAGAAAGACTTAATTTTGCATTTGCATATGTACTTTCTGCAGTATGTGATTAAAAAAGTATATTTAGTATCATGTCTGTGAGAACAGAATTTAAATTAGTCAGCGTTAGATCATTCTTATAGTAGAGTATGTTTATTAACTTACTGAAAGAATACCTAATCCTATTTCTGTGTGACTCACAGGGACATTCTGTAGCATACCTGGAGCAAAATTCTGATTGTAGAGATGATTACTTGTTTGTATGTTTGTATATACCTTACATAGAAAAACAGGAAGCAAATTCAAACTTAAGGAATGATTTTTTAAAAAAATACAGTTCAGAGAACAACCTCTGGTATTTCCCTAGCCCAAACATGCCAATTGGCAAGTATGTTTCACATTACACATCCAAGGGAAAAGTGCTAATCAGCAATACATAGCCTGTGAGTACACCCTGGGCTTTGGCCACTCCCTGAGCAGCCACAGGACTTCTGTGAATCACCAGCGTCCCTCACTGTACTTCCACATGGGCCTGAACCCTAGAGACAGAAATACAGGCGCTGACTTAATTCCCTATCCTCATTCTCCATCTTGTTCTCCCATTTTTTTTTTTTTTGGATCACTCTGTATTGAGTAATCTTCTTTCTGTCTTTTTGTGAACACTCTTTATATCCCATTTGGATAGTCAAATACAAATGCTAGACTGCTCAAAAGGCTACTTCCTAAAGTGAGTAAAAGTTATGGGCAGAAAATAAACTTATTAATTACCTTTTCAGTGAGAACTTTAAAAGACATCTTAGTGTTTTAAAGAGCAGAGTTAGTCTTATCAAACACCTGAATGCCTGAAGGAATAAAATGAAATAAGCTTGGTGTTCTTTCCAAACTTTCACCTTCCACTGGCAGATATTACACTGTAATTAAATTTGCTGGACTGCCATAACAGAATGCCACAGACTGGATGGCTTCCACAATAGATCATTTATTTCCTCATAATTCCAGAGGCCAGAGTGTGAGGTTAACATGTTGTCATGTTTGGTTCCTCTAGAGACTTCTTTCTCTTCTTGGCTTGCAGATGTCTGTCTTGCTGTCTTCATGTGGCTGTTTCTCTATCTGTGTTTGTATCTGAATCTCCTCTTCTTATAAGAACACCCATCAGATTGGATGAGGACACCCCATAAGGACCCTATTTGAACTAAATTACTCTCTAAAGGCCCTATTTCTAAATATAGTTATATTCTGAAATGCTGGGATTAGGTCTTTGACATCTGAATTTTGGGGGAGGGATATAATTCAATCAATAACACTCTAAAACAATACTCCTATTTATTATCTTTGATAATAATTTCCTCATTATGTCATGGTAAATTATTGTTGCTGATATGCTGTTGAAAATTAAGCACAAACTTTTATGATAAAATACTTTTTGTTGTTATGTTGTTAATCCTTACCTGTGGAGAATTTTTCCATTTCTTTTTAGGGAGAGTAGAAGGGAGCGAAAGAGAGAGAGAGAGAGAGAGAGAGAGAGAGAGAGAGAGAGAGAGAGGTAGAAAGAAAGAAAGAATAAATACTTCGTTTAAAAAATATTAGAAATGTTGTCTTCTTTTTGTTGTCTACATTATTATTTAATTCTGGTTCTTCAATAATAGATACAGAGGCAGAGCTGCCTCAAACAGATTGTCAAACTGCAGCGGGAAGGCCGGGGAGGGTGGGGGTGCAGGAGGTAGGGGGGTAAGAGATCAACCAAAGGACTTGTATGCATGCATATAAGCATAA
Source organism: Myotis daubentonii (assembly GCF_963259705.1). NCBI lineage: Eukaryota > Metazoa > Chordata > Mammalia > Chiroptera > Vespertilionidae > Myotis > Myotis daubentonii. The sequence continues at coordinate 35,643,171 of NC_081845.1, forward strand.
CCAATGGACATAAGACACCGGGGGATAGGGGAGGCTAGGGGACTGTCTAGGGCGGGGGGAAAAAATGGACACATATGTAATACCCTTTGTAATACTTTAAGCAATAAAAAAAAAAAAATCTGGTTCTTGATCAACATATCTTCCAGAATGTAATCAAAGTCAAGTCTAACCTTTAAGTCTTAAGATGTTATTTCTTGTATTAAGCACCTAATATTTTCAAATGAGTTCCATTTTTATTCTTTAAATGACCTTCCAAGGTTTTTGTCATTTACTTGTGTTTCCTTATACAAAATATCTGTTTGTAATTTAAAATGAAATAGAATTTCATAAGAGAGCATAAAAGGGAGGAAAAGGAAATAGTAGTCTCCGGTCACAGTGGGAGCAAGAGGAAGTGAGATGAAGAATGTAGCTAGAAATGACAAAGAAAGTGCTGCCAGCTGGGGCATCGGACTCATTGAAGGCTGCGGGAAGATGGCAGAATAGCAGGCTTTGGGCCATGTCCACAGCTCCATCTGACACACTTGCCATTGCAAACTTTTAGCCGATTAATTATGATGACCCTTCAGCATAATGGGAGTGAGGTTAATTTTTAAAAATCAATGAAAGGTGAAATATCCATTTATTCTAAGGTGGTTTTCTGTTAGTGTGGCCATTAAAAAACCAACAAACAAGGTGGGGCAGAAGCAGATTTACAGCTGCTTTTTGTGTGTGTGTGTCTTTAAATAGACTTTAATGGTAACAGTTCCTTTAAGCTCAATTAACCTTAGCTATTACAAGTGTTATGCAGATGTTACTAGACAATATTTAGTGACTTGCACTGGGTTCCTCATAAAATAGAAGACAAATTCACCTAAAAGTGTAACCAACAATCATTTAACAAACAGCTTTGTTATGCCAATACAAAACATGGCAAATTTGAGTCGCCCCCCAAATCACTAATACAGCATAAGTATCTGAAGCATATTTCAACTAAGCCATTTAAAAAAAAAGTGAGTGTTCACTACCCCTGAGACCACTAGTTAATTGTGATTCATACTTTAAAAAATTGTGAGTACACCCACACGAGAAAGCAAACTAGAATTTCTAAAAAAAAAATCTGAGTATCACATTGCCAACTTGCCCAGGAACAAAAATGAGTCCACTCACAATATAATTTACTCTCAGCAAGTCCACTGGATTGTAATTCTCATAGGTCACAGAAACTACCTGAGTTTGTGCATTAAAAGATATAGGAAATATACAAGAACCGAAATCATTTTTTAATCCTCCAATATTCACGTGAGTCCTACACATGGCACTAGTAACGTAAATGGGAATAAAAGGGCAAATTCTTGGATTCTTTTAAAGGTTTCATTGGAGATGATCTCAAGTCCAGTGTCCATACACTCAAAAATGTTGGTTTCCAACTATATTTTTTTACAATGTTTTGTTAACACTTCTTTTATTGTATGGAAAATAATACAATAATTAATACACAATAATATAAGAATAAACTGTGTTTCACATACTTACAACTGTAAAGCCCCACTTTTGCCACACCCTGTATAGTCCCATATTGTCTGCTCACGCCCATAGTGCAGATATTCATAAATTAAAAACATGTCCAATCTGTACACTAGGTGTGTTTCTCTCTCTCTCTTTACTGAGAAAAATTAAAAACATAGATGTGTCTTTGATGGTGGATGTTGTTGGAGACTTAGTAAAAAAGGAGTTTTTGTTTCACTAATTAGAGTTGTCATTCGGTGGATGCAATCTGGAGATTATGGCAGATATTTCTAGGGAAGTGTTTATTAGCCCTTTGCTGAACATGTTCTAGAATGGTGTTCTGATGGTGTCAGTGTCTAAAAAAGGGCATGTGGGCTTTAATGATATTGTTGCTATTTGTTTTTTTCAGCACTTTTTGCTTGCTAAAAATGCTAGGGTTAAAAAGACAAATCAAACCAAAAGGAAACACTCAAGCACAAAGATTCACTCGTGATAGTACTCTAAGTCAGTGCATTAAGTGTATCCATCACCTTATTACTAAAATCAGATAATAAATTTAAAATAAGAATTCTGTGAAGCTGTAAAGATCAGCTTAAAGAGCAGGAAATTATGTCCCAAAACTAATCAGTTAATTGTTCTGAACGGAAAAAAAAAAACAAAAACAAAACACAGGCATTGCAGTTCGTTTCATGTTTGTGTATTTCCAAAAACAGTAAACTTCACTCATTGAAGTGGATTTTGTCTTAGGACTAGTTTTTGCAGTGAAACACACATAAATTCGCAGCATTGAATCACTACTTATATATTTTTACAAATTTACTCTTAAAATTAGCCCTGTGTTTTCTATAAGCTAAGGTGACCTTGGTGAGGTTGATGAGTAGTCACTAAGTGTAAAGATGTGGACAATGGTATTTGCTCTGAAAGTGTGTCTATGTCTGTGTGCACATGCACACATGTGAATCAACATTTAATTTAATGGACAAAATAATATATGCATTTTTAAATTAATTGTTCTTATTACAAATAGTAGCTCAAGTAGAGCTTTCAATTACAATTTTATTTACATATAACCCCAACAAAGGAAATTGTTGCCTTGGGTTTTCAGATGGATATCAATTGATTGCTAAGTTTGCCAAGAAGCTGCCTAACTCCATAGTGCCACCAATGGGTTTCTCAGTGTACCTTTCCCACTGTACTGGCATTTAAATTTGAAACACAAAGATTCACTCTTGATAGTACTCTAAGTCAGTGCATTAAGTGTATCCATCACCTTATTACTAAACTAGCGAGGTTTTCTGATTCCCTTATTTCCCACTGCAATTAAATGTTCAGTGATTTAAATTTAAATCTCATGACCCTTAGCAATATTAAACAAAACAAAGCAAATCAAAACTACATGATTGCTTATGAGCCTCTGCTCTGCCCAAAGCATTATGGGTAACTCAGCTTGTTAAACAGGGCATATATCCCTAATTTGATTCCTGTTAAGCCTGATGTTTTCAGAAATGCTCTTCCTGGAGACTGTGTAAGAGTCCTTTCTCTCAGGAGATCTCAACCCCTTAGGAGGTAGCTGGTGCAGTGACAACATTTAGTGAAGAGAGTACTATTCTCCATTCTCCTACCTTGGCCCATAAAACAGGGAAGTGCATCATTTAGAAATGGAAAGTAAGCATCCATGTTATTTCTTACCCCAGTCCCCCCCCCCCAAAAAAAAAGAAAACTATCATCACCACCAAAGAAAAGAAATAGCTGACTTGATTTATGGGATTGGGAGAAGGAAATACGCCTGCTCTGCTCAACCCCAGACTCTCATTTCTTCTGCCATTATGTCTTTAGGGAGATTTCTGTAGGCCATCTCACTTTACCCAGCTGCTTGAATCCTTTGAATGTGAGACAGAGATTATTGGTCAGTGTGTCCCTCTGCAGACAGACAAATCTCCCTCAAGTAGGTCATCTAAAGTTCTAGGTGGGTGAGAGTCGTTGGGGAATGGGGACAGGACCATCAAAAGGCAGAATGTTTCTCCACATCTAAACCAGATCCTCCAGGCCAGTCTTATCAGGAATAAAGCCAATAAATCTATCTGATTACTACATCTAATTTTTTAAAAATTTGTTTGGAATTTTAGGGGGTAGAGATATGTAATGGTTTTTGTTCCTCAGTATTCATGCAACTAAACATGCATCAACAGAAAAGTTCCTTATATAATCTGCAACTTTTAGCAAAGTTACATGAATGTGATAAGTTCCTGTTAATGCATGACTTAATTAAATTGAGGCTATAATCAGATATTTATGTTTACTTGTTTCCCTTAGATAGGAAAAACGTAATGAGCATTACTTCAGTAGCGTTTGAATTCATCTAATAAAAGCCTAAGCGACCTTAATGGCGGAATGACCAGAATGACCGGTTGTTATGATGCACACTCACCACCAGGGGGCATATGGTCAATGCAGAAGCTGCCCCCTGGTGGTCAGTGTGCTCCCACAGGGGGAGTGCTGCTCAGCCAGAAGCTAGGCTCACAGTTGACGAGCACAGCAGCAGTGATGGGAGCCTCTCCTACCTTCATGGCAGTGCTAAGGAGCAGCGACCAGGTGGGCGGTAAGGAGCAAGGGGTCCTAGACTGTGAGAGGACACAGGCTGGGCTGAGGGGCCCCCTCCCCAGTGCAAGAATTTCATTCACCAGGCCTCTAGTTTTTAGATATTTGTGTAAGTGTTCCTACTACTCTGCCCTTATCTTGAAAATTGCATATATATATGCAAATAGCAAATATATATATATATACTGTCAATTGCAACCACAGTGCTACATATCTTTGCTGCTCAGAAGACAGAAGAGTTTTTAATTGTCAATGTTTGTGAAGAAAATGATCCAGAAAAGTAGATTATTTTAAGAGTAACAAGTTAGAGACTGTCTAAAAAACAAATGAGGGCGGAAATGCCCAGAAGGATGAAACAATAGGGAGTACCTGGTAAAGAATTCTCAATATCAACAAGATAAATGACTTTACCCTAGTGAGGTCACCAATTATGCTTGTCTAAATAGTTCACATTCTGGTTGAGAAAATTGAACAGTGCTCTTTATAATTATAAGCTAATGGACACTACAAGAAAATGAAACCTTAGTTATTCTTAACTCATCACAGCAGACTTCCTTTTCTGCTCTAACTTATTAGAACATCAATTAATTTCTCTTTACACTCCAGGACACAACATGGAAGAGACCTGATAATTTCTAGCAAGCCTAGAGAGCAATGAGGTGATTACTTCCCACTGAGGGCTATAAGTATTCACACCCCTTGCTGTGTTTAATGTAGATCCACTAGCCTGGTGGGAGGATGCCCTTTTGTTTCCCACATTAACTTTTCAATTACTGATCTGTGGGGTCTCTCATCCTATGACAAAAATGTAATATTCGCCTATAAATTCATGTCTCCTGAAATTTGTACAAATAGTCTGTTAGAAGAAAATGTCCATTTTCTCTGTCATCTTGAAATTCACAAAGGATTTTTCAAACCCTTATAAAATGCATTTTTAACTAATAGTCTGCTAAACTGACTTAATTTGAACATTTCTAGTAATAAAGGAGTTTCTTCCTCACCAAGCAGTATCTTCCACATGGGCAGATTTCCTAATGTTAGATTCAGATTGCTTCATCCTAACTTTCATTCCTTACCCTTCTTTGGTTTTGTTTATTTTTCTCCTAGTATCTTATAGAGCAACTTTTGAGGAAACGAGACTATCTTATACAATACCATTAGTGCAATGAATCTCTTTTTCAAGGAAATATCACTAGTTCCCTCAATGGTATTTTATACCACATGCCTTGCATTATCCCATCCTGTTCCCTTTAGGGGTTTAGCACTCAGAATGAGCCAGGATTCAATGAGATGGGTGGGTAAATACTAGTTTACATACATTACACTCTGCCTCTTCTTTGTATTTAAATATTGTTTTTTTATTGATTTCAGAAAGGAAGGGAGAGGGAGCGAGATAGAAACCTCAATGAGAGAGAATCATTGATCAGCTGCCTTCTGCATACATCTACTGGGGATTAAGCCTGCAACCCGGCATGTGTTCTGACCAGGAATGGAACCATGACCTGGTTCATAGGTCAGTGCTCAACCACTGAGCAACACCAGCTGGGCTCTTCTTGGTATTTAAAATCTACTCAAAGACTGATCACTATCTTGGCTAAATAATACCCAGTGGAAGAAAGTCAGGATAATTACAACAAGAAGGTGAGACTATTTTTGATGCCTTACTTCTCTTAATCTTCCTTAATTGGACTCTTTATTACTTACTCTAAACATGATCTTTCTCATGTGCATCTAGATCAGGGGTGGGCAAACTTTTTGACTCGAAGGCCACAATGGGTTCTTAAACTGGACCGGAGGGCCAGAACAAAAGCATGGATGGAGTGTTTGTGTGAACTATTATAAATTCAAAGTAAACATCATTACATAAATGGGTACGATCTTTTTTATTTTTAGTTTTATTCATTTCAAACGGGCCGAATCCGGCCCGCGGGCCGTAGTTTGCCTACGGCTGATAGATGCTTCCTGTCCATCAAAACTACCTTTTCTGTACCCTATCACAGCAAGAAACTGATCTTCTCTGTAGAAAATGGATTGGTGTTGAGTTTATTACAAAAGTTTAAGTTCAGTCTTAGCTGATGACTTTTTTTAGTAGAAACCACAGATTTAGGTACAAATCTGACATATCTATAAATTGCTTAAAATGAATGTTTTAACCCACCTGAAACGCAAGTGTACCCAGAAAACACTTAACTAAAGAGGCCATTTTTCCATATTTAGAAATACACAGGTCTGAGCTGCCTCCATATAGGCTAGTATATAGAAAGGACCGACCTTTTCTAAACCAGTGCTACTCAAAGTGTGGTCCTGAACAGACACATTAGTAGCATCTGGGAACTTAATAGAAATAAAGACTTGAGACCTTGCCCCAGACCTACTGAATCCCAATATCTGAGACAGGGCCAAGAACTCTTCAGGAAATTTTTATGCAGCATAAAATTTGAAAAGCAAGTCACAACCTTGGTTCACTATCATTCTCCAGTCCTTCCTTGAGGCTCTAGATTCCTGTTGACATGGCATCAGATTTGATAACCTGAAAGAAGACTATATGATCTCCAGAATTGGATGTCTGTAGTATCCAAGATTTTCAGTTATCTAATCTATTAGCCTTACCTCCAACTTTCTCCTAATGAATATCTCCTGGATTACTGCTCTTAGACATATTTTTGTTTGTACCACTACTCAATCTATAATGTCCCTATGGTATCCCTTGTCATCAGTTAGAATTATATTCATCTTTCAAAATGAGACCTAAAATCCCACTTTCTCCTTGTCATTCTTCTGGTATACCTAAAAACGACATCTAGGAAAAAACACTTCTTTTTCTATACTCTCCTATCTTATCATTCACAGCTGTCTTATACTTATTATCACATTCTTCCATGTGTAATAATTAAGTCTTCCTATAAAATGAAGACTGAAGCAAAAATGTATATGCTAGTAATTAGAGGGGGGTGGTTATCACAAAGAAGAAGGAATAAGGAGAAAAGAGACAAAACCAAAGGTCGGGGATAGAAATTAAATTCAAGAGGGTGAATTCCTGAAAAGGGTGCTACTTGGTATCAAATACAATTAACTGGTTATTCTTAAGGAATCATCCTCATAGAGTTCATATGAACAACTGCATATCATGATATGGTCCAGAGTGAAGAGGGGAGAAATAATTACATGCTGGTTCCTGTCTTCACTGGTAAAACATTGCTTTCTAGTAGGTCAAGAGAGGTTCTCTCCCTCTCTTATACGTTGTACTTGAGCTATTCTCCCTGTGGCTTAAGCCTCAGCGTGGACAGTAAAGCTCTGGAATGGGAGGAGAGCAGTGAGGACAGTGAGCAAAGCACTGTCAGGGTCTGTGCAGATGAGGTTGGTCCGAGTCCATGCAGGGTTGGCCAACCTATTGGCAGCTGGGAATCAAGAGTAGACAATGGTCCCAGAAAGAGGTGATACTAAGGGTATCTAAAGTGGCACATAAACATCTATGATACAAGTTATATGTATATTTAAGTTATCTGCTAATAGAGACTATGTGTTCCTTGAGGATAGAAATAGGTTATTTCTATTTTCACAGTCCCTATTGTTTACCTGAAACATCAGGGGTCCTTCCTGAAAGCACTATGGAAATACAAGATTACCAGGGCTTAAAAATGTTTGCCTAATGAATTGCATTGTAATTAATAAATTCTTGTCTCCACACCAGAAATTTGTAGTCTGGAAGTTTACTCCATGAGGCATAATTCTTTGTGGACATTTTTTCCTCTGTGCATTTCAAGGACCTAGAATGGTGTTCAGCACATAATGAGTATTCAATAAATTTTTTTTGGATGAATGAATTCTATCCAATTCCAAAAGAGGCATATAAGAAGAAAAGCGTGTGGTTTTGAAAATCCTCTTTATCCAGAGAAGCCACTAAAATTGTTCACTGGAAGAGTTGCAGCTTGCATATGTGACCTTGTTGGTTTACTTAGTTGTCAAATGGGAATAATAATAGGGTGGTAGACTTCACTGGGATACAATAGAGGAAGTTCCTAGTTTAATTGTGTAGGACACTTGACCATACTGAGTGCTGGTCTCTTCATATCCCTTATGTGTCAGAAAGATTGAACACTTTAGATCCTGTCTGATGGGCTTTTATACAAGTTAACACATAGATGCCGAAACAGCACTGGACATAGACATGTAGCTGGGAGATGTAAGAATAGAGTGGATGACAATATGGAGATTTTTTTAAAATTATTATTTTTAAATATATTTTTATTGATTTTGGAGAGGAAGGGAAAGGGAGAGAGAGAGAAACATCAATGATGAGAGAGAATAATTGATTGACTGTCCCCTGCATGCCCTCTACTAAAGATGAAACCTGGGCATGTGCCCTGATGGGGAATTGTGACCTTTTGGTTCATAGGGTTCATAGGGTTGTACTCAACCATTGAGCACCACTGGCATTTTTAAACCAATGAATGTGCAGAAGAAATAAAAACAAAATAGACATGGGGATGTAAGGTACAACATAGGGAATATACTGTAATAACTATGTATGGCATGAAATGGGTTCTAGACTTATTGGGGGGATTATTTCTTAGATTATATAAATGTCTAAGCACTATGCTGTACTGCTGAATTTAATGTAATACTGAGTGTAAGCTGTAATTGAAAAATAAAAGGTTTTAAAAATATAGAACAAAATAAAGAAAATTGATTATGTCTATAGCATCTTACTAATGAAATGCAAATTCAGCTAATAATTAACATTTGGTTTTGAGATTTAAACTTCCTCAGAAAAATATTTTTCCAAAGCTTTAAAATTCTTAGATATGAATGATATGTAGGCTGTTTTAAACTGTCTATCCATTTTCTTAAAGTTAGGTCCCTTGTTTTTGAGATAAATTTCTTCAGAACTTGCCTTTGGAAGCCTCACTATTCACTTCACAGGTGATTCTTCTGATGTATGGCTCAGCAACACAAATATCCTTAGAGCTTCTTTCACATGGATACACATTTTAAATTCCAACCACATGTTCTTTTCAGGTGCGGTATTTTCTTTTAGAAATCTGAACTGAAAAATTCTATTCAAATACTTTTAGAGATTTCTTTTTCTCTCCTTTTCCACAGACTTATCCCACCATAACATCAGGTCATCCCTCACTTCCCACCCAAAATAAGCTATATTTAAAAATGTACCCATGGCTGGAGTTGCCCAGTCAAAAGGGAGGCCCCTGCTCTCCTGAAAAGGGCAGACTCCAACTCTACTCATCTTCCCACTTGTCCACTAAGAGTCCCATTACTTTCAGTGCCTGGCACACGGAGTCTCAGTGACAGGAAAGCACCTAATGTCTAAAAACTTTAAAATAAATATAGAAACTCAAATTTTTCCACTTTCATTTTTCCTCTCATTTATTTCATGTATTTAGTATCATACTTCTACAGTTTTCTATGATATTAACATCTTTACAACATGTTGCATAATTAACAACCAGAATATGTGTCATATAGTGCTCTTTTAAAAAAATGGAATACTTAACATGTATATACTTAGCAGTTGTTGTATTTAGCAGTTGTTAAATGGTGTAAATTCTTTTCATGATTGTTCCAATTTCCATAAACCTCCAGTTGCCGCTTGTTCTATTGCAAAACATGTCTTCTGCCTAGAATAAAACTACTTTAGGATACATATTGTTATAATATTTACATTATGATAAGCTTATTTAACAGCTCAATCTATTCTGATTTGCTAAAAATATTGAAAGATAGCTTCTTTTGTTTAATAGCCATTTTAAAAGATTAGAGAAGGTGGCATATCAGGAACAACTGTCTTCCATAATAAAGTATCACTGTGGGCAGCTTTTGGGCCCCAAATATTTTCTCTTTGGAAAAAGCGCCTGTGCTGTGAAGAAATCATGCTTTCAGCACTGCCTCTAGCTTCCATTCTCCACAGCATCAAGTGCAGATTCTATTTTTATTTCACTATAGCTTTTCATGTGATTGCCAGGAGCAAGATAAAAATTTATCTTGCAAAGCATGTTTTATTTCAGGTGCTGGGTGAAAAGTAAATGCAATAATTATTCACTACAGATATTTTCAAATAAATTTGGAATACAAAGCATTCTAACACTCCCAGAATATGCATACTCAAAAGATATCCTGCCCTACCTGGAGGTCATCCCTAAAAGAAAGTAGTTTTAATTTAAAATAAATTACTTCCATTCATCTAATATTCACAAATGTTTATAAAATATAATTACAACCCAGGCACTATTCTAGACATAGAAATTACAATATTTTAAACATTAATTATTCTGCTTTCAAGGAGATCAGGGTGTAGTGGGCAAAGGAGACATGTAAGAAAACAAATACTAACCCAGTATGATTGCTAGAATGGAGAACATGGAGAAAGCACAGTGGAGAAGCAATGAGCCTTTCTCCGGTTAAAGTTTTCAGGAGGAGCACTTTCAGGAGGTCTCCTGGTGGACAAGCACATACCAGGTGAGAAAGCTATTTTAGGCAAACTGAATGGCAAGTGTAACAGTATGAGATCTCAAGGTATGTTTAAACAAGTAAAATTAGTTCATCTTTGCCGAAATACAACAATGGGAAAGGGTGGAAGTTGTGGTATGAAAAGAGGCTGGAAAGGATGTAGGTGGCAGCAGATTATGAAGAGCTTTCTGTTTCAAAGTATTGATCCCATAGGTAATAAGTAGTTCTTGAAGAAATATGAATATAGAAACTATGTGGGTGAGTGTGCCTGTGTGTGTCTGTGTCTCTCTGTGTGTGTATACATGTTTTGGAAATATCACCCTGCAGGCAGTACAGAGGTTGGTGGTCTGTGGGAGTGACAAGACATTGAGGCTATTGTAGTTATCCAGAAGTAGGAGGGTAGAGATATTGAAAAGGTTAAATTGAAAGGGCTTGTCATTGCTTAGATGTGGGCAGAAGAGAAAGGGGGAAAATGAAATGGTTTTTAGGTTTATTTGTTGGGCAACTGGGCACATAGTGGCTCTGTTAGAGAGAATGCAGATCTAGAAGTGTGTGCATGTGTGTATGTGTGTGTGTATGTGTGTATGAGTGTGTGTATACACTTATGTTGGAGGATGTGGGAATAATGTGTGACATTATGTTAAATGTGGTTCAATGGGTTTCATGATTTTGATTTTTTTTTGTTTTCTACAATGTATATAGTTTTGATAGATTGAAAGCTCCAAATTACATTCACCTCATCTACTCCCATCTAAAGCACATTCCTTGCCCTAGCCGATTTGGCTCAGTGGATAGAGCATTGGCCTGTGGACCAAAGGGTCTCAGATTCGATTCCAGTCAAGGGCATGTATCTCAATTGCAGGCTCCTCCTTCGCCTGGGCCCTGGCCAGGGAACGTGCAGGAGGCAACCAATAACTGTGTTTCTCTCACATCCATGTTTGTCATTGCCCTTCCCTCTCTCTTCCATTCTCTCTAAAAATCAATGGGAAAATATCCTCGGATGGGGATTAAACATCCCCCCACCTCCAGAGAGAGAGAGAGAGAGAGAGAGAGAGAGAGAGAGAGAGAGAGAGAGAGAGAGGAGAGAATTCCCTCATTATTTCATCCAGTATCTAAGATAGCCTATACACATGCTCATTCAGAACCATCTGTGTAGAACCATCTATCTATGTATGGTCAAGTTCTTATCTCTTCCAATCCCCCATATCACTTTGTTGTTTTATCTCACTCTTTTCTATCAACCATTTTCATTACTGCTACCTCTAATCTCTAAACCTTTCCAAAGAATATAATTTCACATTTCTCTATTCCAGATTTCTCCTGATTCTGCTTTCATTTTTTTAAAATTAAATCTTCATTGTTCAGATTATTACAGTTGTTCCTCTTTTTTCCCCCCATACCTCCCCTCCACCTGGTTCCCACCCCACCCTCTGCCCTTACCGCCCCCCCACTGTCCTCATCCATAGGTGTATGATTTTTGTCCAGTCTCTTCCCGCACCCCCACACCCCTTTCCCCCCTGAGAATAGTCAGTCCACTCCCTTTCTATGCCCCTGATTCTATTCACTTGATTTTTAGATTCAGCTATGGCAGCTCCTCAGCCCTGCCCTAAGAGGTCTCGGGTCTCAGTGTCCCGCGGTAATCGCTGCAAGCACCTCTGAGAGAAAGCCACCCTGTAGTTCCAACCGATGCTAAACAGTCCAGTTTCTCCCCATTTGAGTCTAGGTCCCCAGAGACTCACCTGGAACTGGAGTTCAGAGCAGTTGGGAACTTGTGTCTCCTTCCTGATTGAAAAAGACAACAGTGTCCTCAGTTGCCAGCCCTTTCCACGTGCGCCTCCGTACCTCTGCACTTTACTTCCACACCTCCTCTAAGTCTCAGTGTGCTTTTCTCTTTCCTTCTAGTTGTAGAATTTCCACTCAGCCAGCCTTTCTGTGGTTCTGGATGATGTCCGTTTTATCTTTTAGTTGTATTTTTGAAGTGGTTGTGTGAGGCAACAATTTCCGGTATTTACCTATGCCACCATCTTGGTTGCTCCTGATTCTGCTTTCTTGATAATCAGTTCATATTAGTTTAAAAAAAAACACACCTGGAAGTCATCCGATTTATGATATTCAAATTTTCAGGTACACAAAACAATAACAGGCCTCTTTTCTTTACCTAAACATTTAGAGCAGTGGTTCTCAATCTTCCTAATGCCACAACCTTTTAATACAGTTCCTCATGTTGTGGTGACCCCCAACCACAAAATTATTTTCGTTGCTACTTCATAACTATAATTTTGCTACTGTTATGAATCATAACGTAAATATCTGATATGCAGGATGTATTTTCATTGTTACAAATTAAACATAATTAAAGGATAGTGATTAATCACAAAAACAATATGTAATTATATATGTGTTTTCCAGTAGTCTTAGGTGACCCCTGTGAAAGGGTCATTCAACTCCCAAAGGGGTCGCGACCCACAGGTTGAGAACCGCTGCCTTAGAGGCTCCCTTTTGGTTGTGAGTCTATTTCAGCAATATGTCATTCCTCTCTGCTCCTCTATTCCTTATCCACAGGAAAATTTATAAGCTTTAAATTTCAAATTCAGTCAGTGCTAGCCTGATTTTTGCTTAAATATTTATCCTGTAAGGCACAATATTTAATGCCTCAGATCCAAGTTTTCTGCATAAAAAATGGATGACACCTACACATAGGGTATGGAAAGAATTAAAAGAAATATAACATATGTAAAGTGCCTGACAAATGGGAAGTATTTCATATGTGATAGTTTTGTTACAATTATTTACAAATATTACTGGGTAGTTCAAGTCAAATAATTAGGAAAACTTTAGTTTACTATACTTAGGTATAGTTTAAAATGGCATCCTTAAGAAAGAACACTTTACATTTCCATTTGGAAATTAACATTGGTTTGGGTTTGCTCAAAATGAGTGACATATTATACTTCTCCAAATACTGAAAACACTTGTAAAAACAAAACTGTAATGAGTTAATTTGAACCAGTTTTCTAATTCCCATGAGTACATTTATTATGTTTTTATTTCCCATAATCATATGGTCATAGGAAGAACAATTTGTATGTTAACCAAATTAATGGTACTCATAAAGAATGTTAATTTGATGATGCGCTGATTTTATTATTAATGGTTTTTAATAAAATACTCTCCAATGGATAGTAACTCATAGCCCCAAATTTTATAAAAACAATAATTTGAAATGATGTGGAACCCTCTAACTCAACAAAATAGTTTTGTGGAATTCATTTTTCATGTATGTTTGGATGTACAACAAAGAAAGTGTTGATTCATTGCCTACAGCCAATCATATTAATAAATTTCCCAAAGGAAAAAATAAAACTACTTGTCCCATTTTTATTCCATTTACTATATGAAGAATGGTCTTCATATTAAAAAGTGGAAAATAAGCATTAATGAGAAAGAATGGAAGTCTCAAAATATAAGAATATCAAAGTGAAGAGGCTGTTATACTAAAATGTAATCTCTGACGAGGACGAATGGTGTCATGGTAAATTACAAAGGTCTCAGGGAAATTAGCAGATGAGATAGCTGAACCACTGCTAAAAATCTCGAAGGAATTATAGAACAAGAAAAATCACAATAAATATTAAAGATGAGCAAATATAACTTTTCACTATGAAATTGACATAAACTATTTTTTTCTACAAAGTTGTACTCAGAGGATGGTTGTTGACTATTGAGAGAGAAACTTGCATAGATTCACTTAGAACAAGTCATTGCTTACTAGTCTTTCTTTTTGAAAATAAGACAAAAGCTAGTCATTCAGGAAAATTCTATCAATATTGTTTCATATTATCTCTAAATTTTAGCATGGATATTTTTTAAATTTTGCTATAGCTTTATTAATAATATGAAATATTATATTCTCAATAATAATGCAGTTTGAAATATGTATGTAAATTTAAATAGTAATAATAAAAATGTTAATTAATGAATCTTAATTTAGTAAGTGGAAGACATATCTACCAATTTGTTTCAGTTTTAAAAATTTACATTAAAGTTATATACAATTATCTAAAAATTTCATAGTACAGAGTAGTTTATGCTTAGAAACAAGTCACTACTCTATCTTTTCCCACAATAATTTTACTCCCCAGAAACAATCATTTGTGCTTAGATACACTTAGTTACCTCTATTTTCTCTAAATGATATGTTCATATTGCTACCTCTTGCTTTATCAGCAGTAGATATTATTTATTGCTTATGATACTTTAAAGCAGCGGTTCTCAACCTGTGGGTTGCGACCCCTTTGGTGGTCGAATGACCCTTTCACAGGGGTTGCCTAAGACCATCCTGCATATCAGATATTTACATTACAATTCATAACAGTAGCAACATTACAGTTATGAAGTAGCAACAAAAATAATTTTATGGTTCGGTCACAACATGAGGAACTGTATTTAAAGGGCCAGAAGGTTGCAAACCACTGCAAAAATTTAGCTCACTAAAAAATCTGTTTTATTCCCGCATCTTCTCAATAAACTCATAGGGTGAGTTTTCTTTTTATGTTTTTAAATCATATCTTTTAAACCACGGATTGGCAAACTATGACCCGTAGGCCAAATCCAGCTTGCCACCTTTTTTTGTAAGTTTTATTGGAACATTATATTCATCTGTTTATGGCTTTCTGTGGTTGCTTTCATATTACAATAGCCAACTTTAGCACTTCATTTACAACAGAGACCATATGACCTACAAAGTCTAAAATATCCACTATGCCCTCTAAAGAAAAAAAAATTCAACCCCTGTTTAAACTTCTGATTTGATTTTTAAACATAGGCAATATGTACTGAACCTCTTTAGTGCTAATTAAATATATCAATACCCACAATCATTTTTTCCACTTCTAATCCCTCTTCTACTCACCAGCTTGTATGAACTTCACAGTTGACCCTTGAACAACACAGGGCTTAGGGACACTGACAAACTCCCACACAGTCGAAAAACTGTGTATAACTTTTAACTCCCTAAAAACGTCAGTCCTCATTCAGTATCCACAAGGGATTGCTTCCAGAACCTCTGCAGATGCCGAAATCCACCAATGTTCATGTCTGCCTTCTGTATCTGTGTATTCCCAACCACAGACTGAAACTACTATTATCTATCTGTTGGACAAATCCAGATATGGAAAGTGGGGATTTGAAGAGCTGACTGTATATTAATAGAAAAAAAAAATCTGTGTATAAGTGGACCCTCAGAGTAAGTTTGAACCCATGTTGTTAAATGGACAACTATACTTTGATTTTTACATTGTCAAGATGATATTTAAATTCTACTCTGCCTTTGTTACATAGCTTTCAAGGTTTATCTGTGAGTTGAGTCTGAAAGTTGAAATTCAGTACAATTATCACATTATGATTATATACTTGGTGCCCCTTACATAACTCAGTATTTTACTATATATATATATATATATATATATATATATATATATATATATATATATTATTGATTTTTTACAGAGAGGAAGGGAGAGTGATAGAAAGTTAGAAACATCAATGAGAGAGAAACATCAATCAGCTGCCTCCTGCACACTCCCCACTGGGGATGTGCCTGCAACCAAGGTACACGCCCTTGACCAGAATCAAACCCCGGACCCTTGAGTCCGCAGGCTGATGCTCTATCCACTGAGCCAAACTGGTTAGGGCTCAGTATTTTACTTTCAATTCAGTTTTTTAGTAGTTTAATTAGATTTCTCATCTGCAAGAAAGCATGTTCAAATGGATTCTCCTTTTTGATACTCCAATAACTTAACTGTTTAAATGTCATTTGCTTTATTTTTTCTATTTTTAAAAATTTCCATCACCATTGAGCCCCTCTAAGCCCTCGTCTACCCCTACCCCTACCCCCTAGCAATAACCACAATGTGGTCCATGTTCATGAGTTCTCTCTTGCTCTTTTTTTTCTTTTCTCTGTTTTGCTCAATCCCCTTTCTTTATTGATTCATCCAAAATGTGATTTACCTTAAATTTTTTATATAATAGTGGAAGGCAGAATTCTAAGACAGTGCCCAAGATTCCTGGTTTGCAGATCCTGGTATAATCCCCACAATGGGAATATGATGGATTTTAGTCCTCTGATTAGGTTATGTAATAGGGAATAGCTCACTTCTTAAAAAGGGAAATTATCTGCATGAGCCTGACCTCATCACACGAGCCCTTTAAATCTGGGCACTAATTTTACTTACAGAGGGAGCAGAGCAAAAGTCAGAGAGATGCAAATGTGCGGACTAGGACAAAAGTAAACAATTATGTTGTGAAATGCCAGTGAAGGTGGGTATCCCCTAGGAACCGAGAGCATTCCATGTTGACAACTAGCAAGAAAACAGGGACCTCAGTCCAATAGGCAAGAGAAAACAAATCCAGCCAACTCCTGACTGCCTCCCCTGCCGGCCTGGTTGCCCCCACTGCCCCCACCACCAGCCTGGTAAGAACGGAGTCCTGCTGACCCAGACACTCTGATTTCAGCCTTCTGAGTCCCTGAGCAGAGAAGCCAGTCACACGTGCCAGACTTCTGACCTACTGACTGAGATAATGCATATTGAACTAATAAGTTGCTATTATTTTAAGCAGCTCAGTTTATGGTAATGTGTTATGTAGCAATGGAAAATTAATGCAACATCTGTCAACTGAGTTTTGTGAGTCACAAAATCCTCAAGAACAGTTGGGATTTTTTTCTTTATCTATTTGAAGTAATTTTAGAACATATCCACAAACTGTTTGATACTTCTTTTACAAAATGTGGTGTTTAATTCCTCCCCACTAGAATATGGGCTGTGTTAGTGTCATACTTTAATGACTAGAATATCTATATATATAAAGAGCCAAGGGCTGTCACATCCGAAACAACAGAACAGTCGACCTAACAGGCTGAGTGGAGCGACAAGGCCGGCAGGGAGGTTAGTGAGGGACGACCAAATGACTGAACACCAGGCTGCATGGGGCGACCAGGCCGGCAGGGGCATTAGTGAGGGACGACCAAACAAATGAGCGGCAGGCTGCATGGAGTGACCAGGCCGGCAGGGGGGTTAGTGAGGGACAACCAAATGACTGAGCAGCAGGCTGCATGGGGCGATCAGGCCGGTAGGCGGTTTAGTTGGAGGCAACCAGGCCAGCAGGTGGACAGTTGGGGTGGCCAGGCTGGCAGGGGGGCAGTTAGGGGTGATCAGTTCATTAGGCAGAGGCAGTGAGGGGTGATCAGGTTGTCAGGGAGGCCAGTTAGGGGCAATCAGGCAGGCAGGCAGGTGAGCAATTAGGAGCCAGCGGACCTGGATTGTGAGAGTGATGCCCGACTGCCGGTTTAGGTCCGATCATGGGACTGGTAGTCAGACATCACCTGAGGAGTCCCAGATTGGAGAGGGTGCAGGCTAGGCTGAAGGGACCCCCCCTCCCATGCATGAATTTTGTGCACTGGGCCTCTAGTCTATGGAATAAATGATGCTGTGTGATGTCTTAGGCTAGGTATTGAAAAAAGTGATAGATGCCAAAAACTGGAAGTAACCAAGATGTCCTTCAGTAAGATAATGAATAACCACATTGTTCTAGATTTACACTACAGAATAATTATTCAGTGAAAAAAAAAGCCATAAATCCACACAACATGGATGAATTTTAGATGCATATTTTTAAGTGAAATAAATTAGTCTTTTAAGACTGTATGCTGTATGATTGCATGCATATAACAGTCTAGAAAAGGGGAAATTATAGAGATGGAAAAGAGATCAATGGTGCCAAAGCTTGGACAGGTGAGGGAGTTGTCTAGGCTTTTGGGTAAGGGATACACAAGGATGTCTGCATATGCAGGACTTCCATTATTCTTTTTCTTTTAGACCCAGTTCTCTCTCCAACCCTAAGTCACTCACCTTGCTGTCAGGGGCAGCGTAGTCCCCTCCTTGACTGAGGCACCCTCTGGGTTCCATAGTCCACCTGTTTTCTGTCTTCCTGAAGTGTTTTAGAACTTGCTCTGCTGAAGTCCCATTTTCTACTATGTTTGTGATTATAGGATGATATCATGTTGATTCATTTAACATCATTTTAGTGGGTATCAGGGGATTGCAGATAAAAGTATTCACTCTTAAATTAAAAGTTGAAAAATTTATTAATGACCTTGGAAAGGATATTAATGAGATACAGTTGTTCATTGTGCATGCAACTGAAAGGGAGAGATGAATAATATAAAGTCATATTCTAAAGCTAAGATGGTTGCTAGGTATTATTATTAATATTGCAGCTACTATTATTATTCTAGGTACTTTGCTACAAGTTTTAAGTATTTGGTTCATAAAACTAACCACTTCTCAGAATAACCTCTGTTGTCACCCTAGTCTAAGTCACTACTTCTCACTTTTTCCATAATCAAGTAACCACAGGGTTATCAAAATAATCTTTTAAAAATAAAAATTGGACATATTATTACCTTGCTTAAAATGCTCCAGATGGCTTGCCAATTCCTCAGAATAAAAGCAACCTTATAATGATCTGTGAGCCCTACATAACCTGGGCCATTCCTAAATCTTAATTTCATCCCATATTTCTCCTCTTCCCTATTTCCTTTACTCCAGACACATTACCTTTTCTCTGAAGATATCGATTCTACCTTCTCAGAATTATTGTTGTGTAGGTCAGATGAGATAAAGAGAAATAAATGCTTTCCAAAATATTAAACAAGTATCAGTTACCAGTAATTACCTGCCTACCTTAGAAGCATTTTGGTTTGCGAGTGTGCCTGTGTGTGTGTGTGTATGCGCGCACTTACACACAAGCGTGTGTACCTGTATTTGTCTTGGCAGGTTGGTTTTTAGCAAGTCTGCCACCATACTTGAATTGTTCATGTCTGCACTTTTCTAAAGCTGATATTCATTGCACTTGTGGCTTATCAAGGAGATAACAGAGGTTTAATAAGTTAACCAAATAATAAGACAGCCTAGAACTGTCTCCTGATTTAATATCTGCCTCAATTAAGCTGGAGATCTTCTGAAGAATGTTTTCAAGATATTGATAGAATAACAACTTTTATATATAAAAAAAGATAAACTATCAGCTGTTAGTTCAACAATCCAAAGGAACAGAAGGATAAGGAGGTTAAAGAGACACAGTTAGTAGACAGATTTAAGTAGAACATGCCAGTCTAGATGTGACCTTCCTTGCTGCCCATTCAGGAAATATCAAAGAGATTGAAGAAATGTGTGTTCAAAGTTCTTGCATTTAGTTTCATGATTACTCCAACTTTTTTCTTTTAGCAGAATTTTCCAGTTAAACTTTTCTGTCTTTTGACTTGATTTGTGCAAAATCTCAAGAAAAGAGCATCCCTTTGGATTTCATTAGGCCATTGTATGCTTTATTTATCTCTCAGGAGATGGATGAAAGTGGCTTTGGGACTCAAAGATCCTGCTTCATTTAGTTTATGCATGTTACACACTCAGCACTTTCTGCAGTTGCACTTTCATTGCAGTGCTCTCTAGCTAAATCTGGGGAGCAGAACCATTTAGTGGGACCATGATTATGGCTGCAGGCCATGTAGATGGCATTACAAGAGTACAATTCCCTGTTTTTCATCTAACTAGATTGATACAAGAAATTGCTTTTAATGGTCAGGATCAGCAACTATTCTGAATAGTTTATATAGTTACTAGGGTAGAAATGGTATGTTCTCTACAACTAAGCAAATGATGATAATTAGTGTTTCAGGTCAGGAAAGTGGAAACCATTTAAATCAGAAAATGTAATGTAGTAATTTGATGATAAATCAGTTTGGTGAGGCAATACAGAGATTAGCACTAACAAGAAGCTTTACTACCACTCCTATAACCTGGAAAAAGGAACAAGAGTGGAGGAGAATTTATTGAAGTCCAGGAGCTGGAGTTACCCAATGAAAGTTGGAACAGTGATCAACTTTTTGAAAAGCCAGCTTAGTCAGGAGGCTAGGAAATGCTGTTTATAGGATTCAGACCTCTGTGGGACAGAGCTTAGCAAAGGAAGGCAGGGAATGAATCTTAGAGCAAGCAAGCTCAGAGTGGCACAAATAATTTTTCATATTGATCTAACACTTAAAATGTTCTAAGTTCTCTGATATTTGGGGAGTAGGAATTTTAGTAGACTGTTTCTGCTCTGTCTACCTACTGAACTGGGAACAGTTCGCAAAGGAGGAAATTTATGCTGGGTTTTGATGGATGGGTCAACAAAGGAGGATGTGAAAGATATGACTATTGATGAAAAATACTCACTACCTTTTGGGTGGAGCATATTTCTCAGCCACATTGGGTTTGACCATGTGTATTGCTTTAGTCAGGGGAAGTTAGTGATCATGATTCAAGCAGAGTCCTTAAATGTGCTAGTATGATCTAGTGGGGCCAGTAATCTGCCAGAAGGAGAACATACTCGGGATAGCTGCTGGTCCAAGGAGGATGAGGAAACATATGAAGCTGACCTAACTCCAGTCTGGAACCAAACCACCAGATACCAGCTGAACCTAGCCTGAAACAGAGTTGTTCCATACAATGTGTGTTGCTGCAAGGCTCTCCACTGGGTTTGAGGTAGTTTGTTGTACCTTATTATTGTCACACTAGAGCCCAGTGAATGAAATTCGTGCACTCGGGGGGCAGGAGAGGGTGTCCCTCAGCTCGGCCTGGAGGGGCTCCTGTCACTGCTGATGTGCTCACCAGCTGTGAGCCCAGCTTCTGGCTGAACGGCGCTCTCCCTGTGGGAGTTCACTGACCACCAGGGCGCAGCTCCTGTGTTGAGCGTGATTGGACCGAAACTGGCTCTCTGATATCCCCTGAGGAGTCCCAGATTGTGAGAGGGCACAGGCCAGGCCAAGGGACCCCACTGGTGCATGATCAGGGATGCAGGAGGTTGGCCAGCTGGGGAGGGACCGCGGGAGGGCTCCAGGTCATGTCCGGCCTGTCTCTCTCAGTTCCTATTGGCTGGACCCCAGCAGCAAGCTAACTTACCAGTCAGAGTGTCTGCCCCCTGGTGGTCAGTGCACATCATAGCGAGTGGTTGAGCGGCCTTAGCATATCATTAGCATATTACACTTTGATTGGTTGAACAGATGACCGGACGACTGCACACTTAGCATATTAGTCTTTTATTATATAGGATAACTCAATAATAAAGAGGGAAACTTGCTTGGTAGGAGAATACCACATGAAAGATCGTGGCTATTATTTTTCTATGATTAGACATTGGATGACTTAAAGAGAAAGGCAGAAGCTGAAAGACACAGTTATGAGCCCAATAATGAAACTAAAGAGTAAGATCAAATCGGTTAGGTTATGAGATGTCATCAAACTAGTTTTCACAGAGAGAATAACATAATCATACTCCACAGAGTTAGTCCTACAACTTTATCTGGCAGATTATTCATCAGCAGACTTGGTCATTTAACAGACATTAATAAGCATCAACTATGGGCCAGACATTTGGGCTATATTAGTTAACAAAAAGAAGATATCAGTCCTTACCTATTGATGGAGGGAAACAGGCAATAAACAATAAGAGTAATAAGTAATGTTTATGATATATTAGAAAGTGATAAGTGCTATGAAAAAAATTAAGATAAAGCAGTCTGGAAGGCAGGGCTACAATTTCTTAATGTGTAGAGGGGGTGGGTCTCATTAAGAAGGTAACATCATCTTGGAATTTGCAATAATCAAGGATCCTTCAAGGTTTACAACTATCATGTAGTTATGAGCATCCAGCCAAAAAAAACCATGTAAAATACTCTATAATCAAGGATTTAAACTGTTCCTTGTAAAAACCTTATGATTCACACAACTTGTAAAGCATCCAATAGAAAGAAGTTGTAGAACATCATGATTCCCATAATAACAGCAAAGATGTCTTCGCCAATATGTACATTGTTCTGGTCTGTGATGCAGTAGTTCATGAATAGACAGTAACTGCTGCTGGTGGTCTACCTGGAATCTTGGGACCACCATGATCTGAATCTTCACTGGAGAAAAATGATGTTTGATGCTCATCAGGGCAAACAGTAGAACCTTGGCAATCAACCACGACTTGACATTCTGGAAGGTAACTTTGGCTGGTGAATTCAAACACTGTGCAGCCTCTTTTCTGGAAAACAGGTGAACTAACTCAGTTATGGCATCATGTTGTGTTAAGGAAGATAGTATAAAGTTATTTGAATGGTGTTAAAAAAAGGTCTGGGGTCCTTTCTTTGCTGTACAGTGGCTACAACATGGATCACAAGTATCTCAGTATTTTAAGTGTAACTGTGCTGATAGCAGCTATACAACATAGCACTGGGACCTAAGATGCTACACAATTTTGTTTTCTCATTTGCTCTCTGAAGTAGCAAAGGTTTGTGGAAATCTTTCTGCAAGACAGAATGTTGGTAGCTCACCTTCATATCTCCCTCTTTCTCCTCTTTCATATGCTGCTCTATCCAGGCTGTCTCACCACTGCTGTTTCTCTGTCTGCTCAGACATCATCCTAGTACACAACTGCTCTAATCTCAAAACCTCCCAGCGCTGCTCACAGAGTACATTCTTGTACACCTCCCATCTGTGTTTCACATTACAACCTAAGTGGTCTTCAAAAAATGCAAGTCAGTGATTAACCTGCTTACGAGTAAATCTCTTCATTATCTTCCCACTGTTGTTTTATTTTTCTCTTTTACCATATTCTATTCTTCATAAAAATGTACTTTTCCTTCCCAGATTTAGATATTGCTCAGTCTATTTCTAGTCATTTAAAAGATGCTCATGAGCCCTGGCTGATGGCTCAGTTGGTTGGGGTATTGTCCCATACACCAAAAGGTTGCAGGTTAATGCCCAGTCAAGGCACATATCTACATTGTGTGTTCAACCCCCCAGTCAGGGGTGCTTATGGAGGCAACAGATCGATGTTTCTGTCTCACATCAATATTTTTTCCTCTTTTTCTCTCCCTTCTCTCTCTAAAATCAGTAAGCATGTCCTCAGTGAGCATAAAAGATAAAATAAATAAAAGTTGCTATTGAATTTTGAGAATGCACATGTAACAAAGTCAGTCCTTCAGATGTGAGTGAAGAAGGCACTTCTTCAAGGAAAGTTTTCTCCTCACAGAAGTCCTCATAGCACCCTGTTTGATATTTTATAGAACTTACTATGACACACAGAAAATTAATTATGCAATTATTTTATTACATGCCTGTCTCATTCCTTCTGCCTCTACCCTACCATAAAGGCCATAAGCACCAAGGACAGGGATAGTGTCTATCAAGTTCCCACCATCCTAAAAGCCAATAATAGTACCCAGCACTTAACCAATATGCATTGAATGAGTTAACTGATGGCCAATCAAGATGTAATTTATATACCATCCTATAGTTAACTACTGAAAACAAAACAAAACATAAAGCCATGGCAGGATTTTCTTATTATTATTAATAGATAAGGAAAACCTAACAGAGTTTTGTTTATATAAAGCAAAACTATATTGGAAAAGTTATATATTATGATTCGAACTGCAAGTAATTATCTTCCTGAAGAAAGAAAAAGGAAGGAAAGCGAGAGAAAGAGAGAGAGAGAGAGAGAGAGAGAGAGAGAGAGAGAGAGGGCTGTTCCAGCTGTTTATCAAAGTAGCT
Source organism: Myotis daubentonii (assembly GCF_963259705.1). Lineage (NCBI taxonomy): Eukaryota > Metazoa > Chordata > Mammalia > Chiroptera > Vespertilionidae > Myotis > Myotis daubentonii. The sequence goes on from NC_081845.1 coordinate 35,667,350, forward strand.
GGCGTTTGTTTCACTAAAAACAAGGAAAAAAACATAAATTTGATCAATGGCACTGATTCTGTTTTCTGAGTAAGAGAAAACAAAATTAGTTCTCTCTGATATCTTTCTTCAAGCATTATGGAAAGAGGGCACACTTTTATTTAACAAAAACAAATACCTATATTTTCAATGCTATAAGACATATTTCGAAGTCAGTCTCCAACATAATTTAGACATGCAAAAACTCAGTCCTGTTGTCTGCATGACATTCTTCCTGGACCCTTTCATGAGTGAGTCTGAGTATTGGAAAGTGTTCCCACTTTCTTCCTCTGGAGGACCATTCCCTGTCCTAGCAGGAAGTCTTCTAGTTTTCTTGCTGCTCTGACTCTCTCCAGGTACCCCTTAGAGATGGAGTATCACACACAATCTAAGGCCTGAGATCTGGACGGCAGCAATCTCCCCCTCCATACGCCAAAGGCTTTCCAACTTCCCAGCTTTGACCCAACAGCAACATTCCTTAGTCTTGACCTGGGAATTGCTCCACATGTAAAATGAAGATTACCTGGAAAAGTATCCATCTAGAAAAGTTGTTATGAAGACCATATTGGATATATATATATATATATATATATATATATATATATATATATATATACACATACAGTATCTAGAGCAATGTCTAATCTATAAAAGTGACATGAACATTTAAATACATTATTTGAAGCTACAAGATTAAGTTATAGTTTTCATGTTCCATTTTAACCCTCTATTTGGATATCATGATTCTTTTTTAAGAAATATATTTTATTGATTTTTTTACAGAGAGGAAGGGAGAGGGATAGAGAGTTAGAAATATTGATGAGAGAGAGAAACATCGATCATCTGCACCCCCTACAGGGGATGTGCCCACAACCAAAGTACATGTCCTTGACCAGAATCAAACCTGGGACACTTCAGTCCGTAGGCTGATGCTCTATCCACTGAGCCAAACCGGTTAGGGCATGGATATCATGATTCTTAAAGGAGAATATTTTATTTATAAATGGTTGTTGATCCATGTCCTCAATAACCTATTGCATGGTGCTATATGAGTAAAGTGGGAACTGCTTCTCTAACATGTTCTAATGACACTGAGTTCCTCCTTAAAGCAAGGATTCTGTGAAAATTAATCAAACTGTCCTTCCCAACTATTTATCATGCTTATCCTTTTTCTGTGGTTTTCATGAACCTGTGGGAAATACTGAAGGAAAAGTTCCATGGTAATCTCCATAATTGTTCTCTCATTTTTGTATTGTAAATTAGCTCTTTGTATACTCAGCAATTCAGATAGGCAGGGATAATTACAGGGTGTGCTGAAGAAAGAAATCACTTTTTAAGAAAAGGAATTGAGAAGGAGTCATCACTTTAATCCTGTGTAACTTGAGGCTTATAAACTATGAAATCCCTACTTGATGTGCATGCTTGATATCACTGAGGCATGCTGAAATAAAGTAATATTTTAGTAAAAGTTTTTAAACATAGGTTTAAATTCCTTTTGATAATCACTTAAAGAAAATAGGAAAACCAGGCTCTTGTTCTGGAATGTACTGAGTAGACAATTCTGCATGTTCATGACTTGCAATAAGCTGTGGAACAGTTTCACTCTAAACTCTAACCAAGAATGCTCTAAATAACAAACTTAAAGCAGTTTATCTTAAAAAAAAATACACACTCACACACACCACATATGTGAGGGTTGTTTTTAAATAAAAACTTTTTTATGGGTCCATGTTACCTTTGACCAAGATCCATTAAGAGAAATAGTTTTATTTTTCATCAAGCAGCCAGGCTACAGGAAACTATTTGTGCACCTCCTGTTGCCTTGGGTATGGACACAAGACAACTGGAGGTTATTTTGCCAGTTCCTCTGGCTGAGCTATAATTTGGTTTAATAGTGAAATAGCCTGAGAAATGGCACTCTCCCAGGAGCTGACTGAGCTGGCTACTGCCTGGGACAGGAAGTCGTAGTCTAAGTCTAGAAGGAACTGAAAGGAGACAAGCAGTATGCCTCCTCTTGGAGCAGCCAATGATTGTCCATTAAAGTAACATGACTTTATTTAACATATTTTGCATTTCACCACAGCATCATAGGCCTTATTTCAAACCCATAGTATAGGATGAGTAGAGGCCCCTTTTTAAATCTTTGTAGTCCTTATTCTCTTTCACAGGATAAGGAACATGAGGGTGAAGAACAAGGGAAAATATTGAGCTTAAACAGTCTCTTGGCCTGGCTCTGTGGTAACATATTTTCTGCCCCTTTTTTCTATCCAGATAAGCAAATCCCTGTACTTATTCCAAAACGTGAAAGCCAGCCTTTCTGTCTATGAGATTTTTATCTCAAGGCTCCGAGGTGGAATAGTATAGTAAATGGTCAAGAGAAAATGTCCTTAAATCAGTCTGAGTTTAAATTCCAGCTCTCCTTTTTACTAGCCACATGACCATTGGCAATTTACTCTATTCCTCTGTCCCTGAGTTTCTTTGCCAAATGAGGGATAAAATTATGGTACTTAACAGAAGATTTATGTGCTACTTAAGTGTTGCTAATGTATTTTACGGGCTTATTTTCATAGGTAATAATAACTGCCATCTACTATTCATTAAAATACTCCAAAATTGATTTAATGGGATGTATATTTGAGTGTCAATTTTCAAAACACAGAACCTGGGTTTCTAAATCCATAGTATATGATTTTATGAGAAGATACATGTATCTTGGAATGCTCAACATCAAACCATGAGCCTTTTTGGAGCTGAAATTCCTGAATAATAAACAAAGGATGCCACTTGTAAAAAATATGTCAAGTGCTGTCTAAGGAAAACAAGTTTCTATCTTATCCCACGTAGAAAAAGCTTCTCGGGGGAAGGCTAATTGTAATACTGCTTTATATTCACTACATGCACTTATTAAGCAACTAATATGTCGTATACTCTTGGAGTAGAAAATGCAGAGATAAATAAGATGCAGTATGAGGAACTTATAATCTAGCTAGCTGGCTATATAAACCTACATTTATAGAGATAATGGGAGTTTAGGGCTATAAGACCATTATAACCAACGTATCATAGTGGAGAGAGAATTTCCAGTTGGAATAATCAAAGACTTTTTAGAAGAGGTATTATTTGAATTGATTGGAATTTTAATTGGTAAAGATGAAAAAAATGGAAATAAGGTATACTGAAACATTTGCCCTACAAATAATGTCTCTCTCTGTTATTTTCACAAAGAACCATTGATTGCAAAATATCACTCTGCAAGTCACAAAATATTAATGGCAAAATTCTACACATACTCAACTTCTAACATGAGTTCGTATACTTAGAGGATGAATTTTTATTATGTGCCAAAATAGGAGGAATTATGATAACTACTTCAAAGTCCCCAGTAGCATAAAGCAGCTGCTAAATCATAGATAAGCCTAAGAGACACCAATCCTCACGATTTGTGTGTGTGTGCTAGAATCTGGGTAAAGTAGGGCAAAATCGGATAAGTCAAAATTGCTTTATCTTATTCCACATGACTCTGGAGGGTGTAATTAAAACCAGTAAAAGAAAGATACATTGTCTAGTTATGAGGAACCACTTCCTGACAATTAAAACTGCCAAGAAATAAAATGGACTTCCATAAGATGCAGTCAAATCCCAACTCAGTCACGATTTGCAACAATATTATTAAAGAGAATTTCACATGAGTAGGTTAAAGGACTTGGTTTAAATACTCTGTGAAGTTCCTTCTGACTCGGAAGTTTGGGGATGCTTCAAAATTAAACCCATTCAGAGTAAGGTGACATGGGAAGTGAAACAGGTTGTATATGGGGACAATATGACATGATGGAAGAGGTGTCCCGGCTAAAATTCTTCTCTTTGAGGATCTCTTTGCCAGTTGCAAAGCTCTTCTTCAAAGAAGGCAATAGCAATTCAATATCAAAACATAACATATACCTTTTGGGAGCAGAATGAAATTGTAATAATAAGCATGTTATAAGAGCACAATGGTATATTTGAATATTAGTGACTATGGAAGACCGAAAATTGTAATCAGATACAAGTAGCAAATGTGGAGCAATCTGATTCTAGCCATTACTAATTACACATCAAAGTATGTTTATGTTGTGGTGAAAAATAAACATATGCCAATTTAATATTTCTGATTTTAGCATTTATCATCTGACAGTTTCTCTACACTAATTTATTTAAAAATGATTATACTTATAGAATCATGTACAGATGTTGAACTTGATGAATTTTTATTAACTATTGGCACAGCCTTTATAATTAACTTCAAAAAAACATATTTTCCTGATTTATTTCAAAATAATAATTAATAATAGTTGGTCTCGGGAGATATCTTTTTTGGGGAAGGGGTGTCATGGATTTTGTTCTCCTTTAAGTAAACATTAGTTTTAAATTTTAGGGGGAAGACACATAAAGGGGATTCAATGACTTTTAGTGATGTAAAGAAGAAAAAATCTAGCTCATTTTGTTGCTAGTAGCTTTATTTAGTAAGACAAGGAGCCATTAGGCTGTTGAATTTTGTTCAATGAAAATATCCAACTCTGGGTGTAAAATTGAAGAAATAAAATTAGGTAAATTTCATTCCACATTTAATTGACTATGATATCATGGGTATATTATGCCTCTTTCCACAGCTGCTAATGAAAAGTCACATTGCCAGCACATCAAAGAAGAGTGCCAGATAAATGATATTCAGAGCCTTGAATTGTATGAATTTGCTGCATTTTTAATCATTCTAACTACAGATGAGTTATAATGTCAATCTTACTTTGGGAATGTTAAAAATCACACAGAAAAAACATTTATGTTTCATGAAAACACTTGCTATGGACCATAGAGGATATTGGGTTTTATTAGGCATAATGTAATTTTTTGCCCTACAGTGCCACACATTAACATAAATCAAAAGTTATTGGTATTAATGATTCAAGATATATGTAAACCATTACTTTATTCATTCACTCAATTAATGTATATTGTATATATTACATTAGTAGACAGCTCTGTAAATAATTCTGATATGTACCTAGGTTTTGAACTCCCTAGTCTAAGTAAAGTAACACTACTTATACTAGTTAATCTTATTTGACATCAAAACAGAAAGAAAAAGCATCAGTAGAGGTGTCCTTAATATCTTTCTGTTCTCTCCAAAGTCCTATGGTTTATTGGGGGTGGGTGCCAAGTGGGCTCTGATGGGTAGGACTAGAGGTGGGATGCATGTCATCTTCCTCTCGGATGGCAGCTGTGGTGATGACAGAAGGCTCCATGATGCCTGGGTCCTGATCAGGGCCCTGGAAGGCCAGACCACCTGGGCCAAAGACTGAGCAATGCCATCAGCTACCTCCAGCAGTGCAGGTGGCGATAGTGCCACCATCCCCATTTTCTCAGTGACCAGGTCACAGAGCTTGAGCTGCCATGGAGTGTAGTTCTCTCCACCACCATGGACCTCCACATTGCCCTTTGGCCTCCTAACACACATCTAGAGCTTGGTGGGTTCATAGCCATAGAATCTCCTGCCTGTGAATGTATAAAGAAGGCAGGCATAAACCTTTTCTTCCAGGTCAGTATTTATTGGAAATTGATAGCCAGGCGTACATGTTTTCCAAAACAGATGATTCTGAGGCCCAACTTATACCTACTGAATCAAACTTTGTTGGGCCAAGAACTAAAATTTACTTTCTTTCTTTTAAATATATATATTTCAGAGAGGAAAGGAGAGTGAGGGAGAGATAGAAACATCAATGATGAGAGAGAATCATTGATCAACTGCTTCCTGTATGCCTCCTACTGGGGATCGAGCCTGCAACCTGGGCATGTGCCCTGACTGGGAATCAACCGCAACCTGCTGGTTCAGAGGTCGATGTTCACCCACTGAGCCATGCCAGCAGGACCTATGTAAGCACTTTTAAAGGAGAAAGGGCATGCCTTACTTCTCTGTGAATGAGATGCTCGTAGGTGTGTGCTTGCAAGGACCAAGCAATCATTCATCCATGAATCGCATGAGAAAAGATAAAGATTTGCCTCAAGTCTCTAGGTACTTGAATACATGAAATGAAGAATTTTAAAAGATTATTTTTATTTTTAAAAATTCATATATTTTTCTATGCTCTGTTATTCCACAATGTCATTCCCTGCTCAACAGCCGTGTTTGAGATTATATAGAAATAGCCAAGGGCTATGGCCGCAATGGAATTGAATGAGCCAACTTACTTGAGATAAAATGGATTCAAAGTATCCTTGTAGCCAAAAGGTCTAAAACCTGAGCCCCTCTGCTTGGGCCCCAAAGAGCAGAGACTAAGGATAAGGTCTTGTATGAGAAGCTCTGAGCCCTAACCTTATCTCCTGCTTGCTGGCTGTGCAATCTTGGGCAAGTCATTTAGCCTCTCTATTAATTGATTTAGTCATCTCAAAACAAGAATTAATAATACCTACAAAATTAGGTTGATGAAAATGTCAAATATATTTGTAAGTGACACATAATTCTGTTGAATATGTAAGATATAACAAGATGCAATTAAAATTATATTTAACTAGAGGCCCGGTGCATGAAATCTGTGCGCGCGCGTGTGTGTGTGTGTGTGTGTGTGTGTGTGTTGGGGGGGGGGGGGGTTGTCCCCCTCAGCCTGGCCTACATCCTCTTGCAATCCGGGACCCCTCGGGGAATGTTGTGCCTAAACCGGCAGTCGAACATCCCTCTCACAATCTGGGTCGCTGCATGCACCAGTAACCATACTTTTCATACGGGTGAAAGGCATCTTGCTGTTTTATGGGCAGCTACATTTTTCCCCCGTGATTATAAAAAGTAGTTCATAACATGAACCTTCTGAGGCAGTGATACCATTTTCCCCATCTTATGGGTGGAAAAACTGAAGAAGAAAATAGTTAAGTAATTGACTTTGTCACCCAGTTCTAAATGTCAGAATCAGGGCTGACCACAAAATGAGCAAGCCAGAGTCCATGCATGTCATCGCTGCATCATCCTATTTTTTCAGTGTTAGAGTAGCCTTGCCAGGTTTTAATTTTTAAATCTAAGAGACTGTTCCCAATATATAGGGTAGGGTCCCTAGGCCTGGCCAGAGATCAGGGCCATCTGTGGGGTGACCGGCAGTGTGATCGGGGGTGGGGGGCCACTAGCACCCACCTTGGCTTGCCGGGGTCCAACCCCAGCGGGTCCAGGGGTTCCCAAAGGCGTAGACGGAGTCGGCGAAGAAGGAAGGGCACGGAGACAGCGTTCAGTTGATCAGCAGCCTAGCCAGGATCTCTAGCCCGGATCTCCAGAGAGGTTCTGCTTCGGATCTCCAGCGAGGTTCTGTAGCCATGTTCCCTCGCTAGGTTCTCCAGCCAGGTTCTGTCCAGGCTCTCCAGTCAGGTTCAGTGTCCAGGTTCCAGTCAGGTTCTCCTGCCAATCTCTGTAGTCAGGTTCAGTCCAGGATCCCTTGCCATGTTCTCCCGCTAGGCTCTGTCTCTAGGCTCCGAGGCCAGTCCCTCTCCAGGATCCTCCGGCATGCTCTCGCCAGCGAAGTTCTTCTGTCTCTAGAGAATGTTCTGTGTAGGTTCTGTGCCTAGGCTCTGTCTCTCTTGGTCCTGTCTTCCAAGCCCTGTGTTCTCAGTTCTGTGTTCTGAGTTCTGTCTGTTTCTGTCTTGTTACAACTGTATTTATACCAGTTGATTCAATCCTATCAATCTCTATTACAAAGGTTAGGGCGTTTCTTATCTCCATTCCAGGGAGAAAAGATTATGTAGTTTAAGCATGATTGTTCGTAGTTAAAGGGATTAATTACCCGCCTGGCACTTAGTTGAGGGGTTTTATTCCCTCCCTAACTTCAGGGGAAAATCCCTACCTGGGGATTCAACCTTTCTCGGAGAGGTGACCTTGGTTAAAACACAGCACCAAGAAGGTGAGCAAACATATTAAGAACCGTATGCCATATATGCCAGGTCCCTTGAAACAGCAAGGATGGACCGGCTCCCGGCAAATTCCCCCTTTTTTATTTTTTAAAAGCAAGCATTAAAAAGAAAAACCTCAAATGCTCTCTTATATCCATTTTAAGAGTAGGATTGGCACTTTCCGCTATTACCTGAGTCCTGATCTATCATCCCAGGGAGAGCTTGCCAATCCTGCACTTTCCCAGGGTAGAAAGGCTGCAGTGGGGTTAAGGATAAGGCTCCTTGGGCCTACCTTCTCCCATGCCATTACATTTACCTTTCCTTCCTCAGAAAAGCATGGACATACTTCTTGTATAAAACGTTCTGTCTGACTGGGAGTAACCTTAATTCCTCTGCTAGCAAGCACATATGTTAAAAGATCAATACAGAGTCTTCTTTCTTTGGACTCAGTATGGCACATCTTCTCAATCTAAGGATCAATACAGAATCTTCTTTCTTTGGACTCAGTATGGCACATCTTCTCAATCTAAAGATCAATACAGAGTCTTCTTTCTTTGGACTCAGTATGGCACATCTTCTCAATCTAAGTTCTGTACTATTCACCTTCTTACCCTACTTATCCTCTGTAGGGGGGTTTGCAGCATCCTGGTGGAGTCCTATCCATCCCGAATGTGGGGGTTCACAATGGGGGGGGGGGCTTACCTATGGGAATCCTGTTCCAGGGGTTCCCAAAGGTGTGGATGGAGTCGGCAAAGACTATCCACCCTCTTCCTATGGTGGAGTCCTATCCATCCCGAGTGTGGAGGTTCTCAATGGGGCGGCTTACCTAAGGGAATCCTGTTCCAGGGGTTCCCAAAGGTGTGGATGGAGTCGGCAAAGACTATCCACCCTCTTCCTACGGTGGAGTCCGATCCGTCCAGAGTGCGGGGCGCTTACCTAGGGGTCCCTGTTCGGGCGCCATATGCCGGGGTCCAGCCCCAGCAGGTCCAGGGGTTCCCAAAGGTGTAGACGGAGTCGGCGAAGAAGGAAGGGCACGGAGACAGCGTTCAATTGATCAGCAGCCTAGCCAGGATCTCTAGCCCGGATCTCCAGAGAGGTTCTGCTTTGGATCTCCAGCGAGGTTCTGTAGCCATGTTCCCTCGCTAGGTTCTCCAGCCAGGTTCTGTCCAGGCTCTCCAGTCAGGTTCAGTGTCCAGGTTCCAGTCAGGTTCTCCTGCCAATCTCTGTAGTCAGGTTCAGTCCAGGATCCCTTGCCATGTTCTCCCGCTAGGCTCTGTCTCTAGGCTCCGAGGCCAGTCCCTCTCCAGGATCCTCCGGCATGCTCTCGCCAGCGAAGTTCTTCTGTCTCTAGAGAACGTTCTGTGTAGGTTCTGTGCCTAGGCTCTGTCTCTCTTGGTCCTGTCTTCCAAGCCCTGTGTTCTCAGTTCTGTGTTCTGAGTTCTGTCTGTTTCTGTCTTGTTACAACTGTATTTATACCAGTTGATTCAATCCTATCAATCTCTATTACAAAGGTTAGGGCGTTTCTTATCTCCATTCCAGGGAGAAAAGATTATGTAGTTTAAGCATGATTGTTCGTAGTTAAAGGGATTAATTACCCGCCTGGCACTTAGTTGAGGGGTTTTATTCCCTCCCTAACTTCAGGGGAAAATCCCTACCTGGGGATTCAACCTTTCTCGGAGAGGTGACCTTGGTTAAAACACAGCACCAAGAAGGTGAGCAAACATATTAAGAACCGTATGCCATATATGCCAGGTCCCTTGAAACAGCAAGGATGGACCGGCTCCCGGCATTGGCTGGCAGCCTGGCACTGCCCACTGGCCATCAACATCCCCCATAGCCGCCTCCAGTCGCCTCCCTCTCAGGAGGTAGACATTGAGTGTCTGTCCCCTGGTGGTCAGTGTGTGTCATAGTGACCGGTCGTTCTGCTGGTCATTCTACCATTTGGTCGATTTGCATATTAGGGTTTTATTATGTAGGATATGTCAAAGCAGTTCGATTTTCAAATGACTTTTAAGCACTACAGTATTATATCTTATATATCACTCATTTATATTTTGGGGCAAGCAATCCAAGAGGTAAAATGCTTGAAGCTTTTTGTTCAAATTACACAGGGCATAGAAAACATTCTTTACCAACATAGAGACTGGAAGGTATACTACATATTTTTTATCTCTTCTCCTAGTATTTGTAAGTAAAAAAAAAAAAAAAAAAAAAGATTTTTCTTCAGTGGTTTATGATAGCTTGTTTGCCGCTTTTTTTTTGGGGGGGGGGGTTGATAATACTCCAAGAACACAGATTTTGTGCCACCCTGGAGCATGAGCTAGCATTGTTTGCCATTTAGAAGTGCTTAAGCACCTTTCCTTTTCACCACCAACCCCAAACATAGTTCCCGTTTCTCTGAGTCTGCCAGAAGTGTGATGAACTTGCAACAAAGAGCATTCAGCATTTAAAGGGCTAGACTCAATGAGTATACTCAGCATTATTGCACCACATGCCCCAAAGGACTGGCAAAATGCTACATGAACAGGAACTAATGGTTGATGTTTTAAAGAGCATGACAGTGATTTTCTAACAGTTTTCTAAGGGTTTGGAGGCCATTCTTTGGGAGACATAGCACATACATCCACAGGGATTATAATTACTAAATATTCTAGACTGAAATTATTGGAGCCAGTTTACTGGTGTATCATTTTTTAGTATTTCCTATGAGAGTTTCTAAGATAGATAATTCTTGTAAATAACTGTACAAACACATACGAAGAAAAGCTAATTAAAATAATTTTCAGATTATATCCCACTCTTGTCAATACATTTGTCCAACACTAATAGTTTTCCAATTCCAGGGCCAGAACAAATTTTTGATACTGAGTTTAGATGCCTTGCATTTTTTTCTCTTGCAATGGGGGTTCTGTTTGCATGTGTAAGAGCATATACATGCCTTACGTAATAAGAATGAAAGCAGGAGGATTTGTTAAAACACCATGTTTATGTGTTGTGGTTGTTGTTATTTCAAAATTGGGCACAGTTTTAACAATTTGCAAAATTGCTGTTACCAGATTTATGGCTTAACTTCAGGTAAACAAGCATGATAATCCCATTTCAACTGGGAAAATATTTGCTAAGCTAGTGTGACACCACTGTGGACATTATCTGCTTCATCCCCCTGAGCTTCCCGGCTACATATAAATTTGCCCTTTCTACCTGTCAGTGCTACACAAAATGATGCTGGTAGTGTAAGTCTGTTGCTAGGTAATAATTTTAGAGAACGTGAACATGAAGATAATTATAAAACACACTTGAATAATGTCTTTAGGGGAAAGGAACTCAAGGTTACCATATTCTGTTATTTTAGCTACTATTTTTCTAGCATTTCCCTTCTGCTCCCAACCAGCTCAACAATTAGTTTCAGCCTCTCATTGTCACAGAAAAAAAAAAAAAAAAGAAAGAAAAAGAAAAGAAACCATTACTAGTCTTTCACTATGCTGAGAATTTTCTTTTCTTTTTCTACTTAATTTGAAATATTAACTCATGAGGGGCTAAGTAATAGTTATGTGTGAGCTGATGATTCTAATCCTCACCTGATTGCTACTTTTATGGGGAAATGTTGGCAAATCTCTAATTTCAAATTTCTCCTTTATGAAATTATTTTAACAACTCTTTTGCCTTAGGTATATAACTTATTTAAAAATATATTTGTTATTGATTTCTGAGAGGAAGGGAAATGAAGAGGGAGACAGAAACATCAGTGATGAGAAAGAATCATTGATGGGCTGCCTTCTGCATGCCCCACACTCAGAATGGAGCCCACAACCCTGGCATATGCCTTGACCAGGAATCAAACCATGACCTCCTGGTTCATAGGTTGATGTTCAACCACTGGGACACACCAGCCAGGCTATCTATCTTGAAATCTAATAGATCTGTGAAATATATAATGTACAGGGGTGGGCAAAAGTATGTGTGCAGTTATTATGGAAATATAATAAATAAATAATACAAGAATAGACTCTGTTTCATGTACTCACAAATGTAAATGTACTTTTGCCCACCCATCCTATCTAATAAAAGAGAAACATGGTAATTAGTGTACATCCGCTACCCTTCCCATCGGCTAATCAGGGCGATATGCACATTAACTGCCAGCCAAGATGGCGGCTGGCAGCCAGACTACTGACACGAACATGAGGCTTGCTTGCTTCAGTGATGGAGGACTCCAACATTCCCCGCCTGCCGCTGCCGGCCTCTGAGCTTGCAGTTTGAAACATAGTTACAAATATAGAAGCTAAACAAAACCCCAGAAACCTGCTTTCAATGAGCCAGGATCTCAGAGCTCGAGTTGACACAGTGTTTCAATTATAGAACCCAAACAAACCAGATACCTGCTTGCAGCAGCAGAGGCCTCAGAGCTGGAGTCAGAGCTAAAGCTGGCCCAGAATAAAAAAATAAAAAAAAAAAAGGAGCAGTTGGGAGCTTCAGTCACCCACCAGCTTGAAAACAGCCCTCAGCCCCTCACCCAGACTGGCCAGGCACCCCAGTGGGGACCCCCACCTTGAAGGTTGTGTGACCAGCTGCAAACAGCCATCATCCCCTCACCCAGGCTGGCCAGGCACCCCAGTGGGGACCCCCACCCTGATCCAGGACACCCTTCAGGGCAAACCAGCCCGCCCCCACCCATGCACCAGGCCTCTATCCTATATAGTAAAAGGGTAATGTGCCTCCCAGCACCGGGATCAGTGTGACGGGGGCAGCGCCCAAACCCCCTGATCGCCCTGCGGCTCTGTGTGTGACAGGGGGCGGGGCCACAACCTCCCTATCCGCCCTGCTCTGTTTGTGACAGGGTGCGGCGCCCCAACCCCCTGATCAGCCCTGCTCTGTGCCTGATAGGGGGGAGTTCCCCAACCCCCTGATCGCCCTGTGGCTGTGTGTGTGACAGGGTGCGGCGCCCCAACCCCCCCCCCCCCGCCATGGGCCCTGCTCTGTGTGTGATGGGGTAGAGCCATAACCTCCCCATCGGCCCTGCCCTGAGTGTGAGAATGGCGGCGCCCCAACCCCCTGATCCGCCCTGCTCTGTGTGTGACAGGGGGCGTTGCCCCAACTCCCCTATTGGCCCTACTCTGTGAGTGACAGGGGGGATCTCCCCAACCCCCTGATCGACCCTGCTCTGTGCATCACAGGGTACGGAGCCCCAACCCCCCTGATGTCCCCTGCTCTGTGCATGACAGGGGGCAGCGCCCCAACCCCCTGATTGGCCCAGCTTTGTGCGTGACAGGGGGTGGTGCCACAACCTCCCCATCGACCCTGCCTTGAGTGTGACAGGGGGCAGTACCCCAATCCCCCAATCAGCCCTACCCTGAGCGTGACTGAGGGTGGCATCACAACCTCCCAATCCGCCCTGCTCTGTGCTTGACAGTGGGCGGCGCCCCAACTCTCCAATCGGCCCTGTTCTGAGCCCGACCAGGGGCTGCACCTAGGGATTGGGCCTGCCCTCTGCCACCCAGGAGCAGGCCTAAGCCAGCAGGTCATTATCTCCCGAGGGGTCCCAGACTATGAGAGGGCACAGGCCGGGCTGAGGGGCTCCCCTCCCCCCTGAGTGCATAAATTTTTGTGCACTGGGCCTCTAGTTTAATATAAGTACACTAGAGGCCCCGTGCACAAATTCATGCACAGGTGGGGTCTGTCTGGCTGCCCTGATGGGGGCTGATCGGGCCAGGCTTGTTGGGGGGGGGGGGCGAAGGGGAGGAGCCATGAAAGGTTGTCGGAGGGAAATTTGGGGCCCTGATTGGGCTGGTTGGCCACCGCAGTGCACATCATAGAGACCATTATTCTGGTCGTTCCATTGTTCTGGTCGCTTGGCTTGTATATATATAGATATAGTTTCACATATAGAATCAAATTTGTTAACATACATGAAGTATTCAAATAATGTTGGTTACTATATCTTACCCAAAATAATTAAAATAATAAAAATTATGTAGTCTCTGAAATAAGGATACTACTACCTGTGTCATAGGCTTTTTCTGGAGATGGGTGAGTTTATCCCTGCAAAACAGTTGGTACATAATAAGCATTATGTAGGCATCTAAAAAGGAAAGAAGGAAGATAGGGAAGGAGGCTTGTCATATACTGATATTTTGATTTCAAGAAAAACTTTCAGAAAAAAATGCATGTCATTTCAAGTTTGTTATGTAAAGGGTGTGTTAACAATTGGAAAGGGCTGATTAGTATCCATTTGCGCTACACTTGTGAAAATATTTTTATTAAAGAGACTGATAAAATAATGTTGGCATTGCCTTCATCATTTTTAAAGGATAACCAGCACCTGCAATCATTATAGGCAACATTGTTTTAGCACCCACTGAGTATGCTAATAACTGATCTTGAAGTTTCTGACACTGGGAATATGGTCTACATGCATAGAATGCATTTAAGTACCTGGAGTGTTTCACTAAATAAAATATATTGAGTTACAAAATCATTATGTGCATTAAATAATCGTGTTCAACAAATTTATTTAGACTATACATGTTATCCACCTTTACTTCTCTAAATTATCACAAAAACAGACAATTTTCTTTTTTGAATTTATATCACAGAATGATAAATCATACTAAAATTAGGGCAGGATGGAGAACTTGCCCATCAAAAAGAAATTTCTGTACATGAGCCTGAGTAGAAGTAACTGGTTTTAAAGCAGGACTACTATTTCAACATTGAAGAAAGCTAAAAAATGAATAAGTACATTTTATGTATAAATACATGTAAGTATTTATACATACTAATATTAGTATTAGTCACTGATCATTTTGTATTAGTCTGGACACACATATAAACAAATGCAAGTAAAATTATAAATGAAATAAAAATATAGTAGAATCATGTAAATAATCTATAAGTGCATCCAAACAGTAATGTATTTTATCTTGAAATGTTAATAAACACACTATATCACAGTCATTCAAACTTACTTTATCTTTTTTTAACATTATACACAAAATAATAAAAGTCATTATTTATTGAGTGTTAGCTGCTTCCAAGCATTTTACTAGAAAATTTTAATTTATCACCTATTTCTGAAAACAATTTAGTGATGTAAATATTATTATCTCATTTGAAAGGTAAACTAAAGAAACTGAGTATAAATAGTGACTCTTGGTAAATTACATCCCAGGTATAATCCTTCTCACTGTAATGTAATGTTAAAATGTTCTATGATTTAGCACCAAAAGAAATATGCATTTCTCAGGCAAAGCTATTTGAAAATCCAAAATTTTTAAAAACATATTTTTATTTATTTCAGGGAGGAAGAGAGGAGAAAGAGATAGAAACATCAATGATGAGGGAGAATCATCAGTTGGCTGCCTCCTGCATGCCCCACACTGTGAATGGAGCTTGCAACCCAGGCATGTGCCCTGATTGTGAATGGAACCTTGACCTCCTGGTTCATAGGTCATGTCAGCCGGGCTGAAAATCCAAAATTTATTGTCACTCCATAACAATGTATTCCTACTGATGATAGTGAAAATATCTTTTATTGAACCTTCTTTTACACTTTGTAATTTTACTATACATATCATTTTTGGTTTTTATTTGATTTTTGTTTGTATTTTAAAATCTTTATTGTCAAAAGTATTAGATGTGTTCCCCTTTTTCCCCCATTGACCCCTTGTAGCCTAACCTCCACCCCCTGCCCAAGGCTTTTACCACCCTATTGTCTGTGTCCATGGGTTATGCATATATGCATACCAGTTCTTTGGTATATCTCTTCCCACCCACCCAGTCACCTCTGTGTTCCTACACTTATCATTTTATTACAAGCACTTCTATTCTTTTTCTGTACCAAATCCTGTGTCACACTTTTACATCTAGGTATCAAATAAGTTGCCATACATTGAATGTTCCCATATATATGTATGCCTTGCCTCACCAAGTAGACTATATTTCACTGTGGGAAGAGACTGTTAGCTATATAATCAAGTCTATAGCATCTAGCCCCAAGCAAAGTACATAGGTATTCTCTGAATACCCATTGTCTCATAAATTTATTTTTTTAAGACTGTTACCAGGGCCATGTACTTATATTTCCCACTTTCCCAAAGTTGGTGTTATACCACTACACTTTTTCAGAAGACCTACATTAGTACCTTAGTACCTGTTTTTGCCAAGTGAAAAAAATCCAATGTGGATTTTTGCTTTTAGACAAAACCATTACCATATTAACGTAGGTCTTTTGTAAAAGCAAAGTGGTATACTACTTCGGAAACCAGGGGATATTCTTTACCTTAAACCATTTTGGCTTATAAAAGATGTCCCAGGAAAATTGAACCTTGGGACAATGTAGGTAAACCTGTGATAGTTTACTACCTGCCCAATCTTTTAACATAAAACATTTAGTAACTTTGAAATAGGTTTATTTCATGAAAGTAAATCTCTCTATTCTTCAACGTTTATATCCTTTTTCTGGTTGGGGGTTAAAGACTTATTTTAAACATCTATTAGCTTACAAAACAGACTTCATGAAGATCATAGAATTATTTATCTAAATACATATTTTTCTTCCTACTCCCTCAACACAATTCTACAGGAAAGTGTCAAATTACACAGCTAGAGTAAGTAAATAAATTTATATAAAATGTGCATCAAAAATATTGTATTCTCTGGCATTATTAAAAAGAACAAAAAACTTTCACTCTACACTTGAAATAATTCAATACATAACAAAGAGCATTTTATTACTAAAATTTTTAAAAGTCATGTAATATAGGATTGGCTAAACAGAAATAAAATGTTTAATAAATATTAAAGCCTGTTCACATGTGTTCACATATAACATCGAAATTAATGACACATTCTTTTGGCAGGGAGACCATAATTCATATTTTTCTCAATTCAAGGAAAGTACAAAGTGAACAAATAATACTATTAGAGATGAATGTCAATGTCAAATAAATAATAAATATAATATGAAGCAATATACTTTGAGAATAACTTTCATTTTTGTATTGCTCTAAAATCTCAGAGATTTTTCTAATGAGATCAGTGACCCTTTAAAAGGCTGTTGCCTTTTCTAGAATGTTAAATGCTTGGACATGACCCTAAATAGTCCGCATACCTGTAAACTGAGAACAGGATTCATCATACACTAGGAATGCAGAAAAATGAAGCATATGGCATTTCACATGGCATATCATGAGATTAGGTTGCTCTTTGTATTAAAACTTAAGATAAAAACCCAGAGCTTATAAAAGCAAAAGGCCTAAAATAATAGTAAAAACCATCAAGAGTATCTCAGACTTCTTCAATTCTGATATATTGAATGAGTTCAGTATATCAGAATATGAATATTTAATTGGTTAATCCTTGAATCAAATTTCACTTCTATGCAACTCAAATTTTAAATATAGAAGGAAAAGGAAGAAACTGAATATTTAATTGAACAGATAGGATTCCAATTAAAGAACTCATTGAAATGATAAGTATGACTTCATGGATTATTCATGCAAAAATAAGGCAATTATGAACAAACACATATATCTGAATAAGTGCACACATAGTCTCTCTCTCTCTCTCTCTCTCTCTCTCTCTCTCTCTCTCTCTCTCTCTAATTAGCTGGATGATGAATCTTAGGACTACTTGAACTACATCTCTTAGTCAAATGGATTCAAGTGCAAAGCATTATTGCCTCAACCTTGGGAGACCTATTTCAGTTGCTCATACATTTTTTTCTTTTGCTTGTTTTGGGGACTAAGAGGTTGAGTTCATAGACATATGAACTTCAGGTAAAACTTTACTATTATAAACTGACTTCAGTGTATTCATTTTCAATATTGAA
The DNA here is from genome assembly GCF_963259705.1 of Myotis daubentonii. Classification (NCBI taxonomy): domain Eukaryota; kingdom Metazoa; phylum Chordata; class Mammalia; order Chiroptera; family Vespertilionidae; genus Myotis; species Myotis daubentonii. Next base: position 35,685,096 of record NC_081845.1, read on the forward strand.
ATATAAGCTTACTGTATTCTACAAAAGGCTATTGATAAAACTTAACTGGACCTGACAATAATTTATCATATCTTTCTGGATGTAATTAAATGTATAAGAGAGAAAATGCCCCTCTTGAACAAGTAGGTCGTTTATTTGACTTTTAAAATGAATTTTAGAAGAAAGATGTTGATAATTTATTCTAAAAAGTGTGCTTAGAATATTTGTTCTCTTGAATAAGAAATTACCTATGTGTCTTTCTTATTCCCTACTTTATTTATGAGTTAGTCTAAATAGAAATTACATAAAATCTCAAAAGACTCATTCAAATCTTAGATGTTACTTTTATATTATGAATTATATTTTTTATTTTTTAAATCAAATATAACAATTTTGCATTTTGATCATTAGTCAATATAGAATTACTAATTACATACTTTGGGGAGCAACAAAAAAGGAAACATTTTTTCTGCAAATCAAAATAAAAACGTAAAGTAGAATAAACCTTCTCAAATATCCATTTACTGTGTCTTTTAAATTCTATCCAAATATTTCCTCTCAAATTAACCTCCTCCCTGCATTTCTTGCATTTTTCCATTAATAGAACACTTTCTTGAGTGGCCTCCATGTTTCAAGTACTCAGCTATTTATTTTCCTAGGAGCACAGAGATGGAAATAGCTACTGTGGGAAACATTCAATAACTGGCAATAATAACATAATTGGAAAAGTGTCCATGGTAAATGCTCCCAGTTACAAAATTTCTGTAGACACCCGACTTGAGCCGAGAAAGTTAGAGAAGTCTTCAAAGAAAAAGTGATATTTGAACTGAGTCTTTAATGACAGTGTTACTTAAGGTTGACAAGCTAAGGAAAGATGCTCCTGGTAAAGGAAAATGGATCTGAAATGACTCAAAGATAAAAGAGAGCATACTCCCCCCAGGAAACTGCAAGAATTTCTATAAAGTTGGATAATAATTATCTTTTGAGGTTATGCCAAGAGATTAAAAGGAAAAAAAACTATAAAAAAGACAGATATAAGGATCCCTAAATGCAAAAGGGAGCCACTGAATGCTTTTAAGCACCTGTTAGTAAGGTTTACATTTTAGAAAGATTACTCTGACATCTGTATGGTAGATAACCTAATAGATTAGAATCAGAGAAATCAATTAAAAAGCTATTCTAGTATTCCAGGTAAGAAAATAAGGAAGGCCTGAGCTAATGAAATCTAGTTGAAATGGGAAGCAGAAGATAGATTTGAAACATACTTAGAAAATAGAGAAGACTGAACCTCATGGCAAATTAGATGACATAGGGGAAAAGAAGAGTTTAGGCTTACTGTAAATTTCTATTTTGGGGAATTGAATGGACGTGGTGCTGTAAGGCAATAAACATAGTGTTTGGAAGTGAAATAATGTGGGTTTGGGTTGAAATACGGAGACTACAATTTTTGGCATGGTGTTGGGTCTCAGGCAGTTTGATGTAGGTTAAAATGTCAATTAGGCAGCTCAAAATATAACTCTGGAACCCAAGACAGAAACCTTTGCTGAAGAGAGAGAATATAGATGATAGATTTTTAAAGGCTACTATCAAATTACATTCTCATATCTTACATTTATTTTTTTTCAACATATCAGAGAGGCAGAGAGAGAGAATGAACCCAAGCATCACTCACATTGATTTCCTATTGAGGCTATCAGAGTGCATTGATATAGTCACTAAATTGAAACAAGAGAGAATAGTTTTAATTTCCACACCTTTTAAGAATGCACCTAAACTCTTCCTCCCAGGTATTCAATAAAGAGGTTAGTTTATATCCTTTTATATATGACTTTGATTATCCACCTGCTATTTTTGTCCTATTTGTAGAAACAGAAATGAAAGAGTGGCTAAAGAACTTGCAGAAGCACACCTAATATATTCAAATGAAAACCAGACTTAAAAATGAAATGATATTGACATTGTCCTCCTATGATCCCATGTTGCAGTTAATACATTTATAACTTTTTGTGAGAAAATGAAATGAGTGAATCAAAACAAATACTAAGTGAATATTAACTGCCCCCAAGATTATGCTTTGTTTTCCTTTGGCTAAAATAGATGATCATGAGGAGGTCACTGCTTTGTGCTCACCAACTCATTCCCGTTTCTTCCTAGAAGCAAGCTAATTTACATTTCTCAGCCTCTTCTGCAGTTAGATGGGCTCGATGCCTGAACTTTGGTTAATGTAGTGTGGATGAAAGTGATCCAAGTCACTCCAAACAGTGTTAGTTTCCTATTACTGCATGAGAATAGCAGCTTTAAACAATACAAATTAGTTAGCTCACAGTTTCTGCGGAACAGATTCTGGCATGACCAGATTCTTTGCTCATTATCTCATCAGATGTTGCTGGGAGGTGTTCTTATCTAGGGCTGGAGGAGCTCTTCCAGGTTCATTGGTGTAGGCAGACTTAATTTCCCTGCAGCTGTAGCACTGAGATCCCCGTTTTCTACTAGCTGTCCATCCATGTCATGTGACCCCCCTCCCCTTCTTCAAAGCCCGCCATGGAAAAATTGCTGTGCATCGAATTCCTCTCTCATTTTGAAACTCTGGTCAGCACTGTCTCTGACCTCTATTCCAAGGCCTCATATAATTAGATCAGCTAGCCTGAATAATTTTCCTTTTTAAAAATCAACTGAGCCATATAACATAATCTAATGATAGGAGGGAAGTCCCTCATATTCAGAGTATGTGGGCACCAGGGAGCCAGGAATCCTCAGGATGGTCTTAAAATGCTGGCGATGACACTGGCTACACCCATAACATATCCCATAGGACCTTCCACTCACTTTCTTTTTTCTATCTGTTTGCCAGATGCAGAAATCCAATAGAGGATGCTGAGGCCTTTAAAGATAGTAGGGCCACCAGGTGGAAGAAGTATAGGTCCTAGAATGAGCTTCACCACTATCAACTCCCATGACTACCTCCCACCCCCCACTTTTTTGCATTACTCTGAGAAGAGAGCAAGAAATAAATCTTTATCACAGATTTTTGGAATTCTTGACCAGTTGATAATCTACTTCAGTTAATACAGAAATTGGTATCAAATAATAATCCTATATAATAAAGAAGTAATATGCAAATTAACCCTCATGCCCTCACAAGATGGCTGCCTAAAACCAGGCTGGCAGGGGGTTTAGTGAGTGACAACCAAACGACTGAACAGCAGGCTGCATAGAGCAACCAGGCCGGGGGGGGCCATGAGAGGTGACCAGGCCAGCAGGGGGGGTGCAGTTGGAGGCAACCAGGCTGGCAGGGGGGCAGTGAGGGGCAACTAGGCTGGCAGGGGGGCAGTTAGGAGCAACCAAGCTGGCAAAGAGAGGGTAGTTGGGGGCAACCTAGCTGGCAGTGGGGGGCAGTTAGAGACGATAAGGCCAGCACACAGAGGCAGTGAGGGGCAATCAGGCCGGCAAGGGGGGGGGCAGGTAGGGGCAATCAGGTTGGCATGCAGAGTCAGTGAAGGGTGATCAGGCTGGTGGGGCGGGGGGCAGTTAGGGGAGACCAAGCAGGCAGGCAAGCAGGTGAGCGATAAGGAGCCAGCAGTGAAGGATTGTGAGAGGGATGTCTGACTGCCAGTTGGGATTGGGCCTAAACCGGCAGTTGGACATCCCCCAAGGGGTCCCTGATTGGAAAGGGTGCAGGCTGGGCTGAGGGAACGCGCCCCCCCCGCCCATGCACAAATTTCGTGCACCAGGCCTCTAGTAAGATAATATTATGATATATTAAGAGATTGCTATTTTCAAGTTTTTTATTTAGTTCTTTCTTTTACTAGTAATTCAGTTAATATCTCTCACTTTGTATGTGTGGTGTCTATGAGCTAAAAAGTTGAGATATCCTTCTGATTTTATTTTTCTAAATCATCATCTATATGGAAGATTTCACAATTCTCTTCCCTTTCACTCAGTCTCTGCCAGAAGAACTTCAGCCTTTTTTAGCTCTTTTAAAAAAAAATCAATAAGTCTGTTACCTTCCTTTATTATAATTATTAATAGAATAATTTATTTAATTTATTTTTTCTTCTAGCTGATGATAATAAAATTGACAATATATCTCTCTTATGGCATTATATCACCTTCCAAACAAAAAACATATTTTGTTCCTTTTAGTGTTATATTTTTCCTGTCATTCTCATCTTACTTCAATATCCTTTCAACCACAGTTACCTTTTTTTGTTGTTGTTGCTGATTTTAGAAAGAATGCAAGAGAGAAACATCAAATTGCTGTTCCACTTATTTATGCATTCATTGGTTGATTCTTGTATGTGCCTAACAGGGAATTGAACCCACAACTAACTGAGCAACCCAGTCAAGGCCATAGTTACCTCTTTTATAGCTTTTTCAAATTTGTACATCAAGTCCAACTTTCACATTTGAAAAGTTATAGTATTGTGTACACATATAAATGTTTGTACTCAATTTCCACATATGATTCAACTTTAAACATCATTGTTTCTTAATATGTTCAGGCAACATTTTTTTAATTCCATCTATGTTGTTATATGTAAATGTAGTTCTCATTTTGGAGTACTGTATGGTATTTCATTATATGCATATCCTGCATTTTAACAGCATCATTCTCCCAGCAGTAATCAACTAGGTTGCCTTCAACTCCAAACAGAGATACCAAGAATATCTTCTTACTTATTTACCACTGTGCAGTTTAACTCTGGACTATATTGAGTGGAATTTTAAGTCTTGGGAATATGCATATCCTATTTCATGAAGTATTTCCTGATTCCTCTTGAGAGTGCCTGCTCCACTTTACATTCCCAGCAACGGTATATAAAAGCCTTTCTGGATCCAGGTTAGTATTCCTTGTACACTTTAAACATCGCAAATAATCTCTCCCATGCCTACATTCCCTTTTTGTTTTTCCTTTGGTATCTCCTATGGAACAGAAATCTTCACTTTTGATAAATCATGCCTTTCTGTTTTTCTCCTTGGGGTTTATGCTCTTTGGAGTCTTAAGATCTCCTTCCTAACACAAAAATCAGAAACTGTTATTTTCTTTATTTTGGTGACTCCTCTTGTCCAAATGTTAACAATTCTGCTTTCATGCATCATTTTTACTCATTGATTTTTCTCCCGCCCTTCTCCCATGTCACCCGCAACTAATCCCTTCCTATGTGCCTTGAAATAGTCCCCTACCCAATTTCCATCTCACTTATTCAGTCCTCTACTCTATATTTGTTTTTATTCAACCCACATGTTTGTTCTTTATTTCTCCTTTTAGATTGTCTTCCCAATACCTGCACCATTTTCTCTAAAATTTGTTTTGTTTCATCTTAATATCTTTCTGTATCTGTTCAATATATTTGTAATATGATGTTTAAATATTTGTTCTTTCTGTTATATTAGTTCTGCTTTTTCAGGTAATGATGTTTTTCATTAGTGATTTTTATTGCATAGTGCTTGAGCTCCTCAGTAACTGAAAACTTGTGTTTTATTGAATCTATTTGTTGCTTTGACTAGTATTTGTTACTGGTGAGGAGTTACAGAAATCAGGGCTCCCCTGGATTTAAGAGTGGAATGCATGAAGGAAAAATTGTCAACAGTTGGACCAGAGGAGTCACCAAAATAAAGAAAATAACAGTTTGCATTCTAGACTCACCCCCCTACACCCACCCCAGGCCTCCCTGTCTTACTTCTAGGAATCATCTAGTAAGCACCCAGGCTGTGTGCACTTGTTAATAGAGGAAGCTCACAACAACCAGACTTCAGTTCTCCTCCATGTTAACCCCACTGTAAATGGCTGAGAGTGGGGCTGGTGCTGCTATATTACTGCCCATGAAAATGAAGTCTTAGAATGAGGGGGGAGAATCACACCTAGGGAATCTAGCCCTGCTTGTGTCTCATTTGAGTCTCCTGGCCTTCCCTAATTTGCAAACTTCCCCATCTCTATACCTTTTTTCCTATCAAAATCCAACCATCATTGGTCTCTCAAAATATTTTTCAATTTTTTATTAGTGATTGAGTTTCTCATGGTCATTACTTTATAATCCAGGAAACACCATTTATATTGCTTTGTATACTTTAGTGAGGTGCCATCCACTGATATTACAGTGTGAATAGGGCCCTCCAGAATTTTGCAATTATTCTGAATTCCTAACCCCCCTGACTGTCCTATGGCTGGTTCTATGGAGGAATACCAGCTTGTCTAAAGCAGAAATCATCAGCTTTTTATATATGACACCTCTTTACTACTGGGAGTTCCTTTAAAATTAAGACTATTTCAGTGATCGCTCTATACACAATGAGATGCAGTGCCTGGTTCATAGTAGAAATGTAATAATAAAGGTTAAATCAATTTGCTAAATAAAATCAGAAGGAGAAAAAAAGGCAATTTGCTTGAGAGACATCAGAAAGAGAAACAGAGATAAAGACAGAAAGACAGAGACAAAGAGACTGAGATTGATAAAGACAAAGAATAAAAATGAAACTATAAACAGAGTAATTGAAGATTGTAGAGTGAATAACACTCTTGATAGTTTACACTCTTGGCTTTGCTACCACTGGAAGAGGCTTATAAAAAGTCATTTTTCTCAAATATAATCACAGGGAATGTGTTTGTTATCAACTGTCAGCCAGAACAGGCAGCATCTCACACTATTATCTAGCTAATTATGAAGAACAAATAAAATCCACAACTTGTCTCATTACTGACTTATAAAGGGATTTAAAAATAAGGCTCAGATTGTCAAAAGCAATTGACTTCAGCATGAGCATACTCACAGATTTTTCCTCAGAAAACAATTTAATTAATCCAGCAATGTGCACATCAGTGAAAAAGCTTACAAAACATTAAATGTGTACTTCTTCATTGCACACATTCTGAAAATCAAAAGGTTCATATCTCTGGGGTAATTACTTTTCAAGTTATAAGAATGGCCCCCTGACCAACATCGCTGATGCTCTGAATCCATAACCATACAGAGACCGTAATTTAGAGGATTATAGTTAGAGCCAGCTTCCTGTCACAGAAAGGATTATAGCCTTTAATAAGAGAACAGAGAAAGGGGAAATTTATAGAGTTGCTTCTTCTCTAAATATCAAACATTTTTGAGGCAGATCAAAAAATAAATAAGATCAAAACTACCTGTGGGGAGAAGGAAAACATTCTCTAAATGCAATGTCCGTTGGAGCTCAGGGTGCACAGTTGGTGTGTGGCAGGCACGTTTTCCTTTTTCAGGTTTAGGCAGTTGTCCTACTGGATTTCTGATCACTCTTAGAAATGATTTTAAGTAAATGTCTATCACAGGTTTTCATTAGATCATCGTGTTTGAATTGAAACTTGCGAAACCTAAGTAGGTTGTTTTTTGCTTTGGTTCATAGGAAATCATAGGCTTTTAACTACAAATTTGGGTGAGCTTTGGAGGCATAAGTAAAACGTGCATCAGGACACATTCAGGATAGTTTTAGCTTCAAAGCTACCTCATTATGAAGAAGTTTTACCTAGAATATGGGCTTCAAGAAAACTATGGCAAGCAGTAGCATGCAGAGTTCAAGGTGAGAGTTAACAACAGAGATATAAATGGCTTCACCATATCTCAAGAAGGCATTTAGGATCATAGCCTTAATGGGAGAATAGAGAAAGGGGAGATTTCCAGAGTTGCATCTTCTCTAAATATCCAACACTTCCGAGTCAGAGAAAAAAATAAATAAAATCGAAGTTACTTATTGAGAGAAGGAAAACATTCTCTGAATTAAATCTTAGCTGGACTGAAGTAATAGGACCAAATGCTTTTTGGCTTTAAAGACTATCTAATTTTACTCTTTATTTTATAAACTATTGATCATGCTTAATTATTTTTTAAAAATACGATATTCTCTCATATACATTTTTCCTGTAAGAAATGAGTAGAGCCAGACAACCTATATTTTACTCGGAGTTTTCAGACAGATTTAGTGTTTTTATTCTTATCTGACAAATGCATTTATTGAAATTGTGGTTTGTATTTCAGGTAAATACAAGTACAGAGACTTAGGAAAGCAATGTCAGCATTAGTCAATTTTCTGTTGTACATTATGTTGGAATAAAACATTCCTGAGTGACATGATGAAACCACACTTTATAAAAGGGAGACAAAATCCAGATAGTTTTTGGTTTTTCTCCTCAAATCTTGTCAGATTTTCCAGCTAAAAACTGTTTCTTTAAACTAAAACAGATATGGAATCCTAGTACATATATTTAAATTGTGATAGCTTTATCAAAACATCATTTCCTTCTTTTCTTCCTTCTTTAAGATGGAGTCCCAGGCCTTCTTTAATCTGTTCTCTTTCCTGCTTAAATGACAAATAATTTCCATCATAGTTTCTTCAAAAGCAAATAACAATTGATTACATATTATAAGTAATAGTCTCACGATGTAAAATCTAGTTATCTTTATAAAAACATATGCCACACATAGCCCTCTAATTGGAAGACTTTTTCTTTCCAAACTTTTCCAGCTATGCCATATAAATATTTTTGTATTTGGATTTCATTTTACCTTTTAAACTCTCCTTTAGTTGTGATAAAAAGTAATTAGTAAAATATAAAAAAATTTAAAAGAGACTATAAAGAAGATAAATAATTTATAACAGTTTGATTTTTCTAAATAACTGAGGGTTTATTCAACTACTAAAAAGTATCAGCAATTTGTCCATCACAATGATAGTGCTAAGAAATAAGTATAACAATTTAATTATTATAAATAATTTTATATGAGTTTTTAAGCTCAGGCAGAAAAAAACTTTAGGTAGAAAAGTTTGGGATCTTAGAAATATTCATTTTCATTGTGTGTGTATCTATCTTGTGTATGAATATAATGAACAACATAAATTGATGAACCAAAACAGATCCAGAGACAGAGAAGCATCTGATCGTCAAACCTCAGGGAAGCGAGGGAAGGGTGGGGGTAAGGGGGAAAGATCAACCAAAGGACTTGTATGCATGCATATAGGCCTAACCAATGGACACAGACACTGGGCGGGTGAGGGCATGAGTGGGGGTTGGGGGGGGCAATGGGGGATAAGGACACATATGTAAGACCTTAATCAATAAAGAAAAGAAAGCAGTAATAACCAACAACTGCAAAATTAGAAAAGGGAAGGTGATAAGTTTGTCTCCCTGTTCCAAGGTAATAAATGAATTGATACTATTAGCATGATTAGGACAATCAAACATCAGATATTAAGAGTCTGTCAGATCTCACATGAAGTACCTGTTCACAACTGTATCTACTGACCAAAAGTAAAGAGTGACAAGAGCCAGTTACCCATATACTTGGTCTATGCCACCAGCCTCTATGTTCAGCTCCCTCCACATAGTCTTCTGAATGTTCTCTACTGGGTGGGCTCTTTGGTGTCTGTGACAAGGGTGGCATCCACCACTTTCAAGCCCTTAGGTAAGGAAAGTTGTGGTCAAGCTCCCTGTGAGCTGCTGGGAAGTTACTTATGATAAGGTAAAGCTGAAAAAGAGGACCCACGTTTTGATTTGTGATAAATGGATGATTTCATCAACAAATTGGTAGAAAGAAAATGATGGAGGGAGAGGCAGGCAGGGAGAGTGGGCGGGAGAAAGGAGGAGGAAGGAAGGAAGGAAGGAAGGAAGGAAGGAAGGAAGGAAGGAAGGAAGGAAGGAAGGAAGGAAGGGAGGGAGGGAGGGAGGGAGGGAGGGAGGGAGGGAGGGAGGGAGGGAGGGAGGGAGGGAGGGAGGGAGGGAGGGAGGGAAGGACCTATGTAGGCAGGTAGGCAGAAAGTGAAATGATTAGCTTTGCACATGTGGTAGATCTGAGGTGGGTTCTCTGCATGCATTTAAGTCTTCTAGCACTTCTTATATTTTTTAACTTTTTTTTGTTTACCAACAATTTTTTAGGCAGGTATATTATTCCCTTTTCTACATATATAGAAATTGAGGTTCAATGAGTTTAAATGACTCAATGTATCAGCTAGAAAATATAGGAGCAATTATTCAAAGAGATGACTTGATTCTTCCAGTCTTCTTTGACCCTGTCATACTAAAAATGTAGGTCACCTTCACTGGGCTCACAAATTGCAGTTCAGCTCCATAATTCACATTTTGAAGAGATCTTCACACTCCTATATGTCTAAAAAGTCAATGTCAAGCTTTACTCTGAACACAGAGAAAGAAAGACATAGATGTCCATTCTCTGTTGTGATTTCTTTATGACATTTCACTCTACACAGCACCTTCTTTTTCTTTTTTTTCTTCATTGATTAAGGTATTATATATGTGTCCTTAACCGCCCATTGCCCCCCCCACACACACACACACACTCATGCCCTCGCCCCCCTGTTGTCTGTGTCCATTGGTTAGGCTTATATTCATGCATACAAGTCCTTTGGTTGATCTCTTCCCCTTCCCTCACCCTCCCCTACCTTCCCTCTGAGGTTTGACAGTCTCACCCGAGGATATTTTTCCATTGATTTTTAGGGAGCGTGGAAGAGAGAGGGAAAAAACAGAGAAACATAAATGTGAGATAAACACATTGATTGATCGCCTTCTGCACGAGCTCCAACTAGGTCCAGGCTGAGGAGCCTGCAACTAAGGTACATGCCCTTGGCCAGAATAGAACCTGGGACCCGTTAGTCTGCAGGCTGATGCTCTATCCACTGAGCCAAACTGGCTAGAGCAGCATCTTCTTTTCTTTATCTATTCTAGGATAGTAGTTCTGAGATTGCTTTATTCTTGGAATGGATAAATAGGGTCACCTCCAAAAAGGGGGAATATCCCTAGTTGGTTTGGCTCAGTGGATAGAGCATTGGCCTGTGGACTGAAGGGTCCTGGGTTCAATTCCAGTCAAGGGCACATGACCCCGTTGTGGGCTCCATTCCCAGTAAGGGGCGTGCAGCAGGCAGCCAATCAATGATTCTCTCTCATCATTGTTATTTCTATCTGTCTCTCCCTCTCCCTTCCTTTCTGAAATAAATAAAAATATATAAATAAAAAGAGAGAATAAAATGAGATAATTTTATTTAGTATTATTATTTAGTGGGGTCAAAAAGCAATTCCCCACTAAAACAAGAAAGTGAAGAAAATATCTGCTCTGATTCCAGTCATATGTAATAATTTACAAACAGCTCATTTTCTTCTCAGATTACTTCACATTTTTTTCTGCAAGAATACTAATAGGCATTTGCTTTTCATTTGTTCAAGCAAAGAAGCATTTTAGGATGTTTCTCAAAATGAACAGTAAATGACTTAAAGTTCCACTTTCAGAAAGATCACTAAGTAATGGCTTTTTCTGCTCTCATTCATTGAAGTTATAATAATCTTAGGACTTGTTTTGCAGCCTCAGTGCCATTACATAAAGTACTATGATCCATAAATGACAAAAGTAATTTAGTTCTGACTTGAAAAAATATATATTATGATTGACCCAATAGTGTTCTAATTGAAAGTAGAATTATATCACTAGAATTATGAGTAATATTTAGGAGTATTCTAGACAGTCATCGCATCTTTAAAAAATGTTTTTTTTATTGTTTCCTAACATTTCAGAATAATATATACCATTTTTCAATGATCTTCTTTACTATAATCTAAATAATCCCATTAAGCATAAATAAAGGGTGATTTCAATGGTCAGAACTAGTTATGCATATCATCTACACTAATAAAAGAGAAACATGGTAATTGGCGTACGACCGCTACCCTTTTCATTGGCTAATCAGCGAGATATGCAAATTAAATGTCAGCCAAGATGGTGGCCGGCAGCCAGGCAGCTTGAAACTAACATGAGGCTTGCTTGCCTCAGTGACAGAGGAAACCAACGTTCCTCGCCTGCGGCTGCAGGCCTCTGAGCGGGCAGTTTAAGAAACATTGTAACAAATACCGTCGGGCTTCTGCCAGCAGATTCGCAACATTGTAAGCAAAGGCCAGAAACCTACTTTCAGCACCGGAGGGAGGCCTAAGAGCTGGAGCCAAGCCTCAAGGTAAAGCTGGCCCAGAATAAAAAAAGAAAAAAGAAAAAAAGGAGCAGTTGGGAACTTCAGTCAGTCCCAGCCTGAAAACAGCCCTCAGCTCTTCACTCAGACTGGCCAGGCACCCCAGTGGGGACCCCCACCCTGATCCAGGACACCCTTCAGGGCAAACCAGCCGGCCCCACCCATACACCAGGCCTCTACCCTATATAGTAAAAGGGTAACGTGCCTCCCGGCACAGGGATCAGCATGACAGGGGGCAGCGCCCAAACCCCCTGATCGCAATGCAGCTCTGTGTGTGACGGGGGGCAGGGCCCCAACCCCATGAGCAGCCCTGCTCTGTGCCTGATAGGGGGGAGCTCCCCAGCCCCGCCCCCCACGGGCCCTGCTCTGTGTGTGATGGGGTAGAGCCATAACCTCCCCATCGGCCCTGCCCTGAGTGTGAGAGTGGCGGCACCCCAACCCCCTGATGGGCCCTGCTCTGTGTGTGACAGGGGCAGCACCCCAACCCCCTGATTGGCCCTGCTCTGTGCGTGACAGGGGGTGGCATCACAACCTCCCAATCTGCCCTGCTCTGAGCCCGACCAGGGGCTGCACCTAGGGATTGAGCCTGCCCTCTTCCACCCGGGAGCAGGCCTAAGCCAGCAGGTCATTATCTCCCGAGGGGTCCCAGACTGCAAGAGGGCACAGGCTGGGCTGAGGGACCCCCCCTTCCCCCCCGAGTGCACAAATTTTTGTGCACCGGGCCTCTAGTCCTATATAATAAAACCCTAATAAGCAAATCAACCAAACAGCGGAAAGACCAGCGGAATGAGTGGTCACTATGACACGCACTGACCATCAGGGGGCAGATGCTCAATACAGGAGCTGCCCTCTGGTGGTCAGTGTGCTCCCACAGGGAGAGCACTGCTCAGCCAGAAGCCTGGCTCATGGCTGGTGAGCACAGTGGCGGTGGCAGGAGCCTTGCCTGCCTTTGCTGCAGGTAGGTGGTAAGGAGCGAGGGGTCCCAGACTGTGAGAGCCCCAGACTGCGAGAGGGATGTCTGCCTGAAAGCTTAGGCCCGATCCCTGGGGGAATCAGGCCTAAACTGGCAGGTGGACACCCCCCCAAGGGGTCCCAGACTATGAGAGGGCACAGGTTGGGCTGAGGAACGCGACCCCCCCCCCCCACCACCCCACGCCAGTGCACGAATTCCTGCACTGGGCCTCTAGTTGTTTATAAATGGTAGGAATACTTGCTATTAGATTATTCATTTCAAACTAGGGTTTGAGAATACTTAGACATGCAGGTTCTATATAAGAATATTTTTATTTACTTTTATTTCAGGGGTCCATCTAAAAATAATTCATTACCTGATGTTCCTACTTATAACCAAATACTACAAGATTACCTGATGTTCCTACTTATAACCAAATACTACAAGATTTCAGCACTGTATTTTTTTTTATAATGGAGTCCAAAGCTGAGTGAATATTTTCCAATACTTTGGTTTATGAAAAAAAGCTAAAGTTATTAGGGCAAATGATTAATCACACAACATATGATGAACTTGGACAACAGCAACAACAACAAACATGCGATGACAGGCATTGTTGTAGTTATGTCTGAGGTCATATATTGCACTGATCCTGTGTTTACATTGCCAGTAACAACAGTTTAGTAATGATAGCAGAAACAAATATGCAAAAACCATTATTATTTTTCTAAGAAAATCAACACTAGACATTTATTGAATGCAAATCTCAGTAATAATATAACAGGCAAGTAAACAAGACAGCTTTACAAAATTATCAAGTGTTATCTCATTAAACAGATATTCAAGAATTACTGTCAGTTTTAACTAGGATATCTGATTGTCTTGGACTAGCAAACAGGACCTTAACGTTTTAAACAGTGTATTGACAATATACACAGGCAAACAGGCATTCTTTGAATTAATATATTAAAACCAAAATATAGAAATAGTTGAATTGTAGAACTGGCACTGAGATGCCTTTTTTTCTGCCACCAGCATGATGTAGTGGATGGCCACTGAAAGGACTTCAGGAGACCTGCGGTCTCATCTTGACACTTTTCCTCACTGTATTATCTTGAGCACAAAACTTCACTTCCTCAAGCCTCAGTTTCTACATTAAAGATTATTTCTGGTATCTCTTTCAGTTCTAACATTCTTTGTAGAAAAAGATATTCTAGGTATCTGATGTAAATTTATGTCATATTTTTAGTTATTTAAATTCCTGTACTCCAAGAATAGTATTTTTTGTCATATTCTATCAGTATTCTTCACTTTCAAATGGAATAATAGAGTGAATGATTCCAGTGTTATTCTAAATAAAACGTCCAAAAGAAAGAACCCCAACAATTTGTTAATCACTATTATTTGTGGGCTATGTTATCCTTCTAAGGGAGTATATGTTTAATTGTAGATATTTTAATTTAGTGGAAACTTCATTAAGTAATTGTCTGAGAAGTTCTTAAAAGATAATGTGTTCTGGTTTCAAACAAACAAATACTGTTCATTTAAATTTGGTGGAAACAATATTGGAATGGGTGCGTGTTTGGGTATATTCAAGTAGTAGAGATGAAGCATCATGACTATGATGACAATGCTGCAACGTTTCTAGGTTCTCTGTGATATTGTTTACTTAGAAAACAAACTCTTACCTATAAATTTTACAAATAGCTTATTACCAGGATACTTCTCAAAATTGTTTTCTTCTTTGTCTATAAAAAGTACATCACTATAGACCAGTGGCTCTCAACCAGGGCTGGTTTTGTCCTCCAGGGGACATTTGGCAATGTCTGGGAACATTTTTGGTTATCACAACCTTGGGGGTGAGATTGGAGACATGGATAGAGGTTAAGGATTGAGCTAAACAGTCTAGAATGTAGAGGACAGGCCCCCATGACAAAGAATAGTTCATCTCCAAATGTCAGTACTCCAAATGAGAAACCCTGCTGTAAACTCTAAGTGCAAGTTCCCATTCCCTTTTGTATGAGTCTGTGGATAAGTACTTTCCTCCACTTCCTCTCCTTATGAATCATGAAATTGAGGCTTTTATTCAACTAACATAATCTTTTATTTTTCTGTTACATTCTATCAGTGTCAAATATATAAAGAATTGAAAAATTTTAAAATGCTAACATGGAGAACAATTTCTGTTATTTGGCAAATACAGAGTCTGTTTAGTGACTTGTTTTTTTTTTCAGAAAGGCTTATTTAAAAAAAAATACAGACACGCACACACGCACACACACACACACACACACACACACACACACACACGGATATGTACATATATATGTTGTTTAACAGTGTCTTTCCATGCTTTTGAAAACTCAGTTGAAGAAGTCAATGAAGTTGTTTTTTTTTTTTTAATTTTACTGTTCTTTTTCAATGTGTGTAAATTGAGGTTGCCCAGATTCTAGGAAGGATAAATTGGGAGTGTTAGGAGTTGAGGGAGACTTGGTGTGATGCTGAACATGCTTGTATTTATTTGCCGGTTTGTTCAACATACTTTTTTTTTTATTATTCTTAAATTGGACAAGTCGTGGTTGCTTAGACTTAGCTAATTATTTTTATTAGCGTTTCCATTTTCTGAAGGTATCTCAAATCTATATCTAAGTAAACCATAATGGAACCTGTTGGTCACTCTATCATTCTCACAGGATTGCAGCGCCACCTACAGGAGTTCTTATGCATATCACTATTTGACCAGCTGTGCTCCTAGCAAGCATTGATATGCAGCCAGTACAAAGGAGAAATGAACAAGTCTAGAAAACAAAATAAAGCAAGACAACAAACAATAAAAACAGAAGGAAAACACATTATATCATGTATTTTAGGAATAAAGTTAATGAAGTCTTTAGAAATAACTACATCTTTAAAATAAGAAAACCATACCTTTATTTTTTTAATGTATTGAAAAAAATGAATAACAAATGTTAATTATATCGGTTTTGAAAAATCAATACAAAATTTTATAGGTTGAACTGATACAGAATTAAAAAAAAAAACAAATCCATAAACTACAATCAAAGAGTAAATTGGAAGTTGCTTTTGTTATTTTTTTCCAATCCTCTTTAGAACATGGTGTTTATTAAATTGAGGACCTTCTTTCTATTTTTAGCAAAAGCTCATATTTTCTGTGTTTAAAACTCCAACTACCTATTTTTTGATACTGACAACAGATATCAAGTTCATGTTCTTGTCCCCTATGTTCTTCTTCTTTATCCATGTGGAATTTACTGATGGAAAACTATTATACGGACACATCAGCATAAAATATTATCTGTAATAACCTTTAAGAGACTCAAAGGTGGATTTAGACCAAGTCAGAAAACATGTGGTTCTTCAGTAAGAAAAGTTAGCATTCAAAAATCTACCTCTTTCCTCCTGTGGAAAGGATATACTAGTGTAACTCCTGAAGGCCCAGCCAGAGAGAGAAACTTTGGTAATTACATCATTGAAATCTGTCTGCCCACTCTGCATATGTCATGCAATTGCAGTCATTGAAGAAGTGCAATAAGGTATTATCATAAACCTTTTTCACTGACAGAATGCTCATTGGTTCCTTTTGGCAATTTTACACTGCATAGATTAAAACCAGACCTTGTCTGCTTTTATCAGGGATGGAAAAGTAGGAGGAGCAGCAGGTATTTTTAGGAGAAAGACCAGCCAAGCAAATTAAAGCAGATCATTAAGCTTAGTGGAGTTTGAGCGAACAAGGGCACTTATTAGTTCAAAATAATGACCTTCAATCCAACTTCAAGGAAATGTGTAATAGTCTCTCTCTCTCTCTCTCTCTCTCTCTCTCTCTCTCTCTCTCTCTCTCTCTCTCTCTCTCTCTCTCTCTCTTCTCTCTCTCTCTCCTTCCCTCTCCTGAGCTTAACCACAAGAAGACACATGGGATGGAGATCATAGGATTCAATTTCCAACTAAACTATGCAGTATATTATATAGCATAAATATATATATTTTCCAATAATTATAATTCCCTCTGTTAGGATTAACGTAGCCCATCAAAAATTAGCCATATGGCACCTTCTAAAAATCCAGGTAAAATAATTCTTATAAAAGTTGGCCCCAAAGGAATGTGCAGTTATTTAAACCTGGAAGTGGCATTCTGGCTGTGATAGAGTGAGAGCCTTTGAGGGTAATCTCATGAAAAAAATTAAAAGGATCAAATGACTTTCATGGGACAGCATCAGTATGAAAAGTGGCAGGGAAATTTACCCTGTCTCTGTTCTGCTCTGAAATAGGGCACATAAGACAGATTAGGCCGCACAGTTTAAAGAGTTTTAAATTGTTCCTAGAAGACCAGGATGGAAGTAGGATTATGGCTTCATCCTTCTTTGTGAGTTTGAGATATAGCTGTATGTTTTTTGGTTTTATTTTTATGTAGTTAGTCTTACTCAAATATAGTGAATAATAAAACTAAAACCATCAAGTGAAACAAGCTCTCCAATATGCAAAATTGTTTTAGTAACCTTATCTAGTTTGTTATGGGAAATTATGACTTACAATATAGGCGTAATGTAGCATACTTCTATAATGTCATTGCTATATAATTTTGTAGTGTACAGACAGAAATTTCTTTCTGCATTTTAGATCAAATTCAGAATTAAAATAATCTGTTTAGAGACTATAACATTAATTTCTTTACATTTTATTTGATGTTGCATCAATCTATAAATATTTTTATATGATCCTGGGAGTGCCTTACAAATAAGTGAACAGTCCAAAATATTATGTGATTTGAAAAAGCAAAATCGCTATTAAAAGTAAGTCAAGAGAAAAATCAGCATAAAAGAAGTAAATCTTTGCTTGGGAACAATTGCATTTTCCCCATAATTTAAACAAAATTCATGGAGACTAAGATGCCAAGTTGATACATAACTTGGAATATATTGAAAGTTATAACATAAATTCTGGAACACTGTTGAAAGGGAAAAGAAAATGCTCCTAAATTTTTGATGCTACAAATGGAAATACTTTATTAACATTTAACATCTTTCCTAAAAGTGCATTTTAATAAAGATTACTTTCAGTCATTTTTTAGGTTCCCTTCTTTAAGATAGATTTTTAAAAATTGCATCATTTTACTAAAACATATTATCTTTATTTCTCTAAAAATGAATTTTCAAATATCTCTTATATAAACATGCTGTGTAAAACAAGATCAGGAGGAGATCTCCTTTGGTGAGTAACAAAATCACTTCCTATTAGAAAGAACATTTTGTTTATATTGACCTAAATAAGAAATGGTGCAAAGACTGAAGACAGCATGTTCTGGTGACTCAGATTCGATCTTGACTATGCTGTCTATTAATGGGTGGCTTTGGAGAATTCTTTATCTTCTTTGAGTCTTGGTTTCCCTGTAAAATGGTAGCTACAATAATAATAATAACCACAACAATACCTACCTAATGGGCTAGTTTTACGTCTGAGGTAACAAGGAGGTGTGCCGGTACAGTATACTGTCTGCCATGATAGGTACTTTGGAAATACCCCCATAAGAAGTCCGTCAGAGTCAGTTTGACCGAAGCTATTGTAGTGATTCTTTGAACTCTTTGCCAAAAGCTATTCTTATCTTGTAAAGGATCTCAGAAGACCACTTGAATGGTCCTTTAAACAAAATGATCAAGAGAAACATCATGAAGGAGAAGGAAAAAAACCCACAAAAACAACTTTCTCATAACTGCCCTCCTCCCACTAATTACCAAGGTCTTTAGGCCTTGGAATCAAGTTACTTTACAGGATCCAAGAGCTATTGGCCCAAATATCTGGCAGTTAATACTAACACTTTTCATTTTATCATCAGTTTTAAAGTTCAGTCTTCCTAAAATGCCAGAATGATTAGTGATGACTCAGTGAAAATGTGTTTAAATTGCCAAAAATTTGAATTTTTGTTAATACAGAAGTTGAGACAAGGCCAATATTTCCTATATCAACATTAAAATCTGGCTATTTGGGAGTGTTCATTTAAAGGGAAAAAAGAAAAAAGAAGAAGAAAAAAAGGGAAAAAAGACTATTTTTCAAAAAGAATTGTACACTAAATCCAGATTAAATAATTTGCTCATTTCCACCATTTCCTGTTCTCCATGTTAATTACCCTTCTTTGGAAGTCCGAGTTGACTCATAACTCGTAGCTATCAGAAGATAAAAGGAATAGGAAAGCAAGTCTGCCATCTTATACTTCAAAGTCAAAAGTAGTATACTAAATCTACTTTCCAAGCCCTCCATGAAAAGATTCAGTCAATAATTCTATAAATTATTCCAGGGGTATTGACAGAGAGCACGCTTTAATTTTCAGCTTTTAGCCAAAGCATAGAGCAGTGATTTTCCAACCAGTGTGCCAGGGCACACTGGCATGCCACAAGAATTTTTATTTTTCATTTATTTTTAATTTATCTTTATTGTTGAAAGTATTACAGGCATTCCTTTTTTTTCCCCCCATTGACCCCCTCCACCCCGCCCAACCCCCAAACTCCCTCATGCCTTCATGGAACTATTGTGTCCATGGGTGATGCTTATATGCACATAAATTCTATGGTTAACCTCTTCCTGCCCTCTCCCCCTTCCCTCTGAGATCTCTTAGTCTGTTCCACGCATCCATGCTTCTGGATTTATTTTGTTTATTAGAATCCAAATCAGTTTATTTTGTTCATTAGATTCCAAATATGAGTGAGAACATGTGATACTTGTCTTTCTCTGATTGGCTTATTTTGCTTAGCATAATACTCTCCAGGTCTCTCCATGCTGTCCCAAAGGGTAAGAGATCTTTTTTTTTATAGCAGCATAGTATTCCATTGTATAAATGTACCACATCTTTTTTACTGCCATTTGGCCCAGTGATCCCACTTCTATGAATATACCCTAAGAATCCTGAAACACCAATCAGAAAGAATATATATGCACCCCTATGTTCATAGCTGAGCTATTTACAATAGTTAAGATTTGGAAACAGCCCAAGTGTCCATCAGTAGTTGAGTGGAGAAAAAAAAAAAAAGATGGGGTTACAAAAATTTTTAAAACATGCAATACCTGACTAGTTAGGGACACTGACCTCTTTTCCCTTAGATTATCAAATTTCAAAATAATAACAGTCAACACAACAATAACCGTATGGTGCGAATGAATCAAAATCATATTTTTTTGTGTTTGAGATTGGCAAAACATATGTAGTTTTGGTGTACCACAGAAATTTAGTAATTATTTTATGTGTGACATATGATGAAAAAATGTTGAAAAACACTGGCATAGAGGATCCTATTGGTATGTAGCTCACTCTTTAAGTGCTTTAACTCAAGTGAGGGGGAGAGGAGGGGAACACAAATCAAATAAACAGTGTCTCCCAGTGCATTCATTTACTGATTTTTCCATTCAGAGGTTCACAGTTAATCGACAATGGACAGAATAAATTTCTCTGTTGGGAGTTTTAATCAGTTAAAGAAAAATAGTCTCCAAAGACCTAAACAGTGTTTGAAATATAGTGTCATGGCAAGTTCATACATTGACTCTACTAATTCTACTTCACACTTCACATTACTTTGCTCCTATTTCTACACACACACACACACACACACACACACACACACACACACACACAATCCTTTCATCTTTAAAATTTTCTATAGTTCCTAAAATTGAAGCAAAGGTTTTTCATATTTTCAAGGCAATAACTTATAAATACTTAAAACAGTCAAAACAATAACAACAACAACAACAAAAAACAGACAAGTCAATTGAGCAGAATAAATAGCCTAGAAATAATTTCATTTACAGAATAGTCATATATTATTAAGTACTTGACAGGTGTGGAAGGATTGATTATTTAATAAATGATGTCGGAGAAACTGTCTTTTTAAGCTCTTCATCTCAATGTTGTCAAATAAATACAAATTAATTAAAGAGGCAAATATTTTATAAGGAAATTAGAAAATAGAAATTAAAAATATCAACTGTTAGGAACAGCATGATATCTAACATTAGAGATAATGGTAAAAATCCAAATAAAAGATAAACAACTTTACAATCACACACACTAAAATTTTTGAACATTAAAGAAATAGTTTAAAAAAGAAAATACTGAAAATAAATTTCAGGAAGTTTTACAAAGGAAATGCATGGACTTCATGTAAACACACACAAAAGGAGCACTGAGACTAGCATAAGTAACTGGATATAGCACATAAACATATATGTGGTTTTTTTCTATTGATTTTAGAGAGAGAGGGGAAGAGAGAGAAACATTGATTGTTGTTCCGCTTATTTTATGCACTCATTGGTTGCTTCTTATATGTGCCCTATCTGGGGATCCAACCCCACAACTTGGGCATATTAGGATGTTGCTCTAACCAACTGGGCTACCCAGCCAGGACCAAACATATGGCTCTTTAATTAAAAAAAATAATGTACTAGTAAATTATCTAGTGATAAAAGAAATGAAAAATAATCTAAGCTCATCAGCACTATACTTTTAGATTCTATGTAAATATGTCAATGCTGTACACACATTAGAAAAGAGATCCTATGCATATATAAATAATAAAAGTGGCCCGATACTGTTATTATTAGGGGTGTTTTTTTAGCTATTAATGAAGTACAGAGTTTACAAATAAAAGTATCCAATGTTGGTGAGCATGGACATTTTCAAACATTACTGGTGACAGTGAAAATATCCCTTTTAGGAAGAATGTGGCAATGTTTATATAACAGTGAAACCCTTTGTTTATCAGTTTGGGTTGAGGTCCCAAGACAACAGGTGAGAACTGCTAGAGACCATCTGTAGTACTTGCAAAGAAAATGTCCAAGTGTACAGGCACTCAACGTACCGTCTGCCTCCTCCATATATATGGGCCAATAATTCAATTAAGGAAGTTGAAAGCTTACAAGAGGGTTTATTTGGAGAAACATGGAGGTGCTGGAGTCCCATGGGGATGCTATTTTTCTTTATTCAAGAGTCGTGAGAAATGATGTAAAGAGGCAATTCGGAAAGCTTGGTGCGATTTCTGCGTTGAGGGCCAATGGGACCTGAAGGGGTGGTCTTGTAGAGGAGTGTCTAATAAATCAGAGGTTCCAAAATAAAAAGATCCTATGGAAGAAGCCTGTGACAGCAGTGTCGATGGAAGTCTCACTGACAGTCAGAGGCGTTGGGGGAATTTCTCATCACATATTTAAGGTGTGGTCTGAGAGACAAGTGCTGAACACAGCCATATGTTGGAGGACTTGGATCAGGAAAGTGACCTGATGGGACCTGATTTGCACTTTTAATACTTATTCCGATTGAAGAGTGGATTAATAATAGTCATTTTGATGATTAACTTAATATGTTGATTTGACTAAACCATGAGGTGCCCAGACTTTTAGTCAGACTTTATTCTGGCTGTGTCTGGGTAGGGGTGGGGCGGGGAGGGTGCTTTTGGATAAAATTAACATTTGAATTGATGAACTGAGTCAAGCAGATTACCTTCCTTAATGTGGATGACAATCATCTGATCAACTGAAAATCTGAATGGCACAAAAAGGCTGAGTAAGAGAGAACTCCTGCCTGACTGAGCTGATAGACCAGTCTTCCCTGCCTTAGCACTGGAACTGATGCACTGAGTGTTCTGGGGTCCTGAGCCTGGACTCTGTACTATTGGCTCTCCCAGTTAGGCCTTTGAACTTGGACTGAAACTATACCACTGGCTCCCCTGGGTGCCCAGCTTGCTGACTGCAGGTCTTAGGACTTCTCAGGCTCCATAATCATGTGAAGAAATTCCTCTAAGTATATGTCTATGTATGCTAATGGTTCTGTTTTGTTGGAGAACCCTAAGTAGTATAATAATAATAATAATAATAATTACTAACATTGAATATTTCTTGTACTAGGTGCTATCCACTAGCTTTATGTTTACAAATATCTATCTAATCCTCAAAATGACTCTAGAGTAGATATTATTATGGTCATCATTTGAAAGATAAAAAAAAATGACAAAACTAGTTAGAGGTCAAGGCCAAGATTTTCATTCATAAAGTCTTCTCCCAGCTCTCCCTCCTTTAGGTCCCACTCCATACTCTAAAGTAACTCGATATTGGAAGCAGGGAGACCATAATAAGGATCTTGCCAGTCAGGCTAGAGATGAGGATGACTAGGAGTGGACTTAGAGAAATTTCTAATCACATATTAAAGGTGTGGTGTGAGAGACAAGTGCTGAACACAGCCAGGGGCAGGCATCATGTGAAAGGAAAATAAAGACAGATTTTCAGAGTTGACTTGTTACTCTAGCATACCTAACCTATCCTAACTTATACAGTGAATTCTTTTATAATTCAGTCATCATGATTTGGATTCTTTTTTCACATCTTGTTTTCATTCATTTGAAATTTTATATATCCATTAAAATATATATGATATATAATATACATATATATTCTGTTAAGTCATTGACAAGATACAAAGAGCACTAGTTTGCAGCTAGAAAGTACTTATCTGTTTCAAAATGCCAAAGCAAAATAAACTGTGTTTCTTTTCAGTTTCACTTGCAAATGAAGTTTGTCTACAAACAGGCAATGTTATATAAAGACTAGAGGCCCAGTGCACGGATTCATGCACCAGTGGGGTCCCTTAGCCTGGCCTGTGGGGATTGGGCTGAAACCAGCTCTCCAACATTCCCCAGCAGTCCTGGGTTGCGAGAGGTCACAAGCCAGGCTGAGGGACCCCACCAGTACATGACTGGGACCGGGGAGGGACCGCGGGAGGGCTTCAGGATGTGTCTGGCACATCTCGTCCAGTCCCGATCAGCCAGACCCCCGCAGCAAGCTAACCTACCAGTCTTCCCCCTGGTGGTTAGTGTGTGTCATAGTGACTGGTCAAACGGTCGAACGGTTGGACACCTAGCATATTAGGTTTATTATATAGGATAATATCACCAGTTAAGGCATTTGAGTTTTAAACATTATCCTAATATATCTTACCTAGGTACCACTTTAATAATTAATTGTAATAATTAGTGTATCATAATAACTAATAATGTGCAATGCATACATACCTCATAGAGTTTATTTGGAAGTTCTTATGGGGGAAAAGTCATTTGCTCTCTTACTGGGACCTATCTTTTCTCCCTGCCTTCTGGAATAACACTGGAAGTTGGAGGAAGTGATTGTGCTCATACTGTAAAGCATAGACCTGTCAAGATGGCTTTGACTTGAGCCATTTCCTTGTCATCTCTCAGCCAATACGAAGATGGATTTTAACCCCAAGTTTTATTTCAGGAGTGTTATGCACTGTCCTATGTGTGAAAAAGAAATGCTATCTGGAATGGGATTCCTAATTTCCAAGCTTCCCTTCTCTTAGGATGCTAATCACCAGGAAGGCTGCTTGACAAATACTGGTACTTCACCTATGTATGAAGATTCATTTACAGTCAATAGAGAGATCAGTACTTGTTGATCCGACTTTGTGATATCTAGACTCAAAAAATAATACCAAAAAAACTGTATTTGCACCACCTTGTTCCAGAGGTGCCTCAGGAAAACAGGGACAGAAAGAACTGCCTGGCAGGTCCATCCCCAGGGCCTCTGCACAACAGATTCCTGTCTGTGCCCCGACCCTCAGCCCCAGTGTCCTGTGGCTGGAGTCAGGTTGCTATGGCTGCATGAGGCATCTGTCGCTGTGATAAAGTGACCCACTCACGTACACCTGACAGCCTCCAGCCCTCAGCAAGGTCTGTATGTAAAGCTGGAAACAAAGGAAAATAGCAAAAGAAATAAAATCCTTTTAACTAGATATTTAGATTTCTATATTTTAAAAATCACTTCTGCTCACACATCCTTCTCTTAATTGGGATTGAATGATCCAATTAATGAGGACTCTGGTCATTTTTAATGAAATCAACTAGCCTCTAAGATAATTAAATGAGAAATGTGTTCTAAAATTTAAGGGGCAATATTTCAGTCTTACTGATATCATTTTTATTCTAAATTAATGGAAAGATGCTTAGAACAGAAAGACCATGAGTTTGTTGGGTACTTTTTATTATACAAATCTGTGATTACAAAAATCAGAATGAGCTTTATTTACCATTTCAGTATGGTTATATAGTAGTAAAGCGAGACTAATCTAAACCAAACTCCAAATCTATAATACCTTATATTAAAATACACTTTTTCCTTCTTATGATGAGTGGTTAACTGAATCAATAGTAGGATACTGTAATATATATATGGGATATATATATATATCCCAAAAAATGTATACACAATTTAACAGGTAATAGCTCAATTTTGAGACTGAAACATATTTTGATAAACACTGCCTTTATAATTATTCAAAGTGTGTGTATACACTTTTTGGGAATATATATATATATATATATATATATATATATATATATATATACCTTCTGTATTTGAAACAATGTTGCGATCCTGCTGGCTGAAGCCCAGCGGACTAAAGCAGGTTTCTGGGGTTTTGTTTAGCTTCTATATTTGTTACATAGTTGCTTAGAGTTGCAGCTCAGAGGCTGGCAGCGGCAGGTGGGGAACATTGGAGTCCTCCGTCACTGAAGCAAGCAAGCCTCATGTTAGTTTCAAGCTGCCTGGCTGCCGGCCGCCATCTTGGCTGGCAGTTAATTTGCATATTGCCCTGATTAGCCAATGGGAAGGGTAGCGGTCGTACGCTAATTACCATGTTTCTCTTTTATTAGATAGGATATGCACACACACACATATATATGCAAGCACAAACTGTGTGTATATGAATTTTATATATATGTGTGTAGTATATATATATGTGTGTGTGTGTGTGTGTGTGTGTGTGTGTGTGTGTGTATGTATGTATACACACATATACACCACACATACAGTTATCTCCCAGAAGCAAAAATAGTAGTATTTTGTCATAAATTTATATATGGACCTACATTTACTTTTGATAAATGTAATAGAAACAATGAGGTAAACAAACTTCATTATACATGTAAAATAAGCACAATTCCATATATACATTTGTTCTTTAATTATTTATATATTTAATCAGTACTGGAGTGTTTTCTATGTTCAAGTCACTGTACCTACTTACCTATGATGAATGAAGGTGATAGTACTTCTTTCGTTTTTTTTCTCTTTTACAATAGTATCAATAATAAAATAAAGAAAAACATTAACCTACGAATAGGATATATAGTTTTAGAAGCAATCTTTGGAAACAAGAGCAACAACAAAGCTATTACATTGAATCTAAAGAGGTCTATTATAACACTTTGCTACTTTGCATTCTTGTTATGGAATTAAATGAATAAATCCAATTTTGTCACAAGAATATTCTGTAATTCTAACTTTATTAACTCAACCTGACTTTTCCTACAAGTAGAATGAATTAGTAACATTTTGATTGTGTGTGTATGTGTGTTTATTGTAGTCCTGTTCATATGTTTGACTGAAGGGAGTTCTGTGTTAGTAATCTCTTCTGTTTAAAATAATGAATTTCATTATATTTTCTTTTAGGGAGTAATTTTCAGTCACTTTCAATATGCCTCTTTGCTTTTAAAAGATTTATTCACTTATTGCTGCTACCCTCACCTTGTAGCTATGAGGAGAAAAGCTATTTTACATGCATTGATTCTTAAGAGGAAAAACTCTTGGGGAGTAGGTGTTGCCTTGAGTATTATAGTTTTAGAAAAATTACAATTAAAGCAATGAAGGTAAGGAATGAGAGGCAGTGATAGTTGACAAAGTGAGCAATTATTTTGTTGAAAACTCAAAATCCCGTTAAACACAGTGGTTCTCAACCTTCCTAATGCCACAACCCTTTAAATACAGTTCCTTATGTTGTGACCCAACCATAAAATTATTTTCGTTGCTACTTCATAACTGTAATTTTGCTACTGTTATGAATTATAATGTAAATACCTGATATGCAGGATGTATTTTCATTGTTTGTGACCCACAGATTGAGAACTGCTGCTTAGAGATTCCCATAAAGTTTCAAACTCCTAATGACTTTAACTTCTTATGCTGAGGGGGAAAGTTCCTACTTAGGTATTTGAGAGTGGAGCGTTGAAAGGTCATTAGTTAGGAAAGCCTGATACTGCTTAGTCCCACATTGTCGCTGTCTAGAATCCCACTGGCAGCTAGCAGGAGCAATTAAGCAAATTCTGCTTTAGCAGAGATTGACCCCTTTCAGTATTTTGAAGCATGCATAAGTGCCTGTCAAAGTGTATCAGCCAACTGTGCATTACAAGGTAAGAGGAGATGCTACTGGCAAAGATCCTGGCCTCCTGCGGAGAACTGAGATTTAAGGCCAACTCAACCTCCTACAAAAGTTTTGCCGGGAGAAAGGTTATTGAAGGAGATGGCAAATTGATGTAGGAAAGGGTACTACTCTTTGACTGCACATTATTCACATCTCTGCATTTACTCTATCGTATGTATCCTGTTATGTTCATTATAGATCAGAAAATATGCGAGTACCCTTTTCGTAACTGAGCTATTTATATACTACCGCATGTTTTAATGAATTTTAGTTTAAAATGTATATCAAAGTTAAGTTGCAAAGTGTGATATTTGAAAGTATTTTCACCTTTAATTTAATATTGCTTTGAACTGCCAAATATTTTATATGGGGATGAGAGGATGCATGCGTGATCAGATATTTATAGTATACTACAGGCTGGTGCATGAAATTTGTGCACTCAGGAAGGCAGGGATCCCGCAGTCCAGCCTGTGCCCTTTCACAGTCCGGGAGCCCTGGGGGGATGTCCAACTGATGGCAGTCGGACATCCTTAGCGCTGCCGTGGAGGTGGGAGAGGCTCCCGCCATCACCGCTGTGCTCACCAGCCATGAGCCCAGCTCAGGGATTCTAGTTGAGTGGCGCTCCCCCTGTGGGAGCACACTAACCACCAGGGGGCAGCTCCTGCGTTGAGCGTCTGCCCCCTGGTGGTCAGTGCATGTCATAGCAACCAGTCATTCTGCTGTTGGGTTGATTTGCATATTAGCCTTTTATTATATAGGATTTCCAAAAAGCTAATCAGATGTTTGTGACATCTTTCTGATTCTTTAGGAAGTCAACCCTAATTTTCAGGGAAAATTTGAAAATATATAGTAATTAAGGACTTAGGAGCTTGAGAGATCCTTTATACCCTATGAAGTTGTTAGCTTTCAGGTTGTATGCCTAAGTCTCCAGAAATAAATTTATTCATTCAACAAATATTCGATAAAGGCCTACATATTCCAACTTCCATCCACAAAAATCTATAAAGAGGCTGAACAAATCAGAATGGATTCTAAATCTCATAGAATTAAAAAAATCTGATGAGTAAATCTTAGTATTAGTGGATTGATCATGAATAATTCTCTCTCTCTCTCTCTCTCTCTCTCTCTCTCTCTCTCTCTCTCAGATGAACTACTCTAATTTAAAAGGAATTTTCTTTAATACCAGTAAACTGAAATAAATCTAAGCTATAATTTTATAACAAATGTCACCTTATTTTTAGAGAGCCAGGTTACTAATGACTACAAAGGTACACAATTGGAACAGTTCCAGAAAATGAGCATGTACATAGACTCATGTGCACATTCACATACACAGTTCAATGCCAACCCTAGAGTCCCTAAAATGATTAACGTTAAATGCTCTTAAATTAGTATATTAATTTTCTTATAAAAATAATCATTTGGACTTTTTGTTAAAAATATGTCCTAGAAAATTTCCCAGTTATTCTGATTCTGTAGGTTAAATGCATAACCCAGGAATATACATTATCAATCAGTCTAATATGATTTAATGCCTCACAGTTGCCTAATTCAACAAGTATTTATTGAGTACCTATTATGTCTCAAACAAGATTCTAAGT
The DNA here is from genome assembly GCF_963259705.1 of Myotis daubentonii. Taxonomy (NCBI): domain Eukaryota; kingdom Metazoa; phylum Chordata; class Mammalia; order Chiroptera; family Vespertilionidae; genus Myotis; species Myotis daubentonii. The sequence goes on from NC_081845.1 coordinate 35,713,876, forward strand.
TATGATATCACAGTGAACAGTCTAGTCATGAGACTTATATTCTAATGAGGAAGATAAATAAACATTGTAAAGTTAGTAATGAAGACTACTGTAAACACTGATTAATCCTCCTCTATCACAAATATTGTATTGCATTGGACACTGGATTTTTTTACTATGATGGGACCCTTTAAAGAGAAATTAAAATACATTTCTAAAATTTAAGAATATTAATACATTTAAGGAACACAGTAGGTATTAGTTGTGTTTTAAAGTACCTTGTTGTGCTATAAAAATTGATACACTATCTAACATGTATTCAGGATGCAATATATTTAAAAATACCATACAGTGAATTGATCTTTTCCCCAAAATGTATGTGAGCCAAAAAAAATTCTATGAATAGAGTAATAATTAACACATTGCACAAATTTACATTCAGAACACTTACAGAAGCGCTATCGCAGCTCCAAAGATGGTCCTATGGGTAAAACACCTAAGGACGATGCTCTACAGTTGCCATGCCGCTTCTTATGCCTAGTTTTACTGCGCTATATATAGATTCAAAAGGAGTTTGAATAGCAAAGCTGCTATGCCCAGCTACTTTCTGCAGGAAACAAGACCATCTAGTATTACTTTAAAACAGGCAGCATCTGGATGACAAGAAATCACATCACTGAAGTATCTGGCAGAAAATAGAAGGTTACTGAGTAGTCCTGTATCAAATGGCAATACTCTATCTTAAACCACAAAGAAACAGAAAGGGTGGCACACTGCATCCTGAAGGACTTCTTAAATGACTGCTGGATTGATATTCTCTTCTCTAAATATCCTGCAAGGTGTGAAAGTTGCACCCTGAAGCAAACAAAACTATTGAGCAATTGACAAGCTATTGTGAGTGGATTACAAAACAGAAGAAGGAGAGGACAAAATTTTTTATATTTTTCAAGAAGGGAAAAATACAGAAGGTTAGAATAACCCAGGTATCACTTGGACTGTCTAAATTTGGATACACATCTCAATCTCAGCTCTGATTAAATGTCCTCCAAAAGCAAAGGGAACCTGGTATATTTTCTTCACACATTTTTTTTTAAGCTGCAGAAGAGCAAGAGTTAACATGAGCCAACTCAGGAACTACGTCTAAGGAGAAAAGACAATCTTATCAAGAAGTTAGAGAAAGAGCCACCAGGGAGAAGAGTGAATGATGCCAAATTAAGATTGAGAAATCAGCTATAAGTAAGAGTCCAGTATTCCAGGGGTTGGCAGCTGCTTTTTTGTAAAGGACCAGCAGTAAATATTTTAGGCTATGAAATATTTTAGGCTCTGCAGGCTTGGGTGAAATGAATCCATTTTCATTACAGTGTGAAAGCAGACAGGCAACACCTAAATGTTCCAATAAAACTTTATTTATAGATGCTGTATTTTAATTTCATGTAATTTTCCCATGAAATATGTTTTTTCTTTGTTTTTCCCCAACATTTAGAAATGTAAAAGCTATTCTTAGCTGACAAGCCATATAACAATATGCTGTAGAATAGATTTGGCCCATAGTTTGCCAACTGCTATACTATCCTGACAAAGCAACCAGATCAAGGGCTGTATTAAAATTTCATTTTATTTCATGGCACTGTGAATGTTATATTTTTAATTAATAATGTGCATGATACATTAATAGACAGTTTCTTTTTAATGTATGATGTCAGCTTATGGTTGGTGCCAATTTAGCACCAACAGGAATCCCTAACTTTGGGTATGGTAAAGAAGGAAACTGAATATATTATGTGCAAAACAGCTCAATTGTAATGCAGCTGGATATAAAAACAGCATGGCTGTGAGGTAGCTCTGGGGCCAGGGGGCACTGGCTAGATAGCTCTGCTCTGGCCAGACATCTTCAGTGTTTCAGCTCAGTTTTCAGCCTTGGTGAAAAGGGAAAGTACACTCCTCAAGTCAGAAAGGACCTGACATATAAACAGAATTTCCTGTCCCTGGTCCCTGATTGGTTCATCCTCATGCAAATGAGGACTCAAAATCCTCACAATTTGATTGGTTCCAAAAAGTACTTGCCTGATTGGTCAGAATGGAGCTGCTCTGATTGGTTGGTGAAGATGTTGGTAGGGATATAGTTGTGTACTCTGATTGGATGGTGGAAGCTTCAGTCCTATTGGTTGAAATAGAATTCCAGAAATTCCTTTATAAGGGCTGGCTGAGATAGCAGAAACACAGTGCAGGCAGGTAGGTCAATACAGGCCTCTTCCTGAAGTGTAGTTTGCATGAGAGGCCCCTGTGTAGAAATGGCTGCTAGGCTGTTTTTTATTGTGTGTGTTTTGTTTTTAATTTGTTCTCAGCCACCTAGAACACTTTTTAGTAAGGTTCACAATGAGTAGGAAAATAAAGTTATAGTTCTTATTTTGTTCAAGATTGTGTGTTTTGTACATCCAAGATTTTTTATCCGGTCATGGTATTATTACCAAACTCAAGGGGTTGACATTTAGGGTGCTCTATTTGAAAAAATGAGACATTTTTGTCACAAGGTAGTATTGTTTGCTTGTAACAAGTAGAGAAGTTGGATTCATATCCAAAGCCCTGTTTCCTGGAAGAAAGACTTAGCCATTGCTTATATAAAGTATTTGGTCAGTTACATGTTGATTTCTTCTTTGCAGTTAACTACAGTTATTCACTGAATTCCTGTCAAGCTCATCCTATTTATGTCTGGTCTGCAAAATACTGTGCTACATGTGAACATTTAGCAAGAATAATATTTAGTAAGTAGTGCCCAGACCTTGAGACCCTTATCCTAACAGTATTAGACCCAAAAAGGAATAGCAGTATCTAACTAATTAATTAACAACTTGAGAGCGAAAACTAAAAATCCAGGTCACAGAGATAAATTTTCAAGGCCCTACCAAAATATGCACGAGAAAGAGAGACCCAGCCACTGAAGACACTTTTTGATTATGTTTGCTATTTAATCACATCCTCAAAAGTTTAGAGGAGCCCTAACCGGTTTGGCTCAGTGGATAGAGCATCCTCAGTGGATAGAGCATCAGCCTGCAGACTGAAGGGTCCCAAGTTCGATTCCGGTCAAGGGCAGGTACCTTGGTTGCAGGCACATCCCCAGTAGGGGGTGTGCAGGAGGCAGCTGATTGATGTATCTCTCTCATCGATGTTTCTAACTCTCTATCCCTCTCCCTTCGTCTCTGTAAAAATCAATAAAATATCTTTTTTTTAAAAAAAAGTTTAGAGGAATCTTGAAATCCTCACCAACAGTGGTTTCCTGCATGTCCACATAAGTTTATTCTCTTTAGATTTCTTGGTTTTGTGTGTGTGTGTGTGTGTGTGTGTGTGTATCTCTAAACAATTGTTCTTCTAGAAACCATAATACTAGAGATGGAGATGTTTATATCCAGGTTTGATTTGTGTTCAATCAGGAGTAATCTGGGATATAAATCCTGGGGCTTCCAGATGTTTTCTGAGTCTATCCATGATGGGGACTGCTAGAAAATCAGTGAAGGGGGCGTGCTAAAAATCTTGATGGCCCTTTTATCTAGGGCAGCGGTTCTCAACCTGTGAGTCACAACCCCTTTAGGGGTCGAACAACCCTTTCACAGGGGTCGCCTAAGACCATCGGAAAACACATATAAAATTACATATTGTTTTTGTTATTAATCACTGTGCTTTAATTATGTTCAATTTGTAACAATGAAAATACATCCTGCATATCAGATATATACATTACGGTTCATAATAGTAGCAAAATTACAGTTATGAAGGATCAACGAAAATAATTTTATCGTTGGGGGTCATCACAACATGAGGAACTGTATTAAAGGGTCACGGCATTAGGAAGATTGAGAACCACTGATCTAGAGGGTATTGGCTAAGTCAAGTACATTTAATTGATACACAGAAGGAAAGCATTTCTGGAATCTTTGTCATGCTGTAGAGCAAGCAACAGCAAAGCAAACAAATCAGAAACTTCATCCTCAAGAAATACTAGACGTCTTGCCAGAAGGCTCAGGCCTGCCTGAAAATTAGTTTATTTGTATCTGTCATTCCCTTTGTATAATCTTCATGTCAAATTCAGTGGTTTTCAAAACTTTTTGTTTTTAAAGCAGCAGTTAGATTACATTAAAAATCCAGCCTGCCCATGTGCCTCAGGGGTTGAGCATTGACCTAGGAACCAAGAGGTCACAATTTGATTCCAGGTCAGGGCACATGCCTGGGTTTTGGCTTGACCCCCAGTAGGGGGCCTACAGGAGGCAGCCAATCGATGATGTTTCTCTCTTATCAGTGTTTCTGTCTATCCCTAATGAGTCCATTGCATGGAGTTCCCTCATCTAATTTAGTGCCTCCTGGAACTCCTGGGAATGTAACTTGACAACTACTGGTCTTTACTACTTTATTTGCTATTTGACCTTTGCTTTGCAAAGGTAGTTTTTCTCCAGCCATATATAGAAATGGCAATCTATTAAAAGTTTCCTCTTTCAGAATAAAATTCTATACAAATGTGTTATAGAAAGTTATGACAAATTTCAAGTAAGACCTAGTCAACTCCCTTTCCCATAACAAATAAGAAATTGGCAGTTTTGCTCACTATAGGTTACTGCATGTTCTATTTTCTCTTTCAGTTGCTTTTGGAAATAAAATTTACGTCAATCTCCAAGCATTCAATTTTAGAATTGCCCATATACTATAGTTTCCATGCACAACATTCAACAAATATTCTTATAGGAGGCAGGAGCTTCAGAGTGGGGAAAATCGTTCTTGCTAACAGGAAACATCTCAATGATTCAATTGGAAATATTTCTACAGGAAGCAGTGAAACCAGGAAGCATAGAAAAGCAACCTCCAACTGTGAACAGTCATGGGAAATTGAAAGATAGGAGAACATGCATAATTTAGTCTGGCTGACAAATTAGCATTCATTCCAGTCTATGAATACCCTACTTTGGCCTGCCCACAATTAAAGTGCCAGCTTAGCTTTGAATTCAAGGGACATTATAAAGATCAGAAGAAAAAAAATAACAGTTTCTAAAGTCTTTTATTTAGGGTACTGAAAACATCTTGAATTAAATTGAAAAAACAGCTCATTTACTTTCAACTACTTTTGCCACTTTTTCCATAGACCAACAGAACTTCAACACAGAGATTGCTCAGGACCTCTTTTGGGACTCCAAAAATTCTTGGTGCCTGCTGCTGCTGCTAATTATTTGGTCTAAAATTTTAAAACATTAGTTAAGACTACAATTGTAATTTAACCTAATCAGTATTAAATATCACTACTGAACTTGGTTATTTAAAAACAACAACACACAAGCCTTGAATTTTAAAAAAATCTTGCTTGAAATATAATAAGTTGGTAACTCTTAATATAAACAAATTTTTAAAAATTAGATGACTGATCCAATGTAGGCTTAAAAATGCAAAAGAGAGCACATCTGGAGATGAGGTTATATGTTAATTTGCTCCCTGATCTCAAGTAGGTAAGGGTTTCATTTATTGTAGATTATTTGGACTTCTTTCCAGGCTTTGTTTTCTCAACCTGGGAGGTCAGTCCTGGAGGGGATGAACAATAGTGGTCAGGGATTCATTTTTTAAAATAGGAAACTTCTGAGGTTATATTTTTATCCTAAATGTGTGTGTGTGTGTGTGTGTGTGTGTGTGTGTGTGTGTGTAACGTAAACTCACATTTCTAGGATATATTTTTCTCCTAAAATCCACACCATAGGATCTCATGAGGATAGAATAGGGAAAGTAAGAATGCTTTACGTAAAGAAAAAGAGGAAGATTTATTTATTGATTGAAAGTTTCTCAAACTAAATCCAGTTTTAATTTTTCTAAGTTCTCAACATACCGTGTCCCAAAAATATATACACATACTTTGAATAATTAAAAGGCAATATTTTATTAAAATATATTTCATTTTCAAAAGTGAGTTATCGGCTGTTAAAGTGTGTATACATTTTTGGGGAACACCTCCATATTAAAAACACATTTTACATATATTCATGTATATATTCAAATATATATGTATGTATATTTACATTGACTGCAGGCCATCTGTGCACCTTTCCAAACTCTGTTCTGTGTGAAGGTCGCTGAAAGTACATTGGTTCATCATTCAGCCTGTGACACATTACAGTGTAGCAAGTAATTAGATAAAAATATATTTGGCTGTGATTATGAGGGGTCAGAGCATGCTTGCTGAAGGGTCACCAAGTAGAATCAATTCTGAATGAAAAGCAGAGTCTTCTTGGTACTCAAAACAGCCAGTTGAAAGAGAAAATCAAGCCCCAAAGCAAGTCCATCACCAAAGTAATCTGACAGTGTTTTACAGTCATAAGGTTATCTATGTAAACAATTACTGCTCAAGCAAACAAATATTTCATGATCGTGTAGATTACTAAATGCATTGGAGGAAAAAAATGCACACATTTTATTGTAAGAATCAAATGAAATACTGCCATTTGCAACAATATGGATGGACCTTGAGACTATTATGCTAAGTGAAATAAGTCAGTCAGAAAATGCTAAGAACCATATGATTTCACTAATATCCTCCTATATAATAAAAGGGTAATATGCAAATTGACCCTAACAGCAGAACAACCAGAACAACTGCTGGACCAGTCAATATAAGGTGCACCGATCACCTCTTGGTCCTTTTCCTTGACCTGCAGGCTCCGATCACCTGATGGCCACCCACTGTGGGAGGAGGGCTAGTGATCAAGCAGAAACAGCCAACCTCTCAGTCCCTTCCCCCAGCCATCAAGTACTGATCACCCAATGGTGAACAGCGAACTGGGGTGGGTAGTGGTGAGGGGCAGGGCCAGCTGCAGGCAGCTGGGGAAGATGGCCCTGATCACAGGCCAGGCCTAGTGTAAATCGTGGGCCTGTAGTGTAGAATATAAAACTGAAACTCATAGACACAGACAACACTATGGTAGTTACCAGAGGGAAGTGGGTGAGAGGGTAGTGAAGGGTTATGGAGACAAATATATGGTGATGGAAGATGATTTGACTTAGGGATGTGGGCACAAAATGCCATATATAGATCATGTATCATAAAAATGTATACATGAAACCTATATAATTTTATTAACCAATGTCACCCCAATAAATTTAATAAAAAAAAAGAAATGCCAATATTCACCATGTATTTCCTAGGAATAGTTGCTATAATAAATGTAAATAATGTCCCATCAATTGTAAACTGAACATTGTATAAGCAAAAGGCATAACAAATTAGATAAATTGGAGAAAATTTACAATTAAGTTTACTTGTTATATATACTTTTGTGTTATAGAGTTTTAAAAATTACTAACTTGGATTCTTACCCTCCAAAGACACAATTCCTGTACTATATTTTAGATTCCCTTACAATATGTCATGCCATTATATTTATTTATTTTGTTTTAATTTGTGAGTTTGTTTGATTTATGATTGGAACACAAAACCTTAGCTGATGTGGGCAATAGATGGCCACCAAAACAGAGATCAGCCATTCTAGTTTGGGTGCTGCTTTTGCATTCCATGACCATTGGAATCTTATCTCTGAAAACCTATTTGGGCTGACTGAGTATGAAAGCTGCTCTCAAATAATACTATAGCAGCATGTTCCATAAATATTTCATTTTGACATATGATTGTACTTTTTTAGTCAACTGTTATTTGTTGAACGTACAGTATATTATGTTTGAGTCATTATAATGTGAAAACTCTTCCAGGACCATTGGAAAACCAAGGCATCAGCCCTCATTTATTTTCCCATGGCCCTGAATTGTCTTGCAAAATGTAAATTTGAAAATATTATAACTTCATTTCTTTCAAAGTACAGGGTGGGGAAAAGTAGGTTTATAGTTGTATGTGAAACACAAGTTTGTTCTTATATTATTCTTTATGAATTATTGTATTGTTTTTATATAAACAACTACAAACCTACTTTTGACCCACTCTATATATAGTAGCTCAGATCTTTCACTAGAAGTTTTTTTTGCCAATGTCTAAATTATGGTGTTTAATTTTGTAATTATCAGTAGAAGTGCTAGCTTATTTAAAGTGTTATAACATATAGAAATGTGATAGTTGCAATGGCAACTTATATTGTTATTAGCGACATTTTCATTCTGATAATATTAGACAAACACTATTGATCTGGTTCCAGATTTTACCTGCAATATAGGTAAAAGGAAAAAAATATTTAATATGAATGGGGAATTATATTAATTTATATTAATAATTGATATCTCAGATTATTGGTATTTCCACAGTCAAAATAGTACTTTTCCCCTACTCGAATCTTTTTGCCTGTTAGTTCCAAACAATTTTAGAAATATTAGATTGCCCATTTGTTCAACACATGAGATCATATTAGGTCTTCATTTGACAGATGAATTGCCTCATAATTTTGGATTATGGTTGAGGGGAAAAAAAATGAAAAAAAAACCTCCAAAATCTTAAAAATGACCTAAAATTGTCTTATTTATATATTTTGTTTGTTTTTTTGTTTTATTTTGGGGGTAGTAGAATGGTGAGTGATTTTCTTTTCTTTGACTCATTCTTTTTTTTAAATTTATTTTCCCTTTATTGCTTAAGATATTACAAATGTGTCCCCCAATCCTGCCCTCACCCTCACCTCCTGCTGTCCACATCCATCGCTTATGCTTATATGCATGCATACAAGTCCTTTGGTTCATATTTTTATTCTATGACCAGTATTGAATAGAAACTTCAAAATACAACTGTCAAGATTATTTGTATAGTTTTAAATATATGTATATATTATGTATATATTTAATATACTTACAGTATTTTAGTAATGGAACAAATAGCACCAAATTGTAAACAATTATTTGGTAAACAGTACTTTGCAATTAAATTTAGACAATTCTACCAATACCCATTTAATTCTACTTGTTAATTTAATCCTAAAATTTATTGAACAATAATAAATTTCTGTCACTACTAATTGCCTCACCTCATTTCCTAAATTAATGTCACAACAATCCTCTTGTAAAGGAACCATTTTCCTGCCCGTTTTACCCACAATGAAGTGTAGATTTTAAATCTCAAGCATCTTATGACACATTAGTTAAGAAATAAAGCTTAGATTTTGAGTTACAGCCTTGTATGAGAGCCTCATTTTCTGAGCTGTGTGAATTTTATAATTCACATTTCTTCTTTTCTTATCAGAAAAATGAGGTAATGAAGATCTCTAACTTACACAGTAGGAGGATGTGAACTTACACAGTAAGAGAGGATTAAATCAGTTAATAATAGGTCTATAAAAGTGTCTATCATATGATAGATGCCCAATAAAATCATTTTACTATACTTTGTCCAGGATGGCATAAATAATGAATGTCAGATAATGACTCAAATCCAGATATTTTACTTAAAAACTGAATACTATTTTTTACGTAGTTGACCCATCCTCCATTCATTTAAAAACTTAGAATCTCTCCACACATATTAATGATGGCATTATTGTCATTATTACATTTGCTGGTTTGCAGGCTGAATGAATAATGGTATCCTTTTCTGAGACAGAAAACACTGAATAAGACCAAGTTTGGAAGAGGAGGTAGGAAATAATGAACTCTGAATAAATTCTACATGTATAATACAGTTCTACTTCTAATATTTAGTGATCTTTCATCTTTAAAATTTTATCTAAATAACAAAATACAAAAGTACCAAAGACTACTTTGACAGTCCCATTGACAATAGTCACAGCAAAATCCCTGATTAAAATTAGCAAATAGTTTTATAATGCAAAGCAAAAGGATATTTGACCACGAGTTGGATTGGAAAAGACTAAATTTCATTCTTGCTAAATGTCAGTGTGATGATTGATCAATGTTCTAATCTATTTTGACAGTTAGTGGGCAGAGTGTTATCTTTTCTAAATATATGTGGAAACATAATACTAATGGTGCATATATCCATGACACTTGAAAACTATTCCCCTTCAAAGATACACAAAGTGCTTACATACATTTTTCCTCTTAAGAACAGAACTTAAGAGAAAGCAAGTACCATTAATAACATTCAATTTTTTTTTAATTCAAGCAAAAATAACTGACTTGAAAAGGAATTAGTGGAGCTCAAAAGAAAGCCCAGTTTTCCAGGTTCTTAGCCAGTTTTAAGGTTGTTTTTTTAAAAAAATCATACTTCCTTTTGTTGGAACTGCCATTTGTGATGATGACATCTGGCTTCAAATATATTTTTTCTTTTTCTAATTTTTCTTCTATTAAATGTTACTGAAGAACATATTCTATTATGGAAGAAGAGGTAATTAACACTTTGCTCTTGATTTATCATTACTCCACTCCTGAAGAGGAGAAATATTTATTTCAGGCAGTAAAAAAATAACTACTTGTTGAGCATATATTATGAGAGTTCAATCTAGTATTCATATAGTCTAATACATAGTCTTTAAATGCTTACCAAAAATACCTATCAGTTTTTCTCCCACTAAACCCAAGTATAAATCATGTCATCTGTACACCACAGTTTTAAGAGTCAAGTGCTCTCTTATCTAACTATTTCAGATCCCTGAAAATAACAGAAACCTGCTTGTCAGTAACTCTAATACTTTGTAGTGTATTTATTTCATACAAGAGATCCAGAGATAGACAGTGCTTGGACTACATCCTATTTTCCTGCTGTGCCATTTCTACAATGACTCCTTCAGACATCATCTGTTCATTCTATGTAGAAAAAAAAAAAAGGAAAAGAAGGTATTAGCAGACAGTGGGCAGAACCTGACAGCTCATAGCTGCAAGGGAGGCTGGGAATGTAATTATTTGCTTTCATTTGAGAGGCAGACAAAGGATAAGGGGAGTGGAAGAGGTCTTAAGTGAGCAAACACACAGTTTCTACTGCACAATCTCTCCTCCACTTCTTCACAATTCTATCTCCTCTGGCCACATTAAGCAAACAGCCACTGATTCAGAGAAGAAAATGGGGAGATGCTTTGGGGAACTTTGTTAAATTAGTCCTTCTTAAGTAATGCCCATATAAACTCTCTGTTTCCCCGAGTCATAAATTGAACTTTTTCACAAAATAAGCATCCACAGATGCTGAAATAATTAATAAAAGTATTACAAGTTATTTTAAAAAGCCAATAAAAGCTTTTATAGTAGAATCGTCAAGATATGGGATCTATTGAATCACTCCTGCTGCTGCATTTTTCACACTCTCGGCTTGTCTGTTGTGTGTGCTTTTAACAATATGGAGACCTGTAAGGAGCAAGGCCACACAGCCATCCTCGTGAGGATTTTGTATTCACATTTTAAAAATAACTTATGGTTCATTTCAACTCAGGATTGCCCTGCCTCTAGGAAAAAGCCTGAGGTCAGAATCATTTATGCTTAAAATAATATAGGACAAAGTTTGCAGTACTTGCCATGTAACCTTGGGCAAGATATTACATTTTTCTAATCTATACTTGTATCATATATAAACATGGCCTTTATAAATATACTAGAAGGAGGCAATGAATGTCAAGTGAAACAACATTTGTCACTGTACATGTAAGGAATAATGCATTGGCAATGCATTATTTTGTTTTCAGAGAACACAGTTAAAAATTATGAATCTATGAGAATAGAAAGCTATTCTCCAATGAGATTCCTCACTGTCCTGGAGCCAGCATCTGCCAAAGATGACAATAACAATAAATATTATTATTATTACAATAGTTAACACAATTTATGTCATTTCCTATGTGCATGATACTTTGCTAAGAATATTATATCCTTTGTTTCTCCTAAGAAACCCACTTTTCAGATGGGAAACTAAGTTTTGTGGGATCAAGTAATCAGTCCAACTATGATCATTCTACTAATAAGTAGTGGTCCTTGATTTGCACTCACAGTTCTTTTAGATTACCTTCAAATTATTTCCTAGTACCTAAAGTATTACGTATTCAATTAAAAATATCTGAAATTATTCCATCCCATATTTGGTGTCCATGTATTTTTTTAAATATATTTTTTATTGATTAAGATATTACATGTGTCCTTATCCCCACGTTACCCCCTACCCCCACCCCCGCTCATGCCCTTACACCCCACCCCGTTGTCCGTGTCCATTGGTTAGGCCTATATGCTTGCATATAAGTCCTTTGGTTGTTCTCTCCCCCCTTACCCCCACCCTCCCCTACCTTCCCTCCAAGGCCCGACAGTCCAATCAGTGCCTCTCCGTCTCTGGATCAGTCCTTATTATCAGTTTATGTTGTTCATTATATTCCACAAATGAGTGAGATCATGTGGTATTTATCCTTATCTGACTGGCTTATTTCACTTAGCATAATGCTCTCCAGTTCCATCCATGCTGTGGCAAATGGTAAGAATTCCTTCTTTTTTACAGCAGTGTAGTATTCCATTGTGTAGATGTACCACAGTTTTCCAATCCATTCATCTACTGATGGGCACTTAAGCTGTTTCCAAATCTTAGCTATGGTGAATTGTGCTGCTATGAACATAGGGATGCATATATCCTTTCTGATTGGTGTTTCTGGTTTCTTGGGATATATTCCTAGAAGTGGGATCACTGGGTCAAATGGGAGTTCCATTTTTAACTTTTTGAGGAAACTCCATATTGTCTTCCATAGTGGCTGCACCAGTCTGCATTCCCACCAGTAGTGCAGGAGAGTTCCTTTTTCTCCGCATCCTCTCCAGCACTTGTCATTTGTTGATTTGTTGATGATAGCCATTCTGACAGGTATGAGATGGTACCTCATTGTTGTTTTGATTTGCATCTCTCGGATGATTAATGACTTTGAGCATGTTTTCATATGTCTCTTGGCTTTCTGAATGTCCTCTTGTGAAAGGTGTCTATTTAGGTCCTTTGCCCATTTTTTTATTGGATTGTTTATCTTCCTTTTGTTAAGTTGTCCATGTATTTTTGCATCTCCTTAACTGGAATATAAGCACCCTGACAGCACATATGTGAATCTGGTCATTCCTGTATCGCTAAAGTCTACTAGATTTTTCTTAGTGAATAAATGAATGAATGGCTGAATGAATGTCTTCTTATTACAATCAGAACACCTAGTTATAGGAGGCCCTTCTTCTGGTATTATGGGGAATTACAGTACAATTTTTCCCAATCCCTCAGTTGGTAGCAAACAGTATTCACATACTAAATCATAGGAGTAGATGTATTCATAGAAATTTTCTCATCTTAGGAAGTAATTATTTAAAATTTTTCTGAAACATTCCATATAATATTGGTGTCTGTGACCACTACAATGCTATATTAGCTGCTTTATCAATAAAATATTTGGATTTCAAAAAATTAAACTGAATTTGAAAGTATTTTATAAAATAAACTCAAATGTGTAAAACACTCAACTATGTACACAGCAAGAACAATTTGCCGAAACCGGTTTGGCTCAGTGGATAGAGCGTCGGCCTGCAGTCTGAGGGGTCCCGGGTTCGATCCCGGTCAAGGGCATGTACCTTGGTTGCGGGCACATCCCCAGTAGGGGGTGTGCAGGAGGCAGCTGATCGATGCTTCTCTCTCATCGATGTTTCTAACTATCTATCTCTCTCCCTTCCTCTCTGCAAAAAATCAATAAAATATATTAAAAAAAGAAAAAAGAAAAATTAGAAGAGATTTTTCCAGGAGCAGCAAAGGCTGCAAAAACATGTAAGAAAGACTTTTCAGGCTATGAGCATCAACAAAGGTGAAGGATGGGCATACACTAAGTGATTTGGAGGGAAGAAGAACACTCATTTTCATGTGCCCAAGGGACTAGCTACAAGCTTGCAATGAAAGACAAAATTTAAAATACTGCTTGCAGTCAGATGATAGAATTATGTGACTCCTCGGCCAAGAAGACTCAATTTTTCTTTAAGAAATTTTGGAGGAGGTTGGGGAGAAGATGGCAATAACAATTTTAGTTAGATTTAATTTCAAGGCATTCAAAATGAATTTGAAACTCAATGAAGAGATTTTGACTGAAGAGTGAGAACTAGAACTGAATCATGTGGGGCCATACCTAATGGCCAAATGGAGGGATAATCAAAGGAAACCTGTTAAAAGGCTGTTTAATAATCCTGACAAGTGTCAATGAAGACCTTGCTAGAAGAGGGAGAGGGAGAGGAAGAGGGAGAGGGAGAGGGAGAGGGAAGGGGAGGGGGAGGGGGAGGGGAGGGGGAGGGGGAGGGGAGGGGGAGGGGGAGGGGAGGGGGAGGGGGAAGAGGCATTGATTTGTTCTACTTGTTTATGCATTCATTGATTGCTTCTGCCCTGTGCCTTGACCAGAGATTCAACCTACAACCTTGGCATATCAGGATGATGCTCTAACCAACTGAGCTATCAGGCCATGGTGATTTCTTTCTTTAATCAAAATTTCTTGACATAAAATTAGATCTAAACATGACTATGTACACAATATTTTACATAGTAGGGGATAAATATAATGTCTGCTGTTCATATTTTGAGGAACTTCTTGAAATCAAAAGGGCAGCATAGACCTGGGTCAAGCAGATATGACTCTGTGGGTTGAAATAATAACCTCCTTCCTTCCTTAGGCACATACACATTTCCCAGTGTGATATGAGCTCCAGTGGTTACAAATGCCTAAATCAGGGCTCTCTGATCAGAAAAAGGGAGTATTGCAACTCTTAGGTAGTGACCTCCACCAAGGCTGGCTTCATGGGCATGCAACCTGGGACCCACAAAGTATGTAACTGGTCCTGAACTCCTGTGTACAACTAGGAGTGCACCAGGTTACAGTTACTGGCTGCTGTAAGAACATAGTGGTCTATCGGAGGAAAATAGCCCAAGAAAAAGCTTAGCTGAAGCTAGTAAAGCAACTAGAGCTAAGCAAGAGGTATAGTTTAAAATATGTGCACATTTTTTTTACTTGACAATGTGAAAGTCTCTGATCTCCTATCTCTGTGACTGCAGAATGCTGGGTGTGATCATTTGGGAGGTAAAAGGGGTTATATAATCAAAATAATTTACAAGACCATGGTGTAATGGTCATGATATAGATTTGCAGCTGGGCTTGAATCAAGTAAAAGGCAAATGAGTTTTTGTAATGCTTAGCCATTCTTCAGGAATTTTGTTCTTCTCCAGTCCAACCTGCTCTTTCTGTTGAAAGGAAAGTTGTGTTGCTTTTATAGCAAATGCTTCATATATATAACACATGTTTCTTTAGTTTCCCTATGCAGAATTAAAGATTCTTATAATGATTCATCAGGAACTCATCCATCCATCCACCAATCCAACACATCCTCTTTGAGTGCATTGCTGGTTTTTAATCATCTTTCTAGAATGAAAATTCGACTTGTTTTATTTTAAAATTGAATTTATTGGGGTGAGATTGGTTAATAAAATTATATAGGTTTCACATGCACGATTCTACAATACATCAACTATATATTGTATTGTGTATTCAGAACCCCAAGTCAAGCCTCCTTCAATCACCATTTAGCTCTCCTGTACTCTCTTCTCCCTCCCTCCACCTCCCTTCCCCTCTGGCAATGATTATGCTGATGTCTGTGTCTATGAGGTTTTTTATTTTTGTTTGTTGGTTGTTTGTTTTGGGGTTTTTTTTTTGGGGGGGGGGCTTAATCTCCCGCTCCCATCTGACAGCTGTCAGTCTATCTATGACTCTGTTTATATTTTGTATGTTAGTTTATTTTGTTCATTAGATTCCACATGTGTGTGAAATCATATGGTACTTGTCCTTCTCTGACTGGCTTATTCCACTTAGCAAAATGCTCTGCAGGTAAAGTGAACCAGAATATAATTGAGAACTGGATAAAAGTTTAAAAACAGTAATTGACATAAGACTTTAAAAATGATTGTGTTATTTTACTAGTTATTAGTTGAATATACAGTCCAGAAACTCTTGACACTTCCTATTGACTGACTCCATCTAACTAGGGATGGCCATGCAAGCTTTTACAGCTTTGATTTCAATGACTTTATAAATGTTACATAGCTGGTTAAAACTGACGATATAGCTCATGCTGCAAAATTATGTAATTGCTTCTGTGGATTAGTCATTAAACCTTACTTTCATGTGGACACTACATTTACCTTAGGTCACTACATCAAAAACAGATTTGCCGAAACCGGTTTGGCTTAGTGGATAGAGCGTCGGCCTGCGGACTGAAAGGTCCCGGGTTCGATTCCGGTCAAGGGCATGTACCTGAGTTGCGGGCACATCCCCAGTAGCAGATGTGCAGGAGGCAGCTGATCGATGTTTCTCTCTCATCGATGTTTCTAACTCTCTATCTCTCTCCCTTCCTCTCTGTAAAAAATCAATAAAATATATTTAAAAAAAACAGATTAACTAAAAAGATAAAAGTGAAATTAACCTATTTAATTGAAAATAAACTATTATTTGATTAAACTGTAGGCTTACTGATTAAATGCATCATAGGACATTTGCATTCCTCATATAGGCAATTACAAGCAGGTCTTCATTATTGGAAAATTAAGATAAATTTATGCTATTAGAGTGCTTTACTTTCATAAATTTGTGTATACTTTTCACATTTAAATTAGTAACAGTAAAATGTTTGTTCTTACACAAAAATAAACATAGTTTCAGATGCTTATTTGTATCCTCATGCTAATTCCCCCAAACAAATTGTATTTCCAAAAGAACCCTTTTGAGATTTTTGAGATTGTTTTGTAGAAAGTGTTTAAGACCTAAGTACAAGCGAAATATGTGCCATCCATTGACATCTGAACTAAAGCTTGGCTGGAAGCAAGAAAACAACCCTCCACACAGCTAATGTCACTGCAGTACTTGATACAAAAATGGCCTCGTCACGCTGCCTCATTTTCACAGTCCCAGTTTCTATGGGACTATGAAGTAGAAAAATTCATATCAACTGTAAACTTTCTGTGTCATCATAGATGCTATGTAGAGAACTAATTTTAGCAACAAACCCTGATATTAGTGATGGAAAATAAAGTACATATGCATGAATTCTAATGGTGAGAATGAAACAAAATAACAGAATAGTGCTTAGTAAACCACTATATACAGTACATATGCTGTTAATCCTATATAATAAAGAGGTAATATGCAAATTAACCCTCATGCCCTCACAAGATGGCTGCTTACAACCAGGAGAGCAGGGGGTTTAGTGAGGGACAACCAAACAACCCAACAAGCAGGCTGCATGGGGCAACCAGGCTGGAGGGGGAGGAGGGCAGTTGGGGGCAACCAGGCAAGCAGGAGGGGCAGTAAGAGGTTACCAGGCCAGAGACAGGGGACAGTTGGGGGCGACCAGGCTGGCGGGTTGGGGCAGTTAGGAGCTACCAGGCCGGCAGGGAGGGGGCAGTTGGGGGTGACCAGATCAGCACGAAGAGACAGTGAGGGGCGATCAGGCCAGCAGGGGGGACAGTTAGGGGTGACCAGGCCAGCACGCAGAGACAGTTAGGGGCAACCAGGCAGGCAGGAAGGTGAGTGATTGAGAGCCAGCGGTCCAGGATTGTGAGAGGAATGTCTGACTGCCGGTTTAAGCCTGATCCCAGGGATCGGCAGTAGAATATCGCCCGAGGAGTCCCAGATTGGAGAGGGTGCAGGCTGGGCTGAGGGAACCCCTCCCCCCCATGCATGAATTTCATGCACTGGGCCTCTAGTATCATCATATTCCTTTAGTTAGATTTTATTACTATATTTGTCATTATATTATTTCCAATATGTTTGTAGCACAAGACACAGGAGTCCCTTTCTAGTGCAGACAGATACCACCAATGGGGCTCCTCTTGTTAAAAGATGGTCTTTCTATAGGAAATGAGATTCAAATTCGTCAATATAGGTCACAGTTTAAGTACAGACAGGAGCTGAAATAATATTAGGCTGGTTTGAGCACTGTAGATTACCATTCATCTAAGAAATGTTTATTGAATTGTAGGTTCGTACTTAATCTTCCACCCAATAGTTCTTTCTAAATAATCATGAGTAGAAAAATAAGTTGAACAATTTCTTTGATCTTCCAGCCCCAAGAACATTATTTCTTTCTATGTGGTCTAGATGATTAAATGGTCTGGATGCTCAGAGAAAATTAATTTTCATCTATATCCACCTCTAGATATTTTGGAAAATAATGATATTCAAAGAGATTGGGTATTAAAGCAGTAATTGAAGTCAGGCCCACTTTAAGATCTGTACAATAATAGATTTTCTGCATGTTTGATGGAGTAATTTAGGGAGGATTTGATCAGACATTCCAATCATTCTTCCTTTTCTATTATACTTTTCCTAGTACCAATGAAAGTGGATTTCTGTAGAATAGATATCATTAGATAATGTATCTGCTCAAATATATGCCCTCCACCCACACTTTTTAATCATTACAATACTTTAAATAAATAACTTCATCGTACATTGCTGAAATCCAAATCAAATTTCAGAAAATAGTTTATTATTTCTTTAAAATGAAGACTCCTCCATTATCTGTTGTATTTCAGTGTTTTGTGCAACATTTTGTGAAGTCAAAAATTATGATACTTTGGTTTTATCACTATATAAAAATGAGAGTAGAATATATTTCAGGTAACTTGAAATAATATTCAGAAAACGTACTTTCAACCTTTTCCATTAGTACCTTCTGATATTGATGGTGGGAAATAAAGCATGCAGAATTTATACTACGAATCATCTCTGTAAGAAATTATTATGATGTCTCATTTTAAAAATTATTTATTGTAATCCTACCAAAAACACATTTTAAAAATAAAAGCAGTATAAACACTATGCCAAGAAACCTGAATGAAGTGTAGATAAGTATAGGCAATGCAAGTGAAGGCTAGGTAATAAGAAATATACAAAGCAAATATACAAAGCAAATATTTGGGTATCAAAATATCCACAGTTTAATACATTTATTTCAATACAAATATTTGTATTGATTTAGATGAACCATTCTAAATTTAATAGATTTGTACAGTTTATATTTAGATATCTTGCACCACCATGTTAAAAGCTTTGGTGGCAAACTACTAGCTCAAGTTTAGAATTATGCTAATTTTGAAATTGCAGAACTTCTTCCATTTCTAGAAGTTTTTGAGTAGATGTATAAGGCTGAGAATGTGGCTACTTCTACTTTCTTCTATATCATTCCTCCTTTCCTTTTTTCATCCCGCAATCATACCCACACCCCATCTTGCCCCCACCCCACACCCCTAACACCATATAACAATTCTTTTGGACAAACTTTGAAGGAGGGTTAGAGGGGTTATTTATTAAGTTCTCTCAAAGATTCGATCAAGTCATGCTGTATCTCAGTCTCAAGGCCCCACAATCTTGGTAGAAAAGATGTATTCCATGTCAACGAGCCTCATATATCTAGTGAATAGTAACATTCAGAAAAAGTATGGCGACGTTAGTTCAAAGAGTTGCAGATCTTTGAGTTTTCTTCTGGAAAGCTCATCCTGGAGAGTTTCATGTTCACTAATTTGGGTTCACCTGCCACATAACATAAGCAAATATAAAATCTTAATATAATTTAATAAGACTTTGGGTATTTGCCACCTAAGGATGCAAAAACAAAACATATACCTATTCAGTTACTCCCCAAAATCTATACACGTACAATACAGATGCACTCATCATAGGTCACACACATGCCATCCTGACCTCAGATATGGCATCCATTAAATAAAAGTAATATTAGTTGGTTGAATCTATTTCATCTGTTATTCACTAGTCAAATGAAGCAGGAGCACATTTGCTATTAGAACACTGAATTAAGGGACATTGTGGTGTCTGATGCCTTCTGACTTCATGTCATCAAGTCATTCATCTACAAGAAACATGAACAAGCTTGGAAATCAAGATTTATCAGCAACCTCTGTAGATTTCAATGTGATTCATCATTGAAATTTCCTGTGACTGTATCTTACAAGAGTTGCTCTAGGCCATTTACCTAGTGTTTTGTATTCACTTGATTATTATTTCTCTCCTGAGGTATTCTTGATGTCACACAAGTCAATCATAGTTTGTACTATCCAAGTATATGCTTCTCTTTGGTGGTACCTTTTCCTCCAGTCATCTGCTTTCCTTTAAAATGAAATTATCTGTATTTTTGTCTAACTTCCTTGGTAAAAGGCACACCAAGCTCCCTATGTCTATGTTCAAGTACTGAGTAAATGTGTGCTGGATGTATGTCTTATAGCTCAAATTAAATTAAATTTTCATGAAGGCCAGGTTTTTAAAATATTGAGGTAGTTAAAGAAATTAAGCAACATTATTTGATAGCCATTTCTCAGCATCTTGGTTTTCAGATAATAAGATAAAATCTACCTGTTTGGGTTATTGCCCTTGCAAAAACATAAAACCATCTGATATTCATTGTAACAGCGCATGAATCATGGCAACATACATAAATCAAAGCAGTGTTTTCAATTTCAGGCTCAAGGAGCCAAGAGAGATAAGCTGATTTTAAAAGATCCAACTAAATGAAGGAAACAGATGTCAGAGACTTTGCATTTCAGAGTTGTACCTTTGCAAGAATGTTAATTTCTCCGATTGGTCATAAAACCTTTAAAAAAGCAAAAAGCTACATGCCATACCTTGTCATATTAAGTGCTCCTATCATCTGAAATATAAGCCCAAAGAAGCAGGGCTAAAATGAAAAAAATATATATATATAAGCTGAATGACTGATTAGCAACATTACATTTTGGGTCTCAATTGACAAGATGTCCAAGCATGCAGACCTACTTAATGTGGGTTTCTTTTGAGAACTATTTAATCAGATGCTTCAGAAAACAAAGTATAAACATACTACTTTTAAATTAGCTACATAGGTTATATCAAATGTGAGCTGGTATTCAACTTGAGATAGCAATAATAGTACAGCTGGCCTTCCAAATCCACACGTTCTGCATCTGTGGAAAACAGTCAAAAACTGCTCTATTGTTGTTGACATGTGCTAAGTATTTAGACCTATGATGATTGCATCTGTACTGAACATGTACAGATTTTTTCTTGTAATATTCCCTAAACAATACAGTATAACAACAATTTATATAGCATTTACATTGTACTAGGTTTTATAAGTAAGCTGGAGATGATTTAAGGTGTACAGGAGGATGCGCGTGCAAATATGATGACATTTTATATACCAGTAAGGGACTTGAGCATCCATGGGTAGATTTTGTTATCCTTGAACCAATCCTCTGTGGATACCAGGTATGACTATATGTGTAAATCAGATGTGGGTTATAATCTTTACTCTTCTACTATGTTAACCATGGTTCCAGGCAAATCATATCATACCTCTCTCATTTCTTTAGCTCTTAAATTAGGATAATAATACCTCTGCTAGCTAATTAGAATGGATATTGTGAGAATCAAACAAGGTAAGTACTTAACAGTGGTTTGAAAGAGCAAAATATATATAACAAATATTTTTATATGAAATCCATTTTGTGCTTAACAATGGCAATTGTATAGACTAGATCAGTGATTTTCAATCTCTTTCATCTCATGGCACACATTAACTAATTACTAAAACCATAAATATATTATGCTTTTTCCTGATCTGACAAAAGCATAGGTATACTTTTGATTCATTCACACTGGATTGCTATTATTGTGTTGTACGTTGTCTTTTTTTTTAATTTGACTATCTAAGGTAAAAGAGGACATTGCCCCTGACTAAAGAGTCAGGTATTGCATGTTTTAAAAATTCTTGCGGCACACCAGTGTGACTCTTTGCCATGGCACACAGGTTGAAAATCACTGGGCTAGATCAATAATTTAATTAATTCTTTACTTTTTCATTTAAGAAAAATATATTTATCCCTTCTGCATTGCAAGCACAAGACATAATTTAAAATAATTTCAGAGATTCTTACAACTTAATGTGGAAGACAGGCATGCATACAAGTAATTGAGCTACAGTTCAATAATACTGTATGCAACTCCCCACACTTCTATGAGTGTATGCATGCAGGAGCATTCATTTGTGCTTTCATGAAAGAAGAGGTGTTTAAGCTGGTTTGGAAAGATGAGTTGGGGTCTGCCACAGAAAAGTCAGAGATCACTTCAGTTATAGAAACAATATGAGCTCAAAGTGAAAGCTAAGAGTAAAGAACGTTTGGAGAACTTTAAGAATTTCAGCCAATGAAACAGACTGAATGCTGAAAGTGTAGTTGCTTTGAGGAAGAGGATGAATACTAGGTATGACTATATGTGTAAATCAGATGTGGGTTATAATCTTTACCCTTCCACTATGTTAACCATGGTTTCCAGGCAAATCATATCATACCTCTCTCATTTCTTTAGCTCTTAGGATAATAATACCCCTGTTAGCTAATTAGAATGGATACTGTGAGACTCAAACAAGGTAAGTGCTTAACAGTGTTTTGAAAGAGTAAAATATATATAACAAATATTTTTATGTGAAGTCCATTTTGTGCTTAACAATGGCAATTGTATTGCCTGTTAATTTTGGGTGCCCATTGGCCAGTCTATGTGATCTGGAGCTCAGGGTGAAATCGGAATGAAACTGAGGACCCCAGGTCCTCAATGTAGCTGCAGTAGTTTTCATCTCAGAGGGCTGCAGTGATCCAAACAGTGTGCAGTGGCATCTTTAGAGTATTTATCACACAGAGCAGAGCGTTTTTAAAGATTTTTTGTTTTGAGATAATTATAAATCCAAAGGAAGTTGGAAAGATAATACAGAGAGATCCTATGCACCCATCATCCAGTTTCTCCCACTAGTTCTATTTCATGTAACTAGGGTGTAGTATCAAAACCAGGTCATTAACTTTGGAACAATAAATGAATATAGTTTAATGTCAGTTTATTACATGTGTACATTAGTGTAATTCCTTCAGAATCAACACACAACACTATTCCATCACCATAAAGATATCTTTTGTTTCTACTTTATAGCCGTATAGCCACACTATCCTCTCCTTTACCAGTAAGTTAATCAAACAATGAGCATTTATTTCTCATGGAATGGAGGTAAGCTGAGCACAAACTCTGCAAGGTTGCCAGTTCGATGAGTATGTTGAGATTTCTTTCCAAGATATAAAATTAATGGCACATGGTGAGGAGAGGATATATCATGTATAATCCATTATATGCCTCTTAAGTGAGAATCCAAATCTAAAAGTTTGAAGGGGAGGATATTTAAAGCCAAAACTTCAAGTTAACCTTATAAGAAAGAAAATCAACTCTCCTCCCACTCCCTCACACACACACACACACACACACACACACACACACACACACGCACACACACATGAATATGCATACACAGCCTTATGCATTCATTCAAACACAGTTTTGAATAGCTTCTCATTTCAACAATTCTCAGAAGAGGCAGAGGAAAAAAAACAAAAACAAAAAACATTCAACAAAGTTATATTAGCTCTCCTATTAGGCCTGATATCACTAAATCTAAATTATAATGTTTTCCCATGATTATTCAGTCATTAAGTCAAAACAACATTGGTCAAATCTGATTGAGCCTTTTTCTTTTACATAAATATTATACTTTGTTTTTCTGATTTCACTATTGCATTCTGTATTCTTCAAAAAACAGGCAGAGTAATCCTATGAAAATGTAAATCAGACAACACCATCTCGTTCTGAAAACTCTTCAGTGGCTTCCCATTGTGCTAGAAATAAAATCCATATGCCCCAATCTCCCTTCAGGAACAAAGGACTTACTCACTAGATGCTGGGAATGCTGCCAGCCAGCCCTCAGGTATCAGCCTTCCTTGTGCATTGCCTTGGCTGAAGAAAACCGCTGCTTCCAAGTCACCTCTTCTTTCAGGAGCAGCAGTCCATATCCAGTGACTGATCCGTGTGGCACTGTCACTTGGGACAATTCTAAAGGGTCTTTCCAGCTCTAGAGCTCTCACAGGGTTAGCTGGCACATTTCTTAGAACTACAGAGCAGCTCATCATCTCCTTTTGCCCCGCCCTCAGTCATCCCTGTCTTTCAAATGTGCTCCAAACAGCATGCCTAATAAATGTCCACATACTAATTTTTGTCTTAAAAATTGTGTCCAGGGAACCCAACCTGGAACCTGACTTCAGCCTACAGGGATCTACATAATCTGGCCACTGCCTAGCTTCCCAGTTTTCCTCACTTCACTGCCCCTTTTCTTACTATTAGGTACAACCTTTTGGTTTCACTTCCCTCCGCTGGAGCACTCTCCTGGCTCTTCATTCAATGGGATGCTTCTTTTCTAAGCATCAGCTCTTCCAAGTTCTTCCCAGGCCACCCTATCTCTAATAACCCTAGAAACTTCTCCTTCCCAAGTCACATACTGTTTCTTTTTTCCTTCATTGTACCATTTATAACTTTCAAATGATCTTGATAGTCTCCTACCTCTTGCCTAGAAGCTCCAGGAAAGCAGGGACATGCCTGTTCGGTTCACTATTGTATCCACGGTGCTTAGAAGGGTACTCACCACTTCTAAGTGATCAGTAAATAACCACTAACACTCGATAATGCCTCAGCGATAATTTTTTTAAAATTTTTCTGATCTCATAAGAAGGCTTTGTTTCCAGTTTAAAGTTTTATAAATATGAATCCCTTCAAATTGTTATAGTATTTTAAGTGTTAAAAAATTTAATTTGACTAATTAAACTTTACTCCTGTATTTAGCATTCTTGTGGGGTTACCAGACTATTTCAAAGACAATGCAATCATTTTAAATTATGAAGACAGCATATCTCTGGGTTGTGCCTTTATGGAAAACAATTTCCTTCAGCAGGTAGAACTCAGGTGTCCCTACTCAATTCTCTAAAGCAAGGGATTATGCAAGAAAGTGACAGACAAGCGTGACCTTTGACCGTAAGAGAATGTGAAGGTCTGGGGAGAGGCAGATGACATGGAAGCATGCTGCAGAATAAAATAAGTAAGGGGCTTCAGACATCCACATGTGAATTCACTTATGGAAATTACTCTTTTGATGAATCAGAGCAATCACTGTGAGACACTCAGATTTAAAGTGAAAGGTAGAGCCTGCCCATAAATTCAACAAAATGTACATTTTAGAACGTTCTCGGAGCCTGGGCCAAATAGCAAATACCTACCTGTCAAATGACTATGCTGTATTTTGCTATCGGGAATCTAATGCGCAAATGTACTTTGAAGTTCCTGGGACTCATTTGTGTCCACATGTTCTTTAATCTTGTGCTCCCATTTCTGTGCATACCAACACCTGGCTCTGGCAGGAAACCAGAAATAATATTCAAAGCAATTCTGTGCCGCCAGTGCTGAGTACAAACAGGGTGGTGATGGATATTTTACTTATGTTACTCCAAAGTTTGAATTGCAGAAGGTGAATAAATCATCCTAACTTCGATACACTAACATTCTTCAGCATGACGAATTTACTTTGCCATGAAAGCATCTTCCTGTTAAAGAAGGCACCTTTTGATAGAAAATAAATTTTCTTTACGAATAGATTTCTGAAGTGTGAATGTTAATCATTGGACCTGGGGAGAAAATATGAACATTTTGGTGGGGATCTATTTTTATTAATAGAGCAAACATAACTCAACTTTGGCTTCATTCCAACTCTACCTTGTCGATTAGCTTTTCTGACAGTGACAGGATATTGTTTTTTTCCCCCTGAGTTTTACATGGGATTATATCATATAAGAAGATCATGATTTGTAATTCAAATTCAGAATATTACAGACTACTACCAGCAATAGATCTATTTTTAAATTAAATCTCCTTTAGTTTTATATACATGAAATTTTAAGATAAATAATTTTATGTGCTTTAAAAAGTGTGGCTCCTTTTTTGTCTATGCTGACTAGACATATGTCCATCAACCAATATTTCAGCACTTTTTACAAAATGCCATTTATTGAACAATGAGAGGGAAAAATTAACTCAACATTTAAGATACCAAATCTTTTAAAAAGTCATATGGTGGTCGTGCCCAAAGACTTTTACAGTAATAAATAGTAAATCATCAAGGTACATAATACAAGTGATAAGCATTTTATGGAAAAACTTCAGGCTTTTATACCTTCTGCCTGCATTTTTTAAAAATGTTTTTTTATTGATTTCAGAGAGGAAAGAAGAATGAGAGATAGAAACATCAATGATGAGAGAGTCATTGATTGGCTGCCTACTGCACACCCCACACTGGGGATTGAGCATCGAAACCCAGGCATGTGCCCTGACTGGGAATTGAACCATGATCTCCTGGTTCATAGGTCAATGCTCAACCACTGAGCCACACCGGGTTGGCCTGCCCACATTTTTAATTAGTGCATATTGCATGCACAAATCGTTACTCAGAGATCTTTTCCATATAATCCGCTTCTGAAGTTCAGCTTTTACTAAATTTTATTTATTGGCCTATGCCTCAAAGAGAGATCACAAACTACAATGTGAGTGAAAACAATTATGGAAAAGGTACACTCTTATCAATCATTTATTGAATGATAAATATATCAGCATACAAATAAATCAATATCTAATCAATATTTTAAGAAAAATCAGTAAAATATATGGGAAGGAGCAATGTGTATACACAGGAAATCTTTAAGAAACTGCCATTTCCTAGTTTACATCGGATAGCAAGGAAATACACAAATGCATTATGGTCTGACAAAGATCTTGGAAATTTTGAATGGGACTTAGAATTCTAGTTCTCAAGACTGGCCTCAAAGCTTCCTGAGCAGAGTCTGTTGTGGTTCCAAGTAATTTTCTTGATGCTTCATGGGTAGGCTAACTCTAATTTATTGTCCAAACCAGTGTAAAATATTTTACTATAATAATTACACTGTAATAGTAGATGAAGACTAGGTTTGTCCCAGGCACACTGGGATGGTGGGGAACCTACTAATTGGGGAAAAAGCAACAGATAATCATTGTGACAGCTTATCCATTTCTGAATAATTAGACTACAGTAACTTGAAAAAGAGATATGCTCATCCATATAGCAGGTAATCAATAATTTTTAGTTAAATGAAAAGTTAGTCATTTTAGTCACTAAATAAGTCCCAGGTTTAAAGAATATGAAAGACATAGCTAGCTGTCTAGAAAAAAAAAAGATATTCTACCCTTCGTTCACAATGGTAGCTGTTGGGACATGCCCAACCCCTGGACCCCATCTAAGATAGTGATAGCACAGCTTCTCTGCCTCTGATTGTGGCCTTGTGATTAGTTTTGATGAATAAAATGTGATCAAATGCAAGGGTTTCAATTCTGATTGACTTGATACTGAGCTTCCTCTTCAGTGAACGAAAAGTTAATAGCTGGAACCTTCTTGAAAGTCACCTGTTGAAAGTATCAGATCCACTATTAGACTATATCTCTGACTTACCATATAGGGCAGAGTGTCTACCCACCTGCAAAGTTCACTTCAAAATTATTACATGAGAGAAGTAAATATCTAGCTTCTTAAACCACAATGTTAGTTTGATCTCTTCATTAGGCAGCCTAGCCTTTAGCCCTAGGTCATGCAGGGCAAGAAGCTACATTGATCATCTCTCTTTGATGAGGAGCAATTGACTCAGGCCAAAGGGATGGAACACATGCTCTTGTGGAGAATATGTCTGCAGCTTTAATAACCCAAGTGTATACTTAGTCTATTGCTTCAATAGTCAGGTGAATGAAACCAAAGATGACAGTGTACATTTTAAGGAAGTACTATTCACATTCACCTCACAGTCTAGGACAGGGTTGTGCAACCTCTGGCACGTGTGACAAACATGGCATGCCAGAAACTTTTGCTGGCACGCAAAACCCTCTCTTATAATCTTACATTTACAATTTTTTTCTTGATATTGACTTTTTTATTTTTCAGATAAATTCAGTGTAGATGCATCTTAGATAAATAAATAATTTTACATAACAAGTTTATCTTAAAGACCATAGACATGGATTGATGAGAGAGGGGAAGAGCAATTTCTATGCCTCTGCCTTAACTCTCCCTGCCTTCCTAGATCCGACCAGTGTTTTGGTTTCATCCACATACGCTTGTGAATCTTTGTTCTCAGTGATGAATTTCGTTAAGTCTCAAAATAGGAGAAGCCTGACGGATGAAAGTAGTAGCTTGTGCATATCTCTGAAGGTCACAAAATATAAACCTGATGTAAAATCTCTGTCATCAGTGATGCAGCAGCAAAAGTCCCACTGATAATACCAAACGGAGTCATAAAGTTTTCTGTCGGACTATCAGTGTACATGTATACATTAAAAAATAAATGTATTTTTTATCATCATATACTGTGTTTTTGTCGCTCGAATGAATTTTATTATTTCTTCAAGGTTCTTCACATACATACACCTTAAGAGATATCAAGTAGGCGTAACACATTCTCAAAACATTAGGGTTGGCACGCAGAAGACTTTTGAGTCAGAGATTTTGCTGGTTTTGGCACGTACTCACAAAAAGGTTGCCCACCCCTGGTCTAGGTGAATAATGTCCCCTGGAGTTGTTTACTGTACTACATGGATAGACACATGCAAGCATTTCAATCAGAGCTTCAACCACACCATGTTGTCAATCCTAATTTGTGTCCTGGGAAATCCGAACCAAGCTTGAACCAGGGTATTTTCTCCTCTTGGCCATGCATACATAATCTGTAACTTGTTCTGCAGTTTTAGTAATTACTGGTATCTTCTTCAACTTTCCTTCTCACTTGTCTCTCCTGTGTCTGTTATCCCAGCTTTAGGCCTGTAACTTCAAAGTAGCCTTTCACCTTGCTTCCTGACTCATCCAGCTTGCTTACTGAGCTACATTCCCCACCAAAAGGTAGTTTCCCAGCACATGTCACCGTGGAACATACCTAGGCATGATTAAGCAGTAGCCAACTGGAGGAGTTGTGAAAACTGAATTTCAGAGCATGTGCTCTACTGAATTGGACCAGAAGAATTGAAAGACTGCATGGGGAAGCCCTCAAAGTCTTAAAGGCCCCTTTTGGTACAATCTAGCATCTAAGGAGAGCTACCAATGATCCCTAGAGACTAGCTATGAATCAAGAATTCGATCCAGATACAGCAGCATTGGCATCACCTGGGAGCTGTTAGAAATGTAGAAACTCAGGCCCCACCTTAGAACTCCTAAATCAGAATCTGCATTTTCACAGGATTTGGAATTTAGCAGATGATTTGTATACACATTGAAGTCTGCAAAGCACCAGACTGATTGGGGTCAGACATGGAGGCAAATAATGGAGACAAAGCATTGACCTGTGAAAAGATTCTGAATTAAGACTAAGTCAGCAGACAGAATAGTGACATTAAAGGAACAGCTCTGGCCCAGCCAGCGTGGCTCAGTGGTTGAGCCCAGATCTATGAACCATGAACCAGAAGGTTGTGGTTCAGTTCCTGGTCAGGGCACATGCCCGGGTTGCGGGCTTGATCCCCAGTGTGGGATGTGCAGGAGGCAGCTAATCAATTGATTCTCTCTCATCATTAGTTTTTCTATCTCTCCCTCTCCCTTCCTTTCTAAAATCAATAAAAATATCACACACACAAAAAAAGGAGAAGCTCTGTCATGCATAAGCTTTCCAGCAGGAAAGGAAATGTCACAGGGTGGTTGGTGAATCTTCTTTAGATAATAAAAGGACATGGTCAGATTCCCGAGTGTCATCTGCTAAGTAATATATTTCTGCTCCTAAATAAAGGTTATCTTAAGGATAAATAGATCAGCATGCTTCCAGAGTGAAAGGCAATTCAAATGAACGATTTCTCCTCCTTTTTCTAGGAGCCTTGAGCCAATTGAAGAATAAAAGCCTAAAGCCTAGTCTGGGATTGATTGTCACATGTGCCTCTAACAAGAAATAGAAAAGGTTTTTTTCATCCTTCTTAAATTTCATTTTAAAATACTTCCCTCTCTATACATTGTTGGACTGCAACCTATTAAAAGAAATATAAAGACATAAAACAGCTATATCTATCAGTTTGGGTGGAAAAAATTACATTTGATGAATTTCCTATAAAACCATTATTTTTCTGCATAAGATAAATAATTACAGTCCTCCAAAACCTAGTTGAAAAGTCATTAGTTCAAAATTTTAAATCCATTTACTAAGCCTTACAAATTTTCCAGTAAGGGTACTGCAGTATCAGCATGGCTAACAACAATAAATCATATCACACAGGAAGTAAGGGATCCAGAAGATGGAGAAAAATATTACATTGTAATGGAGAACTCCAGCTCTTCTTATGTTTATTACACACCAAAACACCAGATCTGAGGAGCTCTGAATCCAAATAAACCTAACTTCCTTTCAGCCACGACTAAACCAATTCCAGAATAGTAGACTCTGTTGGAAAGGTTGGCAACTAAATAGGAAATAGGAACAAAAGAGGGTCATTAGGGATCACTTCAAGTGACCATAAATCAAAGCACTCAGGCTAGAGAAACGTCTTTAAAGTCAAGCCAATGAGGAAAGCCAACAGCAGGCCCGCCAAGAGTTCTTGTGTCTTTTTTGTTTTATTTCTCCCTTTCATGAAAAAAAAAATAATGCCTGATATCATTTTGTGTTAAGTAGCAATACTTTTTAAGTGCCTTATGAAATTTTATCTGTGCTATAGACCCAACTCCAAAACACTCACAAAAACTCACTGGTGCTATGCTGGGAGAAAGTCGTCTTCTTGGCTGGTATGGAGGGTGGAGGATGTGAAAAGGTTTTAAAGGTAACTCATGTCACTCTGATCCAAAGCCAGAGGTCAGAAAAACCAGGCTCATTAATTTAATCATATATTAGTGGGAACTGCAAGGATTTCCCTTTAAAATGCTTTTACTGTCTTCAAAAATACTCTTCAACGAATGCCAATTGCAAGAATAAAGAGAACTTCATGTCACAGCTCTGCCAAGGATGGTTGTGGGATGCGATTTTGATCATTTCTCTGCCTTTTAAGTGGAATCCAAAAGAAAAATGTCAAACAAAGAGTCTTGTTTTGAAGCTTTCGTTCTCAAATGCAAACACCGAAACAAGAATCCCAGACAACTCTTCTCCCATCCTTCAAAGCACATTGATGTACAGAATAGGATAATGGGTCTGCCTTAATGAAGGATAGGGAAGTCAACAAAAATTTCTACAAAAGTAACCTAAATGGTGTGGTGAGTTCTGAATCCTAATGTTTTGGTTATTAGGCCTTCCTTCTGGAGACAAGGAAATTGTTTGGTGAGAGATGTTAACCACTAAAGGAAATATGAGGACAATGTCAGGAAATGCCATTGCATAAATGTATACATGCTACTCTTATTACTTATCTTGGTAGTGTGGTTATGATCTTTTATAAATTATCTGGAAAACACAGTAACATTAAAGAAAAAGTTAAAGCAAATGCATTAAATTAATTTTTCAACTATCCAAATACAAAGGTTTTGTTAGCTGTGCTCTTTCACATGTGCACATATTTTCATAGTGCAAAAGAGAATGAAAATATCATTTTGTATGTGATATTTTTACTTGACATTACTAGCATAATTTCTACTGCTCAATTTTTACAATTATTAGTAGGCATATAATATTATGTTTTGTTATTGGAATACAGTATGCTAAATAATTTCCCATAATACATACAAAACAAATTATTTCTACTTCTTTTTCTTTATAGTTATAATACATACTACAAGGGTACTTAAAGCTTTTTTGCTTATTCAGAATTATTTCCCTAGTATGAATGCCTCTATCTTAAATTTCCACATCAAGAGATTTATTTATGGTTCCTTTCATATATAACTCCTTTTTTTTCCCTCAGTGTTTCTCCCAATTATGCGTCTACAAAAATAAGCATAACATTCTCTCAAGAATCTTTTTAACAATGATGACCATCCTAAATAATTTAACTACATATAGATATGTATGAACTAGTTTTTCTTTAGATTATTTTTTTAATGTTCTAGAAAAATTAAAAATTTTCCTCACAAATTAGAAAATTTTTATATAAATAACAGCTAATGGAATAAAAATAATATTGGAATTATTATTATTATGTGTATAGGAGCATGCATGTTTCCTTTTTATAAATTGTTCATATTCTCAGTTTATTTTATAATAGTATGGAATTTTATTTATTATCCAAATTTATTATTATATTTTGTTCATCAACTTTCTGTAATTTTAAATAAGAATATTTTTCCTAATCTGGTTTTTTAAGTTTCACTGCATTTTAAATTTACCTTGTTGGCTTTATTTAGAAAATTGAAATTTATACACATTATTCTGTTAGTATACTATTTTATTTTCTGCATGTCAAAACATAAAAATTCAAAGGCAAACAAAAAATAATGTAACATTTATAAGAATTTGCTTAATAAAACCTTAACATCCTTCCTCTATTAAATTCTTAACATGAATTGAAACGGTAAACCTAAATACCATAGTAAAAGGGCAAAGGAAAAAAATATCAAAAAGATAAACGAAGGCAAACCAACAAGTAGAAATATCTTTACTTTTATCCATAATCAAAATGCAAATGGGAAGCAGAGTTAAATATTATCATAGCCTGGATATGACGCTTCGACGTCAACATTCTCTGTCCCTCTCCCTCCTGCCTGCAGCTCCACTTTCCAGAGACCCAAGGACACCCGTGGCTAAGCCAGAGTCAAGACAAGCAGATTAGATATGTAACCACTTCCCGCCTGACATGTGGAAACCGACATTCATAAATCCTGTGAAATGCAAAAGGCAACGGGAGGAAAAGGAGGGGAAAATCTGGCAGAAAAGGAAAGATGCTCTGAGGGGGAGACATATTGGAGAGAGAGCAAAGGTTTCATAACTGAACTGGATTAAAAACTGCTCAACTGTTCTTGAGTCACAGATTAAACTAAGTATAGTTTTCACATGGTTGAGGAGTAAAAACTTGTCAAGAAATGTAAGGAGCTATAAGAATAAAGCAGGTCATACCCCTCACATCTAAGTGGTAGCTGTCAGGTTATATCCTCTATTTATATAAAATTAGCCAAGATTTTATTTTTTTTGTTATGAATAACCTATACTGTCAAGGCATCGTGAAAGCAGGACTCATATACACAGCTGAGAGGATGAGATGGTTGTCCCAGTGCTACAGGTACCCAGGTTCTCCCCTGGGCTGCTTAGCTCCCCACTTCCTCACAGGGGGAAGGTTAGTTTTTCTTCCTGGCACAGGTTTACCATCATCTCAGGATAGCTAGCCTCTCCCAAGATTTCCCGTGAGCATTTCTCTCTTTCCTAGAGTTCAGTCCATCTGTAACCCCTTGCCTCCACAGGAGGGAACTTTTTTTCTCTCTCATAAGTCCTTAATTTCCTTCTCTCTTAAAATCATTGACAGTGGATCTATCCATTTCCCAGGGGGGAACCA
Source organism: Myotis daubentonii (assembly GCF_963259705.1). NCBI lineage: Eukaryota > Metazoa > Chordata > Mammalia > Chiroptera > Vespertilionidae > Myotis > Myotis daubentonii. Next base: position 35,747,139 of record NC_081845.1, read on the forward strand.
GCCTATGTTTTGGGGTTGGAGTTTTCCCAGGCTCCCAGGAGGAGAAGCTACCTCTATACAATACCGCACATCTTCTCTGAAGCAACTGTTATTTTTGTTAATTCACTGTCCTTAGGTCCTCCCATGCCGGGGTCCAACCCCAGCAGGTCCAGGGGTTCCCAAAGGCGTAGACGGAGTCAGCGAAGAAGGAAGGACACGGAGACAGTGTTCAGTTGATCAGCAGCCTAGCCAGGATCTCTAGCCAGGATCTCCAGCCAAGTTCTGGTCTGGATCTCCAGAGAGGTTCTGCTTCGGATCTCCAGCGAGGTTCTGTAGCCATGTTCCCTCGCTAGGTTCTCCAGCCAGGTTCTGTCCAGGCTCTCCAGTCAGGTTCAGTGTCCAGGTTCCAGTCAGGTTCTCCTGCCAATCTCTGTAGTCAGGTTCAGTCCAGGATCCCTTGCCATGTTCTCCCGCTAGGCTCTGTCTCTAGGCTCTGAGGCCAGTCCCTCTCCAGGATCCTCCGGCATACTCTCTCCAGCGAAGTTCTTCTGTCTCCAGGCTCCGTGTAGGTTCTGTCTTCTTGATTCTGTTCTAAGTTCTGAGTGTTTCTGTCTTGTTACAACTGTATTTATACCAGTTGATTCAATCCTATCAATCTCTATTACAAAGGTTAGGGCGTTTCTTATCTCCATTCCAGGGAGAAAAGATTATGTAGTTTAAGCATGATTGTTCGTAGTTAAAGGGATTAATTACCCGCCTGGCACTTAGTTGAGGGGTTTTATTCCCTCCCTAACTTCAGGGGAAAATCCCTACCTGGGGATTCAACCTTTCTCGGAGAGGTGACCTTGGTTAAAACACAGCGCCAAGAAGGTGAGCAAACATATTAAGAACCGTATGCCATATATGCCAGGTCCCTTGAAACAGCAAGGATGGACCGGCTCCCGGCACTCCCAAGGTCAGCACATTGGTAATTGTCTTAAATCAACACACTAATGACAGTCTTTCACAGAGACAGTGTCCTTCCCAGAAGTGAAATCATGTCTTCATTCTAGAAAATGAAAATTTTTATAACTCTTTTTTATGATCCATCCACTCTTCCCCAATTATAAAGGTCCAGTCTCTCCTAGACATCTAACTACATAATTCCATAAACAGCTACGATTTATTTTGAATGCAGAGCGTTAACCAGTTTTTAAATATATTTTCACATTTCACACAAAAAATAAATGGCTTATTTAAATTTCATAACACAAACTCATTAGGCTGTGAGGAAGATGGGATTATCTGTGTTATATAAATGAAGAAAATGAGGTTCAAAAGGATTTCAAAAGTTACCAGTTGTTGCATAAATAAGGGGCCCAATCAGAATTCAGTCTATCTAACTGACAAACCCTAGCTCTTTCCTGTCTGTATCAAAGCAGTATTTACAGAGAAAATTGTTTCGTAGGTCCTTGTCCGGTGATGTCTCCTTGGATGGAAATATATCATGTTTCTGGATTTAGTGATTGATGTTAATTAACTTATTATCAATACTGTTAAAGAAAGGGAAGTTTTAGGTTATGGCTTTATTTTAGCAGATCTGTGTAATGAGAGGACTGAGCTATTAGAGTTCCAACTATTAGAATCTTCTGTTGCAAGATTCCTGCTGAAAACTTAACAATTTTATTTATAATGGTGTTGATTTTAAGCTAAAATACAATGTATCAAAATTTTTCCTTGGTGGAGAATAGACCTCCTTTAAAATATGAGTATGAAAAATATGGTCAGTCTTTCCTAGACTCTATTTCAGTTTGATAAATCATTTCTCTTTGGTAAACATAATTTCTGTTTGAAATCAGATTCTTTGCAGAGTAATCCTATGTCCACAACCTCAGTCCTCGTGACTTAAAATATTCTCTGAGCAAAGACACAAACAATCCTAAATAAATAATTCACTGCACTTCTTTCAAGAACACTGGGCTTTAATTAGCTGTGTATTTGTTTGTTTATTTCTGTGCTTGCTCTTTGGAGGAGGGCCCAGTATAAACAAGGGTTAATGTAAAACCTTCAATTTTTTTTGTAAAAGGAGCTTTCTTCCTTGGATCTGAATAACAACATATCTGTCCTGCAAAATAAACCACTCAACTGTCGCAGATATGTGGGAATGAATGCTTACCCACTAATTGGCTTCAGCTGTTTTTTCTCTTCATTATTTGAACTGAGAAAACAGCTGTTTTGGCAAATGGTTAAGCTCTAAGTCACATGGTTAGTGATTTATGCACTTCAACGTGCTAATGGATGCCTTGTAGCTCATGGTTTTGTTTATTTGATTGTTACAGGCCATAGTTAATGAATCATGACTTTCTAAACACACAGCGAACCCAAGCTCATGAAGCAGCTCTTAATTGGGAGGTCCATGTTCAGAACATTTTTTAGCTTAGTATAATTTGCTTAATTTTACCTCTCCAGGATAACAAGAAAAAAGAGGAGAAATTGGAGATAAAGACTTTATGCTTTTATGAAAACCGATGTGCTTGCAAGTGAGCATGGAGTCAATTGTTGCAGAACAAAGTACAAGTGGAGAAAAGGAAAGAAAACAAAATAATTTGTCTTCTAAATAATTTGAGCTAACTCTAGTTCTTATAGTGTTTTCCTTTGAGTGAACCCATTAACATCAAGAGTGTTGGCGTTCAGTTACCAGTGCTGGGATGACATTGTTAAAGTTATTCAGACATTTTCTTACCACCATGATCAGAAGAGCTCAACCACAAGTGCTGATGCTCTTCTATATATAAGTTCTGTTATCCCAGTTGTAGTAGTAGTCGTAGTGGTAGTAGTAGTAGTAATTGACTAGATTCAACCAGCTATAATCACATTCAAAATGAATATGAGGGTAAAGCAATGAGCAAAAAAGCAAAATTTAAAATCAGATATTTTATTTTTAAAATCTAATGTCTTCAAGCAGACTTTATCTAAAATCATGCTAGAGAGTTGAGATGATATTCACTTTTCAAGCACTTTCAGTATGGGTCATTTTAATCTCCTCAAGGAACTTATTCTAGCCTTTAATCTTTGATGTAAAAAAATTATTATTTTACCTAAAAAGTGTTTATCTAATTTTTGACTAGTTTAACTTTCATTGGATGATAGCATGTCATTAGTTGACAGAACATTGGAACTCTAATAGCTCAGTCCTCTCAGGGCAAAAATATATATATTTTGGGTGTGCTGCAGAATTTTAGTGATAAATTTATGTGTGCCATTAGATGAAAAAGGTTGGAAATCACTGCTCTAGACCATTCAGAATGAGCATGGCCCTGCCAGCAGCTTGATTTCAGACTTCTAGGCTCCAGAACTGTGAAAGAATACATTTCAGTGGTTTTAAGGCACCTAATTTGCAGTAGTTGTGACAGCAGCCCTAGGAAATTAATTCAGTGGGAAGGGTGTGGAATGTTGACTTTCATCTGTAACATTCAAAGAATTGCAAGGTGGGCGAGTCTCTTTGGGTTAGACAGAGAACCAAAAGGCACCAACAAAGAATGATACGTAAATTCTTATGGGAACAGATCTGATCTACACTGGATGCCTAATGTCAGAGATTCATAAGGAAAGGACAAATTACAAAGAGGTAGATGTTTGTAATACATAAGAGAGACATAGAGATAGTATTCTCAAAGCAGAAATATCTCATAATTATAGAAAAAGTGAGCTCTCTAATAGAAACATAAAATAAAAGGAACAAATTATAATGCACTACTTTTTTATCTAATGGATGAGCAAAGATGAGAAAAGTTATTAAACATATTATCATTAAGAGTATAAGAGGAGGCTCTACACTGCTGTATAAAGTAGGGTCCTTGGGACAGTGTTGATCCTCAAGCTCTTTGTTGGTGATCACAATTAGAAAGGTACCAAAATTTGAAGTTAAGTGTTTAGAAATGTTAGCGCAAATTGAACTTCCTATGACATCCAAACAAGCAATTAGTAGATTTGTCTGTTTGGGAAGGGTATAGACAAGTCACATGATGAAACTCATGTCTTCTCAGTTGCATATTAATCATGAAAAATAAGTCCATGTTTTAACAAGCAACATTTTTCAATTTTATGGAGATATTACTGACATGTAACATATGTAAATTTAATGTGTACACTGTAATGATTTGCTACATGTATATATTGTGAAATGAATAACTATAATACAGTATTTTTATAGTCACAACATTGTATATTAGAACCCCAAAACTTATAGCTGGAAGTTTGTACACTTTGAAGAACATCTCTCCATTTCCTTAACCCCAGCCCCTTGCAACTACCATTCTAGTCTCTCTTTATTTGAATTTTGCCTTTATATATTTCACAGATAAGTGAAACATGCAGTATTTGTCTTTCTCTGTCTGACTTATTTCACTTAGTGTAATGCCCTTAGGATCCATCCATGTTGTCTTAAAAGGTAGGTTTTCTTTTTTATGGCTGAGTAATATTCCAGTGTGTGTGTGTGTGTGTGTGTGTGTGTGTGTGTTGCATACAATGTATATACAAAAGCAAAGTCATGGAAACAACCTAAGTGTTGATTAGTGGATGAATGGATTAAGAAAATGTTATATATTTTCTCATGTCTTTGCTATTGTGAATAATGCTACAATAAACAGGGGGTGCAGATATCTCTTTGAGGCAGTGATTTAATTTCCTTTGTATATAAACCTCGGAGTGGTAGGGCTGCTGTCACTTCTGCAAACTAGGGATTACTGGATCATATGGTAGTTCTATTTTCCTTTATTTTGACAGGTGATATTTTAAGGTAAGTTTCTCACCTGTAATTCAATCATATACATTAAAATATATTTTTACAATCTTTATCTGAAACTTTATTTTAATTAATGATTTAGCATTGTTTGCTAAATTAGAGAAATTATAGTTGTATTATTAAGTTTTAACTCTCTTGACTAAAGCAAGTGTTCATTTATATTTTTGTTAATATAAACACCTTTTTGGATATGGCATAGTCATAAATCAGGTAATGATGATGATGATGACAATGAAAATTACTCCAAACAAGTAAAACCTAAGTATTTGTATTTTTACTCAGATGTGCAATCCCTCATAAATTGCATTCAGTTTTGTAGCTTTATGCTAAAACAACAGTATGTCTTTATGAGGGTGTACTAGCTAATAAAGCAATTAAATCCTCAAAACTTAAGGAGATTTAGTGTACTAACTAATAAAGCAATGAAATCCTCAAAACTTAAGGATATATATATATATATATATATATATATATATATATATATATGTTACAACCAAAGAGTTCTTCAAAAGGAAAAATATTAATTCACTAGGGGCCCAGTGCACGAATTCATACACGGGTGGGGTCCCTTGGTGTGGCCTGCGCTGTCAGGATCTTGCCAGTGGTGCCGGTCCGTCAGTGCCTGGCCCATTCTCTGGAGATTGGACCTGCAGGACTACTGAGGGAGTGAGTGGCTGCCACCAGGATGCTGGGCCACAGTGATGGGTTGCTCAGCTGAGAAGCACTTCCGCTGTGGGAGCGCACTGACCACCAGGGGGCAGCTCCTGCATTGAGTGTCTGCCCCGTGGTGGTCAGTGTGCATCATAGCGACTGGTTGACTGGTCGTTCGGTCGTTCAGTTGCTTAGGCATATATACATATATATAATTTTACAAAAGTAGGTGTTTAATATTTCACATATAAATATGAGTCCTCTGGGTTTCTTTTAAAGCAGCACTACCCTGGCTAGTTTTCTAAGTGGTTAGAGCATTGACCAGAAGGGTTGTGAGTTTGATTCCTGGTCAAGGGCAGCCATACCTTGGTTGCAGGTTCGATCCCAGGCCATGGTCGGGTGAGAGTGGGAGGCAACCAACTGATGTGTCTCTTTCATGTTGATATCTCTCTCTCTTTCTCTCTCTCCTCCCTCCCTTCTACTCTAAAAAAAAATCAATAGAAATAATAACCTCAGGTGAGGATTTAGGGGGAAAAAACAGCACTAAAATATGCTAAGACTAAATAACCATAAGATATGTCTGACACTCTTGGTTACAGATAACATTAGTAAGAGATGGCTTGCAAATGTTGGGTAAATCTAGGCAGGGAATGAAGCTTAAGCACCACATTCCAATGACACTATGGCTCCACTTCCTCAGGCATTAATCAGTTTTATTTGGCCAATCAACTCATAAAACTAATAAACTAGCAAAATATTTTTCATAGCCAGGTGATAAATATATAGACAACTGCTTACATGGCAGTTGTTTTTAGTATCTGGACCACTTGAACATATTGGTGCTCTGAGAGAAAAATTACTTTTTCAGTTTATAAATACAGTTAGACCTGAATTCTCTAAATTACAAAGGATTATGGTATCAACAAATGTTATTTTAATTTTGAGTAAGAGCATGTTCTCATGACGCAGTTGCAGTGACAGAAAAACATTCTGAATAATCGCTACACTGTGATTATCCCATCATTTTGAGAAATTCTTGTGTAAAAATCATGTCAGTTGAACTGAACAATGTGACTAGCAGTGTAATAAAATATATGAAGTAGATAAAAGTTAGTGTGCTTTGTGCGAGGTTTTTCTCTCTACAAAACTATCAGTCCACTAATCATAAACAACGAATATTATTATATCCTGAGGTAAAATGATTATCAAAGCAAAAAGGCTTTGAGGAAATTAAAAAGTAAACATTCAGAATATCTAAAGGATAAAAAAAAAAACAGCTTGCTTTCAACGTTTTAAAGATGTGAAGTGTTCAGCCAGATTGACTGATCTGTCTACTTAGTAATCTTTATGATCTTAATACTTCCATACAAGACAGAAAGCAAAATGGTTTTCAGTGGCAAATAAAAAGTCAAATGCTAAATATGGAACTTTAAAAGAACACAATTACCCGTGAAGTGGGTGGTGATCTTGGTATTGCACATGTGCATCAGATATTGTCATGTAGGTGTGGGGGCCAGCAATACGTAGATACCTATATGCTTTATATATTCATAGAATATTCTGGGAGGATAAATGAGAATGGTGATTTCCTCTTTAAAAAGGATGGGATTGGAGGGAGGAGGGAGGCTGATTTCTCATCAGATACCTTCTTTTATGTTTAAATTTTTGAGTCACATTCATGTATAAACCACTTATAAATAGTAAAGATAAAAGTAAGTAATGAAGCATATTTGTTAAATGAATCTTCAAAAATCTGTGACTTAACTGAACATGGAAAGGAACATTACACATGCTCATTGTCTCATTCACTTCAATACAAAGGCGTTGAGTAGTTTTTACAGGATCTGTTATTTATTGGCCTTCTCCAAAATCCATCTATCATAATGTTGAACTTCTTTTAAACTTCGGGCTCATCATATTCCAACAGGATGATACCTAAGCAGTCCTGACAGTGCCTAGAAGTATATCCGGAGCCTGTTTTGATCAGTAGGTAGGCTCTGGGATGTATTGCTTTCCCAAAATCCAAATTCTACTATATCTAGGGCCTGTCCTTGTGTACACAAATACTCTAAACTAGCCTGTACTCTTAGCCAAAAAATTCCTTAACACTAGAAATCTATTATACTATAGATATATGCTATTTAATAGAACATAAGTAGATATATCTAGTTCTATAGATACAAATTACATATATTCATACCAATATATGTTCCTGTTTCTTTTGTGGGTCCTAAAGTCCTGCCTTGGAAGGAAATCAAATCAATAAACCCGCAGCTACAGATCCTATCAGAATGACTAGACATTCTTTCCAATACTTGACTGCTAAGCACTGACTAAAAAACTATTAAAATCTAAAATCATTCAACATGATGCTCCCATTAGCTCATTTTAATATACGATTTCAATTCCAGGATTCTGTGATGCAGGCTGCATCCCTCAGAATGAGACCCTTTAGAAATCAGGGGCTACCGTGATTGCTGAGTGCCTTGCCTGGCAATGGCAGAGACCAACACTGGGCCCCTATATGGCATGATTCACAAAAGGAGATGAGAAGCAGCCAGTCATCAGTTGATCACATGCTACCTCTTCTTCCATCATGATGAGGGCAAATATGTATCTTCACTCAGACAAGTTTTCTGGATATGGATATGCCTCCTTTGTCTGTAATTTTTCTGCCAGTACCACCATCCATAAACCTAAGGCATACACATAGTATTGATTCTGATGAAGGAGCTCATTTCACAGCCCAGAAGCAACTGGCTTGTTGGAAAGGTGAAATAGCCTACTTAGTTACAGCACCAATTGGATTTTGTTTATATGCAGTACATCAAAGACCAATAAGTGATCTGTGTATTTCAATAGCCAGAATAAACAAATCCACATTTCAATAAGTAGAAGAGTGATTACTCTCACTATAAACACTAATAACCCATTTATCAAATGTTTGTTTTCCTGAAACTTTGAGCTCTATTTGTTTGGAAATCTTGATTTCCAAGAGAGAACTCCTGCCAACATGAGACACAACAGTAATTTCATTGAGTTGGATTATGTGACTGCCACTTGGTTATTTAGGGTTCCTCATGCCACTGAACCAAAAGGCAAAGGAGTGGTTGCTCTGCTGACTGGGGTGATTGATCACAAGGACCATAGGAAATTTCTTGGTACTGTGTGATGGCAACAAGAAAAGTCATGTCTGAAATCTGAGAATTCTCCCTAGGCTTCCTTATAACACTCCCCTGGCCAATTTCAAAAATTAATATTAAAGTACAGCAACCAAAAAGGCAAGTTCATTGAAGACTATAAAACCCTTCAGGAATGAAATTTTTGTTTATCACATCAGAGAGTGGACTCTGACCAGCTGAAAGCAAAGAAAACATGGAATGACTAGTAGAAAAAGAAAGTTATAATTATCAAGCCTGGCCTCATGACCAGCTACAGATACAGCGACTGTCAGAGTTTATTTTCTTTTTTGACATGTGTAAAGTTCATAGACAACTCATTATTTTATACAAATTTTATTGGAGGTTAACTTTACAGTTTAATATTTCGATCAACAGAATATTCAAATGGGCCTGGGACTGCGTTTGAGGAATAATGAATATAACACAAAGATGAACATAATGACTTTTAGGACTCTGCCTCCTCTCATTTTAGGAAAAGGGTGAGAGCATCTTCATTTGTATAAAGGATAGTTGCGTATTGTTAGGTAGAAACATAGAGTTGTTTTAGTGGATGAAAGTAGAGTTTGTGAAAAGGGTGAATATAGATGATGTGTAGCTGAAGAAGTAGACTCTGCCAATTAATGAGCGTTTATCTCTTAGCTTTACCCTGCACACACAGTTCTACTTAGCCAGCTATCACCAATGTAATGTTCTGCCAACAGGGAGAGCTACAGGAGGAGGAAGCAGGAACTTGCTTCTGTTGATAAACTGTGAGCTCCCAGTGTAAGGTTCAAGTACATGTCACCAAGCAAAGGTATCTTCACCCCATCAGCAGCAGTTCACTCTTATAGCGGCATTTTAATCCCATTTGCAGTTTTTCCAACACTCTCAGGATCCAGCCTCATGCCAGCCAAGTAGCACCCTTTTCCCAGATGTCTGAGTTATAGTTTAGCAGAGGCTCTCCTCCAAGTTTCTAAGTTTTAATAATTTCAACCTGTTCCATTTTTTCCTTAGCCTTAAGTGGCAGATGCTTCCTGTAGTTGCTGTCTCTGTAATACCTTGGAGTTTTCTTTTTACCTTTTCAGTTACCCAGTTTACAAATACATAACTAGTTATAAACTACAGTGTTTTGATCAAATAACTGATGTAATTCCCATCTTCTAAATGGATCTTGACTGATACATTGTATAAACATATAATTAGAAAATATTGTTTAAGTGAAAAACTGTCATAATGATAACTAAAACTTATGGAGCTGTTGCCATGTGGTAGGCACTATCTAAGCCATATATATATATATATATATATATATATATATATATATATATATATATAGATAGATAGATAGATAGATAGATAGTAATATATACGGCTCTAATGTAACTCTATATGACTCTATATTAGGGTCTGATTTCAAAGGGCCTTAGCCAAGAAGTTCAGAAATTTAGGTTTACCCTGTAGATAGTGGGGACTGCCCCAAAGGTTTAGAAAAATGGGAAAATGAACAGCTTTGTTCTTTCAAAGGATATTCCTGATATTAGTTTAAAGTATATACATTTTAGAAAAGAGATTCTGGCAATATTAAGATAATAAGTTGGCAATTATAAATCAGCAGAGCAATGATAAAGAGCTAATCAGGAAATGAGGGAAGGGACTTAATAATAAACATTGCATTTCATAGGTATCATCATGGGGCTAAACAGCTGACACATGTGGTGAGTAAGAAAGAGAAAAAATGGAAGAATGATTCTGATGTTCTTAGACTGAATGTTTGGCAAAGAGGCAGACAATACCAAAAACACGAAGCATTGATCATGTTTTATTTCAGATCAGATTAAGTGTGCACGGTGCCCTTTACATTAGATGGTCTATAAAGAAAATGTGAAGATGTTGACTTGTTTCCATAGTGATGAAAGTCTTGCCTTGAGTTTGTCAAGGGGATGTGCAGTAGTCTAGCTAATTGGACAAGCACAGGAGCCATTTCTCAAGTAAAAGGTTCAGGAAAAGTCAGGATAGAACAGTATTGTGATTACTAAGAGAAAGGGAGATGGGGGGAGGTCGAAGAGGGTAAAGGGTGCATACATGGTGATGGAAGGAGACTCGACTTGGGGTGGCAAAGACACAATACAATATACAGATGATATATTATAGCATTGTACACATAAACTTATATAATTTTATTAACCAATGTCACCCCAATCAATTCAATAATATTTTTTGAAAAGTTACAATAATCCAATAAGATATAATCTAGCTATAAATAGAATCATGAATCTCAGAATGTGAGCATTTTGGGCTTAATGACCTACTAGCATCATTTCTTTTTGGGAAATAAATATGAAGCCATAATAAGAAAGCATAAGACACTGTGTATATCAGGGTAGGCAAGTTCTGTTTACATTAATAGTGAAAAAAAAATTCTTCCCCAGAGTAACCAAACTTTTATTTTGAAGAGAAGTCAGAATTTTTCCAGTTTTGAGGCTGAGTTGGCATGGATGAAAGGTCCACCACCAAATTTGTTATCTGTTTAAGGGGATTTACTTTGAAACCAACAAAATTCTCTATTATAAAAATAAGTTAAAAAATATAATTGCGCAGGTGAGCTGTGGTAGGAGAAATGTTGAAAAAACAAAATGCATTGTCTCTTTCTTAAAAAGGTAAAAAATTAATAATGCACAATTCATTTTTAACAATGTCTTAGCACATAGATTTCCATTGTAATTGCCAGGGTAGTTAAGACTTGACATGATTAAGTAGTCTGGTAATTTACAGTTAAAAGTAGAGCAAATTTTCAAGTGCATTCAACAGAAATGGAATGGACATGTGTTGTTTTAGTTTGCCCAGTTCTCTGTGTCTCCTTTATTGGGTAACAGCAAGCATCCTGTCCTCATTTCTTTTGGAGAACTACTTCATACCAGATAATCCTGGGGGGCTGCCACAGTTCTCTGTAGCCCTGGCCACAGTTGTCAAAATAGTGTTGGAGCCATGACCCAAGCCAGACAAATTAGAATATTTTAGAGTTTTATAAGCAAAGATCACTGGAAGCAAAGGGCTCTCTCATGCCTCTGAGGACATTGCGTGAGTAATGTTAACCACCACCATCACCCTCTTGTCCCCTCCTGGAGAGAGAGCCACCTGCATTAGGAGAGAAAGAGCCAATACTTAATACAAACCAGAGCTGAGATGTAAGAGAGATGAGGAGAGGAGGAAACCAGTAGCACCATTTAAGTATCAGTATGAAGTCTCACTTCAAATTGGATTTAGTTCTGTCTTCTTAGACAAAAATAAAATAAATTCAATTATTTTCACTGTTGACATTATTTTAAGTTGGATTTCTCCCATTTGCATAGTCGCATTTAATAAAAAACTCATTTCTGAATTTTGAGTACTCAAGGTAAAATCTATAAAATTATATTTACCTGGCAGCAAATCATTTCTCTTAGATACATTTCCCTTGGTTGCTTTTATTTTGTTTTGCACAGAATAATTTGCCTAGCTACATCTTCAATCTTTAACTAAGGTCAAGAAATACTCTTGGCAAATGTCCTTAAATATGTCAATGTTCTGTCTCCTTTGATTAAGCATATTTGAAATAACTTGGCAAGGTGATAGGCTGTTGTTATTTTTACCAACAGATTAGCTCTAAGTACAGAAGTTAAAGTGACTTTTCCTTGTCAAAATAATTTTGGGCACCATGGAAGATAGTGACTTCAAGGGGTAGGAAATTTAAAAGTAAAGATTCAAGGTCTTTAAAGACAGGGAGGGAGATGGAATAGAAAAAAGATAAAAAAGAGAAGAGGTTTCATATAATGACTGTATTCAGTTTATCCTCTGACATTTCCTATCTCAAACAAAAGACACAATCCCTACTCATTTCCTTACTCTAGAAACCAGAGCACCATTTTGTAGTCCTCTTTTACCTTCTCAGAGCACTCACTTAATCAAGTACCAAATTCTCTAATTCTAACTTGAAGTATCTTTCCTGTCTAATCCTTCACCTCTTTCATGGGCACTGCCCTGACTCAGTCCCTATCATCTCTTTCATGGATTACTGAAAGAACCTCCTGGCCAACCTTACTGTCGCCTTTTTTTATTTTTACTAGCATCACCAATTCATTCCCCACTTTTAAATTAAGATAAGAAGTGGGAAATGCAAACCTGATCATGCATGTTTTATACCCTGCAATGGTATATGCCATCAAATCTGTTCTTTACTTTCTGCTTTGTATCCTTTCTCAAGGGGTCAGTTTGGTGTCACCTATTTCGGTGAATCTCTTTACAGTCTAATCGTGCTCTAGGTGCTTTTCTAATTTGGTAATTTTCTAAATAACTTACACAATTTATTACACTAGTCTGTTTACTTTTTCCTCAGGATACTATGAACTGCAAAATATTACAGCAATTGTTTATTTTGGTTACCATTTTATTTCTAGTAGTTAATACAAATTCTAGTATTAAATAGTAGATACTCAATAAATATTTGTTAAGTAAGTGAATGAATAATGTTCCTTATGTCATTTGGTATCTATTAAAATGGACAACATCCATCAAAGGAAGGTTAACATTAAGCTGAAGCAAAATATTTTTATTTGTTTGAGCATTCTTGGCTATATGACTTTCCTACATACTAAATCATTTGTGTCATTCAAGAAGAGTGTATTGATTTAATAGAATGGTCAGTGTTTGATATTAATCACTTTTAATTACCCAATCAATTAGAGAGAAAAAAATCTTTGGAGAAAGGAAAAGAAAAATATAATCCAGAAGAGTATTTGGCAACTTTCTTTTCATACCCAAATCTAGAAATGTAGAGAACTGATGGTTATATATATGCATAGAAATAAGTCATAGAATAGAGGAAAGTTTCCAGAAAACTAAAAGGGTGAACCCATTGGCAGATAATGGAAAAGCAGAAGGATCTCAGAAAGAGCACACAGGTAATCCTGATGCTAATGCCCATTGCAGAAAAAGAGAACAAAGGAAAAGTTGTTTGGTCAGATATCTGGGTTTTAGTTGACACCTTTAATCTTCAATGTTTTGTAGCAAGTAAAAAGTTTATATAATCTCAATTTGTATTAAGTAGAGTTTTTATAACTGTATATCAAGAACTAAGAATCCTTGACTGTCTTTGATGGCTAATACCTTATAAAGTATTGTGTTAGAGTCTCATCAATTGTTTGTAAAAGAAACATTTGTAACTATAAATGTGTATAAATAAGACAATCAGTTTATCTTTATATTTAAAACCAATGGCAAAAGAAAAAAAATGGGAAAATATATTTTAAAAGATTAAAGAGAAACAGAATAGATCTATTTTTAAAATTTCATATGTAGAGTATACTATTTATCCTACATGGAAAGAGAGTAGAGATGTTATAAAGGAGAGCAAGAGAGAGAGAGAGAGAGAGAGAGAGAGAGAGAGAGAGAGAGAGAGAGAAATGGAGAGATGGAGGGGCCATTTTCTTTCAAGAAAAAGGCTTGAACTCTCCTACAGAAAGTGCCCTATGCTCATCCATTAGCAAAGGTGATGCAGTGCCCCCAAATTTTGCCAGGTTAAGATTCCCCTTTCTTTGGACATGAGGAAAAACTGAAAGCTTCCACTAGGATATCACTTATAATGTTTGCATTTTTAATAGAGTGATGAATTTTAAAATTGACTACTAATAAGTTATACGTTTCACATACCATTTTTCTAAGCACAAGTACTTTATAGTTCTGTCCTAGCTACAAGGAATGAATTAAATGGTGATTAGATTGGCATCTTTATATTCCTTTCACACACCACATTATTTTACATTCAATTTGTTTGCTTTGTGAGATTAGAAATTTAAAATGAACTGAACCAGGAATTTCATAGTTCCCCACTAACAGTAATTATAGACAAGCCAGAACTAAAAAAATAAATAAATAAATCCACCTGGCAGAGTCACTAAGAAATGATTTCTGAATGAGCGGAGTCCAAAAGGCACATCAAAATTTTCTCAGACCGTAAACGGGAGTCTGCCAGGGCAACATGTCCCAGCTGGCATCACTGCAGGCTGGGCAGCCAGTGCAAAGCACCCAATCGTGGAACCATTCTGAAAGACCCTATCTGCTGTAAAGGAGCAGGCTCTCTCTATTTAAAATCTAAGGCCCCTCGTGAATAAAGCTTCTGGTTCTTTCCAAACAGCTACCTTGAAAAAAATGAGTTGGAAACAAGCAAGTTCAGGTAAATCAATCCAATCTTAGTTAACAGTAGGAAACCACCTTTTTTTAAAACCACCTGGACTATGTGATTCAACACAAATAAACATAAGATCCTCACACATGATTCTGCTTCCTAGTGAGATCAAACGAATTTATTGCAATGTGTATCGTACCCTTAAGATAACACAGTAGTAATTCATCATGTTCACCATGACTTCGATGGTCTCCTAAATACTACATTCTTTTATTACTTGTAAATAACTTCGGGAGACACAAATCCTAAGGTCATTGATAGTTCTTCAATAAGCTATTTGTGTATCTGAACTACAACGATAACATTTAAAAATATCAGTTGTGTGGAGAGACACATCATCTTTTCAGAACTAGCATTGTATTGAAAAGCCAGGTCTATAGAAGAAGCAAGAAAAAAATAACTCTTATGAATATCACCATCCACACAAAAAGAACAAAATACCCATATTTTAGAGTTTAACATTGAAGCCATCCAAATTAATTTCAACAGAGTATACTATTATTTAGTTTAATTAGTGTATTTAAGTCTCCTGAACTGCTTTCAGGACTGGATTGTGATCTAACTCAATCTAATTCATAAACTTTCTCTCCCCCTAGTCCTCTTTCTGAGCTTGCGAATTCCTTCTTACACTAGTGCATCAGAACAGTAAGTGGGGTGCTTCTTGTTGCCATGGAATTGATGACTAGGGCTTTCTTGTTGGGAGCAAGAGGAACCAAGAACTTCACCTTTTAAAAGGAAGCTTAGACAGGAACTACTCTGCCATCATCTGCATACTTTCTCTCTCTCTCTCTCTCTCTCTCTCTCTCTCTCTCTCTCTCTCTCTCACACACACACACACACACACACACACACACACACACACACACACAATTCTGAAAAATCTGGAGATTTCAAAAGGAAAATAAAGAAGGAATTGTTCGAGCTATGAGTTCCCAATCTTGCATGGCTTAGAGTGGGTTTTCTTTTACCCTTTAAGCCAATGGAAGGGGTGCAATCAAGAGAATTGCTTACAGAGACTAAGAACCCTCTCAAGAAGGTGCCATTGGTATCTATTCTGTTCAATTTCTACTAAAGTAATGGATTTCTCATCTGTGCCCAGTAACTTATACTAATTACCACATTTGAGCCAACCTGTTTGTATCTCATTCAAAAATGCAGGTTGTTGAGCAAGGAGCACAGCAGCAAAAAGCTGGGCAGGATAGAATGGGGGGGATGTACATGCAGAGATGAAATGATTATTGACACACAGATTTGTAAGAGAAGTGGGTACACACAACACACACTTGGGGATATCCCATATCTACAACCACTGCTGCCCACCCCCCGCACCAGCCCGCTGCAGTTAATACCCCACTGAAGAACTAACTCCTTTATGTACCCCAGAGAGTGTTAGCATTTGAGTGTTTGTCCTCAGACACCCTTGTGGTGCCGACAGCCACTCAGTGGTATCTAGAGAAAGGGCAGCAACCAAAAGACAGTTCATGTTAAGTACTTGGAAATGTGTTATACACAGTCAGTGGTCAATAAATATAGACTATTATTCTTTTATCCTTGGGACTCTAGAGTTCTGATTGACTCAGAAAGTATTTGGCTAAAAGGAAACATTAAATATAATTAATTGGATACTTAAGTAAAACTTAAAATATGTGATTATATATATATATATATATATATATATATATATATATATATATATACTAGTATTATGAGATACATAAGTGACAACTTCTAAAATATAACATTTTCTATTTTTGCTTGAGATTAAGAAGAATATATGCTGTTACCACAAGACATACATCACTACATATAACATAATAATGCAATTAAGTTAAATATAAATTCAATCAGAGCACTTAAAGTCACTGTCTTTGAGTATTAATCACTGACAAAACATATAGAGTGTTCAAGGAAAGCCATGTGGTTTTTCTCCTAAAACTAATTAGAAATATCCAATAAACATACCAAAGAACATTAGTCAAATCAAATTAGTATAGGGCACAGCTAATTTCACTAATTTGAAAGCTAAAATTTAAGAGAAAAATTATAATTAAATTAGAGATGTTAAAAAGCTAATTGGTTAAGAAAATGTTTCTTTTCGGGTCATAATGTCATTGTCATATAATTTTTCAAAGGAAAATGAATAAAATGCATTTCACATCGCCTAACTCATCTTCTTCATTTGCTTTGATATTACGTACTTAGGTAGTATAATTTAAATTTTCTTAAATAACTAAGGTAAAATGAAAAAGCATTTGAAAATTAGAAGAGTAGGCATATCTTCATGCCACATATTTTAACAATTCCACTCATTTAATTATATTATAAACAAGCACTGGCTCTTATATTAATTATCTCAGGAGTATATAGTGATTTAATCATCTTTTAATTAAAGCCTGGTCTCACTTTTCTAGTCTTTTGAGTATTATGTTGCTAATTGCTAGCTCAAAGAGTTGTCAATCAATTGATCATCTCACAGTGACACAACACCAAGGAGAGTTGGGTCCATTGCCAACTCTGCCCTAGAATATGAAGTTTCACTCACTGCAGCATCACTGTGTCATAGAAGGCACTGGTTGTTGAAGAGAGCACTTTGTTAAATAAAGCAAGGTTTTCTTATCTGAAAGAAGGTTTGAATTTTAGCACCTGAATTTTCCCCAGGAAGGTACATGGTTATAGATTATAGCACCTGAACCAGGCTCACATTAGACTATCCTGCTAACTATTGACCTAGTGCAGGAGACACCTAATTTATCTAATGTCATTAATTATAGGATTTTCTTTTTAATCAATGAATCTATTTTCATGGTTTTAATACTTTGTTATTAAAAATCTAGAATGTGCCCTAACCGGTTTGGCTCAGTGGATAGAGCGTTGGCCTGCAGATGAAAGCTCCCAGGTTCGATTCCGGTCAAGGGCATGTACCTTGGTTGCAGGCACATCCCCAGTAGGAGGTGTGTAGGAGGCGGCTGATGGATGTTTCTCTCTCATCGATGTTTCTAACTCTCTATCCCTCTCCCTTCTGCTCTGTAAAAAATCAATAAAATATTTTTTAAAAAAATCTAGAATCTATCTTCAAGTGTTCCCTCAGTAAATTTAATACTAGTATTTTCGTATTTCTGAAATTTTTCTCACATAAAACCAATTCTAATGCAAATGAACTTAGCCTACTAGAGCATCATTCACAAAAGATGCAAGAGAACCACATTCAATACATGAGGAGCACATGATTTCAACAAAGCCTTACTTGCATCATCCAATAGAAAACTAAAAAAATTTTTTATAAGATCTCACAACATTTCACTGGGTGACCTGATTTAAATAGAAGCTTTATCACATCAAACCTAATAGGAAAAAATTTTTAACGTATCATGACATTTAATATTTGGTGATTAATTCATCATCAAAGCGTAGGCTAAGCCAGTAACATCTGTAAAATGGTGAGTCATTATACTGCTGGTTAATAAGAAGGAATATACATTTCCTTGAATTCTAAAGGCTCAGTTTTGTCTTCAAAACACTTGATCCCTTCATTCCTTATCATAACAAATTATCAAGTATCAGGAAATAAGTATACCACATTGCTACTAAAGTAGAAAAACTCATCTTGCATTTGGTACTAAGATTACTATAAAAACATAACCTCATGCAAATAAACAAGTATCTGCTGTGCAGCAGGGCTGCACTGAGCACTTCACCCACATAGTGATCTGCATGAGAAGTAGATGGGCTCTTTATGTAACTTAATTCACTGTGAAATGTGTCATAAAGGAGTGCTTAGCAGGATAAAGAGCCTTCCAAATCCCTGAAAAGCTTACCTCATTGAATGGAAGCCAAGCCCCACCCCTTGCTCTGTTGGCTTCCTTTATATGGGATGTATGATTCATGAGCAAGTTGGCTCTACCAAAAAGTTATGGCTTCAACTTATAGCCTAAATGACTCTGAACTCTACCACGTGTGTGTGTGTGTGTGTGTGTGTGTGTGTGTGTGTGTGTGTGTCAGGGATAAAAAGCCAACAACAGCAATACCACACACACAGTTGTAAATATAAAATGAAACCTTAAAGTGGACTGCCCTAGGAGGTGACCACTTATGCTGGAAGAAGTCTATCCACATTAATAAGGTCACATATGTACAATTCACATTCACGAAAGTTTTTGTCTGGAGACGGAAATGTAAATCATGGAAAAGGCATGTCTCCATTTCACCCCTGGGCTGATGGGTGAATCTTGTAGTCCTGGACCTGTTCTCAAAAGGCCCTTAGCCTTTGCCACAAATAAGCAGCATGCCCTTGTTAGATTCATGTCATCAAATTCCTTATAACATAAAAACTGCACATGGTTTTCATATTTTAAGGGAATCCTGAATGGGTATGTGATATTGTCTTCTTTGTTCTCTACCCTGCAGGTCCTGGGGTGAGTTAGTGGACAGTTTCCTCTCCTGCAACTAGAGTGTAAGGATCTAGGCCTCATGGGATGTAAGGAGAAGCCATGGAGTGCTCCTCCTTTGCCAGAATAGAACCGCAGCCCCTTTTACAAACCACGGTGTATGGATGCATGCTTGTTAAAATTCCAGACTTGGGAACCAGCTGGAATCTCAGTTCTTTAGGAAAACAGACCTCCATGTAAATTTACTCCATAGTTGCCCCACCCACTCTGACCCACAATGTTTCTCCTTAACTATATCTTATTCCAGAAACCTCTTTCTTTAACAACAGCAGATAAAGCTAACTTTCAGAAGTATGAGTTCGCATCCCAGCTTCACTGCTTGCAAGCGGTGTGATCATAGGAAAGCTACTATAACAGTTCGTGCTTCGATTTCTACTTTGTAAAATGGGAATTAAAAAAGTACCTCATAGGTTTTCTCATGAGAATTAAATAAGGTAAATTATGAAAAGTGCTCACAATAATCAATAGCTATTATTAATATTATTATCATTTAAATAAGCTCTCAGATTTGAATAATACTTTAAAGAGTTTTAGTACAAATTAAGTAGAGAATCCATAAAGGGAAGAGGCATGCAATTCTAGATAATTTTCAGATAAATTTGTGCTAAAAGATCTGACCATTTTGTATGGATCCAATGCTTTTTTAAAAATGTAAATGAAATAATATTTTTGTTGCTGTTGCTAAAGTGGTAATATTAGTGTCTAATGATGCAGGAACTGCATTTTTTCTTTACCATAAAACAAAACAAAAAATTTGCATATGTTATGCTGTCTGAAATATATCCTAAAAATAAACTATTAAAACTTGATTCATGGCACATAAAAAAAGAAATAATCACTAGAAAACATGGTTTTATTAAAAACAAATAAGTTTTAAAAACATAGAACAAGTATTATTTTGAGAAAACTGAAGTTCAAAATAACTAAAAGTGGTAAAGTGTGGAATGCAAGAAGTTGCTTTTAAAAGGTTTAGGTCTGTGCCCCAAATAAATACAATTACTAAGTGCTGAGAAATCTTATGAATTGCATCTCCCCTTCATGGTTTGAAGAGTGTGGAATATGTCAGGTAACAACACAAATGTCTCACTCACTCACTCTGCATCCCACTATTACTTACTTAATCCTGAAAGGAACGTTGTGAGGTAGAAATGATGATCCTAATTCTAGAATGGAAGAAACCTAAAAGAGTTGTGCAAGGTCATACAGCCAGAATTTGAATCAGGTCTGTCTCTATCCAAAGCCTTTTCTTTTTTTCCCCTTTTACAAAATGATGCTGTTTACTAGTATATATCATGTTGCCTTGGAACATTCTAGAATAAATCATTTTAAAATAATTTCTTGACATTTAGCATAAGGAACTAGAAGGTCCCTAGAAGTCAGCTTGTTGTTAAAAAAAAAAAAGTGATGGTTCCGATAAATTCTTCCTTACTTAGTTTTGAAGGATGCTGGAGAGGTAGAGCAGAGGAACACTTTAGAAATCATGAATCTGGATATCAAAAGGGCATCATCTTTCATTATATTCATTAAGGGATGTGTGTAAGCTAGATAATAGTATAAATAAGGAAATTTGAAATTATTTGTAGACTATAAATGAGGTGTGCTTAATAAGCATTGAAGTGAATCTTGAGAAAATTTTTTAAGTCTATCAAAGGATTTATCTTTATAATATTTAACCCAAACAATACTTTTATCAATTATTTTGATAAGTATATTCATGGTGTTCTGATTACATGTAAAGATGATATGACACTGAATGATATAAGAAATACATTGTGTGAAATAATTAGGATCTTGAAAAATTTTTAAACCATTGGATCAATATGATAGATTTAATAAAATAAAGTTTAACAGAGGTAACTGTAAAGGCCTACATTTGCTAGAAGAAAGTAACTTAAAAATTGCAACTTGGGCCCTAACCAGTTTGGCTCAGTGAATAGAGCGTCGGCCTGCAGACTGAAGGGGCCTAGGTTTGATTCCGGTCAAGGGCATGTACCTTGGTTGTGGGCACATCCATCCCCAGTAGAGGATGTGTAGGAGGCAGCTGATGGATGTTTCTCTCTCATCGATGTTTCTAACTCTCTATCCCTCTCCCTTCCTCTCTGTAAAAAAATCAATAAAATATATTTTTTTTAAAATTGCAACTTGGGAGACATGAAGAAAGAAATATGCATTCACACATAATTGAAAAAAAGCTCAACATTTAAAAACAAACTATATGACTGAGAGAAATCTAATGTGATCATAGATTACATTAAAAATATGCTCTTTAGGATAAGTGGTGATAGTTCCAGTCTTTGTATTGACCAACTACATTCAAATTATTTAATTATTTGTTTGTCTTAGCACTTAGTATTTCAGGGGACATAAATCATCACAATCTTAGTAGCAAGAACAAAGTAATTTGAGAAGCCACATGCAATATCAAAAACATTTGAAAGAACTGAGGAAGCTTACATAGGATGAAAAACCTTGAGGAAAATAAAATTTTTTCCCATTAGGGTCTAGGACATGTATCTTGGATAAGTGGTTAGAAGCTGTAGGGAGATGGATTTTATTTCCATACAAGACTGAATTGTTCACCAAAAAGAGCTATTAGACTAATAAAATAGGCTTCCTAGGTTATAGAAAAATCTCACTTCAATGGAAGTATTTAGGAATAGGAGAGTGAATAAATAATATATGGCATATTCATCAATGTAATTATACTCAATAATTAAAAAGAAATTATCTACTGACACAGCAACATAGATGAAGCTCAGAAATGTTATGCTTGAGTGAAATAAGGTAGACATATAATAAGATGTAGTACATGATTCTATTTATATTAACTCCTGGACCAGACAAAATTATCCTATGGTGATAGAAATTAGATGATTGTTTCATGTGGCTTTGATGAGGGTGAGTGGGATTGTAATTGTACTTGACTGGAATGGGTACAAAGGGACATTCTAGGGTGATAGGATGGTTCCATATCTTGATAGAAGTATGTATCACATAAGTATGTGCCTTTATCAAAATCCAGTATTTTTAAGATATATCCAATTTCATGATATTTAAATTATATCTGGATTTCTAAAACTATGAACTAAAATCCTCTCTTAATCACATTCCCCGCCCCCAACCTACTACCTATTTCTCTGAACCCCTTCAGATGAAAACTCTGACAGAATTTTCTATTCTTGCTGTCTCTAATTCATCATCTCCCCATTATCCCTTGAACATTCTCCAGTCATGCTTCCACCTACTCACTCCACTGAACTTATCTTTTCAAAGTTACCGATGACCTCCAATTGAAAAACCTGAGAGTCAGTTTTCATTCCTCCCTTCATGTGATCCATCAGCCACCCTTGACATAGTGGATCTTTTCTTTCTCCTTAAGACTCCTTTTCACTTCACCTCCAGGACATTTTTTTTTTATTTGGTTCCACCTCACTGGCCACTCCTTCCTAGAATATTTTCCTGGATATTTCTCCTCTCTCTGATATCCAAGTTTTGGCATGTTTAATCCTCAAACGTTTCTCTAACCACATTTATGCTCTAAGTAGAAATATTAAATCCTGTGACTTCAAAAGCAAAACCAATTAGGTCAATAATTTTCTAATGTATAATTTTAGCTCTCACCTTTCCCATAAATGTCTGACAATGATCTAACTGCTTCTGTAATATCTCTCCATAGAATTGTCTTCTCAACCTTAAATTGTGCTGAACAGAATTCTTGCTTCCCTATACTGTACCAAGATCTGCTCCCTTTCATTTTTCCTCATCCAACTAATGTCATGACCATTCACCTGATTGTTCCACTGTAGATCACTGAGAGTCTTACATGGAAAATGTAGCATTTAATAAGTACTGTTTAGAGTCAGATATTTTTATTAATATTCTTTATATTTTTTTCTATAGATAATGATAGAATTGAGAGTGTTTTGCACCTGATGGTTTGAGCTGCAACTAGAGGTCCAAAGGGAGAAACCCAGTTTATCCAAATAACCAGTTGGATATTAGATGAATAGCTTTGAAACTCAATGGAGAGGAGTAAACAGAAATATATTCATTTGGGAGCATCTTACTGCTAGTTTCCCTAGAAAATAAGCCTGAAGCAAACCATATGTCCTTATACTTTCCTGAGGAATAAAGTCACAGAGAAATTGTTTTACTAAAACAATAATCAGAAGAGCTAATCTCACTGAGCAAGATACATAGAGATGCAGGAATGATGAGAGAGAGAGAGAGAGAGAGAGAGAGAGAGAGAGAGAGAGAGAGAGAGAGGCTGTATGGTTTTAACATTCATGATAGGACAAAAGGGAGGGAGGCACTGGAGTGGAAGTAAGGAAGAATTCACAAGGATGATGACTGAGATGCTAAACTCAGATAGGAGGATGCTTTAAGTTACAATTTAAAAAGAGTACATTGAGCTTGCAAGCTGGAGATTATCTTGGATTTATCTTCTGCTCTGATTCTTCTGACCTTCAGATGAACTCATCTATCCAGCAGGTCATTCCTGCTTTCATGAAGAACAAAAATAAAACAAAATAAGACAAAGGACACCCCAAAATGCCCTATATCAGTGGTTTTCAACCTTTTTTACCCCATGACACACATAAACAAATTACTGAAATTCTGTATCACACCAAATTTTTTTTTTTTTTGTGGATCTGACACACACAAAAAAGATATACTTTTGATGCATTCATACCAAGTGGCTATTATTTTGGCTATGGTCATTTTTTTGATTGTTTGATAATCTAAGTGTAAAGAGGTTAGAGCCCCTGACAAAAGAGTCAGGTAAAATTCTTGTGGCACACCATTTAAAAATAATTGCCCTAGATAATGTCAGATTCTATTCTTTTGATAGCTTTTAAAATTAGATTTAAATTTAGCAAGTCTATCCTGGCACTTCAGTCTCTCCTTGTTACTTACCTCCAATGAAGAGGGGCTGTATGGCCAGAGGGAACACGATGGGTGCCAGCTTTTAGAGTCTCTGATCATATGGGATTTACTATCTCACTGAGAATATGGAAACTTAGCACACAATCAAAAATATGGTGAGTGCTACAAAGGACAAGGTTGAGATGACATGGCAGTAAATCTCTAATATAAATTGGAAGCGCAACAAAGTCTTCCCAAAGAAATTAGCATTTAATCTGAGACATGAAAAAACTGAGAATTATCCAGATGAGTGTGTTTGGGATAACTGTCCCAGGGTGAAGATATTGAGGTATTGAGAAGGTATTGAGGTGGGAAAGAGCATATTTGATTAAGAAACCAAAATAAGTTTGATGCGATTGGATTTAGAGAACAAACAGAGGAGTATGAGATGAAACTGAGGTTATATATAGGGTCTGTGGTATACATGTATGGTCCCATACACCATGGTTTGGATTTAAGATATTATTCTAAGTTAAAGGGAAGCTAATGAAGACTTGTGAATAAGTGATACTGAATAAGATTCACATTTATAAAAGCACTAGGGGCCCGGTGCACGAAATTCGTGCACTGGGTGTGTGTGGGGGGGGAGTGTCCCTCAGCCCAGCCTGCCCCCTCTCACATACTGGGAGCCGTCAGGCATTGACCCCCATCACCCTCCAATCGCAGGATTGGCCCCTTGCCCAGGCCTGACACCTCTGGCCTAGGCGTCCGGCCCGAGCAGCGGGAACCTGCAGTGGCAGCGGGGGGCATCGTGATCGCGCGGGCTCCGCCCCTGCTCCTGCAGGATGCCTCTGACTAAGGCGTCGGCCTGGGCAGCGGGGACCCACAGCTGCAGCGGCCCCGCGATCGTGGGCTTCGCTTTAGGCCCAGGCAAGGGGCCCCTAACTCCTGGGACTGCCAGCTTCGACCGTGCCCAACTCCCATCGCTGGCTCCACCCCTACTTCCTGCTATCACTGGCCAGGGAGGAAAAGGCACCTGATTCTCCGATCATGGCTGGGGGGCACCCAGCTCTTAGCTCTCCGCTGGGTTTCCGATCACTGTCAGTGGCAGGGGGCTTCTTCCTGCTTTCCCTTTCGCCTCCCTGCATTGTGCCTACATATGCAAATTAACCGCCATTTTGTTGGCAGTTAACTGCCAATCTTAGTTGGCAGTTAACTGCCAATCTTAGTTGGCAGTTAATTTGCATATAGCCCTGATTAGCCAATGAAAAGGGTATCGCCGTACGCCAATTACCATTTTTCTCTTTTATTAGTGTAGATTTGTGTTAGCATTTAGAGAAAAAATTGAAGGGCACACTATGGATTCAGAGATACTTGATAAGAAACTATTATAATAGTCTAGGTAAAGACTAACGGTACTTGAACTACTGTGGTAGCCATGGAGATAAAAACATATGAGGAAATTAGAGGTATTTAAGAAATATAGTTAAGAATAATTAAGGACTGATATATGTGAGAGTTAAGAGAGGGACAAAACAATAATGACTCCCAGCCTCTAGGTGAGCAATTGGGTGTTGTTTGAGGGTGTAATTTATTAAAATTGAAATATTGAAAAAAAAAGTATGGATCTGTGGTGGGTGGGAGTGTTTTGGACTTGCTGTTTTGAGTTGCAACTGGAAATACAAGTGGAGTAACCAAATAGACAGTTGGCTATTGCATACATGGCATTGGAACATAGAGGAGTAAAGCAGAATATAAATCTGTGAGTATCTCAGGCTAGATTCTCTAGAAAATAAGCCTGAAGCAAAAGCATATGTTCTTACACTTCACTGGGAATAAAACCCTAGAAAAATAGAGGTCAATGGGAAAGGGAGAAAAAACAGCACAGGAAAAAAAAGAGTAAATGTTACAGGTTACAAAGC
Source organism: Myotis daubentonii (assembly GCF_963259705.1). Classification (NCBI taxonomy): domain Eukaryota; kingdom Metazoa; phylum Chordata; class Mammalia; order Chiroptera; family Vespertilionidae; genus Myotis; species Myotis daubentonii. The sequence continues at coordinate 35,773,166 of NC_081845.1, forward strand.
AAATAGTTGATTACTTGTGAATGTCTCTAGAGAGGCCATATGAACTATTGCCCTAAAGACAGACCAACTAGAGAAAAATACTTATCTGCTGCCTCTCTGTGTTCCTTGGCTTTCATTGGTCAAAGTCCTCTTATCAAGACAGGAAGTTACTCCTCTGTTCCTCTGATTATAACAACTGTGTTCTCAAGAAAGATGATGGGGAAACCATAGGCCCTGCCAGTCAACTCCCACCAGTGAGCAGACCTGCGGATCTGCCTTTGCTAGTTGGCCTCCGTGCAGGACTTCTCAGTCTTCAGCAATTGTAGCAGCAGTAGCAGGGAGCTGGTTCCAGGAATCCAGGTACAGCACAGGCATTTCTGGGGTAGTTCAGTAACTGGGTTTGCTATGGAGACTCTGTGAATCTATGGAGAGCAAACATCTGAGAATGATGAACTTGCCTGACAAGAGACGTTGATATGAAGAAAAATGGACCCCAAACAGACAGCAAAGGAGACACTGGAGAGTAAGGAAGAAAACCGACAACAAAATGTTGGTGCCTTCAAATTCAAATAGTATTTTAGAAATAAGTACATTTAATTTTAGAGAAACAAACAACAACAAAAATGCAGAAACAAATACAGAAATAGTGTAAAAACACCTACTCAGTGCTAGCTAGTATATATAAAATATCATAGAAATTTAAAAATGTCTGCTTGTTTGTGGAATTTGGGTCCCAGAAGCACTGGATGTTTTAAAAAATTAGGAAGTCAACTGGTCTTAGAGTTTTTATTAAGGAAAACTTCACAGTGAAAAATATTGTCTGGAAACCAAACCTTCTCAATATATTAATTTCACACAAAATTCAAAGAAGTCACAAAAGTGATCAGTATGTGGGATCACTCCGACTACTCCAAAGAAAGAAGTAGATGGAAAAATGTGTCCATGTCAAAGAAAGGCAGGGTTGGTGTGACTCCTAAATTAAGGTGTACGTGGTGCCAGTCTGCTAATTGATCTCTACTGCAGCAATGTTTAAATTCTCTTAGCAGCACCTGATTGGTATAACAAATAGAAGTGACACTGCTTTGGTTGGGAGGGGGCGAGGTACCAAGAAACTTCAGATGGTGCTCTCATAAAGGTATGCTCCCTATATTTCCATCCAAGTTTACCAATTATGTATCTATTGAGACCAAAGCCCAAGCTAGAAGGGTATGCAGTGAGCTAATTCTTAGAAAGAAGGGGGGGGGGAGGTTTGTTAAAAAATAAGACTTATTGAAATTCCAAATTGGCTTTAATTCCCCAGGAAACTGCCAAACGGATTTGCTGATTGAGGAAATATGGCCGATTGTGATTTATACAGATAATGTAACCAAAATAAAATTCAGGAATACTGTGGTCTTAAAATGAATAATACTTAAGTTGAAAAGAAAGATGGTACATTCCAGCTATATAAAAACTGAAACCCACTTTCATTAGGAAATTCGCTAAATGACCAAACTGCACAAAACACCCTGGTGCTAAGCAACTGCACAGAATACCAACAGGTCTCCTACTGAGCTAAACCGATGGAAACAACTGTTAGCTTTTCACAAATACATTGCATTCCAAAGGAGACCTTCCTGGAGGCAGAGTGTGACATTACAGATGGGAAATATGTTTTTCTTCAGTCCCTAGCAAACCAAAGCTTTCTTCTTAAAAAAATAAAATAAGAACAACAACCAAGCTTCAGATTAGTATCTGATGGATGTACCTGTTGTTCAACAGAATATTCTGACACTTCTGTCAAAGATGACTTTCAAGTATGCCCAAAAGAAACCCTTTAACTAATCAATGGGAACTCACTTTTAAAGCAGTGTTTAACTTTATTTAGTGAAGGTGACAAGTTTTCAGAGCTTTAATCCCCTAGGATAGAAATTGTTCAATGTAATGTCTCCACATGGAGGCAAGGCTCCTCATCATTGGGGGCCTGGTAATGTCAGGCCAACAACTGAATAGCAGGTAAGTGGAACAGTGCAGAGGAGATGGCCAATAATTCTGTATCACATTGAGGAAGAAGGGCTTGTGGTTATATATCACAGGCTACCAGATAAATGTGTGTGCCCCTTGCTTTTGATAATAATAATAATAATAATAATAATAATAATAATCTTTTAAAGAGAGTATTTGATAAACTAAAACATAATATGTGCATGGAGAAGTTTACAACTAATAGAACATGTGCACTGTGTATGTATCCATTTGTACTTTGTGGCAATGTCCACTCCACGTGCTGTCTTGAGAGCTGCAGGCACTCAATTTTGTTGTGTGTGTTTTTTGTAAAGAAAAAAAATATAAGTGAATTGTTGAGAGAGAAATTATATTGTCTATCTAGATCTTGACAGCTGTAACTTCATTTTTAATGCTCAGTTTCCTCATTCTAATAATTCTATCGACTCATGAGATTTTTGTGAGCATTAAATGAGAAAATATATTTGACTCCCTTAACAGGTTTTGGCACATTGGCACAAGGTCACAATTTCTGTCAATGTTGTTGTTACTGAATATTTCACATAGTCTTTCTGTTTCCTGTCCCTCATCATGACTACTACTCTTAATTCCCCTGGTTATTTCATAGTCAAAGCAGCTCTCTTGCCCTCGCAGGCTCCTAAAGTGCCAGCATCTTCCACTACACCCGGCCTGCAGCCTTAATCCTGGAGAAGAGTTTGAATACTGCCTTGTTAAACCTTGAAATCAGTCCTTTGAAATGCATATTTCCTTTATACCCATATTCATATTAGAAAACTGAGGTATGGGAAAAGGTTAAACTAATCTCCCAAGATCATAGCTAGTATCTGATCTGTTATTCAAATCCAGATCTTGCAACTTAATCTTAAATACACTTTCCTTTGAAGTCCAAGTCCTTTATTGTATGGTCCTGTGCTTTTGTCACCACCTTGATGCTTCTGTTACACTTACTCAGTAAGCCTGCAAAGATTTTTCTGAGCACAATCAACCATATCAAACAGTATTGCTCTTCAGAGAAAAAAGAAACTAGGCTTTTATAAAAATTTGCATATGTAAAATAGAAATGATTTTTAATAAGAGACAAAGTTTAGAAAGGCAATATTTGATCAATCTAATAAAAATTTAGAATTAATTGAATCTGTCAAAACATGACTGTATGACACAAAATGGCCATTACTGCAAGCTTTCAAGGAACTGGCTTTTTTTTTTTTTTTCTCACGCAATAACAAGAAACCACAAATATGTCATTTGAGCTTTTTAAAAAAATTCTTAAAGTAAACTTACATTTTCCCAATGGTATTCCTCTTATGCAAATAAGTTAAAAGTTCTTACATTTATTAATAGTACCATTATATAAAAATGAGATGCAATAGTTACACACTGCAACGGAGTGCCTCCATTCTAACCATCTTTTTGTGTTATGACATTTGCAAAGATTTTCTGGAGAAAGAGCTTTTGTGCAAAGGATCTAATCAGGGGAAAAGCTCAACCTTATTCTTCTATGCAAATTTAGAGATGGAATTCATTTAGTATTGTCAGAATTTTTCAATTTCTGTTAAACTATGTCCCAGAATAATTGCCCACAGGTAAATTATTGCATGTCTGGCCTCTTTTTCCAGTGGTTCTCATTATCGAGCTGCAGATGTATTTCCATGGAAAGTATGTGCCTTCTCTAAGAGAATAAAAACCATAACTAAAATGGCTTGAAGAAGAATTGCAGTTATCATTAATAAAATACTAAAAACACTGACACTACATATACAAGAAATGATGAATTAGAAATGTTACAAGATTTAATAAAATGTGAACACTGCATTTTCTAATCCTTGTGTCAAATCTGTAATGTACGTCCTCTTACTGGGAGGAACAGTGATAAGGAAGATATAATTAGATCAAGTCAACCATCCCTCCATTTGCTTCTTTTCTTCCTCCCTCTATAGACATTCTGTAAAAGTTAAGAAAACCCCTTACTATTTTTTTTTTTTTGCATAGCTCTCCTCATTCTCTAAATATAGGACAAATGACTATTACCTTGTGTGTCAGTTATCTACTGCCACAATAATGCTGTGGAACAAAAGCCCCAAAATCTCATGGGATTAAAACATTAACTATTTATGTAGCTCATAGGTTTTAGGTCAGCACTGAAGGTTGACCTCAGCTGGGAAGTTCTTTTAGTCCCAGCTGGACTTGCTCCTGCATCTGAGGTCAACGGTAGGTCAGCTGGGATAGGATGACCTTGGCAACAGAGCTTTGCTTTCTAGCTGACTTCGCTCTGTACATCTTGTCTTCCAACAGGCTAGCCTGGGGATATGCTCAGTATAGAACTCCAGATACATTCTCATGGTAATTTCAGAGAAATAAGAGAAAACAAAGTTAGATGAGCAAAAGCAAACCACCTGAAAACATAGTGGCTGAAAATAAGACCTATTTGTTATTGTTCATGAGGTTATGAGTCTGCAGGGTAGATCTATTGATCTTGTCTGGGCTTGCTCAGGAGTGTTCAGTCAGATGCAGACTGAGTGACTGAGTAGTCTAGCTTTATCCTGGAGACCTGAGCACTGCTTCATAAGTCGCGTCGTTCAGCAAGCTGGCATGATTTTGTGGGCACACAGAAAATAAAGGAGGGTGCTGTAATAAATGTACCTGAAAGTAACTTCACAGGGTGATCTATCATAATTTCCTAACTATGCAGGTCACGGTGGGTAGTCATGTGTAAGGCCTATAACTTCCCTAGTAAAAGTTTTATGTTTGCCTTAAGCAAGCCCTGTCCACTGTGTTTGTGCATCTTTGAAATGCCTCTTTTTCAGACCTATAACTACCTGAACTGTAACTACCCTCAGTAGAGCACATAGTATTTTATCCTGAACCTTGCTTTCCCCCACTTTTATGTAATCTTCCTTATGTTCCTTCATTACTTCCAAATGTCTAAAATGAATTGTAAAGTTGTTTCTTTGGAGTATTTTAAATCTTGCTTCCCAGTAACATTATCAGTTTGGCTCAAATAAATTCTTATAAAAATTCTCTACAGTTGTGGATGTTCTTATATCTATAATTTCATGGTGATCACAGAGGAAAACAGAAAAGTGAAAACATGCAAAAAAATTTTTTCCAAGTTTTGTATCTGGTTCTTGACTTTTTCTGTCTCTTAGCATGATATTCTCAAGGTCCATCCTTGTTATTGCAAATGGCAGTATTTAATCTTTTCTAATGGAGTAATATTCCATTGTATATATGTATGGTATCTTCTTTATCTAATCATCTATGTAGGAACACTTTGATTGCTGTCATATCCTGGCCACCATGAACAATAATGCAATGAAATTTTTTTTATTATCCTATATAATAAAAGGGTAGTATGCAAATAGACCGAACGGCAGACCAACCGAACAACCAATCAAAGCATAATATGCTAATGATATGCTAAGTCTGCTCAACCACTTGCTATGACATGAACAGGGGACTGTCTGCTATGACCACCAGGGGACAGACAGTCAACTGGTCAACCAGTAGCTATGATGTGCACTCAACACCAGGGAGCAGACAGTCATTATGACATGAACTAACCACCAGGGGGTAGATGCTCCAACCAGTAGGTTAGCTTGCTGCTGGTGTCTGGCCAATTGAGCGAGACGGGCCAGACATGCCCTGGAGCCCTCCCATGGTCCCTCCCCAGCCTGATCGTGCACCAGTGGGGTCCCTCAGCCTGGCCTGCACCCTCTCACAATCCAGGACCCCTTGGGGATGTCACAGAGCTGGTTTCAGCCTGATCCCGCAGGCCACTCCCTTGGGAGGGCACCAGACACAGGGCTCATGGCTGGCAAGCACTGCTGTGGCAGCATGAGCCTCTCCCAATTGTGACTGATTGGGCATGAGCCCGCGGTAGGCACAGTGGGGCCAGGATGAACAGGAGTGGGAGGTAGGAGCTGCAGGTGGCTTTGGACTATGGGTTTTGGCCTGATCCCTGCAGGCCACCCAGAGGGACCCCACCTGTGCACGATTTTGTGCACCGGACCTCTAGTTTGTATATATATATATATATATATATATATATATATATATATATATATATATAGTTTTTATTGTCTAAAGTTTTACATATGTCTCCTTTTTCCCCAATCAACACACTGCCCCCCCCACAGCCATTCCCACCCTGGGCAAGCCCCCACCACCCCAGTGTTCTTGTCCATTGGTTATGCTAGTATGCATGCATACCAGTCCTTTGGTTGCTCTCTAATCCTCCCCTCCCTTGCCATTTGTCTCTGGATCTATTTTTGTTCATCAAATTATGTTGATCATTATATCCTACATATGAGTGAGATCATGTGATATTTATCTTTCTCCAACTGGCTTATTTCACTTAGCATAATGTTCTCCAGTTCTATCCATGGTAAAAGTTCCTTCTTTTTTAGAGCAGCATAGTATTCCATTGTGTAGATGAAACACAGTTTTTTAATCCACTCATCTGCTGATGGTCACTTAGGCTGTTTCCAGATCTTAGCTACTGTAAATTGTGCTGCTCTGAACATAGGGGTGTATGTATCCTTTCTGATTGGTGTTTCTGGTTTCTTGGGATATAGTCCTGGAAGTGGGATTACTGGGTCAAATGGGAGTGACATTTTTAAAATGATAATATTAAATACTAGTGAAAAAGGACTAGATCACTCTTACATCATTGATGGAAATTCAAGATGGTACAGTTACTTTTAAAAAAAATAAGTTTTATTGATTTCAGAGAGGAAAGGAGATGGAGAGCATGACAGAAACATCAATGATGAGAGAGAATCATTGATCAGCTACCTCCTGCACGGCCCCTACTGGGGATCAACCCCACAACCTGGGCATGTGCCCTCATAAGAATCGAACCGTGACCTCTCCTGCTCAAACATAAAATCCACTGCTATACAACCCAATAATCTCTCTCCTAGGTATTTAGTCGCAAGAAATTAAAACATATTTATATAAAATTTTATATATAAATATTTATAAAATTATTTTACTAAGAATTGTCCAAAACTGGAAAAAATCTATATCTTTCAACTAGCAAATAATTTATGATATATCTTTACAACCTAATACTACTCAGCATGATCTGGATACATGCAATAACATGGGTGAATCTTTAATATATTATACTAAGTGAAAGCAGCCAGGCTCAAAATGCTGTTCAATATATGCTTCCATTTTTATGACATTCTCAAAAAGGCAAGCTATGGGAAGAGAAAACAGCCCAGTGGCTGCCATGGGCATAGGGGAAGATGACTGGCTACAAAAGGGTCTGTGGGAACTCTAGTGTTACGGAAATGATCTGCATTTTTATTGTAATGATGGGTACAAGAATCTCTGCATTGTCAAAATGAACAGTATTGTAAATTTAAAAGAGGTGAATTTTACTCTTTGTAAATTATATCTTCACAAACATGACTTACAAAAAAGTCTGTTACATGTATTACATTATGAAGCTATTTGTCATTTGGAAGTAAATGCTATTACCGTGCCAGGATCATCTTGTAACCCAAATGGTATACTCCAAGATCTGTTGCAACTATTTATTTCAATTTGACCAACATTTAAGTTTTCAAAGAGAGAACACTATCTATTATTTATCTAAAGCAACTAAATGTAATGCTGCTCTTTTCTTATAATTTACCGACATGTAAATTAACTTCTTTTTCTTTCATTGACTAAATTGATCCTGCAGCTATTCTCCCCCAACTCCCCATGTGCATACACTAGAAACAACAAAAATATTAATCTGTTTTTAACAAACTGTAGAACTGACCAATAAACTTATAATAAAATATTTAGTTAATATCCATATAACCCCCCGAGTTGATTAAAGGAAGAATTAGTAGAGAATTTTAAAGCTCTTATATGTGCTGATTTCAGAAATATTAACCATTTTCCACCTTATTCTTAAAAATCTGAAGTCTGTCAAAACATCCTATTGGAAATACTCAGAGTTGGTTCTGGTCCTACATTAATTGCTAAAGATAGTTACACATTTCATTCCTTTACATTTATTTGTTTCTGTTTCATATATACAGTCAGAATCATAAAACTTGGAAAATAAAATTATGAAAGTGGTAGAAACATCATCTGGAAGAGCCCAGATTAAAATTTTAGGAACAGACTACTTTAAATTATTATGCATTTTAAAATAAAAAAATAATAATACATTACTGCAGAAGCCACTCCCAGTTTTAATTGTGAAAGGTGAAATTTGGTTTGAAGTACAACATTTACACTTTTAAGTTCAGATAAGCATAGAGAACATAACATTATTGCTAGCAAAATACAAGGTAGTAATAGATCACACGATTTTCTCCAAACTTTGTCAGCCTGCTCAGATTGGCTATGAGTAATAAAAAAAAAGTCAGCATGACTGATCTGCACAGCAAAACCATACAAGATAACAAAAAAGGCTTGTTCTGCATTTTTAAGGCTTTGATAATTCACGCAGAACTGGGACAAGCATATTTGCAGGTTTGGAATCTGATTTACCACTGCCTTCCAGATCTAGCTGTCCAAATGAGATTCATGTAACCACAAGACCATCTGTAAATGTGAGCTTACATTCCACTTATCCTCCTGGCGAGACACACTCAACGAACCACACGGCCCTCAGAAGATGATTAATCTTGTAATCTTTTGGTTAGATGTTACACTGTGTCCCTCTACTTTCAAAACTTCTCTCAAGAAATGTGAAAACTATTACCATCTGCATATATAAAAGCAAATATTTTGACCATCAGACTTACCTGCATTAAAATATATAATTTCACTAAGAATATTTAGCAGATACATTCGACTTTCTTGTTTCTTCTAATAACATCTCCTCCATTTAAACCCCTTCAACATTTAAGGAAAATTCTATGATTAGGAAAACATCTAAATAAAGCAATGGTCTTTAATAAAACTTTCAATGAGTCTGGTGACGCTTACTCCATAGAAATTTCAACACAATTCAAATGTTTAAAGGAGTACAGATGTGGAGTTCCTAACTCAGTGGAACAAGTGGAGCAGTTATTTCCAGGGGGGCTGGTTAATTGCACTACTTTTTTTAGTCCTTACCTAAGGATATATTTTTAGAGAGGAGAGGAGAGGAGAGGAGAGGAGAGGAGAGGAGAGGAGAGAAGAGAGAGAGAGAGAGAGAGAGAGAGAGAGAGAGAGAGAGAGAGAGAGAGAGAGAGAGAGAAACATCAATGATGAGAAAAAAATCATTAATCAGCTGTCTCCTACACGCCCCCCCACTGGGGATGGAGCCCACAGACCAGGCATGTGCCCTGCCTGGAAATTGAACCGTTACCTCCAGGGTTCACAGTTGATGTTCAACCACTGAGCGACACTAACCGGGCTGTAATGTAATCTTAACTTGATTGTTTCCCACATGCATGATACAATTTTCATATAGTATACAGACCCAAAGAGCCCTCAAGCATCTAAGAGAGCAGTGTGTTAAAATAAAATCAATGCAAGAAAATAGTTTTTAAAATAAAATGAAAAAATGGCCGAAACCGGTTTGGCTCAGTGGATAGAGCATCGGCCTGTGGACTGAAAGGTCCCAGGTTCGATTCTAGTCAAGAGCATGTACCTGGGTTGCGGGCACATCCCCAGTAGGAGATGTGCAGGAGGCAGCTGATCAATGTTTCTCTCTCATCGATGTTTCTAACTCTCTATCTCTCTCCCTTCCTCTCTGTAAAAAATCAATAAAATATATTTTTTTAAAAAAATAAAATGAAAAAAATGATAGTCCTTATATTTCAAAAAATATAAGATCCAGATAATATTAAAACAGGTTGAAGATGCACTAAAAATATAACACTATAAGTATTGATTATCTCCATGAACAACATATAAATTGCATATATCTCCATGCATACTGTATTAATTGCATATCAAGATGCATTTCAAGTAACTGAAAAAGTCAGCATCAAACTATCATCATAGGCATTTGCATAATTGTCCTCTGAGTCATAAAGACAGCTATAAAAACAGGATCCATGCAGAATCTGGAAAAGCAATAAGCAATTGGGGAGCAAGAGTGTGTTTTAATATATGTATCATTAGTGGATTTAGATTCAAGCATGTTCCCAAAACATCTGTTTCTCAGTTGCACTCTGTGTGCAATGGTATGATTATTAGCAATCTTGTTACTTCCAAAAATATAAAGTTTGTTATTAACATTGATAAGTATATAATTTTACTTGGCTCTTTCCACATGTGTTACTGACATAAGATGTACTGTTTATTTCTATTTCATTTTGGCACCACTTACTATTATGTTGGTGAACAATTGAGTTCACATTTTGAGTGTTTCCCATGTGGATTATGAAGTATACAATTGGAACTAAAGAAGACCTCCAGCAGAGTTTTATAATATTGTAGAGTCCATGAAGAAATAGCTAAATACAAAGGATTGGCTTTGAGGAAAATATAGAAGATTTTTTTACCTCCAACAAAAGTGATAAATAAATCATCATTGTAAAAATATTAATTTGAAATGAAATATGTAGATGAAGTATAACATGGTTGAAGTGCATTTGTATGATTCCTGGAGCTGTGATGAGAAAATCTATGTGGTCCATACCACTATGTATACAATTCTCATCCTAATAATTAATAAATACTAGGGGAAGTATATGGTTCTTTGAGAAATGGGTTACAGTTGTTATCAACTTACTAGAGGCCCAATGCACAAAATTCATGCAAGAGTAGGCCTTCCCTCACCAGCTGCCGGCACCGGCTTCCCTCTGGCACCCGGGACCCGGGCTTCCCTCGCAGCCCCAGCTTCCTCCAGTAGGTTGTCTGGAAGGATGTCCAGGAGGACGTCTGGTCTAATTAGCATATTACCCTTTTATTATTATAGATTTTAAGTATTTTTTCTTATTTTAAATAGAAATATTTTATAAATATAATCTTTACTGAATGCCTGTGTACTGAGGAGATAACAGTATTTAGTGTGCCTCATAGAGCCTAGCACAAGCAGCATTAAATTCGGGGGTTCATTGATCCTGGGGCATTAGGAAAGTTGTACTGATAAGGTGTGATACAGTCAAAAACTTAGGAATGACTCTGAATTAGCTAGACTGGGAAGGGTGGAGGAGGCAGAAGAACATAAGTAGAAGAAGGAGTACTCTGAACTAAGAGGTGAGAGGGGCACTGACATTACAGGAGAGTGGGAATAAAGCATTTGAGGCTGTAGTGTGGTGAGATGAGGAAAAGAAATCAAGAATTTGAGGAATTTTATCAAATTGAACATGGATTTTATGTCTTTAGCAAAGTTACTTCGCATTCTGGACATGAGCCCCTTTATTATTAACTTTGGTAGAGAAAAATTCCATTAGAAGCCTCACATTATTTAGAACTCTTAGTCATAATTCTGTCACCTATCTAATATGTTCCTTGACACTTTTGGTTTTTACCTCACAACACAAGTGTATATTTCTCCTTTAACAATCACCCTAAAACCAAAGTGAGAATGTAGAAGAGAAACTCTACTTTTTTGAAACCATGGGATTACTATAATCTCAATATGATAGGAAAGTGGCTTTCAGAAACTATGAATGTCTAAAGTAGCATAAAAGACAAAGTATAAAACATGCCTGTAGCTACAAATCTCACAGAAATCAGGCTAAGTTCACTTCCTCAGGTATGCACCACAAAGATGTTTATTCCAGCTACACTTAGCAGTATGATGCAACAGCTATTTTTTCAATAGCATGAATTTGTTGGGCAACAATTTGAGAGTATTTAGCTGTCATTTTTCTGTTCAATTTGGCCTTGAGACAGGTTATTCAATTGTAACCAATTGGTGGATGGGCTGACCTGCAGTGTCCAAAATAGTTTCACTCTCGTCTGGTGCCTTTGTGGGATGATTGAAATGCTGAGCACTCCTGGGATTGTCTCATCTGTACCTTCCATGGCCTCTCCACTATGGTGACCTCACTGTAGTTGGATTTCTCACATTTAGTTCAGAGTTTTAAGAGAAAATGTGCTAGCAAACAAGGCAGAAGCCACATGGCCTTTTATGACCTACCCTCAGAAGTCACTTTGAGTCATTTTAATTGTGCTCTACTAGTCAAAGCAGTCGAAAACCCACTCAGTTCAAGGGAAAGTCCAAACTCAAAGTCTTGATGAGAGGAGTGTCAAAGAATGTGCAGCGATGCTTTAAAACTGTCACAGTGCAAAACCAATAAAATTTTATTGGCCACATGGAAAACACGTGCACAGCCTGCTGCCGAGAGCCTCCCACAGCTGGTGTCGTTGTGAGAAGATGAGTTTGAGCTGAACAGGCAAAGGCACAGACAGTCCGTATTGCTGAAAAGATGGAGGAGGGAAACGCAGCAATATGAGTAGCCTTAAAGCTGCTAGTCTCAGTTGACTAGTGAGGAATAAACTGGAAAATAGTACACTAAGAACCACTGCTGTAACGAAAATTTCAGTTTTCCATAAGATGGCTCTAGTCCTTCTTGCAAATAGCTAGTTCAGGAAATATGAACCTTACTTAAAGATGGTGAATCAAAAAGAACCAAAAAAAAAAAATGTTAAAAACAAAAAGGAAGAAAAATCTAAATGGTAAATCATAAATAATTAACTTTTTAAAGTAGGTAATGTTGGTATAGAACAAAAGAAACCTATGTCTAAACGTACAGCTATAAAATTAAAATTTTTAAACTTAAGGAAATTCACTTCTATGATATAAGAATTGAAAATAGAGCTACCAGAGATCAGGAAAATATGGTGAGACTATGTAAAAGAATAATATATAACCTGGCTGAACATATTTTAAAAATTAAAGAGAAAAGAAGCCCCACCAGAATCTACACTGAAGAAAGGAACATTGCTGACAACACAGGAAAGACAGGCAGCCCAGGATTTGAGTAAAGTGAGCAAAAAAGAAATGAAGCCAAGTTTTTTTAATGGAATACATTGAAAATTTTAAATATTGAGTGTAAGTCTAAGAAATGCAAAAAAATCCAATAAATAGAGTCCTAGAATAGAGTGAGGAAAATAATGGACAGAAGAGAACTAGTTAAATATAGAGTTCAATATGTGTTCCAGAAGGAAGAAGAACTTGAATCTAAAGATTGAAAGGGTGTACTGTATCCCAGGAATGTAGAATAATCACTACCAGGACATAACTCAGTATATTTACTGAACATCACAAATAATAAAGGAACTTTTGGTTGAAAAGGCAAAAGACTATGGTATGGGGAAAATATTGTCACAGTGGCTGGAGTCCAACTTCTTCACAACAGTCAATTTTCAAGAAAGTAAAATAATTCCTTACAAAGACTTCAAGAAAACAAAATGATACCTAAAAGATGTTATGCCTAGAAAAATTGTTTAAGAATAAAGACAAAGAAAGACATTTAAATAAGCAAGAGTTCATGGATTGTAGATTTCATGAGCCCTCTTAAAGAAAGTACTGGAAAACACACTCCAGTCAACCAAAACTGTTTGATAAACAATTATAAGAGGAGTGATATTGAATATTGAACTATTTAACTCTAGGATTAAGGCAAAAACAAATATCATGATTATGATAATAGAACAGAATGTAAATAGTAATAACCTGACAAGGTAGAAATGAAGCAGCTGATACAAGTCAGGAAGGGAAGAAGCAAGAAGGTAGGAGGTAATAAGCATGCCAATTCCTAATTTTTATATCAAAAAGACTATCAGTGGAGATCATTTAAAATTAAGAAAGCAATAGGGGGATATTAAAATAGTGAATAAATATAAATATTTGGATTAATTAAAATATTCTAGTAAAAGGGAAGGGACAGGGAGGGGAAGGAATTGAAAATATACCAACTTCACCATTTGTTCAGCAGAGTTTCAGTAAGAAATAGATTCATGACTAAAAAGTACAAATGAAAACATCATAATTGTTAAAATATACATACTTCAAAAAAAATTTTTAAACTTCCCCTACACATGCACACATAACACAAATCATAATAAAAGAACTGAAACCAAGCATCTTATTCATATACAATTATAAATAGACTAAACACAGGTAGTAAAAGAAAAAAGAAATCTCAATTATATATCATATACAAGTAACCAGCCAAAGCAATGTTACTTAGGAGGAGGTTTCTTATTTCACTATAGAGCAGAAGAAGTAAGATACTTGGAAAGATTGAAAAAGAAGGAATTTGAGTGATATACTATACAAATGTAAACATAAATCAGAAGTTGTGATTTTAATATTAGATAAGATTGAATTCAGAGGGAAAAGCATTAAGGTGAAGATAAGTTTCAAGTTTCAAACTACATGAATATCTAACAGCATGAATATATCTGTACCAAATAGTACTGCATTAGTATACATAAAGGGGAAAAAAGAGGTGAATATGAGAAATAGAAATATATTAATAATAGGAAACTTTAGTTCACTTCTTACAGCCAATTTACTTCAAGTGGACACAAAATTATAAGAAAACTAGAGGCCCAATGCATGAAATTTGTGCAAGTGTAGGCCTCCCTTCCCCTGGCTGCCAACACCAGCTTCCCTCTGGCACCTGGGACCCAACCTGATTTCCCTCTGGCCACGGCTTTGTCTGGAAGGATGTCCAGTCTAATTAGCACATTACCCTTTTATTATTATAGATAAGAGACATAAATATCATGATTTTTTAAGGTAGATCTAATTGATGTGCACCAAACTTGATATCTTGAGAACAAACATGGCAATTTCTTTTTAAGAGCACATAGTATATTCACAAAGAGACAATTACTTATAACAGGTAATAAAACAATAATAAATTGACTGTATGTGTGTCTATGTATGTACATATGTTCATATGTGTAGGTATATATGTATATATATCAGCATTTATAATCACTATGCAATTAGACTCGAATTTAAAAACAAAAATTGCAAAAAAATAAAACTACCCATAAAGTTTACTACCATCTCTCTCTACCCACCCATAAAAGTCTTTTCTTAAACAACCCAAGTGTTTAAGAGAAAATAACAGAACATGCATTATAATTAAAACAAGACTATAAGGAAATTCCTGATCCTTTAAAATAAGTATATTAAACATCCAAATAAAGAGGTTAGAATATGATCAATCAAACCTATGAAAAAAAGAAATTTAGAAAGCAGAAAGCAATTAGAAATATTAAAATGCTGGAATTAATTGTTTTTCATATTTTTTATTGATTTCAGAAGAGGGGTGAAGGAAGAGAGAGAGAGAGAGAAGAATGAAACATTGATTTATTGTTCCACTTATTTATGAATACATTGGTTGCTTCCTGTCTGTGCCCTGACCAAAGATGGAATCCACAACCTTGGCATATGGGAATGACAACTCTAACCAACTGAGCTACCCAGCCAGGCCTAGAATTAATTTTTAATTGCTAGTAATATTTATTTAAAGAAAAAATAGAACAATTGGGTAGTTTTAACCAAAAAGATAAAAAGGGAAAGGCCCAATTTACCAAATAAAAATAAAATAGAATAAATAGCAATGAAAAAGTTGATAGACTCCTGTGTCCACCTTGATTAATTCTATGGAAAAAAAATGGTGAAAACCTCAATAAGATGGTTTTCTAGGAAAACATATATTTCTTGAAGAAACCTCATAGGAAGTAGGAAGCCCTGGCCAATATTTCTCAGTGGTTAGTTTCATCCCATGCACCAAAGGGTTGCAGGTTTGATTTCTGGTCAAGGGTACATACCTGGGTTTCAGATTCGATCTCAGGCCCCAGTCAGTCAGGGTGTGTGTGGGAGGCAACCAATTGATGTGTTTCTCTGACATCAATGTTTCTCTCTTTCTCTCTCCCCATTCTTCCCTCCCTTCTAGTCTCTCTAAAATAAATCAATGGAAAAATATCCTCAGGTGAGGATTAACAGCAACAACAAATAATTAGGAAGTATAAAAATGCCAATTACTTAGAAAAAAGTAGAAGCAGTTCTCATAAAATGATACCTCTCCAGTAGATAAGAGGTAGGGTTATTGTAAAGATGTTTTCCCCCAAGCTTCTAAATACAGATAATTTCAGTCCTATGCAAAGTGGTCCAGAACATGGAAAAGGAAGGAAAGTTCCCCAAATCTTTTATTAAATTAATAGATCCTTGATTATAACATTCAAGTAAGGGACACCAAAAGGAAAACTAGTGTTTCTCAAAATGTGGTCAGGGCACCTTTTGAGGTCCCACATGACACTTCCAAGGATTCTGGGTGATATAAACTATTTTTGAAATAATATGATGACATTATTTCTCTTTTGACCATGTTGACATTTGTACCAATGGTGAAAACACTGGGGGGTAACCTTGCTGGCACCTTAGCATGAATCAAATTAGTGCAACACACTGATTGTATTTTTGCTGCTGTGCACTTGAGTGAAAAGATAAGCCAGTTTCACTTAAGAGTATCCTTAGGGAAGCAGTAAAGATTATTAATTTCATTAAATGTCAGCCCTTGAGTATGGTCTTTTTAATATTCTGTGTGAGGAAACAGGAGGTATGCATAAAAGGCTTCTGCTGCAGTCAGAGCAAGGCTGTTTAGAGGAAAAGCATTGTGTGATTGTTTGAACAGATAGCTGCACTAGCCACTTTTTTCATGGAAAATGCTTAATACCTGTGAAGGCCTGACATGCCATACTACCTCACCTTGGATTACTCCCCTGGAATGTGAATAAAGAGCAGGACACTTAGAAAAGGAACTCTGCAGTTACACATACTTGTTGATTGCAGTAGCTAGATGTGAATTTTCATGGAGTCAATGCAAGGTATGAGAATATTTCAGTTGATTTCTAAGAATTTACATATTTAAATACAGAAGAAGGGAATTTTAATCATTTCCAAAAAATTTTTTTAATATATTTTTATTGAGTTTAAAGAGAGAAGAAGGAAGAGGGAGAGAGCTAGAAACATCGATGAGAGAGAAACATCAAATGGCTGCCTTGTGCATGACCCCCCACTGGGGATTGAGCCCGTAACCCAGACCAGCACCCTAACAGGCAATCAAACCCATGACCTCTTGCTGCATGGGTCAATGCTCAACTATTGAGTCACACCTGCCAGGCCATTTTCAGAAATGTCATTCTATATTTATATGATGGCCTCTCTGCCAGAAAGGCTGGCCTCAGGATTTCTTCCACATATTCTTAACTTTCAGAATATGTCCAGATATCAAATATGTTTTTTCTTTCAATATAAATACTGTCTGGGCACTCCATAATAAAATTAAACATTTTTACCTCACTTTGTTGCCACCAATCCAGGTACACAACGTTTCTCTTGACCTTCCTGATAAGAGAAGGGTATGTTGCTTTGGGAATAGACACAGAGGGCCATGTAAGTAGGATCCCCACTGGGGGTTGCCTGCAGAAAGGCTGAAAATGGGTGTTGTAGCTCTGTTAGGGTTTCACTTTGTGTTTTTGTAGTCTTAAACCCCCAGGTGTAAAGCAAATGATTCTATCTACTTGTTATCTTGGATCCACATTTTCAGATAAATGAAAATAGCTCAATAAGTGATTTGACTCTCATTTAGAATCATTTCAACTCCACCAGTTCAACTCCACTCCCTCAAGGAGTCAAAGGGCTTCCCCAAAGTTACAGACAAGTAACTGGCCAACCAGAATCAGAATGTAGTTCTCGCACCCTGAAATTCAGGTATTTAGAACAAATAATCATTAAATCATTAACATTCACATACTACTCCTCTCTACCATATCAGGAAAGCAAGTGTTCATATCTTTAGAATAGTCAATCTGTAAGGGAAATTATATATATATATATATATATATATATATACATATATATATATATATATATATATATATATATTAGAGGCCTGGTGCACGAATTTGTATATGGGTGGGGTGTGGCCGGCCCGCCACCGATCAGGGTGGGGGGAGCCAATTGGGGCTGGGCCAGCTGGGGGTAGGGGCCGTGGGAATTTGGCCAGCCGAAGTGCGCATCATAATGACCAGTCGTTCCAGTCATTCTAGTCACTTGGCATATATATATGATCTATAGTATATGTGCATAGGAATAGGTATGTATATGTGTATATATACTTCAGTTAAAAAACTTGAAATGATTATAAACCTCTGGAAGGGAAATCTCAGCATATTTAAATGCAAATACTGCACAACAGTGAGGCCTGCCAGAGGCCTCTGTGTGTTGCTGATCTTGACTTCATAATGAGCCCTTTCCCTCTTACTCTCTGAAGCAGTCTGCTCAGTGGTTTTACATAAGCCCAAGTGCATTACCATGCAGTTTATGTCATGTCTTAGAGATAACAGAAGGACAAGGACCCAATATATATATAATAAGCTGTTCAACAGCTGAGAAAGATAGCATATGGCAGTGAAAACGTAAGTGTTGCTTTGATTTTGGAAAGAGAAGAAGTATTCCAAGTCAAAGCTCAGTGCCACATGAGTGAGATTATTTATTTTTATGCAACAGAATGATCTTCATGTGGGCGCAGATTTATGGCAAGTACACAAACACCTGCACAGATCTCATTAGAGGTTTAAAGAAACACCATTTTCCCATGACAGAAATGATTACAGGTGCAATAATAGTAATATTTTTATTTAATCAAAGCGGTATCTTTTTAAATTCCTAAAATCACAAAATATTTGTTAAAATGAATTAACTTATTTTCAATGAACTTTCCAGCAAAAGAGGGAATAAACGAATGGCACGTAAGCTCAAACTGACAGGATTACAGGATAAAAATAATAGGGCTCTAGGTAAACTAATTTTAATTTAAAAATCAAATAAAATTAATAGCTCTATTATAATACCTCTTTAGAAGTTTTCTGCCTGCCATCTAGTTTTTCTTTCTTTAAAAGGTGAAAGGTACAGTATAAATGTATTCCCCCCCACTTTAAAAGCCCAAAGAGGTCAATTTTTAACATTTAATTGTCCCTGTTTTTCTTCTATTTTTATCATGTTCCAAAATGATGGAATATTGGAATGTATATGTTAAGTATATGTAGCTTTTTTTTTTTCAACACCACCTACTTCTCTGCCCCATCTCCAACCACCAGGAGCCAAAATTGTACAGTAAGAGATTTTTCCTGAATCATTATCCCTTCTAAAAGCCCAGCAATGGGATACTACAGGATTGGCCTGTGGTCTTGGCTGAAATCCCAGACAAACCTTGGTGTCAGGGGCAAGTTTTTCAACCTCTAGACCTGTTTCATGACTAGAAGAGGGAAACAGCTCTTCCAGTCATTCTTATCAGATCTCAGACACTCCCTTTCCCAATTTCCCTCCCCAAATCTGCTCTTTCTAAGGCCCAGCTTAAACATGTCAGTTAATAACATCAATAATTAATAATAATAATGCATTTTAAGAAGCACCTTTGGAGCAGTCCTTGTGAGCTGTATCACTCCAGAGACAATGAGAATAGCTCAGTTAGTGGGGGTGGAATGGAGTTGTTTGTTGTTGTTTTTTTCAATTACAATTGACATACAATACTATGTTAGTTTCATGCATACAATAGAGTGATTAGAAACATTTTCCTCCTGACTTTCAAGAGAAAGGAATATGCATGCCATCATCAACATTTGTGTGTTTCACAAAATCTCTTATTCAGTCTGGTTTCATTTTAATGTTTTAAAATTGTGCATATGAACTTTTAATATCCCGTGAATAACAACAAACCTGAATGGATCAGCAGGGCCAGTACTTTACTTTCATTGCTACCTTGGAGGGGAGATGTCTGCCTACTGCAATTCAGAGAATGAGTGCTCAACTGCACCAGGTACACTTATTGCACCAGTGTCACGCACCAGGACCCAGAAAATGTGCCTATGGTGGAAAGCCTGCCACTAATACTACCCTCACCTATGAAGTCATGGTAAACAGAAGCGCTAGAATTCATCACAACCCAGTCACAAGAATAATCCACAGACCACTTGGCTTACCCACCTGTGGAGATGAATAAAGTCACCTTCACATTAATAATTAATACTCAATAATGTATCTGTTCTTGTTTCTGCCTGCAATGAACCTCAGCCATGTCCACTGCAAAGTCACCCCTTTACAAAGTCATCAATATTTCTGAGAAGCACTAGGGCAGTGGTTCTCAACCTTCCTAATGCCGCGACCATTTAATACAGTTCCTCATGTTGTGGTGACCCCAATTTCATTGTTACAAATTGACCATAATTAAAGCATAGTGATTAATCACAAAAACAATATGTAATTATATATGTGTTTTCTGATGGTCTTAGGCAACCCCTGTGAAAGGGTCATTCGACCCCCAAAGGGGTCGCGAACCACAGGTTGAGAACCACCGCACTAGGGGGTTTCACATGTCCCTGGGTTTATGCCAATAGCTATTGGATGATGTCTACAATGTCTGTTTTGCCTGACATCATTGTTGATGTCTACTGCCCATAAAGCCACCGGGAGAAACTTCATCATTGCTTCTGCTCACAGTGCCCCTTAGAATAATGCCAGGGCCTTTGCTGAAGATGCTTCCAATGGCAGTCTTCAAGATCCACAGCCGTGTGCACTCTATCTGTTTTGTTCACCACCCTTATTCAGCATTAGCCACAGTACTTGGCAGAAAGCAGACAATATTCAATGAATAAAATAGGACAATTCTTAAAACTGGGTGCTTTTCCTAAATCACCAATATTTTTAAAGTACTATAAAAGTTTCAAATAAACATACTTTGTCTTTCAATACAGGTTATGTGACGCACTAAGAATTTATTTTCCATTAGAGTAAGAAAGGCTAATTCATGAACCCTTAGTAAATTCAGTGACGCACAAAATTGTTTGTAACAGTGCATGAATAGGGTTTGCTCATTGCATTCTCTCATGGTCTGTTGCACAAATATATGGATGTTCTTAAGCTTCTCTTAGTGATTTTGGAATCTTTCACCGCCTTTTGTACACAATTGGATTACTGGCCCCTTTCATCAGCCACCCTACTTGATTAGCTAACCTGGAGCCTTCCTGAAAGTTTATTTATCCTAGATTTTACCTTCTCATGGGCATCTTTGTGACCTTTTCTGCCCTTCCAATGTATTCCCACAGCATTCTCTATTTGCCAATATCTTAGCACTCAGCACATGGTGCAGCTCCGGTTTCAAGGTGTGCATATTCTAGACTCTAGATTCTGGGGTCCTCAAACTACGGCCCGTGGGCCACATGCAAATACAAATATTGTATTTGTTCCCCGTTTTGTTTTTTTACTTCAAAATAAGATATGTGCAGTGTGCATAGGAATTTGTTCATAGTTTTTTTTAAACTATAGTCCGGCCCTCCAACGGTCTGAGGGACAGTGAACTGGCCTCCTGTTTAAAAAGTTTGAGGACCGCCGAAACCGGTTTGGCTCAGTGGATAGAGCGTCGGCCTGCGGACTGAGGGGTCCCAGGTTCGATTCCGGTCAGGGGCATGTACCTGGGTTGCGGGAACATCCCAGTGGGAGATGTGCAGGAGGCGGCTGATCGATGTTTCTCTCCCATCGATGTTTCTGACTCTATCTCTCTCCCTTCCTCTCTGTAAAAAATCAATAAAATATATTAAAAAAAAAAAAGTTTGAGGACCCCTGCCTAGATACTAGACTATCTTCTTGCAGGGAAGCAAATGCTTCCTCATTTACCCTTGTATCCTCAGTGCCTTGAATGGGGCCTGGCAGATATTTAGTGCCCTATGAGTATTGAGAGAATGATATAACGATGCTTCATGTAGAGAATATCTTAGATATATTACTAGTAAATGTCTACGGGATACTTAACAAAGTTGAAGATGAATTTGTTTAGCCACAAGGAACCTTACTGATTGAATCCTGTTCAATTAGAGAAAGCTTGTTATCACCTCTGACTGGTCAATGTGAAGTGAATTATACCCTTGAACCAGTTTGTAAATACTATTTACTTAAACAGCTATTGTGGCTCAGGTAACATCGCAGCTATTTTCTCTTGTTTCTGATGTGATTCAGCCGAATAGGTTTCATCTTACTCGGTCACTATTGCTTTCCTGTTATTTATGTTATAAATGTATTTAATGCTTACATATGATGTGCCAGGCATCCAAGGTACTAATACAACAGTGAACAAGACAGCCAAGGTCTTTGCTCTCTTGTTATTTACATTCATGTGGATGGAGGTAGACAGTAAATTAAATAATAAGTAAGTACATAAATAAATAAGACTATATCATGTAATAGTAAGTGCTAAGGTGGACATATATTAAAGTGCTACCTTAGAGAGACACCAAGGAAACTTAAGTTTGGGCAGTTAAGGAGGTGTCAATTAAAGAGGTGCCATTTAATTTAAGGCTTGAATCACAAGAAAGAGTCAGCCATCAGAAGGAAGTCTGGGGGAATAGCTTTCCATCTGAGGAAACAACGAATGCAGACACCGTACTGTTGATGACATGTTCCTAGAAAGAAGATGCCTTCCTTTCCTTCAATTCTCACATTTTTAAGAGATGTATGCTTGTCACCTGCATTTAAATCCCATAGATGACCATGGAAACAATACATAAGTGACCTCATTCAGAAAACAAAATCTTAAACTTTATGATTTAAATTTAGGTAAGAGTTTCTGAAGGGAAAGTTCTACAAAAACCTGAACATTTGGACAAATGACCTCAAATCTTACGCTATGTATGGCTTTCCAGATTTTTTATTTTGAGTCCCATTGCTACAACACAGAGAACACACGAGATTTAGCTGGTCACCTTGAAAACTCCAGTCAAATCCAGACAAAATTTCTTCTTTGGGTTTCCGGTAATATAGTGAAGACAAGCCGACATAGGTATAAGTGTTCCCAGAAGGTTGGCATCACCCCAGACACCTGGCTGGTCTCTCTGAACCAGGCTGCCTCCTTGTTCCAAATCTGATCTAAATCTAGCCCTTGTCTTGTTATCAACAGATTAAAAACATTCTTCCTTCTAAAAAATTCCATATTTCCCTGATTTGAAATTACCAGTGAGTGTGTCCCTCTAAATTAATGTAATCTGAGAGACAGAAATAAAGGAAAAAGAAGTCAAGGAGAAATAAAAATAGGAAGAAGTATTTGTTTGCCAATCTTCTCAATAATCCAATTTAATAAATGTTATCACGACTAGGTCTTAAATCATGAAATTGGGGCTCAAATCATTTTTTTTGGTAAAAGCCACACATAGAAAATGAAGAATCCAGCCTGGTTCTGCCTTTTGATAGCCAGGGCTGATTGATGGGCATGAAGTATAGATTCATAAACATGAAATTCCCATGAAGGTAATGGGAATCTCCCAGCTCTGAGAGGAGAAAAAATACTACATAATGTGTGGCCAGACACCTGCCAGAAGCGTGGTCCCACCTTGATGTTTGAAATGATATGCTGTTACTGTTGGTGAAATGGGGGAGAGGGAACCTGGAGGAGGGAAAAAGGAAGAAAAGGCAACAAGTTAAAGGATGCACTTGAAACACACAAGTGCTGCTCACTGGCAAAAGATTTGCAAAATAAAAAAATTTATGCCAAACAATGTAGACTAAACCTAGGACAAAAATAAGAAATTGCTTCTTTTCATTTATCCAAACAAAGATAAAAGTTAGTGTTTTTATTGATCTTTAATTGGAAAACACAATACTCTTGAGCAGAGTAAAGCAAAAAAAAAAAAGTTACAGGTTGTTTAGTTAATTTTATCAACCATCGAGTGCAAATAATTATAAGATCTTAAAGCCAGAATATCTTTCTTTTCAACACAAGAGTCACAGTTTCCATCATTAATGGGGTAGGGGTGTTAGGGATGTGTGTGAGTGTAGAGATGTGTGCACCTGCAAGAGTACTTTGACTTGGCATTTCTCCCATGTTAATCGAAATAGCAGTGTATGAAATAGTTTATGAATAAATGAATGGATTTCACTCAAGTTCAGTATGTTTTCAACTGAATGCAATTCAACCTACCCACTTTACTAGTTGCAGGTGCTTCATCTTTAATGTATTCTGTGTCTTTATTTATAAATACTTACACGTATCTGTATAAGTTTGGTTCACAGCTTGGTTAAGTTGTGAAACATCAGATAGAAAAGATTTCTGCTTGATTCAGTCTTTGCAGCCATGTTCGACAAAATCAGCGTTACGTTGTTTTACCCCTGGAGGCTTGTGAAACAGGTTTAGAGTCCTTTGAAGCTATGAAAAACATATGAAGAATTAAAACTATGAAGAATTAACTTCTCTTTAAATGATTGTCCAGTATCACTACTTTGATTCATAGCAGCAAATGCTGCAATATTTTATAAATTACACCATACTATAGTCTTTATAAGTTAAAGAGAGCAAAGGGACAAAGGTTTTGAGAGTATGGAGGAAAAAAAAAATCTGCTATAGAAAGTTGTTATGCATGCTTTAGGCTACTTTGAATTCCAACTGTCCTGTAGTCATTTTACATCTGTCTTTCTAATAAAAGAATCTAAAAATTTTCAATCTTAGATGGAAGGTTAAAAATAATACCTAGCTTTCAAAAGTGTGAATTTGAAATTAGTTAGCAAGTAGGTTTATACTTTAGAATTTCCTGAAACTAAAAAACACTGGTCGTGTGTGTGTGTGTGTGTGTGTGTGTGTGTGTGTGTGTGTCACAGTTGCCATGGTAATCAAATAAGCAGCGCTAGGCTTTCTCACAGCTTCACTGTCATTCAGATTACATTTTTCTCACCATCATTTTTCAGCAATATACTTTAATGAAAGTGATATTATATTTCTTTGCACGTTAATAAAGGCCCAACAGCCATTAATTCCCCCAAGCAGTTGTTTTTAATGGTTATGAAGTTCATGTCAAAATGTAAAATGCCAGAATATTATCCTCCTCCAGCCATTTTGGGCAGACCACTCACAGCTGCAGAGCAGTACATAATCACATTCCTTAACTGCTAAGTTCATAACTTAACCTTTTGGCAAGGATCGCCAGAGCCGCCGTGTCATAAAGCACCTCCTGCCTCTTGATATCAAACAGGTTAAAAGAATCATCGGGGGCCATGGCAGCCTGGCATCAGCAGCCCAACCCAGCCCAGCCATGTGAAGCTTCCTCCTGGCTGACTTCCAACTAATTTTAAAATGAAGTGCTTGAACTCTTTAATCAGTATCACACCACTCTGCAGAGCAACTCTAAAAATTGTGTTTCCATGGTAACAACTGGAGACTTTTTCACAAGTCCTCATATTGCCTACATAACCTATTTAATTACATGGGAACCATTAGACCTGGGGTGTGTGTGTGTGTGTGTGTGTGTGTGTGTGTGTGTGTGTGTGTGTAATTAAAGTTATATGCAGGAATTTAATCCTGCATGGAATTTATTGCCAACACTCATTACTTTAATATGATTTTAAAATACAAAACTAGAAAAATCTTCAGCATTTATGGGAAAAGATAGCAGAAAATGAAAATCCTAATGTTTATTTTGGGATCTGACCTTAATTGATTTACAAACTCCGCATAAACTAAAAGCAGTGTTTTCACTCCTCATAAATATTGCTCTGGAATGCATGTTGTCAATATTCCTAGAAGTAGTAAATGATTTACCTGAAACATAAAGACCAATTATCTTGTCTTTGAATTCATTTGAATTTAAAACTTAATAAATATATAAATAAATCAGATGGGTAGGGGAGGGGAGGGATAGATTATCTGTGCGTGTGTGTTTTTCCCCTTTGTCTCCAAAGCATGCATTTATTCATACCTTGTGCTGATCAATCAATGTGATGATATCAGTGAAGTCAGGTTCAATAAAAGATCTTGGGGACACAGCCATAAAAGACGGAAGCAAATGGTTCATCTTGAAATTGATGAACACACCATGAGCAGTGGCAGTGTCTAACGCGGACAGTGGGGATGCGCCAAGAAGGCTTCCTGCAGCAGGTGCAATCTAAGCTGAATTTTGATGGATGAGGAAGAATCTTCCTAGTGAAGTGGAGTGAGGGAAGGATTAAAATATTCCCTAGAAAATAAACAGCATGTGATGAGAAAAGAAGACACTTTAAGGAAGTTCAAGTGGAATGCTGTGTCAGGGGTAGCAGGCGGTCCAGCTGGAAGGTGGGCAGCCACCAAGGAAAAAGGAGATCAAAAGGGTTTTGAGTAATATCCGAAGTTTAGGAAGATCATTCTGGTGGCTATTGAACCGTATAACTGAAGAGGCCTGAAGATGAGGAGACCCAGGTAAAAATGAAGAGTGCTTAGGCTGAGGGAGCCTGGTAGAGAGAGAGGGTGGGAATGCATCTGAAAAAGAAGAAGTAGAACTACCAGTTTTGGGTGATTGATTTGGGCAATGAATGAAAGGAGCAGTTTTAGGTGGCATCCAGGTTTTGTGTTTGGATTATTTGTTTTTCCAAAGAATTATTTGCAATTACTGCCTTCATTTTCTCATGTTAACCTCATTCCTCAACCCACTTAATTTGAGATTCTACTTCCATCAGTCTACTAAAATAACTCACAGTGAAAACATCTCTGACTTCAATGTTTCTAAATCCAATGGATTCTCATTTTATAGTTGGGCTCATTCTACCACATCCACTTACTTAGAGCATCTTTCACCATTGGTGTCTGTGATGTCATGAATTCTCATTCTCCTTCTCCTCTTTGACTGCTCTCTGGACATCACTCAGTTACTCTCTGTAGGACTCAGATTTCTCCAAGTTACCACAACTCAATATATCAAATTCTAAATTCACCATCTTTCCTGCCTGCCCTTCATTTCCACTCCAACATTATCTTCTCAGTGTTCCCCATCTCAGTAAACAGTTCCACAGCCAACCTTAGTATTTCAAGCCCTAACACTCATTTTTTTATTAAATGTTTCTTCTTTCTCAAGTTCTATAATCAACCAATCACCATGTCCTGTTGATTCTACCACCTAAAATCTCTTCATTCCCATTGCCCTAACCCTAATACAAACTACTATCATCTCTTTTAATAACCTCCTAATTGCCTTTCTCAATTCACTCTTGTCCCTCTCCAATTTGTTTTCTAAACAGCAGTGGGATATTTTTCAATGCAGATCTGGTTTTGCCACTTTGCAATTTAAAGCTCCTCAATGGTTTTCTATTGCATTAGGATAAAGTCCAAAATTGGTCACATGGCCTGTGCCAACCTTGATTATCTCTTCCCTGCCAATGTCTCCATCCCTGCCTGGTATTACTTTCCCCCTAAGAACTGGTGCTTACTAGTAAGATTGCAGAAATGGAATACTAGTCAGCTGTAAGAAAAAAGAAAGAAAGAAAGAAAGCTTGCCCTTTGTTACAGCATGGCTAGACCTGGACAGCATTATGCTAAGTGAAATAAGGCAGTCAGAGAAAGACAAGTATCATATTATTTCATTCATATGTGGAATCTAATAAACAAAATGAACTACTAAGCAAAATAGAGACAGACCCATAGAGAGGGAACAGGTTGACAGCTGTCAGAGGGGAGTGGGGGTTGGGGACCATCTGGGGAGGGATTGAGAACAAAAAAAGAACTCATGGACATGGACAACAGTGTGGAGGTTGCCTGCTGGGGAGAGGGGACCCAGGGGAGGTAAAGGAGGGTATAGTGGGATGAATGGTGACGAAAGACTTGACTTGAGGTGGTGAACACATAATAGAGTGTATGGATGATGTGTTTTGGAACTGTACATCTGAAACTTGTTAATTTTATTAACCAGTGTCACCCCGATAAATTCAATAAAAAGGGGAAAAGATTGCAGAAATGAAATATTTTCCTTTGTTGACTAATATCCAATATGAGATCAGAACAGTTAAAAAATCAAAGAGTAAAAGGTCAAGGACTTTGGAGGTGACACAAATGTCACCTATGTAGATACTAAATACACATGGGATTACGGCAGAAATTAAGATGGAAAAAATAATAATTCTCCATGAACCCTTTGTTGGTTTGGTTGGTTGATAAGAGTAAGTTTATTGATAATGCTAACAAAGAAGGTTGAATAAAACAAACATCCTGTGAGCTAAAAGACCAAGTTTTACTCAAGATAAAAAAAAGTAATGGTTCAGTAACAATGATAGGATAAGCCAAAGTTTATTAATTTCCTCCATTCTTGGTACAACTTAGGACACAAAACATTGCAGAAAGAGTTAAAAGCTCTGGTTTCAAAAGATTTGATTCCCCCCCCCCGCCCACTTTTCTTCTCACTTTGCATGTTGAAATATCTGAAACTCAATAGTCTCTTCAATAAAATGAGAATTAGGCCAATGTATGGAGATGCCATGAAGATTAAATGAGAGAATGTGCATACATAAACTCTATGTGCTTAAAAAATTCTAAGACCTTGGGCAATTTGCTTTCCATCTTATTTTCATGCTACTGGCCTGGTGCACGGATTCATGCACATTGAAAGGAAATTAATTAGACTTTTTGGGGTGACACCACAGCTCGAAGGGCGTCTGTGGAGTGAGCAGGGGGGAAAAAGAAAAAGAAAGAAAACTCAAGGTTTATTGTCTCTAAATAAAGGTTAATTTTTTTATTATCCAGAAGTAATTTAAGAACTATAAATTAGTTAATAAATTATCATCAAATGTCTATGAGTTCTTCATCATCTAGTTAAACTTACTAAAGAAAGGAATTAGCAAAGCAAAGCAAAATAGCCAATAATGCAGTATGAGCGGGGGCTCCCCACCAGTGGGCTTTCAGAGTGTGTCCTTGCTGTCCTTAGCAGGTGTACTTTTCAGGATCAGACCTCTCCTGCATCAGTGAGAGTCCTAGCTTCCAATTTTTCATCACTTCCCCCTCTGGGCAACCACAACCCTCCTGTCATCCAGCTGGCATTCTGGCCTAGGCAACATGCAGGAGACCGTTAAGGTCACCCATTCCATAACTGGTGCCACAAAATGCAGAACTCAGCATCCAAAGAAGGAATGAACACTAAGATTATATCTGAAAAAAAGACAAGTGAGCAGTGTGTTCTCTGAAAATAAAAACTAGCCATGCATTTAAAGAGGCAGCTCCAGGCCTGAAGTACGAATTGACATGACAAGCTTTGTGACGCTCAAACCCCAAAACATATGCCTGATGCTCCAAGCAGGAAATCCCTATTTTAAGTGATGGAATCCACTGCCTATTTTGTGTTCCCCTGGATCAAGAACAGTCCTTCATGAAACATAATTCTTGTGCGTAGGTAAGTGCAGATTTAGTGAATTATTAAAATTATTGTGTTTTTTCTCAAAATCAAAATTCAGGTGGGAAATGTCTGCAAATTTAGTATGTGTTAAAGGGTTCCTAATCCTTAGTCTTACGCTTATATGGTTTATAGGAATAACACTTAACCCTTGACAATTGGAGAGCCACTTTTTCTGTTAGCATAGCTGCAAAGAAAGCATCGTAATGATGTCTAAATAGAAAGACATGTTGAACTCATGTTCATGCAGTTTAAGTCAAGAGATTAAAACAGACTCTTACAGACTTTGTGAGGTGATTGTTTCTTATATTTGATATTTCATGTTCACCTATATAAAATAAGTAATCAGTAGCAATAAGGGATTTAACACTATTTTAAATAACAGAATAACAGGTTGCTCTCTCTCCCATTCCAGATGTATCATATTTTCAACACAGATCTCTCCATAAAAAGATTATACTGTGATGGTTCTAAGCTACTGGCATGTCCTGTTCAATTTAAGCCCCAGCAATTGGATGGAAATAATTTCTTCTTAATTCTCTTTCTAATCACCTAGCCCAGGAGAAAGAGGGTTATAGGATTAAAGCAATTGCTGTCATATCATGTTTATATATCCACATGTAAATTAGATTCAGAACATAGATCTGTCATATGCTCTGGGCTATAATAATAAAAAAAATCTTCCCAGTGGTCAGATAAGTAGACATCACAAAAAATTGGTTACAAAGAATATATATGAAAACAACTCATTGTGACAGAATTTGATGGAAGAATAAGACTATAGAAAAGCCATAAAAATGTCTTATTTGGGAAATAGTTGAAAATAAGTTGAATATTAAACTGTAATAAATTTTTAGAAAGTGAAAGAATTAGAAAGATTTGTTTAATTCATTTAGTTGATAAATATTAACTGTGCCTCTGTTACATGTGGGCAGTGTTTCATATCTAGGGAAATCAGCATTAAACCATCCAGAAAACTCCACCTTCATGAAGCTCATATTCTTTGGGAAAAACACAGATAATAAATAATAATAGAGCATGAAATTCTTCTTCTGGCCATAATGAAGTAACAGAAAATCAATATAATTTCTTATCTGACACAATCACAAAATATAAAAATATACGAACCAACAGCTTTCAAGATACTGAACATCCTATATAATAAAAGGCTAATGTGCAAATAGTCCCCTTGGCCGAGAGTTCGACCAGGAGTTCGACCAGGATGTGGGGTCAGCTGGCCAACCGCCCATGGCCCCTCCCCCCCGCTGGCCCAACCGGCCCCATCAGGGCAGGCCAGCCGGACTCCACTGGTGCGCGAATTCATGCACCTGGCCTCTAGTCTATATATATATATATATAAAAGCCTAAGCGCCCATTAGATGGAACAATCATAATGACCAGTCGCTATGATGCACACTGACGACTAGGGGGCAGACATTCAATTCAGAAGCTTCCCCTAGCCTGCAGGCTCTGATGACCGAGAGCCTGCCGGCCAACCTCCCGGTCCATCCCCCTGGCTGGGCCCTCAGGCTGGGATGGAGAACTGGGAATGGGTGGCGTCAGACGCGGCCCCTTTCCCAGGGCAGCAGAGGGTCGGCTCCCTCCTCAGGGCCAGTGGCCAACATCCCGGGTCCCTCCCCCTGTCTCTCCTCCGGCCAGCAGGCCCCAATCAGCCCATCGTCTGCCCACTGCAGTGGCAGTTGGCCCCTCCCCCCAGCCGGCAGGCCCCGATTGCTGGATTGGGGCCAGGCCCCAGGATTGGGACTCGGGGATGGGTGGCAGTGGACACGGCTGTGAGGGAAGGAAGAAGGGGGAGGCAAAGAGGGCAGGAGGCGGGGAGGCGGGGAGGCGGGGAGGCGGGGAGGCGGGGAGGCGGGGAGGTGGAGAACCACGTGGTGGCAGCGTGTGGGTGGCAAGGGAAGGAGGAGGCGGGGAGGCGGAGAACCTGATCAGCCCTGATCGCCGGCCAGGCCTAGGGATGCCACCCGTGCATGAATTTTGCACACCGGGCCTCTAGTCAGGTAACAAAGAACAATAATCTCTGAAATTAAATAATTCTTTTCATGAATTTTAAGCAGTTTGAAATGCATTCATTTTTTTTTACTTGTTACTCTTTATTCATTTAAGTATATATGTATATATACATAAATCCTCACCCAAGGATATTTTTTTTCTTTTCTCCATAAATTTTTAGAAAGAGTGGAAGGGAGTGGGGGGAGAGAGAGGAAGGGAGAAAAACATATATGTGAAAGAGACATATATGCCTCACACATGTGCTCCAACCGGGGCCAGGGCTCAGGGGGCTTAGGGAGCTGCAGAAGCCACTAGAGGCAAGACTGTCCCTGAATAACTACAACACACACTGTCCTGTGACATGAACTAAAAGTAAACCTTTACTCTGTTAAGAGAATGGGATTGCATAGTTTCCCTGAATAACAAGCAGCATTATTTGCCCTAACTAATACAATATTAAAGGGAACGGAAAGAATTAATGAGAAGACTTGTATTCACATGAGGCCTTTCATGATCACCTGCTTATCTGCACCTGACACTCCCTTCTATATTTCCTCCACAGCACATATCACCACGTGATATAGATGAATTTGACTTATTCATCTATTTACTGTCTGCATCTCCCTGTGAGAATGCAAGTTCCATGAGGGAAGAGGGGGCTTTTATCTATTGTTTTTTGTTCACAGCTTCATCCCCAGAATCTATAACAGTGCCTGCCACCTTATAGTTGCTTAAACATCTATTGAAATGCAGTTTCCATCCAGAAATGTTAAAATAGCTCATCCCATTCAATAATCAGAACTACAAATTATTTAAAGTTAAATTATCTTTCCTTCAGCTAAGGTCTTCTGTAGGAAGAAGTCCCCTTCTTCCCCCACTTTCCATCCTTCTTCCCCACCTAGCTCATCAAGTTCCTTCACCAATTTTGGATTTGGAACTTACTCTGAACATATGTTCCATCATTCCTCCAGGTAGTATTCTTGAAAAGAATTAAAAACATCATAAGGAAGGTCTATCTTAGTCCACCTCTTAGTCTACAGGAAATATGCATGGCCTCAATAGATAGCAAGGGAGCAATACAATCTTATTCTAGCATCAAGCTCCTTTCACTCTGTCATTAAAGCAGCAGCCAGGCATCTTTCCTCCTCTTCGGCTTCTCACTGCAGTGAGACAACAACTCCTCTGAGTGGCTCTGTTGGAGGCTCTCAATTTGACTTGAGAAGAATGTAGAGGCACATCTCTCTCTCCTACTTAATGGTAGGGCCAAGGAGAGGGTTATGATGAAAGCACAGCTTTGTCCAAAGACATTCTCTTCGCAATCCTGCTTAAATGTCCACAAATAAACTCCTTATGCTTTTTATAATGGACTAGAGGTCTGGTGCATGAAATTGTGCGGGGGAGGGTGGTGGCGGGGGAAGGGGCCATCCCTTAGCCCGGCCTGCACCCTCTCGCAATCCGGGACCCCTTGGGGTATGTACCAGTATGCCAAGTGGCAGGCAGCCAGGGAGGAGCCTAAACCGGAGCCAGGCACCATGCCGCTCACACTCATCCCGGCCCACTGCACCTTCTGCCTCTGCTCCCTCCCCAGCAGTGCTGCTGTGGAGTCAGGAGAGGCTCCCACCACCGCAGCTGCACTTGCCAGCCATGAGCCCGGCTTCTGGCAGAACGGTGCTCCCCCTGTGGGAGCGCACTGACCACCAGGGGACAGCTCCTCCTTTGAACATCTGCCCCCTGGTGGTCAGTGTGCATCATAGCAACTGGTTGTTCCCATCACTTGTAATGGTAGCTTAGGCTTTTATATATATAGATAAGGGATCTAAAAGGTATGAAATCTAGTTTTTGCTTATATATTTCTCAAATGTTTTATAGAATGGCTTATCTCACAACCCACTTTGGTATCTGATTTTATTATATCTTAGGGACTCAACTGAAACTCCAAACTTTATATACTTATACATTCATATACTTACATTTATGCTCTCTTTTTGTTTCTACTTGTACAGTTATTCATCACTATACAACAAATTCCACACTAATACCATAAAACAACTATGTTATTATTATTATCTGTCTCTCATGGTTTGGGGGTGACCTCAGCTATGCAATGCAGTCTTGTGCCGTGCAGTGTGGAGGACTGAAATTTTCTGAAGGGCTTCCTCATTCATATGTCTCGTACCTGAGCTAGGAAGACTCAAAAGCTGGAGGCTGGAGCAGCTGGAGCTTACTGAGCTGTCTCTCTGTCTCTATGTAGTTGCTCCACAGATTCTCTCCAGAGACCAGCAAGAGGGCTTTAAAATAGCCAGACATCTTTCTTGGCAACTAAGAGCTCCTAAGTTACCAAGAGATAGAAATAGGTGGAGTTTTCATCACCTTTTATGACCTGTCCACAGAAGTCATGTAGTGTTATTTCTGCTATATTCTATTGCCGGGAGCCCGTCCATCCTTGCTGTTTCAAGGGACCTGGCATATATGGCATACGGTTCTTAATATGTTTGCTCACCTTCTTGGCACTGTGTTTTAACCAAGGTCACCTCTCCGAGAAAGGTTGAATCCCCAGGTAGGGATTTTCCCCTGAAGTTAGGGAGGGAATAAAACCCCTCAACTAAGTGCCAGGCGGGTAATTAATCCCTTTAACTACGAACAATCATGCTTAAACTACATAATCTTTTCTCCCTGGAATGGAGATAAGAAACACCCTAACCTTTGTAATAGAGATTGATAGGATTGAATCAACTGGTATAAATACAGTTGTAACAAGACAGAAACACTCAGAACTTAGAACACAGAACTCATGAGACAGAATTCAGAAGACAGAAAGAGACAGAATTTAGAACTCAGAACAAGACAGCAAGAGACAGAACTCACACAGGGCTTGGAAGACAGGACCAAGAGAGACAGAGCCTAGGCACAGAACCTACACAGAACGTTCTCTAGGGACAGAAGAACTTCGCTGGCGAGAGCATGCTGGAGGATCCTGGACAGGGACTGGCCTCGGAGCCTGGAGGCGGAGCCTGGCAAGAGAGCATGGCAGGGGATCCTGGACTGAACCTGACTGCGGAGATTGGCAGGAGAGCCTGACTAGAACCTGGTGACTGGACCTGCCTGGAGAACCTGGACAGAACCTGGCTGGAGATCCTAAGCAGAACCTCTCTGGAGATCGAGACCAGAACTTGGCTAGAGATCCTGGCTAGGCTGCTGATCAACTGAACACTGTCTCCGTGTCATTCCTTCTTCGCCGACTCCGTCCACACCTTTGGGGAACCCCTGGACCCGCTGGGGCAGGACCCCGGCATTCTATCAGTCCTAAACCCAGACAGGTTAAAGAAAAAGAAGTATAGCTTCCATCTCTTGATGGAGAAGTGTCAAATTTCTAGAATAACATGTGGGAATGGAAATATTGTTGGAACCTATATTAATCATGTTTCTCCAGAGAAACAGAACCAATAGCATATCTAAATTATATCTATATAATCTCTATCTATCTATCTATCTATCTATCTATCTATCTATCATCTATCTATCTATGGAATTTGGTAACATAATAATGGAGGCTGACAAGTCCCAAGATCTTCGATGGGCAAGCTAGAGACCAAAGAAAGCTGATGGTGCAGTTCTAGCCCAAATGCCTGCAGGCTTAAGACCCAGGAAGAGCTGATGTTTCAGTTCAAACCCAAAGGCAGAAAAGAAACAATAACCCAGGTCGAAGCAATTCGGCCAAAGGAGTTCTCTCTTACTAAACTTTTTTGTTCTCTAAAGTCTTCTATTGATTGGATGAGGCCCACCAATATTAGGAAGAGCAATCTGCTTTACTCAGAATACTGATTGAAATGTGAATCTCATCCAGAGACACCCCACAGACACAGCCAGAATAATGTTTGGTGAAATGTCTGGGCATCCTGAGGCCCAGTCTAGCTGACACATGAAATTAACCCTCACAAAGTTTTTTTAAAGTACAATCTATCACAATGCATATATCCAAACTACAAAGAAAAGGTAGTAAAGCATAGTATGGTACAGTGTAGTACTATACTATTTGTCATAGTATAGGTTTAAAGTTAATATTCAATTTCTCTTTTCTCAGTATGAAAACGATGATATACTTTGCTAGGAATGCCTGAGGGATATATCTTTTCCCTAGTCTTACCTAAATTCCCATTGTTTATCATACTTCTATGCTGTACAGTGCTTTTGTCCCCTTTCCTGTACCAGTTGATTTCTGCTTCCTTGCCTCAAAATATCTATGCCTACTGCTAAAAATTCTCAGTAGATCTGTCTGCAGTTATTTAGTGTTTAGACTTTGAGCCTCCATCAATTATCTCACAAGCCCTACTCCTCATTTGCATTTTGCACAAAATCATTGCAACTCTAGAACTCAAGGGAAACTTGTTGCTATTGAGTTGAGAAAAAATGCCTGGAGCAACCTCCACTTGCCAGTAACTGCTGCTCCCCTTGTACAATGGCTAAGCAAATGGGTTTGGAATCAAACAGTTCAGGCTTCAGACACGGGCTCTGCTGCTTACAATTTGCATCCCTTTGGGATATAAAATGTATCACCCTGAGCACAGTTTTCTCACCTTAAAAACAAAGCAATTAAGATCTTACAAGTTTGTGGTGACAGCAAATTAGATGATATTAAACATTTAACACAGTGGTTGATACAGAAGAGATTCCCAAGCATTGTCAAATATTGTTATTTTGATGGTTTTTGTTACTTGTCTTTGTTGCACCAGCTCTGGAAGAGTGTTTATATAGGCCACTTTAACTTTGGCAAGAAGTGAATGGCTTCTAGCCAGGGGACTCACTAAATAAGCCCACAGAATGCTGGACTCTGAGTCACCCTGGCATGAGTAGAAGATAGTAAGCAGCTTCTTGGCCTGTGAGACTGGCCAAAAGTTTACTCTTTAACAATTATACATGCTTAGAAGACGACAAGAGAAATAACATTAATTAGAACCAGATATGTGCCTGCCATACTGTTACAACTTTATAATTTAACTTAACCCTTCTGAACCTCAGTTTCTTTACCTCTGATATTAGAATAAGAATAACACAAATAATGTTGCTTTAACAATTAAATTATATAATGTATTAAAAAATACTCACAGTGTTTGCATAAATTATTATTATAACTTATGAGATGTCATTAATATAGAATTATTTTATTTAAAAATATATGTGCATATATATAAAGTTTGCTGCATGATATTTATCATAAGAATGTCTTACTACACTTGGGAAAACGACAAAGAAATGAAAGTTCATGTCATGTTTGAGTAAACTTGAGGAACTGGTCAGAAGAGTAGGTAAGCTATATAAAGTCATGGTTCCCCTAAGCAGTGGTCGGCAAACTGAGGCTCACGAGCCACATGCGGCTCTTTGGCCCCTTGAGTGTGGCTCATCCTAAGCCTTAGGAGTACCCTAATTAAGTTAATAACAATGTACCTAGCTATATAGTTTAAGTTTAAAAAATTTGGCTATCAAAAGAAATTTCAATGGTTATACTGTTGATATTTGGCTCTGTTGACTAATGAGTTTGCAGACCGCTGCGGCCTAAGGCATAGAGCTTTGACTCAAACCCAAGTCTGTCTGTGCTCTTTTCAATACACTGCTTCCTCCTATACATCCATAATTTTTAAGTGGTTATTGTATTAGTCAATGGAGATCACCATTTCAAAAACTTTCAGTCTCAGGACTCTTTTAAACTCTTAAAAATTACTGAGCATCTAGTAATAAAAGAAACCAGGTATCTTTGTAGAAATGGCTAATTCTAGGACTGGGGCAAGAAATATACAAGATAAGCATGGAGTATCTTGTAATGCTAGAATGTAGGGGAATAATAAACAAACAAAAGCAAACGAATAAATCTACATTGTTAAAAGTATGTCACATGTACATAGGAACCAGCTGAAAGATTGCTCAGTAACCAAAGTTGGAAAAATGTGAGCAACAAAAAAAAAATAAAATAGGAAGAAATTAAACTCTGCATATAAAATAAGTATTCATGAGTCATACTATTATAAACAAACAAATTGGGGAGACAAATCTGCCATGCATAATTATAAATAATTTATATATTGACTTTCTTCCAAAAGTATGGAAAGGCAGGGGAGGAGGAATAACTTTACATTGGAGAAAATCTGACAAATACTTTCCAAGCCTGGTAATCAAGATCAACATCAAAGGTGATAAATCATATTGATAGTAACCTTGATAAGATGTCATGATGATGATACTTTATCACTGTGCTGTTCATTCCCCAAACATATAACCCAAGTCTAATCATGAGGAAAATACTAGAAAAATTCCAATAGAAGACCATCCTACAAAATATGCTACCAGTATTCTTCAAAACTCTCATGGTCACCAAAACCCAGGAAAGTCTGAGAAATTGCCACAGTTAAAAGAAGCCTAATGAGACATGAAAAATTAATGTGATGTGGTAACCTAGATGGGATCCTAAAACCAAAAAAAAGCAGCTCATTATGTAAAAACTAAGAAAATCAGAATAACTTATGGACTGTACTTTATAATGCATCAATATTGGTTCATTAATTATGACAAAAGTACCATACTAATGTAAGATGCTACTAATAAAGGGAACTGATGTAGAGTACATGGGAACTCTCTGTACTATATTCTCAGTGTTTCTATAAATCAAAAACTGTTCTAAAAGATAAAGTATATTTAAAAATATCCAAACAAACATAAAAGATATTTCTAAGAATGAGTTATTGGCACAAACCCCTTTGCTATATTATTTATGTACTTATAAATATATTTTTAATTTTTTTCTAACTAATATATTTTTAAATAATGTTTTTATCAGAAAATCCCCAAAGGAATCTAATTGGTTGAAAGAAAACAGAACTCTTAAATTCATAAATACTAGCAATAAGAATTATTGGAAATTTCTGAAAGTTATTCTTAAAATTAAAAAATCAATAAAATTTTATAATATGAAGAAATATTGAGAACCTTTTGAGTTGTTCTGTATGTGAGTTATATCTACCAGAAATTACCTTATTATAAATTAAAACCAAAAGCTTTAAAACACAGGAAAACAAACACAACTTCCATTAGTCATCAGAACTATGGTGTCATTATGTTATATAGTCTCTGGAAAACACTCTGCACTCAGGAAAAAATAAAGTGAAAAAAGATAATGAACCTAAAAACCCTGGGATGAAGTATTTTTTATATTACAGATTTTTTAATTTGTTTGCTAATATTTTATTGCTGCAATGATCATCTTTATACATAAATCCACACATGTGGATGCTTTTAGTTTTGATTAATAATTTCTCAACCGTGAGCTGAATGGTGTGAGACTTTTAAATAGCAATAGATTGCTATCCCAAAAGGTTGTACCTATTAATTCTTCCCTCAGTCTATGAAAGTGTTTTCCCAAAATCTTAACACTGAATGTCATTAATACTTTTGATTAATAATTCTATTCAGGAAAATAATATCAGAAACCTCTAGATTTGATATAGATTATATTAATAAATATTTATAGGACAGTGTGTAAACATCCCACACAACTATGAAATAAAAATCAAATTTACAAATTAAATGTAAACCAACTAAAAACCCAAGAGAATTAAAACTTTAATTTACTGTGAGAGTTGATATTGAGGTGCTAAAACAGATAGCAGAAACTGGAATTAATATTAGAGAAATGTAGCCTCAGCTCTGTTTCTACAGTTAAACTGTTCCATTGTTTTCACTTCAATTATACTAATGCAGAGAATGAATGCCTGTTCACAGCAGCATGCTTTATAAACTGGCATTCATAACATCAAGGTTTTGTTGTTGATACATGATAATTAGGCTCCATACTTAACTAAAATTCTATTAGTAAGCCATCCACAAAGATAAGTTTTATTGTAGTGTCACTTTATAACTCTTTAAAACTCTCATGTAAAGGTAAGGTTGTTGTATGGCTCCACTTAAATCTGCATTAAGTATTACTAATCTGTGCTTTATTAGTTATGTGCCTTTATTTTCTTACTTCTTCAGTTGCTTATTTTTTTATCCTTTTTCTCATTTCTACAATTGAATGTAAACTCCCTGTCTATTTCTATATCCCTTCACCTAACCCCAATCCTGGCCAAATAAATTAATATGCAATGTAATTATTGCTGGATTTAGGTGCAGAAATGACTTTCATTGCTTGTTTACTACCACGCTTAGAGGTAATGTAATGTATTGTGTAAGTGATATGTACACAAATAAGGTCCATTTAATGCATTTTTTTCAAAATATGGTTATACTGCCAACATGTTCAGTGCCTATAACAAATATCACTTGGCCAATTCAATGGACAATTCAATCTTAGACAAATATGAATAGGAAAACTGAAATTGCTTAGCAGTTATCCATTGTAATGTGGTTATTTTAATGACTGAGAATTCAGTTTTATTAAGTGTATTTTTAGATAAATAATGAAATGAAAGCAAAAAATATTAAATCTCAAAGACAGTATATTGAATAATTTATTGACATTGATTTAGCCCCTTTGGGAAATACTAGTGTACAATGTATATCATATTGTCATTTGGCCTTTGTTGGAGAAGATGTTTTCCTCTAGAAAACTTATGTACTCCATATTGAGAAGCAGCTGCACTAAAGACTGGGGAGAAGGGTTCTGGGGTCAAGTTAACCTAAGAAATTATGGTGGAACAATTCAGGTGGATAGGAGACAATGGTCACAATCACAAAGTTTATAGCTACACAAAAAAATGGTTAAGGTCAACTCAACCTCTATCTACTGCTGAGAATCTAAATCCTAAAAGATTTTTGATTTAGGGACTGAAAGTAGGTGGCTTCTAGAGAATATCTTATTTTTCTTTGCATATCTGTGGAAATTAAGTTTCTTCACCTGTAAAAGATGGTTAGGCTTGATAAACCCTCAGGGCCCATCCTAATTTTACAGACTTTATACATAACTGTGAGTGTATTTACAAACTCTGAGAACTGCCAGTTGCCAGTCATAAATTATTTTGCTACATGTATCATATTAGTGTGATAAAACTCTTAAAGTTATGCACAAGAACATAAAAAATATTTATTATGCATTCATTCTACTTGAATGCTTAGAGAGTACATTTCTTACATTTTATAAGTTAACCTTAAGCAAAACTATAATTGGTTTCTTCAAGAATTCTAAGTACATTTGTATAATATCATTACTAACAAATATTAATTCTTATCTTATGGAAGACAGTTTACTTTATATTACTTTTATACTTGAACAATGTAAATAAATCTAACTCATTCATTTTAATGAAATTGCTTTTATTTTTTATATACATATGTATATATTTAAAAATTGAACATCTTTTAAAAAATATTCCAATTTATAGCACTTCAATTAAATATACACTTTAGTTATCATTGTAAACAAACTAAACTATTAGCTATCAATGACTATTTATTAGTTAGACAATATGCATTTTAAACTATTGCTTGACTACCAATGCAGAAAAATTCAACTCTGATTCTGCCTTTTGTTCTTCAAATGGCTATAGGAACACATTTTTCATGTCAACAATTCAAATATCTGGTCTGAAAGGAACATTTGCATTTCTTAAGTTATAAAGGAAAGTCTTCAAGTACTCTGAAATGTTAACAATTTCTAGGACTTTTTTTTTTCAGATCCTTTTTCTCATTTCTACAATAGAATGTAAATTCCATGTCTATGGCTATATCCCCTCAGATTAAGAAGATAACATAAATTACATTAAATTAAAGACCATGACTGGCATGCTTCTCGCTATTCTCCCAATGTGTATAAATTGTAGGTTCTCAATCTTTTTTAAAAGAATAAATGTAGGAATAAATGAATGAATGGCAATAACAAGAAGAAGAAAGAGGAACTACGTGGTTTTCAGGAATCATCTCTGAAATACAGGGACACATTTTTAATGAATCACAAACACAAAATAGTACTCTGTGACTAGCCAAGTATAAACAGGGCATGAGTCGTAGTAAAGAACTCACAGATACCAGGCCTGGCTCCATCAGAAATTTCTCAGGAACAGCTACAGATGTGGATTAGCTGTGGTGGCCCATCTGCAGACAGAGCCACTGAGCTTCCAAGACAGTGTAGAGCTAATGGTATTCACTGATTCAGGAGGAGAGAGTACAGATGGGAGAGGAAAGGAGAATAAACATAAAGACAATTTTGCTTTTGTTAAGAGAGATTTCACTCCTTGTTTCCAGTTAAAATGCCTATATAACGGAATTTTAGAAGGCATGAAAAAGGGATTGTATTATCCTGTTTAATCATTTCTCACTGTGTAATAAGATCTACTTTTCTCCCTTCCCTGGAAAGATGATCCATTTGAAAAATACCAACATGCTCCCTTGACCTCCAACTTTTACTTGTTTTGGGCCAATTGGGAGCCCAAGAAGATCCAAGGGAGAGAGAAGAGTAA
Organism: Myotis daubentonii; assembly: GCF_963259705.1. NCBI lineage: Eukaryota > Metazoa > Chordata > Mammalia > Chiroptera > Vespertilionidae > Myotis > Myotis daubentonii. The sequence goes on from NC_081845.1 coordinate 35,814,682, forward strand.
GGTCAGGTATTTTTTCCCGTGGCTCCCTCCCTGCAAGGTCTCCTAGCTGTCAGCATCCCTTGACCAATTATCCCTGCTCTTTTCAAGGTGCTCTCTACCTGATGCTCCCTTTCCAGGTTTAGGTCATCCCTTCTGTTCTTAATGCTGGACTATGATTCTTCCTCATTTAAGTCCGTAGATGGAAACACTGTAAAAACTTTCTGCAAATTAACCTATTTCAAGGGGGCCTTTTTTTCCTTATGAATATCCAATTGATGGAGCACCAAATTTCTTTTTCCTGATTTCAGCCAACTTGTGCTCCTACCTGCACAGTTCCATCTCTTCTCCATTTCTTCCATCCTAATTTCTAAGAGAAACAAGAACAGTCCTTGTTGCCTACATCCAATGGAAGTCTCAAAATAGGAGCTGCCACTTAGTCACAGAGCTCCTGGTTACATTGAGAGCATAGGTTTGAACACTTTTTTTGGCTGGGAAATGAAAACAACTGCTGCGAAAGCTCACTTTCTTTTCAAAAGTACATATTTTAGTTTTTTAAATTAAGCCAAAGTCTGTGTTTTTGTAGCTTCAGTGTATTGGCTTTAGACTTGGCACTTTGGGACATTCACATAACCCCTTAATTACAGGAAGTAAGTTAACATCTGTTGAGGCCCTACTACTTGCCATATGATGCACAGGGTGCTTACTCTCCATTTAACCCTGAGCCCAGGGAAATTGTTGCGGAAACACTGGCTAGGTCACATTCCCTGTGTGCACCCCGGAAGTGGATGTCAAAGCAGAGAGTCACACAGATCAGTTTCTCTGCCTTCACATCAAACTCTCCTTCCTGAAGCCATTCAGTTTCTCTTCAAATATATGAAAGAATGATCTTGCCTCCCACCCACTGTTTTCTTCTTTATGTTAAAAGAATACAGTTGCTTAACCATTCCTGGATAACATTGATCTTAATCACTTTCCCATTTGGCCACTATATGTACTGTGGACACTTACAAAAATATAAACTCTTCTTGTTTTGTGTTTATAAGTGAATGCAGTTCACCTAGGACCACCACCCTTTTGTCTTACATGATACCATCTGAGCACGATGTCTAAGAGCACCTGTTCCTTGAAACCCACATCACACTTTTAACTCATGCTAATGAAACCTCCAATTCTCTCCTATATCTACCACAATCTGTAATTTTTCAGTTGGAGTTTGAACCTGAAACTTCAAATAATGTGTCGTTTTTCCTGTAAGTATTCCATGTAACTGTCAACTTATCCTTCTAGCCTCCTGAAATGTCTCTACATTCTGAGTACTGTTAATGTCACAAAGCCAAAAACAGTCTTCTTGTCATCTCAATGTATCTCCAAATTCAAATAAACACCAGCATGATCCCAAGAGTCTTAAAGAAAAAAACATTACATAGAAATACTTCTCTAAAATCTTTACTAATAACACCTCCCTTTCCCAAAATATTACACTATGGTACGTACTACAAAACACACCATCTATACCTTAGAAATTCACTTCTGGCCCACACACCTCTATGATTTACTTCATGCTCCCTGCTCTCTCCACAAAGCTCTTAACCCACAGGCACTCCTTCAAAACCCATCACTGCTTTGTGACCGTGGCTTCATCCCACTCTTATTTTCTCATTGTGGCAGTTCCCTGGAATTCTGAGGAATAAATCCACTTTCTTTTCTTTCTATCCAGCATCATCCTAAATAATGCAATGCGCTTGTCTAGCTTCTTCTCATGTACAAATTTTTGATGAGCATGTTTTTTTATATCTTAATCCAAGTCACAGCTAAGAATCTTTGCTTAGTTATTTACACCCTTTGTCGCACAAAAAGAGCTTAAGAGAGTTCAACCTCACAATAATATCTATCAATTGGTAATAAGCATATAAATCCATGGCAATACAAAGAAAAGGAAGCAATTAGAGCTTATGTAATTACAGTCTGTGAATGTTACACTAAGCATTCTGGCAGCAAAAGCAAACAAGAGAAAGATTCTAAATACTATAATTTCTAATATCTGACAAAAGAAAACATAGCAATTTTTTAGGAGAAATAAACATTTTCTTCACACAGTGAGACCTAATAAAAGTCTTCTTTGTAACAGCCACGTGGATCTTAAACTCCTTAAAAAATGGAGACTATTTTTGTGTCCTTCTCTTCAGCCATCTTTTCCTGGCTTCTACTTTGTTGGAAGAAGAGAGCATTCCTGTGGGGACATGTGTTGTTTGACATGCGTGTGAGTGACTTTTTCCCATGAGTGCTATAAACAAAGGAAGAAGTGGTATTGTTTATGGACATGGTAGTAGTGAAAGAAGTAAACATGTTGACTAGATCTGTCTTTGAGATATTTCAGAATGATCACTCGGGTAGGGGAAACATCAATTAGTTCCAGAGATGGAATAAAAGGTGAAGAGTAGAGGAGGGAAGGTACAAAGATGGAGTGAGCACAGAAGGAAAATGAATGCTGTCAAGTTGGGGAAATAGTAGAACTTACACAGAGCAGAAGCAAGTTAAATCATAATGCCTTAAATGGTTATGCATGGTCAGCATCCATACACTTGTTGGTAGCTCCTGTTTAAGAAGTTAATTTGGGCCGGTTACCATGGTGCTCCACTCTGTCTGTCTTCCCACACCAAGTTGAAATCCTTTTCTTTCTGAAAGCTATGATGTTGGGTAAGAAAACACATCCTTGTGGGGGTACTCATTGGGTTTTAATGAGCATCTGGGCAGACCCTGGGAGAGAGCTGTGTTCTCACAGTGCAAGGGCAGGCTCAAGGCTTTCAGCTATTGGCACTGCTCACAGTAGATAGTGTTCTCAGGAGAAAGAGTGTCAATAAACCTCCATTTGTGTGTGTGTGTGTGTGTGGCTGAGGAGAATTGGCTGCAAAAGAGAAGTTCAATTCTCTTGTTTCTGAAAGCAATAAAGAGGATTCCAAATGACTTCCTCTAATGTGTTTGGTAAGTTGCCCTCAAAGACTATTGTTTGTGCATCTGAAAATATAGACTTCAAAAGTCTCCCTTGTGTCTATGATTATAAATAATCTGTGTAATATCTATAAAGTTGGGTTTGTTAACCAATTTTACCACTGCCCTTATTTGAGGTTAATATGGTACTTGAGAAATCCTGGAAGAAGAGGATAAAGAATGGGGAGTTCATGTAAGCTATCCAATGTAACAGCTACCCAGAAAAAATCATTTGACTCCTCCACCATGCAGCAATTGAGGTGCTGATGGTGTTCATGGTGCCTCCCCAGGAAGGGAGAATCAAATGTAGCTAGAGGTAACTACAGGTATGGAGTAGCTCATTATGTAACTTAATATATTCTATTCCATTCACCTAGAATACCTTTCCCTTATCACCCTAGTCCCTGTTTTTTTTAAACTCTTAATTGTCTCGCAAAATCCAGCTTATTTTATATTTCTTCTGTAAAGCTTTACCTAGGCAAAACATATTTGTTTCATTCTTATACTTAGTTCATGCATTCCCAAACACTTTTTTTTATCATACCTTAATTGAATGCCTTACATCTTCTACTCTTCCACTTATAGATCTTCCTCCCTATCAAATTATGAAATCTTTCAGAGCAAGGACTGCTTCACTTTTTATCTCCATTCCTAGTATAGTGCCTAATATTGCTGAACGATGAATGAATGAGTGAATGAATGCGTGAGTGACAAGGCAGGACAAAGGGTAAGGCAAAAAGAGCTGAGCTGAAGAAATTGAACAAAAGAGGAAAAAGGAAGAAACAGCATAGACTCACAGTATGTTAGTCTAGAGCAGTGATTCTCAACCTTGGCTGCACATTAGAATCACCTGGGAATCTTTTTAAAATCCTGATTTCTGGGCCTCATCCTCCGGAAATTCTGTTTCTTTGTTATGGGGTGGGGCCACAACATTAGTAACAAAGAAACAGAATTTCCGGAGGATGAGGCTCAGAAATCAGGATTTTTAAAAAGATTCCCAGGTGATTCTAATGTGCAGCCAAGGTTGAGAACCACTGGTCTAGAGAATCATACTAAGCTAAGAAAAAACAGAAAGAGGAAGAACAAATAATCTAATAATATATACTAAGGGAGAATCAATCTATATAATACACAAACAAACAAAAACAGGGAGAACAGAAAATTTTTCTGAATTCTCACAAATAGAGAGGCACTGGGCTAGGGCCAGGCAGAGTCTGAAATGTCAGAAGACCTTAGCTATTTATAGGGAGCCAACTGGAGATCCATAGATAGATTGCTAGACTCAGATCCTAAACTATAATTTTCCAGATTAATGCAGAGCCTTGCAGAGAAATTGTAGTTGTGGTAGTTAGAGCAGTTAAACCTGACATTTAAAGAAAAATTGAGACCTATAATAGAAAAGCAGTTGCTTCCAAGGACTCAAGATGAGATGTGCATTAAATCTTAATCCAGTGCCTATACTGCTTTAAGTTAAGGATGGAGCTGCTTAGTGTTGCTTAGTTCAGAAGTATTGGTCTGCCACAGCGAAGTTCGCCCATCTCTGAAAGTCATGCTCTGTATGTGTGGTCCATTGCCCAAGCCCTGCTTCATGTGGGGTCTTCTCTATATTCTTGGGGCAAATAGTATCTCATTTTATGTTGAATTTTCTTACTGCAATTTCCTCAGGGAAAATGACTACAGGTGAGTTTCTGGAATCAACCCTGTCTTGAAACTGATAGCTGTTTCTCAAAATTTGATTCGTTCAACATTATGCTAGTTTTGTTTATTGGTCTAATTTGACCATGAAAGTTAGCATTCAATGTTGAGAGTTCAGCCCTTTGAGACCTCTTTTCCTCATTACTTAGTACTTGTCCCTAATTCTTACATACTTCAATAGGGAGAGGGGTGATCCTAAACTTTTTTGCCTATATTATTATCCTCATTTTTTTCCCCGAGCTCTCCATCCTACTGTTAATTCTATGGGGTCCTATTTTTTCCCCCTCAGAGACTTTATTCCCATAATCTTCATCCTTTTTCAATATCGAGTGCTAGACCTCAAGGCTGCCACATTGCTTCTTTTATTTTGTTGTTTTCTGGTGTGAAAATTGTTTCATACGTTATTATTTTTATTAGTTGGCACCATTTTTTTTGTTAATGTGCATCCTCAAAAGATTTCTGAAGAATATTTGACATATTAATGTTCTTAATTTAGCAGTAATAATGCCTATAATTTGCTATCACACTTAAATAGTATTCTGGCTATGTTTAGGATTCTAAATGCAAAATGATTTGTCTTCAGTCTCTGAAGGCATCATTCCATTATTTTCTACTACCCTATAGTGTAAATGATAACAATTAGACCAGTCTGATTGTTACTCCTTTGTGGCTTAAATTATTTTTCCTCCCTACATTTTTAAAAGTATTTATTTGTATCCTTGATGTTCTGAAATTTCATGTTGATGTGTCTAGTTATGAGTTATTTTCTGATTATTTTTCTCAATAGTACAGAAGCCCTTTAAACTTTTATCTCTTTTTACAGTGATAAATGTCTTTGCATTGTTTCCTCTCTCAGTTTTCTTAATCCTCCTTATCTTTCACTTCTGCTATTCACATATGTGATCCTGGATTGAGATTTTATGTCCTTTGTATTTTTCTAAATTTTTGTACTACATTCTAATTGGCTTCCCAAATGGTATCTCGAATTTATTTATTTTTATTTGTTGAGCAAATATTTAAGTTACCAATAGCTCATCTTGTTCCCTAAGAGATTTTTTTTATTATGCTTTGTTCTTTCTTGATTATAAGATCCTCTAAAATTTCTCTGCTTCTACTAATTGGTGTGTGTATGTTCGTTTGTTTTTTTAGTTCTTTCCCATTGCTTGGTTTTTCTGTTTCTATTGGGAGCTATTTTTTTTCTCAGGTAGATTAGCTGCTAAGTTAATTTTATTATTACAAATTACTATGTGATAGCACTGGATTTCATGTTGGGAATCAATTAATAAACAAAACAAATGTCAGCTTCATGGAACTTACATTCTAGTAAGAAGAGACAAGAAAAAAACAGACTAATTTGTAAACATATAGTATATCAGAGACAATCAATACTATGAAGCATGTGATAGTTGGGTAAGGGAAAAATAAAAGGATTGACAGAGGCAAGCAAATGACCTTCTGAAAGACTGTATTCTAAGCTGAGGGAAGAGGATCTGGTAAGTTGTAGCAAAGAGTTGGTTTTTATTCTGAGATGGAAGTCTATTGAAGAGTTGTATAAAGAGGAGAGACAAGATTTATGTTTTAAAGAGATCAATCTGACTTTGTTACTAAGTATAAACTATAAAAGAGCAAAGGCTGAAACAGAGAGACCTCTAGGAGACTAATACAATTATTTAAGTGAGAAACAACTATTTGCTCTTGTAGAAAATAAGTAGTTAGATTCTAATATTTTGAAGATGTGCTTATTGATTGAATAAAGAATATGGGACAAAAAGAAAAACAGGATGATTTCAAGACTTTTTGACCTGAAAAACTGGAAAGATGGAGTAGACTTAGTTTGACTGAAAAGGAAAAAAAAAACAAAACTGTGAGAAGTTCAAGAAGTATGAAGAGGAAGAAGGGTAATTGAAGGATTCCATTTTAGACATGTCGAGTTGGGTATATGTAGTAACTATTCAACTGAAGATAGAAAATTGAGAGAAGTATAGGGGAGGGAAGAAATATGGTGTAGAGATAAACATTTTGAAAGGGCAGCATGTGGATGGTGTGCTAACAATAGTAGGGTCCTGCTTGGGACTACCATGGAAGTGAGTGTCGGTAGAGTAGAGAACACTGAGCCCTGGGCACTAGTGTGAATAGGTCAGAGAGATATCAGAAATAAACAATGAAGACCAAGCATGAACATCCAGAAAGATAGAGGACAGAGGAGAATGGTGTCCAGGAAGGCAAGTGAAGGATGAGTTTCAAAATGGAGGAAATGGTTAACTCTGCTCTTTTTTAAAAAATGTTGTGTGTTTTTTTAATCCTCACCTGAGTATATTCTTCCATTGATTTCTAGAGAGAGTGGAAGGGAGGGAGGAGGAGGGGAGAGTGATAGAGAGAAGCATCAATGTGAGAGAAACACATTGATTGGTTGCCTCCCACAGGCACCCCTACTGGGGCTGGGTAAAGTGCCCTTTACCAAGAATCAAAGCTGAGACTCTTTGGTCTGCAGGTGGATGCTCTAACCACTGAACAAAATGGCCAGGAGGTCAAATCTGCTCTAGATAAACCAAGTAAGTTGTTACTTGACCGTGCCTCCTGGCTAGTACTGATTGTTCTATTGTTCATCTGATCCAAACTGGGTCAATGGATAGTCTATCCTTTTGATTGTGTTTGTTATTTGTTTTGGATTGAGGAGAAAAGAGTCAGTGCAGATATTTGCACTGATTTAGGCCATAAGAGATAACATTCAGATGCTTATCCCATGTTTCCACCTTCGAACTAATGCTGGTCTGCAGTGAGAGAGGAGCATGGAGCCAAAGAGCAAAGAGAAATGGAGATGAGTGACAGAGAACATCCAGATGTTGCCTTAGAGCCTCTAGACTTTTCCTTTTCAACCTTACCATGTTTTTAACCTTGGTTTCTGTGAGGTACCCAAGTTGGTTTATAACACATCAGTTAAGCTTGGGCTGTATTTGTGTCATTTGAAATCAAGAGAGCCCTGACTGAAACAACAGTATTTTAGCTATCATTTGTCTCAACTTTAGAATTTATTAATACACTAGAAAACATTTAAATGGTTAAGTGAAGAAGTTAAGAACCTTGAAAATAGTGAAGGAAATATATATGCATTTTTCCCTAAAATGTAGAATATGGAAATGTAAAACCAGATTTTCAGAGAGGTATCTCCCCATTCAAGATGAAGTATAGATAAGTTATAGGTAAGTAAATTTAGGGGCTTCATAGTTGCCTTAATTCTAGGTTAATAAAAACATGATTTTTAAGCTTTCAATCTAATACAGGACATAATATGTCCTTTAAATGAACAGAATTTTTCCAAGAAAAAAAATGAGATCCATTCATTGAGTTCTAAGAAACCCATAAATAGTACATTTCAATGATGACCACTTGTTTTTAATATGATTCATTGCCTTTTTCAAAAAATTATTTGTAAGTTACCTACAAGAGCAGTGGAAAGACATTCTTCAGTTGCTGTGGCAACAGCAAAATGAGTTAAAGCAACAGGAAATTTAAATGCTCAAGCTTCATCAGGGGCCAAGAGTGGAGGGGGAGGGGTGTTTCGTTTATATTCTGATGCACCTACCAGCTAAGTGATGATTTCTGCTAATGTTTTGGCTCCTTCAGACTACCTATTTAAGGATTTCATCAGTTACTATAAGAAAAAATCCTGAGGTTTGTTTACTATCTAGAAACAGATTAAATTCATCTCCTATCTATCATCTATCTATCCATCTATCTATCTACCTATCTGCCTGTCTATTTTTTCTATTTCTCTTCATCTTCATATGGAAAAGACCCAGTGTCTATATATTAATAACCCCTCTGTGTCTGAATTTTCTCAGTTGTAAACTAGGGATAATAATTATACCTATTCCATAGGATTGTTATAAATGTTAAGTTTGTTAATAGACATAAAGAATGGTGTCTGACATAGTAACTGCTATATAAGTACTAACTTTATCAGTAAAAAATCAGATCATAGTCATTCACATTGTCAACCTAAAGTACAGTTAGAGGAAGGACTGGCCACAAGTAGCCTGATACTGAGAAGACATTGCTACTTACTATGAGCTTCTGAGGGTTACTGTACTCACCCAACAGATATGTATGGAATACAGGTCATATATACAGTACTGTGCTGAGAAGTAGAGAAGGTATAAAGATGAATATGATATGGTCCAAATATTATTTAGGAAGATAATAAGAAAAAAGTTGAAAACATAGGAGAAAATGGGGCATAAATGATCATGTATAAGAGAAAGCAGAAATAGCATGAAGAGCACAGATGGAGAAGTTGGCCTTGAACCAGACGAATAGACATTTAATTATTGGATCCAAGATGAAAGGCATTAAGGATGAGAATGGCCTTTGCCAAATTTGTAGGTTGGTTGGACAAGCCAAGATATCAAAATGAGATCCCATGTGATGGGCTCAATTTTTCCAATTATACTTACCAAGTCTGCAAGTTATCTGCAGGGGGATGGGTAGAAAAGGATATTGTAGTAACTTGGAGGAAAATGGTAAAGGTTTGATACAGACATTGATGGGAGTAGAAGAACTTGAAGCAGGAAAAATAAAATTGTTGAGAAGCACTGGGAATCTAGCTGATGTCTAAATTTTATAGGGATACCATTCTGCAGGCTTATATAGTTTTCTCAGCAGTTTTTTACTGATTGGGTAGAAGAAAGATAAACTAGATAGTACACTGATAGTTGGGAATTTCATTGGCAGGTATAGGGAAAGACTAGTAATCTACACTAATAAAAGACAAAGATGCTAATTGATCATATCTTCGCTACACCCACCAGCCAATCAGAGCAACTATATACAAATTAACCCAACCAAGATGGCGGTTAATTTGCATATACCAGCTGGGAGCAGACACTGAAGACAACGTGGAAGTGAAGCGCTACAGAAGAGAGCAAAGTAGAGGTGGCAGAGACAGGAACGGAGCCAAGGCGGCGGAGGCAGAAGGCAGGAGGGAAACCAGCTGGGCAGTGGAGCGGGAGCAAAGCCCACCTCAGTGGGTTTCGCTCCCTTCTCTGCTTCATTCCAGCCGCAGAAAGCCCTATTCTTGCAGGAATCTTCCTGCAACGGACCTCTAGTAATAATCATAATTACTCATTAACCTTGTCTCCAAACATTTACCAGCTTGTATGTAAGAGCCTCATTGATTGGTGTCTCCTTAGACATATGACTTACTTAGGCCAGTGGAATCCTATCTAATAATAGACAAACATGGTAATTGACAGTACCTTTGCTATGCTTCCTATTGGCTAATCAGCACGATATGCAAATAAATCGCCAACAAAGATGGTGGTTAATTTGCATACGTAGGCACCAAGTGGTGGAGCGAAGCCTGATGGCCTGGGGCCGGCGGAGCAGCGAGGCCTGACGTTTCCGGGGCCAGCAGAGCAGCGAGGCCTGACGTTTCTGGGGCTGGCGGAGCAGCGAGGCCTCATGTCCCCGGGGCTAGCGGAGCAGCGAGGCCTCACGTCCACGGGGCCGGCGGAGCAGCGAGGCCTGACGTTTCCGGGGCCGGCGGAGCAGAGAGGCCTGACATTTCCGGGGCCGGCGGAGCAGCGAGGCCTCAAGTCCACGGGGCCGGCGGAGCAGCGAGGCCTGACGTTTCCGGGGCCAGCAGAGCAGCGAGGCCTGACGTTTCTGGGGCTGGCGGAGCAGCGAGGCCTCATGTCCCCGGGGCTAGCGGAGCAGCGAGGCCTCACGTCCACGGGGCCGGCGGAGCAGCGAGGCCTGACGTTTCCGGGGCCGGCGGAGCAGAGAGGCCTGACGTTTCCGGGGCCAGCAGAGCAGAGGGGCCTGACATTTCTGGGGCCGGCTCTGGGTAGAACGAAGGCCTGGGCTCCGGGTGCCAGAGGCAAACCGGTGCCACCAGCCAGGGGAAAGGAAGGCCTATTGCATGAATCTCTTCATGCAACAGGCGTCTAGTGTTAGTATAAGTGGCAGTGTGCCAGTTCTGAGCAGGAGCTTCTAGGAAACTGATGCAGCTAGAGTGCTTGCTCATTTCCCATTTCCAGACAGATTGTTTCATTCAACCTGGGTCCCAAAAAGGTAAAGACACATGAACCAGATCCATAGTAGCTGCTAACATGTAGCTTGAGCAAAAAAGAAATGGTGTTTTTTAAAAATCATTCTTACCTTTTGCGACAGCATGGATGGACCTGGAGAGTATTATGCTAAACTAAATAAGTCAGACAGAGAAAGACAAATACCATATGATCTCACTTATATGTGGAATCTAATGAACAAAATAAACTGACGAACAAAATAGAACCAGAGACATGGATACATGGAACAGACTGACAGAGGTCAGAAGGGAGAGGGACTGGATGAAAGAAGGTGAAGAGTTTAGCCAAAGAACATAGATGCATAACCCATAGGCACAGACCATGGTGAAGGTCAGGGAAGGGGGTGGGGGCTGGGTGGAGGTGGATCGAGGGGAGAAAAGGGGGGACATCTGTAATACTGTCAACAATAAAAAAATAAAAAAAGAGAAGTCACTGAAATTTGAGAGGGGACTGGTTGTTTACTACCCAACTATTTCATGTACATATGAGAAATTCCTATTTTACACACTGTCTCCCTCTCAAATGAAAACATAGGGATATATTTTTGATAGATAGCAGGTCAGCAAACACTTTGTATGCTTATGTAGCATGCATGATAGGAGGTATAATGAAGACAAATCTGGCTCAGTGCCTTGACTTGAGAAGAGACCTTGACAACCCTTAGGAGACTCTTTCAATTGATGAAACAGCAGAGTATGTCACTGCCTGGACTCTGGCAGTGACAGAAGAATGGAGAGGAAGAAAAGAGGTTAAAATGAATATGAGAATGGCTTTGATATTTCAGAACAAATAACAGCAATCAGTTTAATTTAAAATAATCTCCAGAACAACAAAAAAATGTGTTAAGTGTATTTTTAAAAATATTATTATTAGATCTCTTGCCTAATTAAAGTTGATGCTGTGCCATTACGTCTCAATTGTGGAATTTATAGCTTCAGAGTTATTTCGAATTCAGTTCTCTGATGATGTTTTCACCAACTCATTAATTCTTACTCTTCAAAGAGAATTTTATCCTATGGAAGCTGGGAGCAAAATCAGGTTGGATAATGAAGATCACATGTTTTATCCTAACTCAACCCAAATAGAAAGTCTATTTCATGCTACAGAATTGAAAACCCTTTTCAAGCTGTGTTTAGAAGAGCATTGACATTTGGGCATGAAACCAGATGCATAGGTGATATTAGCAGGATGTGGGACTCAAGGAGAGACAGAAAAGTGAAGGTGGGAGGAAAGGGAAGCACAGCATCTTGCAATAGTGACCTCATAGTTCATTATTTTGTTGGAGGTATTGCAAATGTCAGATGTACCTAGCCAGATGCACCTAGCTTCATGCATAAATGCTAACTAATTCCAAAGTTAATTAAACACTCCATTACAACATAAGGATTCGCTTTACACTGTTCTGTTGCCTGAGACATTTTACCCCCAGATATGTGTGGCTCCCTCCCTCCCTGTGGTCAGATTTCAATGTCACTTAACAGTCAGACCTTCCTCACCCAACCCCTGACCTTCCTTTTCAAACCCTCCTCCCCTGTTATCGCTTTATTTTCTCCTAGCGCTATCACGGCTGGCATGTTATATTTTTACTTGCTTATTCATTATCTGCTACCCAAGACTATCAACTTTATGAAACCAGGAACCTGGTTGTATTCCCAAATACCTATATCTGTGCTGGGCATTTGGTGGGCAGTTAACAAATATTTGTTGAAAGAATGAATAAAAACATCCACAAAACAAAAACTACAAGCTTCACAATAATTTTAGAGGGGAAAAATGCCTTTCAAATAAATATAAAAGGAAAAAAAAACAACAAAAAAATATTTTTAAAGCTCCTACTCTGTAAAAGGCATTATGGTGGATACAAGGAATCTAAAATGTTCATATTTTTAATTCAAATTCTCTTAATGACTCTCATAATTTCAAGTCTACTTTCAGTTCTACATTCTTTTTAAATATATTTTATTGATTTTTTACAGAGAGGAAGGGAGAGGGAGAGTCAGAACATCGATGAGAGAGACATCGATCAGCTGCCTCCTGCACACCCCCTACTGGGGAAGTGCTCACAACCAAGGTACATGCCCTTGATAGGAATCAAACCTGGGACCCTTCAGTCTACAAGCTGACACTCTGTCCACTGAGCCAAACCGGTTAGGGCCAGTTCTACATTTTTATAGGTTAACTGTCCTAATTAGATTTTGTGCATATTTTGTATGTTTTTGCCAAATTCAGTTGAACCAAAACCAATTCTTTTCATGTTCTTCATTGTGCTTGAACCCTTATTCTGTGAAAAGGTTGCCTGAAAATAGAAAAAAAATGCTTTTTTAAAATTGATTTCAGAGAGGAAGGAAGAGGGAGAGAGAGATAGAAATATCAATGATGAGAATCATTGATCGGCTGCCTCCAGCAGCCCCCCACCCTCCCACTGGGGATCAAGCCCACAACCCAGGTATGTGCCCTTGACCGGAATCAAACCTGGAACCTTTCAGTTCACAGGCCGAAACTCTATCCACTGAGCCAAACCAGGCAAGGGCGGGGGAAAAAATGCTTTTTTTCTCATTTATATCATCATCTCTGTTAGTGGAATTATAAGAAATTTCTGAATTATTAAGATAATTGCTTTTATTTTGAAATAAGTAATATTCCTGAGGTAATAATTTTGGCTAAAAAAATGTAAAAGACATGACTTTGTTTTTAGGTTGAGTCTATGTGCTATAATGAAATTGCTCCCCAGGATCAGTAAATTCTAATAGCAAAGACTTCTATATTCTTTTTCCTACACATTAATTTGACATTTAAAAGGAATTGGATAGCCCTGGCCACTGTTGCTCATGTGGTTGAGCCTGTCCTATGCACTGAAGGTTTGCCAGTTGGATTCCTGATCAGGGCACACGCTTGGGTTAGGGTTGTGGGCTCAATCCCCAGTGAGGAGGATGCAGGAGGCAGCCAATTGATGTTTCTCTCTCACACTGATGTTTCTTTCTCTCTCTCCCTCTCCCTTCCTCTCTCTCTCTATATTCAATTAAAAACATATTGAAAAGAAAAGGCAAGTGGGTGCTAAATGTCTAATAAAATAAAGCTCTTTACTAAATCCACCATCTCACATATCAAAACTGCTCCTTCTCTTCTGCATTGATCTTCAGGCCATTTTAGATGCCCTAACTTCCTTCACTAACCCCTCCTTCAAATGGTCAAGTTTCCAAACCTGCTAATGTTTCCTCTTCATCATCAAACCCATCCATCCCTCTCTCTTCATCCCTACTTCCAAAGTGTTAATTATTAATTCACATATTGGCCATTTTTCACCTGGATTACTGCCCTGGCCTCCTGACTGGCATCAGCCTCTGGTCTTGTTTACCAAAGATCCAGACCCTTCTATAGCCAAGTGAACCTTCTAAAACCCAAACTTCATGCTATGCCATCTACTTGCTTCAAATTCTTTACTTGTTTTATATATCTTTAGTGATAACGTTCACATTGTTTGGTTTAGTATAAAATCTGATTACATGTCTTTGCACATGTTTTTCCTTTTTACTCTTACTCACCTCACTTCCTTCAGGGTAATTTACATGCTCCTGTATGTCTTCCCCTAGCATCATGTAAAACCCAACCATAGTATTTATGGCAGGAAGAGCTGAGATTGCCATGTGCTAGGAAACTGCAGGTAGTTTTAGTACAGCTCCAAGTATGTTATGTTTGCTGAGAGGAATAGGCAAGCCGAGGGGAACAGTGAGGTTGCTTGGGACAACAGGTAGAGGGGCAGGGACAGCTTTTAGAGATTGGAGAGAGGAGTTAGATAGAAAGAAACTATTCTTAAGAAGCTAACAGTCAATTAAGAAAAATATCAGCTACTTAAAGGTGATTTATTTTGTGCGTTAGATTCCACATATAGGTGAAATCATTTGGTACTTATCTTTCTCTGACCGGTTTATTTCACTTAGCATAATAATTTCCAGGTCCATCCATGCTATTGCAAAAGGTAAGAAGACTCATGGACACAGAAAACAGACTGACAACTGTCATAGGGGAGAAGGGTGAGGGCTGAGTGAGATGGGTGAAGGGGTTAAGCAAAGAAAAGAAAGAAAGACCTATGGACACAGACAATAGTATGGTGATTGCCAGAGGGAGAGGGGAAATGGGGAGATAGAAGAGGATAAACGGGGGATAAATGGTGATGGAAGGAGACTCGACTTGGGGTGGTAAACACACAATACAATATATAGATCATGTACTTATAGAATTGTACACCTGAAACCTATATAATCTGTCAGGATGGCCGAGTGGTCTAAGGCGCCAGACTCAAGGGACTCCCTGAAACCTATATAATTTTATTTACCAACTAGAGGCCTGATGCATGAAAATTTGTGCAAGAGTAGGCCTTCCTTTCCTCTGGCTGCCAGCACTGGCTTCCCTCCGGCACCCGTGACCTGGGCTTCCCTCCTCTGGCCGCTGGCAGGCACCCGGGGTCCGGGCTGGTTTCCCTCTGGCCCTAGCTTCATCAGGAAGGACGTCCGGAATGACACCTGGAAGACATCCGGTCTAATTAGCATATTACCCTTTTATTATTAGAGATGTCACTCCAATAAATTCAACTAAAGGTGATTTACAAAAAGCTTGCTGTGTGGGAATAATGAAGTCACCATCATTTAACGAAAATCCTTCACCAACAATATTCTTCTATGCTTTATATAGTGTTTTAAAAACATTTATTTGATACATTGTGTGTGTGTGCATAAGTGTATGTGTGATTTGAGGAACAACTAGGACTATCTTAGGGCGCTGCCCCTAAGTAGAATTTCTAACAAGCAAGATCCAAGGGATGGGCTAAGCATGTTCTGAGGTGTGTGATGCTCCCAATTCTGCTTCTAAGGAGGAAGGGCAGGCCCTAAAGAGAATCAGGAATCTGCCACTCAGCCCTGCTGCTTCACGGGCTCCAGGATCAATGGCTGATTTGGTGTCAAGATGAAGCCAGAGCAAATCAGGCCATCCACCTGGATCCCACCTCCTTGTTCCCCAGCCTAATTAGCTGCCCCACCGCAGATAAAGCAGCTTTCTTCAGGGCCAGTGTTACAGTCACTTGATACCCAAGAGTTAGGACAAATCAATGTTTATTGAATGGAAACAGTATATAGCCTGGTCTGGAATCTGTCTTTGGCAATAGCAGGCCCACATAATGGGGAAGGGAATTTCAGAAATATTTAAGATTACAAAAGCTTAGCAAGAAATGACAAGTATTATGTGACCATCACTGGGGCCCCATTTACAGGCTCAAGGTTTATAAACATGTAACTATTTTGTTAGGTATCCAGACAGAATAAGTATAAGTTTCTTTAAATTTCATGGTGGAACCAATGCCTGGCTTCCTAATGTGAAAGGTCTTGTCGTTGCTTCTCCTAAAATTCTAAAATGATTATCACGTGTTCTTTATTTATACGATACCCTCAATGGGAGTGGGGTGGGGAGACATGGGTAATGCTGAAAAAGAAGAGAAATTGGCCTAGGCCGGTTTGGCTCAGTGGATAGAGCATCGGCCTGCAGACTGAAAGGTCCCAGGTTCGATTCCGGTCAAGGGCATGTGCCTGGGTTGCGGGCACATCCCCAGTGGAGAGTGTTCAGGAGGCAGCTGATCGATGTTTCTAACTCTCTATCTCTCTCCCTTCCTCTCTGTAAAAAATCAATAAAATATATATTTAAAAAAAAAAAAGAAGAAGAGAAATTGTATGATGTTCCTGTGAGTTAATACCTATTCAGACATAAAAACAAAGAACTTCTTTGAAATCACTTTGACATTAAGCACTAAGGTTCAATTTCAGAGCTGACACTGAATATCAAGCTCTTGGCTTCCACTTCTTGGTTCAATCCAAGATTCTAATTTATCTCCAATTAATTATCACAACTAGCTTAAGTTTACATCACATTTCAATTCCTATGGGAGGACACTCTTAAAACTTATTCACTTTCCACTATCCTAGCATTTTTTTTAATCACATTTAACTCATCTATTCCATTCTAATTACTTTCTAAAAACTCTAGGAGTTTTATAACTAGTCTTTAATTTTGCTAATTCTAGCATTAAAATGTGAATATATAGATGCCAAACATATTAAATTTTATTTTTAAAAATCAACTTTTTAAGTTAAGATTTAACTGCCTGAAAAATAGCATTTATTGGACAAGAGTACTTTAACATATGTCAACTCTAATTACCACAACAACCCTCTCGGTAATAATTATCATTATACCCATTTCACAAATGGAGAAACTGAGGTTCATAAAATAAGTAACTGCTAGTTTGTGGGTGTGCTGGGATTTGACCCTCCATCTGCCTAATTCCAAAACCCCTATTGTTTTCCCAGACTGTTACACCAGATAAATCTAGTGGTCAGGAAATATTCATGAATTATAAAGCTACACTGGTTTTCAAAACTTCAGCTATTTACATTTCTACATTTTTGTCATATCAGTGCATAAGTGCTTTTTGATTACACTTTTCTATAAACGAAGTTATATTTAACACATTTATTTAAAAAAACACTTTATTACTATGTAACTGAAAAATTATTATTATTATTTGTTATAAGTAGAAGATAACTATACAATTAAATATGATAAAATATTTTTATCCCATATGAATTTAAAATTAATGTATAAAATAAACAAGATGCATATAATATTGATTCTAATTTTAAAGCAGAATTCAAAATGTTTAAATCTCATTTCAAATATGTTCTTTTGTATCTTGTGATGATGATACTGAGTCATTTGTATGCAAGAAGCTTTCCTATAATATTCTACTCTAACTACAATGGTTTATTGTTTTATAACCCTTAACTTCAAGACTATGGTGCTTGTTTATTGTAGAAAATTGTATTTACTCATTGTAAGGTTGTTATAGGAAATTAAACTTTCTATCTAATATTTAACCTGATGTCAGTGTTCTTCTTTTATTTAAAGCAACTGGCAGGACAAGAATGATAGTTTCTTGGCATTTGGGAAAAGTATTTTAATTTATTTTATTTTATTTTTATTGTTGACACTATTACAGATGTTGCCATTTTCCCTCCCTTTGACAACCCAGCCCCCATAGAAAAAGTATTTTTAAGTTTTTTCTCCTTTGCAGAAGTTACACAAGAAAAACAAATACTTGTTATAGCAGAAAACATTTTTTAAACCTTTATTTATTAAGTTTTTGGGGTGATGTTGGTCAACATGAAAAAAAATGAGTTCCTCAATTATAAAAATAAAATAAGATTAGTCAGTAATGAAAAGATAAAAACTTGATATTCAGTTTAAGATAAAATAAGGTTTTATATCAATATGAGAATTCCAATTTTAGTTTTTTGTTACTCATCATTGAGAATTTTGTCTCTTGTGTGTATTCTAAAATTGTAGATGGCATCTAAATGACTGGGAATTAAAATGGAGACCCTTCAGTATTCTGGCTGATGCTCTAACCATAGAGCAACACTGACCAAGGAGTGGCAAAACAACATATTTAAATAGTTGACCTTGTATTCAGCTTGTATTTGAAAGAAAAATATTATATACTAGAAGCCTGGTGCATGAAATTTCATGCACTGGGAGGGGTCCCTCAGCCCAGCCTGCACCCTTTTGCAGTCCGGGATGCCCACCAACCACGTAGGTGGGAGAGGCTCCCACCACCATCATTGCGCTCGACAGCCGTGAGCCCAGCTTCTGGCTAGTGGTGCTCCCCTTGTGGGAGTTCACTGACCACCAAGGAGCAGCTCCTGCATTGAGCATCAGCCCCCTGGTGGTTATTTGTAAATGTATCAATCAGAAGTTTTATGTAATTCCATTTAAAGTTTATGCTAGTTTTCAATAATCTACAGTCCCCCTTTCCCACCAAATAAACAATAAAACTAACAGGATAGGGATTATATTTCCAGTTTTCATTGGATTTATGGCCTATTAGTGGCCTTTACTTGTATGCTACATTATAAATGAGGTTACTATGGATTTTGCATTTCATCATTACTGATCAGGAGGCTTGACTGTTGATCCTTTGATTTTGCTAAAAAAAAAAAAATTCTATAGTTTTCTTCTGTGTCCATTGTGTGTCAAAATCGCACTTGAGTTTGGATGGATTTATACTAGAATTTGAGAGTGTCCCCAACAAAGGAATATGTTCACTCTGTTACCAGTTAATAAAAATTCAGACTTTAAATGATTTTTATCATATTTGTAAGAAATTTTACTTGGTATTTTATGACAATAAAGAAGATTCATGCCAGTTCATTTATTTTGTCCTCACATCTATCTAAAGCAGCAGTTCTCAACCTGTGGGTTGCGACCCCTTTGGGGGTCAAACGACCCTTTCACAGGGGTTGCCTAAGACCATGGGAAAACACATATTGAATATATAATTACGTACTGTTTTTGTGATTAATCACTATGCTTTAATTATGTTCAATTTGTAACAATGAAAATACATCCTGAATATCAGATATTTACATTATGATTCATAACAGTAGCAAAATTACAGTTATGAAGTAGCAACAAAAATAATTTTATGGTTGGGGGTCACCACAACATGAGGAACTGTATTAAAGGGTCGCAGCATTAGGAAGGTTGAGAACCACTGATCTAAGGCATGTGGCTGATGTTATCACATTCACCACTAGTTCCAACATTTTCATTACAGAATTAACTTTCTCTGATCTTAAGAAGGTCTCTCTATAAGGAATAATATAAGCCTATAATAGAGCTCTAATTAAAAAATATGTATATTAATACATTCTTCCCACACTAATAATTTTTAACATGTGGAAATAGGTTTTTCTGTGGGGTGGGATTGTTGTTGTTAATCCTCACCCGAGGATATTTTTCCATTGATTTTTAGAGAGAGTGGGAGAGACAGAGAGAAAGAAACAAGGATGTGAGAGAGACATATCAATTGGTTGCCTTCTGAAAGCGCCCGACCAGAGCTGAGGATTGAGCCTGCAACCAAGGCACAGTGACTGGAATCGAAGCTTCAAACCCAAGACCCTTCAGTCCGTGGATCAATGTTCTATCCACTGAGCCAAACTGGCTAAGACTGGAAGGAGGTCTTAATGAACTGGGTGTGTCTGGTGATGTACATATAAAAAAGAACATAGAGCTATTCAGCAGAGAGATATTGGAGACTGAACTAATTTTATAGAGAAAAACAGGCAAGTGAGCAAGAGTCTTACTGGAAAGAGTTTGAGACAATAAATGTGTTAGGTGCTGACAACTCTATAGTTTTCATCTTTATCTTTCCACTTCCGGCCCTTGGGCTCTAAGAGAACGTTTAATATCCTAACAATAATAGTACATTCCCCATTTTTGCTTGAAGTAGCTCAAGCAGATTATTATTACTTGTTATCAAATGAACCTCTTCTATGATAAGTTCTGACTGACCTTTATGTTTGATTTGGTTACATGGCCATAAACACACAATCCAACATTAAGTGTGTTCTTTATACTGAGTATGAAGCCTTTTAAGAATTGTTAGTATGAAGTTAAACTACTTCAATAGTAAAATGTTTTTACACACAGCAGCCCCGCACCTCCCCTCAAAAAAAACCTAACAGTAAAGAATGTTTTTCAATGTTTTATTTGGTTTGAGGCTGGGTCAGAATTGGGAAAACTGACCTATAAAATGAATCTCGGTAACATACAGGGTTACTGACGTCTCTATGGAGATGTGGCCTAGAGGAATCTCAAGAATCCTCTGACAGTTGTGAAAGATGGATGTATATTTAGTACTGCATAAAAATCCTGGATTCATAGGAAAATTGAAAGCCAGGGACATCAATTTTTACAATCAATGCAAGATTTCATTCTAAGTGTCTTAAGGTCCTGGAAGACTTTACAACTGCCTGTGGCCATGTCCCTCTGCTTGTCCAAGAACTCGGGTAGATGTGCACCATATGTTCAGCTCATTACCAAGTCAGGCCTACAAGTCTATTTTGGAAGCACATCGTTAACCATGGGATACATTTTTTTTTTAATCACAGCATATGTCCTAATACAAGGAAGGAATTCTAAAATAATGGAATAATGGAGTATTGGCTTAATTTCAGCAAAACCAAAGAAAATATAACTAGGAAAAAGCCTAATCATATTAATATGTAAGTACAGAAATCAGTGTCCACTTCCATTCTCAGAGCTAATAGTGATGCTATATTAAACCTTCACATTAAATAAAGTGTTCTCATATTACCTGCATATGTTAGACTCAAATAAACATGACTTTATTTTCTTTCCCCCAACATTTGAATGAAAGATTAGCAAAACTCTTTAGAGAACAAAGATTAGAGTTTAAATTTTCCCAATATGAAAAGTAAACTTGAGTGGTGAAAGAATTGGCAAAAATAAATAAATGAAAATCCAAATTTATAAACATGGCTTTGTAATTAAATCCTTTTCTTAAAAATGATCAGATTGCTTTAATCTTATACTCTCATATTTGAACTTAAATAATTTTCATCTTTATGGAAACTAATATGAAATCTAAAACTTTAAGGCATGACAATGGATTGTGTTTTTCTTCTAATGATAGTAATTATTTGCCTTTAGTAATTATCTCTACTGCTAGTTGGAGGAATCTCTCCAAAAGCTATAGCCTTGGGTATTACTTAAGGAAATTATGTTAACACACAGTTCTGATTTTAATTTAATTATTTTTATACATAACCACATTTTCCATTTGAAGTTATGTTAATTCTAAGAATGTGACTTTGAAAGATGTTCTGACTGCATATATGGAGAAAAGCTTTCTTTAATTTGATATCACAATGTTCAATCTCTGACATACGTTATGAAAACCACTAGAGGCCCAGTGCATGAATTCATGCACCGGTGGGGTCCCTCAGCCTGGCCTGCTCCCTCTTGCAATCTGGGACCCCTCAGAAGATGTAGTAGTGGGGCCAGGCTCTGCGCCGCTCCTGCTCATTCAGGCCCCACTTCTCCTGCTGCAGCTCAGTAGAGCTCTGCCATGAAGGCAGAGAAGCTCGCACCGCCACAGCTGCACTCGCCAGCTGTGAGCCCAGCATCTGATGCCTGTCAGTCAGCTGAGCAGAGCTCCTGCTCAGCTCCTGCATTTGGCATCTGTCCCCTGGTGATCAGTGTGTGTCATAGCAACCAGTCTACCGGCCTTTTGGTCCTTTGGTCACTTAGGCTTTTATATACACAGATTACCCATTTGAAACCAATAAGGCCTCCCTTACCTCAGATTCCAGCTGCAAAGATATGTGGTATAATGCTCACTTAGATTAAGGACTTATTTTGCAAAATAAAGTTAATTATAGATAAAAGAATCCAAGGCCAAAAAAAATTAAACTGACCCCAAACATATATATATTTGAAGCAATACTAAAGTTCTGGAGACAGTTCTGATTTTTTTTTATATACAGGAAATGTCCACCTGACCATTCTACCACTTAAAAAAGGTTTAGTCATTTGTCCATCCAAAGGACATCCTGGCTCCTGGTTTACGGCATCACCTTGGATATGGGAGGAGACAGGGCTGATGAACTAGTTGAATGCAATTTCATGAATTCAGTTTAATGATAATGAAACTTAATAATGCTGACATCCCTCTTTAGCCATCCTTCCTTCAGCCCATCTGGCCCTCATTCAATGGATCTGCTTCTGCTCAGAAAATCTGAATATCCTAGAAGCTCTACACGCCAGAGCCCGCTGGAACCACATAAAATTTCATAAAACATCTTGAAAATCCATATCCATATTTCATCTGAGAACAGATCCTATGCTAATCTCAAAGCTCTAAAATTGCCCCAAAATTGAAATAACTAACATCTTTTCCAATAATCTCCTTTATCTTAACAATGTGTTTATGAAATAATAGCAAATATAATATTCTGTTCATTTTTACAGATAGAGATATGCAGAGACACAAATTAAGAAACTTGCCTGTTTTTGTTACCTAAATTACATTAGCATAAGTTCTAGCATCCTTTTTCTAACTCATTTGGTCTAATTCAGAACACATTATTTTCAGCTCTTGTGTGTAGTTGAAACTGTACTTCACATTGGTTGCTGTGTGTGTCCCCACAACTTAAACAATGACCCAAAGTATACTGTCCTCTGATTTCTCACAGTTCACAATGAATCTCTGAGTTACCCAGGGTACTTGCCTTATAAAAAGAATTGAACAATGAACAAACAAAAAATAAACAAACCTATTTTGTTATATAATTTAATATACTTTTCTGAAAAACTCACTTTATTGAAGTCAGCATGTATTTAACCTATTATGTTCATTCATAAATCATTCATTTTTTTCCTTTCGAAAATTGAAATCATAATTTGGGACTTGGCTATGGTGCTTCTTCTTGAAACTTAGGTATTAACAGCTGAGACCTAAAGGGTCTCATTCACTCAAGCAAAGTATGTCTTAGAGTCAAATGTTCTTTGCTATAGTTTACAATTAAGTATTGCCTGTTGGAGAAAAGTCCACGCGCTGGGCAATTTCATATAATTCACCAAAGAATGCAACTAATTCCTTCTACAGAATGATAAGGATGGTCACAATAAAGCAGCTCTATTCAGTTACTGAGTGCCAATTTTGTGATGAGTGCTATAAAACATTTTGAATTGTTAATTATTTGAAATCGATCCTATTATATGATTTCTTTGGCCAAACATTGAGAGGATATCCTTGATAGTTTCAAGTTGTGAGAATTCCACACTCACACTATTTTAACTTGGCTCTTGGAGGCTACAGGTGTGTAGAAGTTAATTATTCTGGTAGAATGACAACCTGGGTTGAGATAGATGAGTAGTTCGCAAATTCAAATGTGCATCAGAAGCACCTGGAGGGCCTAACAAACAAAACCTGCTGAATCAGTTTTGTTTGGCTTTAATAGGTCCAAGTGGAGCCTGAAAGCTTACATTCCTAATAAATTCTCAGGGACCATACTTCGACAATCATTGAGACAAAAGACACGGACCACTATAAACTTTTAAGAAAACTAAGGGAAAAAAAAATAGTGAAATAAAATTCTTATAATAGAATTTAGGTGACCTATCTAAAATTTAAGGTTGCTAGAAAAAATGCAGGATTCCCAGTTACATTTGAATTTTAGATAAACCACAAATTCATTATTAGCATAAGTGTATTCCATATATTGCATGAGACATACTCACACAAAGAAATGGTCATTGCTTATCTGGAATTCAAATTTAACTGTATGTCTGTATTACAACTTCAGCCTATATAGGGCTATTAGCAATTTGTTCCTTGGTTGTGAAGACATACACCTCTAAACTAGGAGGATCACATGATGTCTTTCTCCATAGCTTTTGCGTGTACCTTAATTTTGTACTTACCTTTTCATATGACAGAAATGACTTTGAAGCCTCAGAGAGGTGTGAGGCTTCTTTGGCTTTCGCTGCTAAGAAAGGACTTGGACAAAAGGACTTAGCACTTTTTGAAGGAGAGTTGTTCATACACTCCACTGGAAAATGCTCAGGTGCGCGTGTTGATTCCTCAAAACTGTGAAATATGGAGAAGAAACAAAAATCTAGAGTTGGAGCCCTGACTGGTTTGACTCAGTGAATAGAGCATCAGCCTGCAGACTGAAAGGTCCCAGGTTCAATTCTGGTCAAGGGCATGTACCTTGGTTGCGGGCACATCCCCTGTAGGAGGTGTGCAGGAGGCACCTGATCAATGTTTCTCTCTCATCGATGTTTCTAACTCTCTATCCCTCTCCCTTCCTCTCTGTAAAAAATCAATAAAATGTATTTTTTAAAATTTTTTAAAAATCTAGAGTTGGAGAATTCCACTCACCAGAAATGTTCCACAAGAATTTTGTATCACACACACAAAAATAAAAGACCCCAGTTTTCCATGGCTCTCCGTATCAGGAGACATGAAGCTGTGTGGTTCCTCCAGGTCTCCTAAGGCACTTGCAGGGCTAGATAACTGGAGTGGAAGGCAGAAGAATGAATCAGGAAAGGAATAAATAAATAAATCAGGGAAGAGAGAGAGAGAGAAAGAGAGAGGGAGAGAGAGAGAGAGAGAGAGAGAGAGAGAGAGAGAGAGAGAGAGAGAGGAGAGAACAGAAGGTTTTTTTTGTGGTTTCTGTGAATATGAAACTTTGGAGAAAAGCAATAACATTCTGGGGAGCTTTCTGTGGGACATATCATGGAAAACCACAGGCAGCTCCTTTTAATAAAACCAGTTGCAATCGTGAACGTTATACATTCCATTTGCCATCCTTTTATTCTTTATATATGACCTCAGCCAGAATCCATCCTAGATTTATTTAGGGCAGAATTCAATTATATTTGTTCATAGTAGGTTGGGGAGTAGTGACTATCAAGGATTTTGCATCTCAATCTCCTCACTCAGTAACTTGAATTAAATGAAACAGGTGTTAAACTTTGTTGTACATTGGAATCACATGAGAATTTTTAAAAAATATATATCAAACCTTCATCCTTAAAGATAATTATTCCATTGGCCTAAGTGGGACCTGCACAACCAAGGTCTAGAACCAATGGATTTAAATTATCAGCCCAAGAGTATGCTTTCAGCATGACCATCAAACTGTTGGGATAATATAACAAGAGTGGGATCCAGGTAAGCCCCATAGTGATTACTGGAATAACAGAAGCAACTCAAGGGAATATCATAGAGACCACACTGAAGTTGGGGAATGCTGTCAGAACTGTGGGACTAGCCATAAAACCAAACCTAGGCAGTAGTATGTGAGTTTTTACTAAGTTTAGAAATCTATAGAAAATTCCCTATGGAACCTCAAACTGGAATTTTGTCTGTTTGCCCATCCTCCATGGTACCTGGTTTCTGTAAAAACTGGGTAGTGAAAGCAGATTAATTTCCGATTTTCTTAGAGTCTTCTACCTAGCTCCACCAGCTACCCTGGGTTCCCAGGCTTAGTCACAATGCAGGGTCTAGAATTAAGGAGACCTTGAACCTTCAAAGATGGACTAAATACAGTCATAAAATTGATCAATTCATGTATAGTACTCTGCCAGAAGCAAGAGAAAAAAAAACCTTGAACTGTGTTATAACATATAGAAACAGCACAGAGATGGATAGATTTAAAAGCCAAGATGGGCTGCCACTTATGTGAAAGGCCATGCACTGAGAGTTTATATGGATTCAAAGCCTTGAAGATAACTATCTCTGTGCAGGATCCTCTTACTGTTCTAAAAGGGGGTTATGGTCAGAAAGTTCAAGAATTCATATCCTTGTGCATTAAGTGTGAAAAATATATTCCTGCCTGGCTGGTGTAGCTCAGTGGTTAAGTGTCAACCTGTGAACCAGGAGATCATGGTTTGATTTCCAGTCAGAGCACATTCTGAGGTGGTGGCTGGATTTCCTGGAATGGGTTGGGGGGGGGGGGGGCATGAAGGAGGCAGCCAATCAATGATTCTCTCTCATCATTGATGTTTTTATCTTTCACTCCCCCTTCCTCTTGGAAATCAATAAAAATATATTTTAAAAATACATATACTCTGTCTTCAAGTTCAGAGTAGAAGAACAATTCAATGAAGCACTCTATTCCATATCAGTGAAAGAGACTTGGAGTCTCAGAGGTTTAGTTCATACAAGGGAGATTGGCACACAGAAAATAACGATATTAATTGCTTGGTCACCCTACTCAGGTCCCAAAATTTTCATTGATAATAAAGTCAACTAGGGAAGAGGACAAAAGGGATTTAATCAGACATCAAAGAGAACTGACCAATGGAAACCAGGTCTAAAACACTGTGGTATTTTGGGGGGAAAGGAAGTAAAACAAGTATATGCCTTGAAGACAAAAGCCCAACAAGCAGGTCCCAGTGCATGGGTATAAAAATTGTATCCCTATCTTGATTGAAGATTTCTCACAGATTTGCTTCTAGTATGTATGGCATAGTGGTATGTATGCTACATTACTGCCCTGTTCATCCTCTTATCTCTTAAAACTTTTCAGACTCCAACATGCATGGGATACAACCTGAACTTCCAACAGCTTGACTTTGCTAGTGACAAAAACATCTAGTGTTTTATTTATCCAACGCATTTGTTTCTGCTATAACGAAAAACATCAATGTTGGAAGAGAAGAACTTGACTCTCCGAGTATTCTCTACCCCTCAGATCTAAGATTTGAACATAGAAATTTAAAGACCATAGGATGACCATGGCACTATCTCCAAAATCCTTAAGAGAAATTATGTTCACCTGAAGGAGAAGAACCATGGGTGTGTGTGTTGTGGGGGTGGGGGTGGGGGTGGGGGGAAAATATACTCTAATTAAAAGGAGTCCAAAGGTAATCCAAAGAAATATTATTCATCTTGGTATGGAAGATCTCAGAGATGGATTTATGAAACATTAAAATGAAGTAGAGCACTGTATGCTCCATGAGAATTTCCCATGAGAAAGTAATCAAAATAAGCAAATAACTCTCTGTACCATTGAACATGGAGTCACCTGGTCCTCCAGCCATCTGAGATAGTTCAGCACATCAGGGTGTTAAGAGCATGAATCCCAATGGCCATTTGTGGCTAGAAAATTATGCAGTATGACAGGGTTTGTGGAGGGTTGGAAGGGGAAAAGAAAATGAATTAGTTAAACATGAGAAAATCAGATTTGTAGCTACTGTCCTTTGTAGGGAAATTCATGAAAAGATTATGAGCTAGAAGAACTGCCTCATAGTGAATTATCAAGCTACAGGCATTAACTTGAAAAGTAAATAATTATTTTTTCTTCTTTTCTTTTCAACCAATGCTTTTATACAAATTAATAGTACATTTCTATGTTAATACAACTAAATAAAAATATAAATAATTCCAAACAGGCTATTACAACAGTTGTTGCAAATAGAACCAAATTAGGAAAATTCAAGTAGCTTTTGTGTTCCCCTCCCCCTACCCATAACTAATCCTTCATTGCAAGATATTATTGCTTACTTTAATTTTTATTTTCCCCATGCTTGAATGCTTTTATAAACTTTTACAGAATAGTTTGCTTTCTATTCAAGGATCCTTTCAGAAATATATACAACTTCAGTTGTTGGGGTCCAGCCCCAGCAGGTCCACGGGTTCCCAAAGGTGAGGATGGAGTCGGCAAAGAATGAAGGACACGGAGGCAGAGTTCAGATGATCAGCAAAGCCAGGTTCTCTAGCCAGGTTCTTCCTTTATTCTCCTGTTACATCTGTATTTATACCATTTGATTTTAATCCTATCCATTCTATTCCAAAAGTTTAGGGTGTTTGTTATCCCCATTCCAAGATCACTACTCTACTGTTCTGTTAAGCTACAAGGAAGTAACTGAAGGAGATTATCCTAAGTAAAGGTTATGTAACTTAAGCGTGATTGTTCGTAGTTAAGGTGATTAACTACCCTCCTGGTACTTAGTTAAGGAGTTTTACTGATTTATTCCCTTCCTTAGTCCTGTTAATCCCTAACTCCAGGGGAAAATCCCTACCTGGGGAAACAACCTTTCTCGGAGAGGTGACCCTTGTTAGAACACATAGTACTAAGAAGGGGAGCAAACATATTAAGAACAGTATGCCATATACACCAGGTTCCTTGAAACATATGCTGTGCAGATGTTTCTTCCCTGCAGCGACTGTGTCAAGCAGCAAGGATGGACCGGCTTCCAGCATTCAGTGTTTTATTCTCTTTAAATATAATTCATTGTTTTTATTTTTTAGTAACTTGTTTTGAACTTTTCTATTTAGAGAGTATTGTTCATGATAAGGTCTACCTAATCAGCCATTTTTTTCCTATATTTTATCAGTAGGAAGAAATCGTCTTTCAAGCCATATAGATGGGAAAATAAAGGACTCTGATTAGTATCTATGTTGGCCTTAGGCAACAAGTAGGCTTGAATCCCAGCCACATGTATCTGTGGTTAGAGGGTGGAAGCCAAGAATAGGATGATTGAATGACAGAGATTGATCATTTTAAGAACAGCATTTGTTAAAAAGCATTATGATACAGGCATAAGATGAAATAAAATAAAATTATTAAAATAATGATCTCTGTTGATCTACAGAAATGCAGAATATAACAAGTAAAAATAATAAACTACAAAAAGGCATGTAAAAATGGCTCTATTCGTGTTTAAACACACATATTTATGCATAAACATTTTATTAATAGCATTTATCCCTGAAGATGTGATTAAAGGTGATTTTTGTCTTTTTCTTTACACTTGTCTATATTTTCTGAATTTTTCATCTGTATTAATTTCATCCCAAAAAAGGCTATAATTCTATTTTCATGTCTAAGTAGTTATAAACTTTTAAACAGAAACAGATATAAAGTGATTTAATCAAATAATTATGAACTCAATTACATGCTGTTTATATCCCTCGTATCCTCATTCCCACTCTCCTGATTAAAAGTTGATTTTTTTTTTGCCTAATAACAAAAGATAATCACTTTTTAAGGCAGCAGTTTTGTATCAGCCAGCAATATGTTTGTAATCCTTTCCTATCCTTGTATTAAAGTCATCCTTGGTTGCTCTCAAGCTGCCTTTTATATGAAAAGACATGCCCTTTCACTAATGTGTGGACTGTTATTTTCCAGAAGGCTAACTTGGCTGATTGATCAGCTGACTCTGCTTTTCTTAGCTGGCACTTGGTCTCTTTCTTTCAGATAAAACTTACCTCAACATAAGGAACATGTAAAAAGAAAGAGCCTCAGCTTTCTAGGCCTGAGACCCGTCAGCCATGGGTTCTCCAGGTTTTCGGGTTTCAGTTCTCTCTCTTGATAAATTTTTTTCTTGATAGAAATGCTAAACTTGCCACCACAGTAATCTATAGCATTGGATAACTCTTTACATATTCTAAAATGCCCACAGTAAATCAGACTCTTAGGGCTATCAGTAATTAAAACTAAATGTTTTGTTGTATATTCTCTAGTCAGAAATGGTATTCTTTTTCTTTCATTTACACTTTCAACTAACATATATTTCATTTTTTTTAAATGTACAATTCAGTGGTTTTTATTATATTCAGAGTTGTACAATCTAACAATTACCACTATCTAATTTTAGGATCCTTCCTTTTTCTTTCTTTCTTTTTAAAAAGACATGCTCAGCCCTAGCTGGTTTGGCTCAGTGGATAGAGCCTGGACCTGCGGATGGAATGGTCTAAGGCAGCGGTTCTCAACCTGTGGGTCGCCACCCCTTTGGGGGTCGAACGACCCTTTCACAGGGGTCGCCTAAGACCATCGGAAAATACATATATAATTACATATTGTTTTTGTGATTAATCACTATGCTTTAATTATGTTCAATTTGTAACAATGAAATTGGGGGTCACCACAACATGAGGAGCTGTATTAAAGGGTCGCGGCATTAGGAAGATTGAGACCACTGGTCAAAGGTTTATTTCTACCTCAGTTGCTGGCTCCTACCCAGCCTGGCCCTGGTCTGGGCTTGGGCAGGAGGCAACCAACTGATGTGTTTCTCTCACATTGACATTTCAGTCTTTTCCACTCTCCCTAAACATCAATGGGAAAATATCCTCGGGAGAGGATTACAAACAAACAAAAGTGGGTAATCTGGTCAGAAGGTCAAATCTTTAAAGAGCATGCAAGCTGCTCCTCCCAGGGGGTCCGGACTGAACGTCCTTGAGCATTTTCAGGAAGGCCTGCGGGGATGGTGCCTCCACATTCTGGAAGGTGTTCTGGACTCTGCCGTACAGGATGAAGTATTTCACCTCCAGATGAACCCGAAGTGGTTCTCATCGAACAGGATGAAGACTCCAGGGCAGCACCTGGTGGAGGCGAAGCCATGTCTGGTAACAGTAACAGTGTCCACGCCATAGAAACACATCCTGCATGTTCGGGGGTAGTTCTGGTCTTTTCGGTGCATGCCCACAGGCAGAACAAACGGGACAGGCTGCTCCTCCGAAGCTGCAGCCCCGGACTCCCCCATGCTGGGCTGGGCAGGGCTCTGCCAGCCATGGCCCTCGCTTTCCTCAGTCCCGTCTTCTTGCTGCTGCTGCTGCTCCCGGGTCACCTGCTCGTCAATCTCCTGGACCACGCGGGCGAGCTCGTGGAAGTTGCGGAAGATCTCGACATCTGGCAGCTGGATGCGGCGCTTGAGGTGGATCTCTAACTTGTGGGAGTCTCCCGTGATCTTCGTGACCCTGGCATACTTCCCATGGAAGCTGAGCATGGCAATATTTAGGCCGTAGGGATCGTACTTGGCTGGGAAGAGGCCTGGCCTGATGAGGTCGTCCGGGTGGCTCGGCGGGAGGTAGAGGCGGCGGGAGGTCAGCAGTCATACTGATGTCTGTCCTCCCGCTCCAGCACCAGCCCCCATTCTCCCCTAAGCCGCGTTGGGGAATCCGTTCGGTGGTCTGTCTTGTTGCACTGGATGCTGAACCTGTCCTTCTGAATCTGCAGGTGGCGGTTGTGGGGCCTGCTGATGCGGCCTTCCATGCACTCCACCGTGGCTGATTTCCGCTCCGTCAAGCAAATTCTGAACAAGGGATTGAATTGCATTGGGCCATCCACATGGGTGTTAAGGCAAGGCCCGTACATCCAGCCAGTAATGCATAAGGTGTCCACCACTACATTCACTAGTGTTCTATAGTGCTCAGTATCTAGGTGCCACAATCCCAAAATGTTTCTGAATGGGTGGAGTAGCTTTGCATAGACTTCTCGATAAGACATCCCTATCATCTCCAGGTTCTGCAAGTTTTCACAAACGTCATACTCCTCCCGGCAGTGCCGTCTCCAGATGCTGTTGGTGTGCAGGATGCGGTGGAATTTGGTACAGACCTGGGTTGGGCTGGGCAGGTCGGTGCCAGGGAGCGAGGCGAAGATCTCCACCAGCATCTCCACCGGCAGGTCCTGCAGTGAGCAGCGCAGGGACGGCGGGGGCAGCATGGGGCTCGCGATTCCTCCACTCCCCGCACAGCACCGCGCTGCCGAGTCCGCCTCAATGTGCTTTTCTGCAGGGGACGGCTTGCTGTCAGCCGCTGCCATCTCAGCTGAGCCCTGGTGTTGCTGACCACACCGACATCCCCGCGAAGAGCAGAGGCAAGCCCACTCCTCCACACATCGAAGCATAAGAGCCACCACAGCTTGAGCTGCCGCAACCGGGCTTTAAGCTGGCTGGGTCCCGCCCCAGAGTCGAGCCACGCCCCCCAGGGCCTAGCCACGCCCCCTCAGAGAGAGCCAATTGTAGGACTTTAGCAACACTTCAAAAGAAACCCATACCCATTAACAGTCGCCTCCCTTTCCCAGTGCCCCCTCCCTGTTCTCCAGCCCTAGCCCCAGGCAGTCACTAATCTGCATTCTGTATGGATATGCCTCCAGGGATATGCCCTTTGGGCGGGGGGGGGGGGCATTTCACATAAATCCAGTCATAATATCTGGTCTTTTCTGACTGGCTTCTTTCACTTAGCATAACATTTTAAAGTTTTATGTATGCTATATTCTAGTGTATGGGTATACCACATTTTATTTACCCATTCATCAGTTGATGAATATTTGGGTTGTTTCCAGTTTGAGGCTCTTAGGAATAAAGCTGCTATGAACATTGTGTACAAGTTTTTATGTGAACATGTTTCCATTTCTTTTGGGTATATACTTAGAAGTGGAACTTCTGGGTCATCTGGTAACTCTATGCTTAGCATGTTGAGGAACTGCCAAAAACATTTTCCAATGTGGCCCCACTATTTTACATTTCCACCAGCAATGTATGAGGGGTCCAATTTTTAAACATTCTCATGAATGCTTTTTAAAGAAATAAATTATAGCCATCCTAGTGAGTGTTGGTGGTATTTTATTATAGTTTAGAGCAGAGTTATTGGCTATAAGTTGACTTGACCTTGAACTCCATAAGGGAAACCTCTACTATGCTCAGCCTTCACCCAGCCTCTGCCAAATCTCTCAGGCCCCTCGTAGGAATGGGCTCCTACATGTGAGCAAGGATGGACTCGAGTTCTTCACTTTCAGTTGACCTCAGTTCTTCACTTACAAGTGACTAACCTTGCTAGTTCCTTGGGTGAATGGATGCCCTCAAAAAAAAAAAAGTTGCCGAAACCGGTTTGGCTCAGTGGATTGAGCGTCGGCCTGCGGACCGAGGGGTCCTGGGTTCGATTCCGGTCAAGGGCATGTACCTGGGTTGCTGGCACATCCCCAGTGGGAGATGTGCAGGAGGCAGCTGATCGATGTTTCTCTCTCATCGATGTTTCTGACTCTCTATCTCTCTCCCTTCCTCTCTGTAGAAAATCAATAAAATATATTAAAAAAAAAAAGTTCACAGGATCTGCCCACTGTGAACATAATTTCCCGATGGGCTGAGACTGGCCCTGCCCATTCAGACAGGCTTCCATTCTCATGTTGAGAGCAGCTAGATTCCTTCTCTCCACTTTCCTGGATTCCTACCAGAGAAACGCTCTCACCTTCGGAGGGTCCTCTTGGTGCCCTGGGAGGAATTTGATTTGCCTCTTGTCAGGAATACACATTTAAGGTGGTTCATTTGATACAGGGGTGTAAATTCCATCTGCCACAGACACTGACTTCGGTCATTTAAACACTAAAATATTCTCAATCCCTCCTTTGAAGAGTAGCCCTATATTATTATTGGTATGTAACTGGGTAATCAGTGTAAAGACTCTTCTTTTAGGATCCTGTATTGATGGGATTTTGAGGGACGGTCTCCAAGGGTACATGTGTGTCTGGTGGGTCAAGGAGAACCTAGGAATGTGAGTGCAGCTGGTGTATGGCGCTAGGAGGGCTTGATCGGCTGGTGAAGAGATCCAATCATCTTTTCTCTCCCAGGATTGAGAGCCGGAGACACCACTGCCCTAGGAAGAAATCTGTGTAGGAAGGTCAAAGGCAGGTCAATATATCAAAGGAGAGACAGAGGCTGCTACTATGGTTAGAGGGGAAAAAATAGAATATTGGGGGATTAGTTATGGTTATGGGAAATATCAATTGTGCTCTGTTAACCATGATTGCCTTGTGTTGGTTCAAGAAAGGACATTCTGACCTGGCTGGGAGTTGTATGCCACTGGGACCTGGGAGTCAATCTTGAACCAGAGAGTCAGCCTTGGAATGTGGCCTATTCTCATTAAAGAACAGCCTATTGTCATGGAAAGATTAACAACCTTGTTGCCCAAACAATGGAGTCCCACCCCAACCTCCTACTTCTCCATGCCTGTAATCCCTACTTCCCCATGTAATCTTTGTTTTACCACATTTAACAGCTGGCTTATACGGGGCTGCAAAGCAGATTTTTGTGGATGACCTGCTGCTCTCCCATACTGCTGGCATTATAGGAATAAGCACTCATATATGATTCAACCTTGTCTCTGCTGAATTGGCTCAAGTAGTGACAGGCAGCCCAGACCCTTTGATTGTCCTGTTACACTATTTCTGAGCCTTTTCCCATGCTGTCTATCTGTTTACACAGCTCTCCTACTCCACTCACCACCCAAACCTCTACCATTGTCCTGGGCCTCACCTACTAATGGCACATGATCTTGGTCAGGAAGCATCCTGTGAAGCCCCAGGACTTGCCAAGTGCCTCTCCCTGGTATTTACAAAGCATCTTGGGCTTAAGTGCCCATCAGTAGATGAGTGGCTAAAAAAGCTGTGGTATATTTATACCATGGAATACTGTGCAGCCATAAAAAAGAACAATCTCTTACCCTTTGAGGTAGCATGGAGGGACCTGCAGAGTACCATGCTAAGTGCTAAGCACATATATTTCAATGTATGCTTGTAGAGGTACTAGGTAACCTAAAGTTATTTATTTTGAAGTATGGTAGCAATCATCTCAGGTAGAAACTGTAGTTTAACTCTAAACTCTAACCCTGCTGTTTGGTTTCTGTACTTATTTGCTTGCTAAAATAATAGATAAGTTATTTTGATTTTCTGAATTATATAAATCACCCCATTCGATTAAATACCCTATTGATTGTGGTGTGAATATACCATTGGTTGTAGTCATACTGGTCTTAGAAAGCACATTTTCCTTTACCTGGGAAGGATAGCACAATTATCCCAAGGTCAGAGGGCTCCAGTTAACGTGTCCCTGTTGACTCAGTGTTCCGGAGAAAACCAGGTTCCTCTTTCCAGACACGAGGGCTCTAGATAATGTGTTTCTGTCAATTCAGTGATCCGGAGACCCAAAACTATAATTTAGATAACATGCTGCTTCTGCTTTTGTAAACTGCTTTTTTGCGAACCAGGTTCCTCATTCCAAACCCTGGGATGTAATCAATACCTTTGTGATTTTTGCCTAAATAAATCTGGTGTTGCGGCCATCTTAGCACTATGAGATTTGGAAGATCGAAATGCCCCCTCATAGTCCCAGATTTGCAATAAATGTAACTCTTTAATTTGACTTCTTGAGGCATCCTTGTGTGATTCGCAGGGTACATTACAACAGTATAACACTAAAGTAGGACTTTCTCATTTCAACCTGGCACCCCAGTGGGGAACCCCACCCTGAAGGGGGTGTTACCAGCTGCAAACAGCCATCAGCCCCTCACCCAGGCTGGCCAGGCACCCCAGCGGGACCCCCACCCTGATCCAGGACACCCTTCAGGGCAAACCAGCCAGCCCCCACCTGTGCACAAGGCCTCTATCCTATATAATAAAAGGGTAATATGCAAACTGACCCTAACAGCAGAACGACTGGGAATGACTGGTCACTATGACACACACTGACCATTAGGGGGAAGATGCTCAATGCAGGAGCTGCCCTCTGGTGGTCAGTGCACTCCCACAGGGGGAGCTCTGCTCAGCCACAAGCCAGGCTGATGGCTGCCAGCACAGCGGTGGTGGTGATGGGAGCCTCTCCTGCCTCCTCAGCAGCACTAAGGATGTCCAACTGCAGCTTAGGCCTGCTCCCCACTGGCAAGTGGACATCCCCCGAGGACTCCCAGGCTGCCAGAGTGATGTCTGACTTCCAGCTTAGGCCCAATCCCCCAGGGACCGGGCCTAAGCCAGCAGGTGGTCATCCCTCGAGTGGTCCCAGACTGCGAAAGGGCACAGGCCGGGCTGAGGGACCCCCCCTCCCCCATGCCAGAGTGAACAATTTTTTGTGTACTAGGCCTCTAGTAAATTAATAATCATGATAAATGTAGAAATTTTGTTCCATATTGTTAAAAAACAGTTACAAACCATTGGTCCAGAATAAATAACCAGAAGCACATTATCTTTAAGAGATTTTGAGATATTGTATTATCTTACATTTTTCTCACAGATAAGTTTAATATTTCTAATGCAGTTCCGTTGAGTAAGATTGTAAAAAAAAAAAAAATTGATTTTCATATTAAATTCCATCTAAAATGTACTATAGTTCTTTGGGTCATAAATCATAGACATTCCATTTAGTTAACAATGCTTAGGCAATTTGGAGTCAGGGTTTTTTTTGCCAAGGGAACTTAGCTTTTTTCCTTGTTTTGAACAATAGATCTTTTAAAGACAAGAATCCAATGACCTTCTTCTAGGGTCACTTGGAACCTTGGGCAAAATGTAACAGTTCTTACTGATGGATTTCCACTCCCAGTTGCTGGAGACTTAAAGTCTATGGCAAATACAGTCTAGGGAAACACAAACCTGGATCTGTCTGCCAGCTCATTATTAATACATCTGAGTGACTTGAACCCCTGACCTATGCACTGAATCTTTAAGCAAAACTTTCCTTCTCTCTCTTCTCTATGGCACTATGGTTGTTGCTGGCTTTGCTTACTTTCTCCTATACTTTGGATGCATGTAACCCCTATCACAGTATTAAGTCAGATTTATTTTGTTTTCCACAGCTGTTCTTCTCAACCCTGTTGATACTTTGTGGCAAGATGAGTTCGCTAAAGAAAATAGCCAGAGCATGTGGGGTGGTGGGAATAAAACTAGAGCTCTCTTCCTCTGATCCCCAAGTCATGTTTCTCCTACAGAGCTTCCTTCATACATCTTGGAAAACTTTAGATGCCAAAGACACACTATTAGAAAGTTTGGGAAGAGAAAAGAAAAACAGGCAACAAAAACCCTGGAATTAAAAACAACTCTTTAGACAGTCCTTAAATGTCAACCTAAACATTAAAAAACTGAATTTGTACAAATTTCATGTGCAAGTGCATGCATAAGTAAAATTATTTGACTTAGTTAACTAGTCTAAAATGTTAATGCTAGCCAGATGACTATCTGATAAGAAGAATCTATCATCAACAGGAGCATATTAATGTTGCTATAAAACTTGAAATCTCCTGAAATTCTCTACTTTTATTGCAATAACAGAGCTTGAAGAATTTCATTTTCTGTGATGGTTCATCTCCACAGACCCTGGTTATTGAACTAAGGAAAGTAATCACTAGTAGCAACATAGACATGTTCATTGTCCAATTGATTCATAGCTCTTTCTCTTAACCATGAAAACCTAGCATCTGATCTCTCCCCCAACCGCCCGAAAATAATTAAAAAAGTTCTCTGGGCATTAAAATCTATGCCTAAATGTCATTGTAATTTGTGTCACTATTATTTTATTCCCCATTTTTCTTCAGGTAACACACACACACACACACACACACACACACACACACACACATCAAATTGTAGTTTCAGTTTTGCCCAGGTATTTTGACCCCAAAGAGATTATCGTGAATAATTTTAAAATTATAATTACATTATAGTTAGGCAGGGACAGTATCATTCCCCCTTTTATATCTCCTCTTTAAAAAGTTTAAAGATCCAGAAATGGGTTCATGGCTGTGAATATGGAAATAGCTATACATAATGTTTAAAGTGTTAAATTTGAGCTGAAAGTGAGTTCTTTTGCAAGCAGTGAAAAGCCAGGGGATCATTTCATTGTCCTGACCCAGCAGCCACCAGATGCTTAGAATTCCACGTATTTTAAGGACAAACTATTCAATGACTCTTTTGACACCCAAAGTATGCCAATAATTCAATGTATTAGTTGGATGCAAGTTTTATACAATAAGGTATGGAGAGCAAACTGTGACGGGGAGCGCCAGCGTGAATGGAGCTCTATCTTTGACAGAGCCCATTGTGGAACTCCAGCCTGAACCTCCGACCCTGTACTTTGCGGGGATACAATGGCCTTTGATATGAGATGGTGGGAAACGGACTTAGAAACTCATTTCACATTCAGTTGCAATTCATCAGTTTGGCCAGGACTTTTAGCAGCTTTAATGACCACAGCAATTGATGGTTAAATCAATTTGTGCCGGTGACAGCATGGCTGGCCTCTAGACTGTAACAATCCAGGCTTGCACCAGGCAGAAAAGACTCTGTTATTCAGATGTGCACAGCTCCTACTCAGTCCAGAGTGAGAACAAGGGGAAGGCCGTCTCTCACAGGGCAGGCCTGGAGAATGCACACATTCACGCCAGTGGACTACACAATGCCGGGGTTTCTTTCTAAAGTGGTGCCGTAGATTTTTTTTAAGTATTGTTGCAAGTAAAAATATACAGTAGAAGACAAAGATTTCTAATATTTAACCATATCCTAAGAGAAAGTAGCAAACCAAAAAGAATTTAACCTTTGTTCCCCTGACCAAAATGGGTGGTCCTATTCCCACCACTGCCAGACATCCCCTGCCCCCATAAAAAATAGAAAAAAAGGAAAACCAACCAGAGATTATGACAGAGGAGGTTTATGTTTGGGGGGGAGAGGGGAGTAAAATAGGAATTTAAAAAACAACACCGCATTCTGTGTCAAAAAGAAAGAAATATTGCTCCCCCTTCTGTTTATCCAAGGAATTTTTATTCAGAACAGAAGATCTATCTTTTGAATTTTTTAAATATAAATGTTTATAATGGAAAAAATAATGGCAGTGTCGGCATGGTAGGACAGCCAGTATAGCTTATGTGATTTATTTATAATAAAAATGTTAAATTAATAAATACTTCTCTGAGCCCACTTTTTCATGTTTGAGAAATTTATAAGCAAAATTGACATTTTAAAGATGAGGTAAGGACAAAGTCAGTTCATACCAACAAAACAGTTTGCCAGCACAGTGTTAGAATGACTAATTAAATCAGACACAATACAAGTCTGCATAAAATGTGTTACTTAAGGCATTTAATTCTAAGTTCAAGTAATTGGGAATGCCAATATATTATTTAAACATCTGAATTACAGTGGCTAAAATAACCTAAAGTCCACTGATATACTTTAATACACTTCTGAAATGTGAGAGGTAATTAGATAACTGTTTAGGATTTCTTTAAATGAGCATTAATGCCACAGTGTTTGTTTGCAAAACAGAAATTATCTCCAAAAGTACAGGAATAATATATGCATTGCATTAAATTCAGGATTTAATGAAACTGACCACAAGGATGGGCTCTCTATAATCTTAAGTTATCTTTTATACCCTATTAAAAGTCAGACCAAATAATACAATGTATTTTTTAATCTATGGTGGAAAAGGGAAAAGGGGTCTCTTTTAGAACATGGGTAGGTCCATGGGAAATGGATTGCACAAAACATGCAGCTATAGCACTGTGTAAAAAATGTAAACAACATTTTCCACCAGATTTGTCTAAACATTGAAAGAATATTGAGGTTGTACAGAGGAGGTCTTGGCACTGAGTCCAGAAGCTGTACTTGGTAACTGAGGAGGGGGAAGAAAAGGAGGCGAGTTTCCATGACAACACTGGTGCGGAAAGCAAATGAAACAAGCATGCATCTTCCCAAGGGAGGAAGAGAATATGGAAACTGGAAATGAAGGGGGAAGGGCAGTGGCGGCTTCTGAAAGGCTGGTTTATGCTGAATAAGTGTTCGGTGTAAAACTGTGATGTGATCCATGTAAGAGTGTGTGTTCTGAGAGAGCTGGCATCCTCTTATAATGTACTGCTTCAGTGATTAAAGATCACTTTGCCTGGGAATATATATTTGTCTTTCCATTTCCAGTTTGAATATATAAAGACACTGAATTCATCTTGATGCAAACATTGCCTTCTGCCTTCACAATAAAATGACATGAGGTGACTCGACTAGACCTTTGTATGTCATTTTCTTTAGCATTTTACCTGGGAATCAAGTTTATATGGAAAAGGGGCTTTTATTTCCTTCTCTTAGCATTCAAGGGCAGGTAGATGTGGTTTCTCATACTTTTGCCTAAGAAACTCTAAGTCACAATCCTGACAACAGTGTTTCACGTGTCACAAGGCAGTATTTTATTCCTAAGGAATAAAACTTTATAAAAGCTCTGTTTTTCATCTGATTACAATGATCACTATTAATATTTTCATCTCATTATAAATGGCTCGGTGTAAGGATTAAAACAGCAATGGCACCAAGAAGAGGTGACAGATGGAAAGCTAACTCTCCTCCATGCTCTGGAAACACACACACTACCACCGAAGAAACTCTTTCATCAGAGGTCAGGTAATATTGCAAATTGGCACTGAGTACAAGTGCCCTGATAAAATATGTGCTCAATACTAGTAACACAGGAGTTACCAGTACATTTACATCATCACCTGATGGTTTTACCAATAAAAGTCTGGATCAGAATAGAGGCTGGTCCATAAACTCTGTGAGGGCAGTGACTGTCTACCTTTGCACATAATATTCCCAGCATACCTCACCCCCACAGCCTACATATAGCATATGTTCAATGCATATTTGTTGACAATTGAAAGAATAAGGTAAACCATTTTTCAAAATGGTGAGACACACCCTGGCCTGTGTGGCTCAGCTGGTTGAGCATCGTCTCTGCATTGAATGGTTAGATTCCCCATCAGGGCACATGTCTGGGTTGGGGGCTCAATCTCAGTGGGGGACGTGCAGGAGCTGATCAGTGTTTTGCTCTCACATTGATGTTTTTCTCTCCCTCTCCCCACTGTCTCTCTAAAAATCAATAAAAATATATATTTTTTAAATTATGAGACACAACTTGTAAATGCACAGAAAAGAAATAAACCTTGATTCACCTCCAATATAATAGGCAGCGTGCTCTTGTTATCTTATTTAATACTCACCTATACCTGGAAAGGTTGGTATTATCATCCTTATTTTACACATGAAAAAGGAGACTTGCTGGCAGACTCAGGTGCTTTCCCAGATTTAGACCATTGACAAAGTTGAAACTCAAATCCAGTCCTAAGTAAATAATGCCACTCATGATCTTTGAATTTTTTC
Organism: Myotis daubentonii; assembly: GCF_963259705.1. NCBI lineage: Eukaryota > Metazoa > Chordata > Mammalia > Chiroptera > Vespertilionidae > Myotis > Myotis daubentonii. Next base: position 35,855,534 of record NC_081845.1, read on the forward strand.
ATACTGCTTATTTTACTAGATAGTGCTGACTAACTCCCACTTTGGTCTAATCAGAAAATAGAGTATGCCAGTGTGCCAAGTATACTCCTCCTCCTTCTCCTCCTTGGGGCCTCTCTGAAAGCCCAGGGAACAATGCTTCAGATCTCCCATCAGCCCTGCCCTTAGAAATCAGTAGAGGCCAGGACCCAAAAATCCAAAGTTGAAGTAACCAACTATAATTCTCAGTACTTTGTATATAAGCAGGGTTAGAGTTCTGGAGAAATAAAAATATTTGAAACCTTAAGTTTTAATGCAATCTTGGCACAGCCCACATTTCTGTCTACTCCAATATGCTATTTTATACATAGTATGATTCACTCTTTGCCTAGACTGAGCCCCTCTGAACGAGCAAAGCTTTACCCAGATTCATCTCAACCTGTTCCCTTTCTCATCCTCCCTCTATCAACCTTATTTAAAAAATTAGTTCCAGTGAATCCAATGGAATCTAATTTCCAATATAAATATATTTTATTATAAACTTAGTCTCTTCACAGCATAATCTCGCCACTACATCTTCATGATTTTCTCTTTCCTCTGAAAAAAAAAATAAGCTGTTTATTATTCTTCTCCCTGTATTTCAAGAGCCGAAACACTCCCAAGTTCCCACCAACATTTTCAGACCATTATTCTTTCACCAGTGTTTAAAAAAGGTAGGATACACCTTTATTTATGTGCCCATATAGTATGAGCAGAGATAACGTGACAGGCACTGTCTGAAGACATTGGTATATTTTCCATGAATTTCAGTTCAACTCCATAAAGTAGTGATTTTTGTCCCCATATAACATTTCTTTGAAAGTAAGTTTTAGTAGGTTAAATACATGACTCAGCTTTTGGAGTGGGGATTAAACCTCCAATCCAGGCTCTCTTCACAGCATCATAGATCCTCTCTACCTTTTCACTGTCTATCTCCATGCAACTTCCACAGTCCCTAAGGACTCTTATGATCGGCTCATAGTTTTCCTCTTAATTGCCAATATCGTGGGCCATGCTCATGTCCACCTTGATCATACATCTTAGTACAACTCTAACCTCTGTCCTGATCATCTTTTTGTGTGCGTCAGAAACCCACTCTTATGGGCTTACCCCACCCAGTTTCTCAAAATGTGTCCTACAGACCTTTGATGATCACAAATGATGTCAGCAAACACCTGGCAGTTTAAAGCAAAAAATAATAAAACCTTTTTGTTTACTTTTATTTCACAAATCTTATTCATTTAGTCCATAAATATTCCTTATGCATAAACTAATTGCCAGTCGCTATTATAGGCAACAAAGATACAGCAATGAACAAGACAGACAAGTTCCTGTTCTCATAAGACTCGTGAGTTTGAGTAGAAAAAGAGAGTAGAAAAACTTTTAACAGAAAGAAGTAAGACATTATCATGCAGTCACTTGTAACCAATATCCATTCAACAAATATTTCTTGAGTTCCTGCTTTCTTTTAGTCACTGTTGTACACAGAGGAAATCAAGCAATAATCCTAAAATGATAAAGCCAGAGAAATATTTACCCCAGGGAAAGAAAATGGTATGAAGCTTATCATTTGATTTTAGCCATGGTTGATCCATGACCTTGGCTTCAATATATTGAAAGAACTTATTCCATATCATTGCCAAGGTGTCTGGGATTGAAACATACAAGTGTTCATATAATCATCTGTTCTGTTTTGTGTGTATAATGGTGTTTGCTCTTGTGTTCAACTAAGAACTCCTTGGAAGCATGAGTTTCATTGGCCATAAAGTTGGATAAGCCTAGAGTTTCTTATCTACTGAAAAAGGTGGTTTTTGTTCATTTGTTTTCTCCAGAATTATCAATGCCTTTATTCTCTTGGAGATATCTTTTTGGTAGTGGTGGTGATGGTGGGTGAGAAATCATCTATCTATATGTATAAAAGTTTAAGCGATTGTTACGACCGGTCGACCAAATGACCGGTCGACCAGTCACTATGATGTGCACTGACCACCAGGGGACAGATGCTCAACACAGGAGCTTCCCCCTGGTGGCCAGTACACTTCCACAGCCAACCTCCCATAGCCAGCCAACCTTCCGCAGTGCCTCCCCCCGAACTGGGCAAGATGATCCTGATTGGCCTTGATCGCTGGCCAGGCTGAGGGACCCCACCTGTGCACGAATTCATGCACCAGGCCTCTAGTAAGTAAATAATAATAAATAAATGTATTTCAGAGTATAGGGCATGAAGAAATTTAACATGCATAGTAATGTGATAGAAGTGAGAGTTAGGATTTGAGATCCGGGAGGAAGATAATAAATATGGTGCTGGAAGAAGGCCCTTCAGAAAGAGGAGATTTGCAAGGTGAAGAATAAGAAGTGCCAGATATTCTATGATGTTTTGCATAATCATCATGAGTTTCAAGGGTGCACATATGCAACAACAACAGAAACAGTCAGTAGGTTTTATCTAACATTCAAGTTTAAAGTCTTATCTAAGATATTGTTTCAGAACCTACCTGGTTTTGTTTGCAGTGCTACTATCCTATAACATATTTCAAATTCAGAAAATAAATGTATCAATGACTCAAAATTTGTTCATTGAGGCATAAAAGTGGCAGAAATAATCAACAAATTACTGTAACAAAGAAAGTCATAGTGAGCCAAACTCCAGGATAACATCTGATGTGAGCCTTTATGTGCAAGGCAAGTGAATCTGCAAGTGTAACCATTTCACACAGAGAAAGATAAAATGAGAATAGACTACATGATAATGAGTATCTGAAAATTCAATTGTATTGAACCAGTGACCAATTAGTCTCAGTGCATTTTCTGTTGAAAGTATATTAAATAATGGTACAAAGCCATAAAAGCTTTTTATATTTTTCTCAAAAAGCACAGTGACTTCTCTGATAAGCCAACTGAGTTTTTCTAGAATGTGGAACAAATAATGGTTTGCAGTATAGAATTGATAAGCTTGCTTACCAAAAGCAGAGAAGAAATTAAAACAACAGAGGTAAAATTCAAAGTCATATGCCTCATAATACAAATAGGTATTAATACATACTATTGCTGAGAAGTTTATAAGACAGTCAACAGTCAGTGGTGTGTGTGTGTGTGTGTGTGTGTGTGTGTGTGTGTGTGTGTGTGTTGCAAAGAAAGCAAAATAAGTTGCATACCAAATATACTAGTGTATTCTGTATAACATGAATGGTGTATCATTTAGAAGAACAGTTGTTGCTATATTTGTGTACTAACCGATCATTTGATTTAGAGTTCTACAAATGGCACTAACATGTAAAGCCTGAATTAGGTCCTAGTATGTGTGGGATACATATGAGGGGAAAGTGCGAGGTGATTATTTGTTCTATTTATTGCTGAAAACATGAAGACAAAGATGTGATTTTTAGCAAGTACTGATTACTTTTCAAACAAGATATAGTCTGACAAAGTTCATATAGATCAATGCTGACAAATACCAACTATATGTGTGGCAACAGGCTATGTTGCCACACAAATAAAACTAATTGCACCTGCATATCAATCAATACACATCTTCACTGACAGAGAACTCTTGATAATGAACACCATTTCTCCGGAAGTAGATTCAGTATTGAAAGAAACACGAAACTTTGTGCACATAAATATGAATATCTAGCACAACTTGACAGTTATCAAATAATCATTTCCATGGTGCAAACTCATGTTTGTATGTATAGGACTAACTTAATACAAATAAAGAGTAAGAAGAGAAAACTGTTGAGTGTGGTTGCTAATCTTATGTATTAAGCTATCTACAGCTGAGCTTGATACCAAACTTTGGTGAAAAGTTAGGACAATTCTCTTATGTAAGCAATGATCGTTATTTTTAACACATTAAAATATTTTTTATCTTTTATGCTGTGATAATTTTTCTACACATTTCAAAATATTGGTCTGTTATGCTCCATGTATCCATTAAGTAACTTACATTTTATAAAGCTCTGTTTTGAATCTATAACTACACAACCGCTTAAACAGCACCATCCAATAGAAATATAATGCAAGCCATAAATGTAGTTTTAATTTTTATAGTAGCCATGTTAAAAAAGAAAAAGTAACAGGTGAAGTTAATCTGAATTACATATTTATTTAACTAAATATTTTTCCAAATTATCATTTCAACAAGGAATAAATATTTAAAATATTGTAAAATATGAAGATATTTTTCATTTCTCTTTTCATTTTAAGTGTTCAAAATCTGGACCATATTGTACACTTAAAGCACATCTCAGTTGGACTGCATGTGACTGGTGGCTACTATATTGGACTATAGTCCTGAGCACTTAACCTTAACAATCACATTCTTTTATCTTAACCTTTTATCCATTCACTTTTTCCAATATTTTTCTCTCATTTCAATTTAAACCCTAAAGAGACTCTATGCTTTGCTCCCCTTCTTGGAGTTTAGCAATTCCCTCTGCCCTATGTTAGGGAAGCGGTGGTTTGCTCTCTAACCAGTGTGCTTCACCTGCTAGACCATTCTACAGTGATGGATCAGTTTAAGCACTCACTTCCCCACCCCCCAGAACCATGAGCACTACTGAAGAAAGAATATAGTCATGTTGATGAGTGCCATCTCACATTTATCCCTTTTACCCTCAGCTGAGTTCATAGAATGAGCAAAATTTGGGGATATAAAATTTAGTGAGTCCAATGCCCCACAGCTGGTCTTAATAACAAAGCTGCAGGGTGGAAATAACATGCACTGAGCTACACTGCACCAGACCAACTGTGTTTTATGATCCCAGGACCGGTTTTCCCACAGCATATCTTCCCACAGCTAATGGCTTACATGACTTGAAACCCTTCCCCCACTCCTGCAGACCTTGCTGTGTTGGAATGTTGAGGTTTCTAATGTTAATCTTAACCACATTCTCTCTTCTGTGTGTTGCCCTGGGATGGCTCAAAGCAGATGAATATGTAAAACTATAACATTTTTGAGAAATAAAACTCACTTTTCTTGGGTCAACATACTGAAAAGTATTTATTTCTTGTATATCACATTATTCTGTCTTAAGCTAGCAAGATGCCTTGTCATATATTCAAATATCTTAGTAATATCACATGAATGGTTTCCCCTGACCATTGAGCTCCTCTGTTGCAATATCAGACATTCCATCATTCCATATATTTGATTCTTCATTACTTATTAATTTATCTAATTTCCTTCATAAATGACAATTATATGGCTTTATACCTAGTTTATTACCTGGAGACAGAATTAATAATACTATATTTCACTCTAATATTCCTTACATAACAATTGTCACTGCACAAATAATTTTCATACTTGTAACAAACATTTGTTGAAACAGGCACTTTTCTAAGAATTTTATTTACATTAATTTTATTCAATATTCACAACTACATTGCAAAGTAGAAAGCATTATTTTCTCCATTTTAAGAGTAGGAAACTGAAGCACTTAGATATTAATTAATTTGAAACTTACACAGTTAGCAGTTAATGGAGCTATGATTCACACCCAGGAGTTCCAGTGGCACAGCCTGCATCACTACCCTTTCTGAGATATAGGTTCATTAGTACATACCTTCATAGCTATAATGATTTTTACCTACATTTTAAAAAAAATAAATAATTTCATACTTACAGGAAAGTTACAAAAATAGTATAAGTAATTTTCATATTACCTGCACCAAAACTCTCATGGCATAATTAATAAAAGCAGAAAGTTAATATTAATACAATATTAATTGAATTAATATAGTTTTCATCTTCAAATATTTTTCAAATTTTGCCAATTATAACACTAACGTCCATTTTCTGACCCATGATCCAATTCCAGGCTAAATAGTACATATAATTGTCATCTTTTCTTAGTCACCTTCATCTGGAACAGTTCTTCAACCTTTCATTGTTTTTTATGACCTTGACACTTTGACCTCATTATTTTGTTGACTTCCCATTTGAGTATCCAAAATAATCTTGAGGCTTGGGAAACCTGAACATTAACCAGTGGGAAGTCCTCCCAACATCACACAAAGGCCCAGCATGGATGTACATCTAACCCTGTTCTGATGGGATATAAGACCGGCCTCTCCGGGAGAATCCATGGGTTGCATCTTTGAGGTGACTGGGATGAGTTGCTGTCTCTCCACTCGATGCCCTTTCCTCACCAGGGCTCCTTTCTCTGTGCACTCTTGGTTTGTAATGAATTAGAGAAATATTTCATTCTGCTATGCAATCTGCATGAATGTGATCGCTTAAGCATTTTCTGCCCTGAGACAATTACATTGAGAGGCATATGAAGGAATTTAGTTTGTTTTCTAATATATGTTCCTCATGAGCATTCTTAGCTAATTGACTCCAGATGAATTCCCTGCATAAATAAAAACTATAACTGCCACATTTCTATTGTGATATTGGTATGATAGACAATGTCTCTGTGTTTTGTAAGTTAAGTTAAATGCAATTATTTGCCAGTTTCAGGTTATTGCCTATTTTTATTTCCTAGATTATCAAGGCAAAATTATCATGTTACTTAGACTAATCCTTGGGTCACCTATAATTATCACAGTACAATATCTCAGTGGACATTCTAAACACTGCACGTAACAACAAGGGGAAGGTGTGAAGAAAGAGCATTTGTTAAATGTTATGTAACTTGGGTAATATCCATAAAATTGTATGTATATTATATATACATCTATATATGCATTTAAAATTGGTGGGGGCTGGGGAGTGAGGGCTTTCTCATAAAGCTCAATGAAAACATATCTTGTTTTTACCACTATGACCACTCTCAGTTTACACTGCCCCTTCTCAGACTTGATCATGGAAGTTGTTGTTCATTGATCAATGTGCTTGACTCCATACTGTCCACACTGACAGGTAAGACTACATAAACTAATACCTTGTAAAGCTATAGCAGTTCTCATATTTATTGGTCTTAGGACCCTTTCATACTCTTAAAATTTATTAAGACTTCCAATGATCTTTTGTTTAAGTGGATTATATCACTAGTTACATATTTAAAGTTGAAACAAAATATTTAAAATATTTATTTGTCAATTCACTTAAAATAATAATAAGCCAAGACAAATTACATCTTTATTTTATTGTGAAAATAATTTTGACCTCACAGACCCCCTGAAATGGTCTCAGAGAACCCATGGATTCTAAGATCATGTTTGTAAAATAGCTATATAATAGACATTTCCTCAAAACACAGTCTTTTTATTTGTAGAATTGTCAAATCTTAGGAGTTATTTAATAGCTGTTTCTGATATATATCTTCTAGAAATCACCTTCTATTCACCACCACCACCAACCTCAGACATTTTAAAAACTTGATTGAGTTGGTAAAGTCTAGGCCTTTGCTCCCAAATATTACTCTCTGCCAGAAATAGTAACTGTTTACAAGTTTCAAATTGATTGACATGCCTGCAGACGAATCACTCACAATTATTAAATGTTTTTAAAGTTTTTCACTTTTCTGCCAATGTGCTCAGAGTCTAATTGGTAAATATATTAATTAGAATTCTAGTTACAAATTACATTAACCCAGCTCAAGTTATCTTAAGAAAATAATAAAGTTTATTGGGTGGATACTGGGTGAATTTACTGAAGAAATAAATGCAGAAATTAAAACAGTTTAATGGACTTTGAGGATTGCAATGAAAGATTCAAACACTGAAGGATCTCTCTCTCTCTCTCTCTTCCTCTGTATGTGAGCACGGACATGCACACCCAATCTTGGCTGCACACTGCTTGTCTGCTCTATTCTCCTCGCTCTATTCTCCGAGGCTTCTTATTTTTACCAGAGAACATAGCCACCAGCAGCTCTGAGTTGCAATCCTTACATCTCCAGCAATGAGGTTTTTTCTCCAGCACAAAGAGGAAAGGCCCCTCTTGGGACATGGTACATCCACCCTTTTAAGCAAAATGAAGCTAGGAGGTGAGGAACCCAACTCAGACAAGTGTAAGTCACATATCCACCCCTAAAATGGGAACAAGAAGGAAGGAGTCCAGGAGAGCCACCACCAAAACTACTTGATTGGAATCAAGGAGGAGAAGGTTCTGAAGGGAAGATGAGAGCTATTTCCTGAAGAATGGGGATAAATGATGCTTTTCAATGAAAACAAAATACAATCAACTATAGATAGCTTTTTATTACAACTATTGATTTGAAATTAATTACTGTATGTATGTCTTGGATTTAATTAACCATTCAGTTCTGTTAACTTTTATTTTTCTGAAAATAATGAATATCTTTCCTTCACTCACCATTTCATGTTTACTATCCTAGTACAGTCCTTCAATATTCAACCCATTCAGACTTCCCTCAATATTCAATCCCTTCAGACTTCCCCAGATGGCCAATGGACTGACTCCTCTTCATTCCATTTCCTAATGCGTCACTTTCACACAAACTCTGCCCTAGTCAAAGCCTGCCCCACAAATAACTTTCTGACAAGTTTCATAGTTCTCACATTTCTCCTCACCTGGAATGCCTCTCCCTTATCAACCTCTGCTTTCAATGCTGAACCTTTCCTTTACTTCCATCTATCAAGTCCCAGTCCCCTATAAAACATTTCCAATTTAGTCAGCTCTTAGGAGGGTACCTCTCCTCTTGCTAGCACATACAATCAGCACATTATATAAATACTATTTCAATTCTTGTGCATTAGACCAGCTGCCTGAGGAAAGGTATAATAGTTGTCATAATTTGTATCTGCTGCTGTTTCTGCTAAGTTTATAGCTCTTCAAGCTCTTATTAATTCTGAGTTTATTCTCCTCATATTTTTCTTGATTTTTTATCTGCCTTACGTATTTCAATTTTATTGCTCAAAGTTTTCTCACACTATTTCAATGAAATATTTCCTAATCCATGCACTGCCTTAGTAAAATGTGGATAGCTGAATATAATTCCAATGCAAAGCTTTTAAATAACATTTTCATTATCTGGATGATGTGTGGCTTTGCCTTACTAAAATACATTACTAAGAGTACAACCCTAATATAGTGAGTGAACAAAATATATTTAGTAAGGAAAATAATTTGAGGATTAAACAAATGGAAATATGCAGTAGTGAAATGTTATTTTATAGATCTGAATTTATTTCAGAACTAAGACTAAGAGGAAAATGAGATAATCATTAAATGAAAAAAATATCTCAATTGTGAGGGAAGGTAAGAGAGAATCTGAAGTGGTCAGAAAAAAAAGGTAAAAAGGATTGTAAACCATCACCTGAAGGCAGCCTCTGTGATGTATCTTCTTTAAACTGTGTAACTTAATGGCTCTTTCTTATTTGAACCTTCCTACATATCAGAGTAGCTTCTGGGCGCTACATGTAAAATGAAAGGTAAATAACCAGAGGAAATAAAGCCTCATGGATTCTATGGTTTGAACCCTTGTGCATACAGTTCTGATGAGTATAGTAACTAGCCTGGCATTGACACAGCCTTACAATTTCCCAGTATTTATATGGTTTTCTCTGTGACATTGATGTAGGTATATTCAAAATCCTACCAATAGGATGGGTGTTGAGTATATTGCATGTTGGATCCTCAAAAACAAGACCTCCTAATACTCAGCCAAGCACACCAGGTATTTTTCTCTTCCCTTTTCAGTCACCACACCAAACCAACCCTACCAATATACAGGGCAGGCAAAATCATTAACTTTATTTTGCTTTTTGTAATTATTTCCTCTGCCATAGGAAACCAGGACAACGTCTTGGTATTATGTGTTTGTGGTCTCTTTTTTGAAGCAGAAAGCAGATGACACTCCAGCTCATGTGGAATTGTAATATGACCTTATTCAGAGCCGTAACAGCATTTAGATCATTTAAGTCAAGTACCTGTCCAGAACTTGCCTCCAATAATAATCGCTGCTCTGGGGAGTATTTTTTTTAGATGGGGAAATCAATCCATTATGCCTATTATTTCAAATAGCTCTCATTGTTATGAATAAATTTGAAAAAGAGAAAAAGAAATCCTCTCCTGAAAGATCTTAAAAGAATACCACACTCTGCTAATTTAGAATGCTGTGGTGTAATATGTGATTATAGATTTATGAAATATGTGGTCTACAAAGGTGACAGTGTGAAGAGACCCTCGGTATACAACAGTGTTAGGTGCATTTAAAATAATGTTTTATTGGAGTACAGTTCTTGTTGAAACATGTGACTACCCTGTTGCCAGTGGAAGAAAAAATAGAAAGAAAAAAAATGTCAGATACTGGTTGCTATGGCAGCAAGTGCAAAGAGTGAGTCTGAATTCTGTCAAGGTAATGAATTTAGCATCCACAGGAAAAGAAATGGATTTCCTGTCACACACTGTAAATCCACCACAGGAAATGAACACAGTGTAGACATTTTGGAATGTCTAAAACCCATTTAAGATGTGCAAAAGTGGTAGAGAGAGTGCATCAGATTACCTCAAGGGGCTCACTCCTTCTCCATCAGTGTGCTTTCATCCATATCTGTCATAAGGAGGAGGACAGAGCATTCAGTAAGAATCTGGCAGTTTGTACTCAGCAGGCCCCAAAGTGACAATGACAAGGCCAGAGTTTTTCCTCTGGGCCTCATGGCTGTTCTGTGCTGCTGAAAGCCTTCTATCTGGGAATGCTCTTCAGAAGGGTGTTTCAGTCCTTTCTTGACTCTTGCTGATTCTCTAGTTTTTATGCCTGTATATTTACAAGATGTGAGGGCTTCTCTGGCCTACTCTTAGGCTCTCTGCTGTCCTTTATGAAAGTTGTATTATGTTGGCATTGAATAAGCCATTTTCAAATGTGTATGACTATAAATGCGGTATCTTTTTGGGCTAAGGAATAGACATAATATTAATTTAGGGAGTGCCAAAGATTCAAAGATTCAAGAATAAGTTCTCTTTACTCACTCTCATCAATACAATACTAACTACCTAACTAGGATTATACATTATACTTAGCAATGACATTGAGATGATTTAATATGGGTGCTGCAATAGACCTCTCAGAAATTTAATACTAAATATTTTTTTATTGGTGCCCCTGCCTGATGTGAGTAAAGCAGCCCCTGTGTCTTGTAATTTTGTTGCCTGGAGCACTTGACCCCCACATTTGACCTGGAGGGGAACAAAGAAGTCTGAAGGAGTAGCATGTGTTCCATCCAAACACATATCATTGGCCAGAAAACAGTCCCAAGGCAACTAGGACTGCAGGGAATCGTGGAAATCATAGGTGAACATGAGTAGTTTCTACAACTATACTTTTCTAATAGACACTTTCATGAACAGTGTCATCTATTTTGAAAATTTAAGTGAACATTGCTATTGATGGAGAAATACAAATCAAACTTGGGTAAAATGGCAGAGTGGCTGCAAAATCTACATGATAAATGAATGACCTTTAATTTGTGGGTGCTTTGAGCCTCATTCTGTCAACATTATTACTTCTCTGTGATTTACTTATGCCCCACCTGTTTGTTGTTGTTGTTGTTGTTTTTGCTAAAATATGAGTGCATACAATAATCTTTAAATTTTATTAGAGAAATATTTCTGTGTTAATCAGAATTTTAGTAAGGAATAAGAAACAAGGATAATGATGATGGCCCTTCTTTATACTTTCAGACAAAATTAAAAACTCTTGTATTCTTAGGAGCCTATTGCCCACCTTTGAAGTATTTTTATACTTAGTCTTCAAAGGAATCCGCATGAATGTGCTATTATCACAAAATATCTTCATGTCGCTTAGCAGTCCAGTAACAGCATCCTGATGTCAGAAAAATGATAATGAAGTGCCTTCTCATCATTGTTATTTCTATTATCTCCGGGGAAAGTTAGTGTAGTCAGAATAAAACAGCATCAAAGCAAATACTATGCCATTGTTTATATCTGTATACTCAGTAAGCAGTAAAGACTAAAGTAAGGCAGAAAGTAAGTATGAGTTATCTAAGTCCATTTAGATGGAAAGCAAAGAAACAGAATTCCTAAGTATAAACTTGGCTGAACCCATTTGAAAGCCAAACTTGCCTATTGCTTTAGAAATTAATGGACTGCAGATGTTACTATATTTTAACAGCACATTGTACCCAGATCAGAGACTATGCATGGTCCCAGTAGGACAGATGTTTTGTGCAGTCAGTGGAAAATTCAATCAAATAAGCTGTAATTGCAAAAGTAATTAAAGTTTATTACTTACAATAAATACACTCAGAAAACTTCAATAGTTAAGGAAAAGCAACATCAGAAAAAATTAAGAATGAAAGAATTTGATCGCTAGGGAGAGGCAAATAATTCTCTTTCAGTCCAGAGATAAGAAAATATTTGCAAAGAAGTAATAACAGTTAAGTTAAAATATTCAGAGATGTTTCTTATAATAAATACTTGAGTTGACAAAATTATGGGGCAAAGAATATCATCAAACACAACTGATGACAGATTTGGATATATAATAAATTTCAAATAGTTACATAATTTCAAAATTGTACCATTGGGAATATTACATAAGAGGTTAAAATATGTTAGATCTTGCCAGTTTTCTTCAAACTTGATATCTGTTTTTTTAGAATAATTCTGAGGAGTGTTTGGGGATCTTTTGTCCTCAAAAGTTCAGTAAGGTATCACCAAATATGCATTTTGTAATGTGTCACAATAGATAGAATTTAAAATTTACTTTTTGTATACCTAACACTGTGCTAAGAACTTTATATCAGTCCTGAGAGATACATTCTGTTATTACCTGTTTCACAGATTAAAATAATGGGATTTAGAGAGGTTAAATAACATTCAAACATCACACATTAAGTGGAAAAGTTGTGATGACAAACTAGGCAGTTATACTCTTAAATATTTCATTATATCACTTCAGAAAGTTGGGATTCTTATGCATTTTAACACTGCCCTTTTCCAGTAGTCACGTGAAGGAACTACATTTTTTTTAAATCAAAGTTTATTCATGAATATCTTAAAATCTTTCTTAAACCCATTTACATTTTCAGCCTACAGTGATTGTTATATAAAACTAGGGCCCAGCGCAGGCAATTGTGTGCAAGTATGGTCCCTAGGCCTAGTCTGGGATCAGGGCCATCTTCCCTGGATGCCAGCAGCTGGCCCTGCCCCTACCGCCACCCACCCAGGTTCCAAGTTTGCCATCGGGAAATCGGAGCCTGAGGGCCAGAGGGGAGGGACCGAGAGGTTGGCTGTTCCCACCCACTTGCCAGGCCCAGCCCCTCCATGGTCGCCCTCTGTGTGGTGGGCAACCAGTGGGGCAGGGGCCTTGGCCTGGCGCTGCCCGCATCCCACGCCACCCACCCCAGTTCCCCATCCGGTGATGGGAGCCTGCCAACTGAGAAAAGGGACCAAGAGGTGGTCAGTACACCTCATAGTGACTGGTTGAGCAGTGGTTCTGGTCATTCTGCCCTTATGGTCGCTGGGCTTTTATTATATGGGATATAGGATATCTCATTTGATACTACTAATATTTCAAGTTTCAGGATTCAGAGAACCTCTTCTGGATTTGATGCATTAAGGATCTTGCTCACATTTTTCATAAATTAAAACTTTTTAGGTTTGTCATCATTTACTCTTGTGTTAGCTTTGAATTATTTTCAATAGGCCTTATTTTCTTCTCATTGGCACTAACATGGAACCCATTTACCCACTTTATGAATCTATTATCATTCTTCAAATTATTCTCCTTGATGTTATAGTTTCTTTATCCTGTAAGACATATCAAATTAGAATTACAAAAATTATTTAACTTTTAGGAAGGCCAGGCTAAAGTTTTCAGTTTTGTTTCTTTCCTGGTAATGCTTTCTAATCATAACGTATTCCCTGTTTCACAGATGAAAATAATGGGATTTAAATCCCATTAGAAAGTTCAAGAAATTGGTAGTTACTTCTTTCTAGAATCCTTTCTAGGTGTAATTTGTAATACATTCATCTTCAATTATTTTTTGCATTTGTAATAATGTCATATTTATTAATATAAAAGTTTTAAAGTTTTAAATTCTGTTATCTTAAATTTTTAAACTGCATTAATAGAAAGTTTTTAAATAGAAATTCTTGCTTTTGATGATATTATTGAATCTTCTTTTAGATTCATTTCTGCACATAGTAGCTTAGTAAATACAGAGAATGAGGTGTTTTCTTTCAATTACATTTTGCTAGAAATAATTTCCCCACTTTAGACGTAATTTACAACTAAAACAAGAGAATAAACAAAGTGCACGTTAAGACAAATAGCCTGAAAACAAACTTCCAAAACCATTCATATGTAAGTGTAGTTAATCCACTGCTTTCTAAATGGTGGGTCTTGGAAACATAATAGTAAGAGCCACAGGTCTATTGTTTGAAAAATGAGTAATAAAACAAGTTAAATAGCTTTTTATAACCCAGTTCTAAGTTTTTTAATTATGCTAAAGTTTGTTATGAATTTCCAAGAGAAAAACATAGTATGAACTATTTCCCAACAAAGAGTGAAATTGCTCTCAGTTCTAACACTCTGTAGAGCACACACTAAGAAATGCAGTAATAATCAGTATATTCCACAAACTACTATTGTAAACTAAAATGATTTCTACTTATACAGTGTCTAGCAGTGGGTATGTTAGGTGCCATTATTATTTAAGGATATATTCCAATTGCAATGACCCTGAAGATAGTCAGTACAGAAAGGGACATTGCTGGGAAGAAATGAAGCAGAGTAACAGGCAACACATCCTATTTACCATCAATATCACCCCTAAACTTAGTTAATTGGCTTTATTAACTTTTGTCTTTACCAACAACATTTAGCTACTTCCATTTTTCTGTAATATATGTTAACACAGACATAAGTAGTATGTGAAAAGGTTTTCCTTTCCATTCAAATTTTTTAGGTTCTTAAAGTACAGTGCTAGTAGTATCTATAACAAAACAAAACTAAAACACTGGCTCTCTTTAAACAGAATAAGTCTCCAACTGGCTCATTGATTTTTTTCTATCAACAGTTGTTTAGGTTTCCTAAGATTCTTTAAAAATCTACTGGGAAACTGGAGGGCGGCAGCTTAAAAATATATTATTCCCATATACATTATATCAAATTATTGAATTTGTATGAAATTTGTTTATACCATGTACCAAGCAAATAAATAAAAACATGAACAAATGTTCACCTATTGGTCACAATATGAAATGTGAAGGAAGTTAAGAAATGTAATTTATTTAAAAATGTCTTATATAATATTTCAAGACAGCAAGGTGAAACACCTTTTCTTGTCTCATGAGGTCTTAGTTACAACAAATATCATAAAACCCTCATGTAAAATTTGATGTACCTCCTTCAAATATTTTTGGGGAGTCCAAAGGAGAGAGATACATCCAGACTTAAGGTGGGATTTGAGCAGTCTCTGAGCAAATAGAAATAGAAATACACTCTGAGAGAGAACAGGTTGACAGCTGTCAAGAGGGGAGGGAGTTTTTCAGGCTGGGTGAAAAAGGTGAAGGGATTAAGCAAAATGAACAAACAAAAATTTTAATTAATTTTCTATTTCAGTATATATACATAGAAAATAATATAACAACCACTGCCCATGGAACCACCACTCATAATTTTAAAATATTATTAGTCTGAAACATTTGATGCTAATGTTTCTTCACTCAAAGAAATAAATTATTAAAACTAAGTTTATCTTTCCACAGTTTTATTCCCTACTCCTTCTTTCCCCAGAAAACCATTAACCAGAATTCATTCTGTGTGTGTGTGTGTGTGTGTGTGTGTGTCCAGGCATTTAAAAATAATCATACTACACATATATGTATTTATATAAAATTTTGTATTTTAAAATTTTACTTAAAGGATGTCATTGTTAAATATTTTTGTGTGGCTGGGATTTTTATTGACTATTATTTTATATCTAATCTATCCTTATTGATACGTAGACGTAGTTATTCATTTTAACATCAAGAGAATATTCAAATTGTATTTTAAATGTACTCTTTTAAGTTTCATTATTTTAAATAATTTTCCATATAAATGGCTTTTTTCTGCTTCCTGGTTACCACCCTTTTCTGGCCTTTCATCCCAACACATATACTCTCAGAACTTTTATTTTAGGTCTGTCAAACCCCAAATTTTGTTTGTCAATGTTCAGGAATCAGGCTTCCTGGTTTTAAGTGTTTAACAAGCTGAGATGCAGAGTGTGGACAGGAAATACCTCAAATTTTGTCAGGTCCCCTTTGGGTGCGGTAATTACATATAACTCAGAAACTTTTTGCAACTGAGTGTTAACACATGAAACTTCAGGGGCTGTGTTTGGAATATCATGTTGATTTTCCCAAAGGTTTAACAGTTAGTAGTCGAATGACAAGTTAGGAACAAAAACTAATAGGTAGGGTGTGTGAATCACTGACTGAACAGGGTGTTTCTATTAATAATGTGTTTCAGCTGTGTAATTTGGAACGCAAAGTGAATGGGAAGGGTGAGCTCATTAGCTCACTCAGAAAACTGAACTCTCATAAAGTTTCTCAGTTGAGTTGAGATTGTTTTGGATGAAAAAATGCTGCAGCCTCCCTGTCCCTAGTGTTCCCATTTCTTCCATTTCTGGATTTAATGAGTATTACATTATTTTCCTTCACACACACACACACACACACACACACACACACACACACACACATACACACACTGTGTATCAACATGCGCAAGCCACAAATCTGAATATTTAAAATAATATAAATCTATTTTTATGAGTCAGATTGTATTTGCTCCACATCTTGTGACAAATCTGACACTACCACCTCATTTATTCTTCAGATTGAACGTTAATCAATTGAAATAATTAAGTGCATGGGAAAAGGCAGCTCATAGTTTTCATCCCCTCCCCTCAAAATATCATGATTAACTTTAAAATTATCCAAAGGCTAAAGATTATATTTATGGAACTTTATATATCACAGAAATTTTATATTGCATAACTTATGTGAGTAAAACTGTTCCATCAGTGCTATAAAATAAAAGCAACAACAAAGGCAAAAATGATCCTTGTTCTCAGGGAGTTTACATTCTAATAAGTGAAATAACACAGTCAAAAATAAAAATAGCTCTGACTATGAAAAAGACTTAATATGGAAGAAGGGGAAGTTTTTCCCAGGAGGAAAGAAATGCAGTTGGAAGATCAGGAAGAGTTCTATCAATCTAACTTTCTGGAAGTGAGGCTCCAGGGACCAGGACAGGATAGGAGAGTTGGAATTCTAAAGCCTTAGTCCCCATCCTGGCTCCACCCTTACTGACTTGGATCATGCCAACACATAGTAGGTTGTATACATATTAATATTAACCCTGCATGTACACATCAACTTGGATAAAATTTATTGATTTACTCTATAGAATGCAGATCATCACAGTTACTCAGTCTTTGTTCCCCTCCCTCAAAAGGGAATAAGTGACAATTTATACAATTCTTGTGAGGATCAAATAAAAATAAGAGATGAGAAAGTGTATATAGTAATGGACCTCACACACAATGGACTAATGGATTGCAACTAGCCTGATGCTGAACTGGACTGGCTGTAACATGAAATGGAAACTCTGGACACCAGCTCTACTGAAACCCCAGCAACACTTCTATGACTGGAATGGAACTTTGAAAACCCAGGAATGTAATTTCATGAAAATAAAGCTTTCCACCATATCTCATCCTCCCGTTGGGAGCCCCTGGAAATGCTTATTTCAGCAGTACCCCAAGAACCCACTCCCATTAACAACAGAGAAAAACCACCCATGCTTTTCTCTGCTCTCACTTGTATAGAGATTAAAGGCAACACCCTATGAAGTAGCATCTAGTAAAACGTGCTACAGGCAGGAGACTGTCAATGACTGTTTTGGCTGATAGGGCGCAGAAGAGTCCTGCTGTGGAATGTATATTTTATCTAGTCTCTGAAGTCTTCAAAGGTCTTTCTGATGGCAGAACACTCATTTCTCTTATTTTTTCAAAAGGGCAAGAAGTAGAAAGATTTTGCCTCTGTTTTCAGAAGATTCAGGGACTTGATATTATTGTTCTCAAGGAATTCTGCTTGGTAGGACTATTGGGTGGGTTGAAAAATAACGATCGGCTCTATAACAATTATAACAAATTTCATACTGAATTAAGTGCCTCCTTAATTAAAACATGAGTTATAAGCTCTTCCTTACAACAGAATGACAATAAAATAGCAACTAATTAATGTAGATGGCACTAGAAAATTCTCAATGGCTTCTAGAATGCGAGGATGAAGGTCTGAAGTATTTCCCCACATCACCACTATTAGATAAGCCAACATCATGTCTTCTGATACAATGCACTGAGAAGGACATAGCATCACTTCCGGGTACTATTGTTTACATATTGAATAACCTGAATCTAATTATGAGGAAGTAGACAAACCAAATTGAGGGACATTCCACATAATAGCAGGCCTGTACTTTTGAAATATATCAAGGACAAGGAACACAGAGAAAGGATGTGAATTTTTCTAGATTAAAGGAGAATAAAAGGACATAACTAAATGAAATGCATTTAATTGGAAATCCATCCCAGACTAGGGAAGAAGCTTTATAACGAATATTATGGGATACCCAATGAAATTTGTATATGCAATATAAATTAGATAGAATATTTTATAAATACCAAAGTCCATTAGTTTAATAAATATACTGAATATACTGTGGTTATGAAAGAGACTGTACTTGATCTTAGGAAATGATTACTAAATTTTAGAAGTAAAGGGGCATCATATCTCTCATTTATTCTCAAATGGTTCTCTCTCTCATATATCTATATATATGAGAAATTAACCAAATGGGGAAAATTAAAAATTAAACAATACTGATAAGGGTAAAAGGTGTGCGTGTGTGTGTGTGTATTCTTTCAGCTTCTCTAAAAATTTGAAATTAGATTTTCATTAAAAGTAAATAAAAAATACATGCCAAGATCAGCACCTCAAATTACCAACAGTCATGATTTGGTAAATCCATTTGCCCAGGAGTAAGGTTTCCTTGGGTGCAAACTTTCATCACTACAACCAGGAAAGTTTCAGGCAAACCAGGACAAGTTGGTCACACTATCCCTCATTTACATTGGACTTGGAAGAGAGGAGTTCCTTTGCTGTCTTGTTTAAATGCTAAGATTATGTGTTTATAGAAGCATAAAACCAATAGTATTAGGATGAGCGAAGATGTGAATTATGCTATTAAGAGTGTTTGACATGCTGCAGTAGTAACTTATTGAATGAAAATAGATATTTACCCTGCACCTTCTTTTTAAAGAATGACATTTAGCCTAAAAATGTGTAAGTTCAATCAACAAAAATATAATCAGTATGCAAAATTCATTACTTGCATATACAGAGATTGCTCCCTTATGTGGAAAATTAAAGGAAACCCATTTCCCTCATGCTTCTGTTTAGTATCTAATGAGGCCCTTCAAGTTATTTCAACTGAGATTACATCTTAGCATCCTATCCAAGGCACAGTACCATAGCTGGCATGCATGATACACTGCTTCTAGAAGGAAAATAGATGAATAAATAGTGTAATTGTATTTTCAAAACACTTTAAAAAACTTTGATGGTTGAAAAGTCACTTAACTTTTTGCCAACAAGTAATGCCAATTTTTCTTTGACCTTAAAAAAATACAACACAAGTTTAAAGTGAGGTCCTCAGACGTTAATATGTATTTCAGTTGAGAAGTTTGGAAAATATAAGCCAAAATCTCATCGTATTACTACCATAAATTCAGTATCAAGCCCCTTACAAATATGTGTTAAGCTAAATGTAAAGCAAACCTCTGAAAGACTTTTCTACAAGTATGTCTCAGTCAGTGTCTGCCCTGAAATGCTTCTGAAAAGAAGTTAGCAAATAAGCTGTTGAGTTTCACAAGTATCTTCACACAAAGTTTCTCCCTGCTGGCCCACAACTACACTTCTGACTTTGGAACAAAACTTAAGGAAAAGTGTACTTATTTCTAAAGCTGTGGTTTTGCTTTTTGGATGACTAGAGGAAAGTAATTTGTATTCGGAATCCTCAGATTTCTTTTCTGAATCTTAGATTTACTAATTATTGGTCTTCATATGCAGCAGATGCTATGACCCTCTGAGCCTGCTTACACAGCTGCAAAACCATAATACAATAACACTTGACTTACCCACTTCACAAAGTGTGTTTTAAGCATTCAATATAAGATTGTATAAAAAAACAAATCACAAATTTTGGTTAAGATCCTTTTAGATAGTTCACATCACCCAAATACTGTCCTGATAGTATTTTATAACAATTTCTACTCCTTATAGTATTTTCATTTCATCTGTTCTAGGTACAGGATAACTATATCTAAGAACAAAGATTTGATGGTATGAGCAATTCACAGCTGTAAGAGGCAAACTGTGACTCTCCTTTGTGGCGTGGATGGCAACTGGAGGAACTGGAGCCCTTCAACAATAGGTTCCTGCCTTTATTAGGGCAATTGAGTCCAGGAGGGCAGCTCGAGCTCTGCCGACAGCAGCAGCTCCAGGGTGACTGCTCTGGCAGCATCAACTCTAGTAAAGACCCTCTAGCAATTCCCATTGTTTGCTCCCGACAGTCCCCAGTGCACAAATGACAAAGCTGAAGCTGTCCTACTTTGGGCACACCATGAGAAGGCAGGGTTCTTTGGAAAAGACAATAATGCTGGGAAAATAGGAGGCAGCAGAAAAAGAGGAAGACCAAATATGAGATGGACTGACTCCACAAAAGAAGCCAAAGCCTGAGTCTACAGGAGCTGGGCGGGGCTGTTGAGGACAGGCCATGTGGGCTCACTCCTTCATAGGGGCGCTGGGAGGCAGAGCTGCTTCAATGGCATGTAACACACACACCTATGATGTTGCCTCGTTTCTTTCATTATTGCATCCACCTGCAAACGTATTTTTCCATTAATACATTGCATTCGTATATTAATGGAACCCAAAGCTGTCTAAGTCCTGCACCCGATTTCTTCTTTTATAAACTCTTTATGTATCATTAAAACATTACATGTTTCTTTAATTGAACCATTTTTGTGGATTTATTACTTTGACAGACAGTTTTGAGAAATGTTCTCATTAATGTAGCTTTCCTTACTGAATATCTTTTTTTTTTAAATTAGAACTTCATTATTATTGGCAAACTGATGTTTTTAAAGGTCAATAATATTTGCTAAACACCAGCTGCACCAACTCAGATAGATAATTCTTAGCTTACCTCAGTGCACAATTGCCTGAAATGGTCAATTTAATAAATTTATTTATTTACATGAACTAGTGGTCACATAAATTCCTCAGAGCAGATATTCCACAACCTTAGATAAGTTCCAGAACCTTGACAGATGGATGGCATTTCCCCAGTGATCATGGAAAACAGAAAAGAGCCAACTCAGGCAATTAAACAAAGACATATGTCTCAGGACATGACTGTTCCATGCTCTGCTTTTACTATTGAATACAACCCACTTGCAAAAAGATGAAAGCTTATGTATGTGGCCCTCTGATCGCCTCAGAGAAGCTGGCATTGTTTTATTTGAGATGTTAGGTTAATATGATTTTCCTAAACTTTAGAATTTAATCTACCTTTTTTCCCTGTGGTCATCAATTTCACCCTTGAATTACCGATGATCTACAAAGTTGAAGAAAATCATAGTTTGATTCTTTTTTATTGACTTAAGCAGCAATTTGGAAGTACCAGGATTATTTTATAATTAAGCAGAAATTTTATTTACTATTATTAATCACTTATTAATATTTGATAAGTATTGTTCTTCTGCTTATTTAATTTGGGGAAATTATATGAGTGAAGGACAGAGAAAAAGAAACTATCCTATATAATAAAAGGCTAATATGCAAATAGACTGAATGGCAGAACAACTGAAAATTGAACAACTGGTCGCTATGACGTGTGCTGACCACCAGGGGGCATGCGTGGAACATGGCGGGCATCGGCCATGGAGGGATGGTGGAGCAGGTGAGTGGGAGCATCAGACCAAGGCGGGGTGCCAGTCGCTATCATCAGAGCGAGCCTCTGGTGGTTACTGAAAATTTTTTGCTCCCGCGTGCCACAGTCCCAATCAGAGCTCACACCTGCTGTTGGCACCGGCCCCACTTGCACCTGCTATAGGTGCTGAAACTGCCACTTGCACCCACTGCCGGCCCCAATCGCTCAGTGCCATCAGCAGGTGCAAGGGGTGGCTGCTGGCCCCAATCACGCCTTGCCGGGGTCCAGCCCCAGCGGATCCAGGGGTCCCCAAAGGCGTGGACGGAGTTGGCGAAGAAGGAATGACACGGAGACAGTGTTCAGTTGATCAGCAGCCTAGCCAGGATCTCCAGCCAGGATCTCCAGCCAAGTTCTGGTCTGGATCTCCAGAGAGGTTCTGCTTCGGATCTCCAGCCAGGTTCTGTGGCCATGTTCCCTCGCTAGGTTCTCCAGCCAGGTTCTGTCCAGATTCTCCAGCCAGGTTCAGTCACCAGGTTCTAGTCAGGTTCTCTTGCCAATTTCTGTTGTCAGGTTCAGTCCAGGATCTTTTGCCATGTTCTCTCCAGCGAAGTTCTTCTGTCTCTAGAGAACATTCTGTGTAGGTTCTGCGTTCTGAATTCTGTCTGTTGCTGTCTTGTTACATCTGTATTTATACCAGTTGATTCAATCCTATCAATCTCTATTACAAAGGTTAGGGCGTTTCTTATCTCCATTCCAGGGTGTAAAGATTATGTAGCTTAAGCATGATTGTTCATAGTTAAAGTGATTAATTACCCGCCTGGCACTTAGTTGAGGGGTTTTATTCCCTCCCTAACTTCAGGGGAAAATCCCTACCTGGGGATTCAACCTTTCTCGGAGAGGTGACCTTGGTTAAAACACAGCGCCAAGAAGGTGAGCAAACATATTAAGAACCATATGCCATATATGCCAGGTCCCTTGAAACAGCAAGGATGGACCGGCTCCCGGCAACCCCTCAGGGTTTCTTCACCTCCCCCTGCTCCTGAGGGGCGAGTGGGGCTGGCAGCCTCCTCTTGCACCCACTGCTGACGACGGCCCCACTCACACCCACTGCTGGCGCCAGAGCTGCCACTTGCACCTGTTGCCAGCGCCAGTCCCGATCACTCAGCACCGTCAGTGGGTGCAAGCAGCAGATGCTGGCCCCAGTTGCCCCTGAGGGCTTCTCCACTTCCCCCTGTTCCTGAGGGGCTATCTGATGACTCGCACCTGCTGATGGCGCCAGCCCCAATCGCTCCACACTGTCAGCAGGTGCGAGCAGGGCCGGCGCCATCAGCACGTGGGAGCGGCAGTGGCAGGAGTGGGGTTGCCAGCAGATAAGGGATCAGGGACTGCGGCGGGAGGGGCCAGGCAGGGGCACAGAGGATGGGCTGAGACCTGTCCCTATGCCCACTACAGCCTCACAGCCTACAGTTCCTTTCAAGGTGCACAAATTCATACACTGGGCCCCTAGTCTTAATATATTAAGTTTGAGGTTCAGCTTAGAATTCTAAGCTCTTTTATTTTGGATAAACTTGAAACTAATGGAATCCTTCCTTCTTCAAACTCTTAAATATCTATAGTACTATGATAATAAGAGTGAGAATGAAGAAAATATTTTTTTCTTCCTCTTCTAGAAATGGGCTTCACTATATTTTTTCATCCATATGTCTTATGTACAGAACTTTTTTATAGCTAATAAAATTAGTTATCAAAGTCTATATCAGGTATTTTTAACTTTCTTAAATAAAAAAGAAATGATTCATAGTTCATTATTTACCTTTTTAAAATGCCCTCTGAAATTCAAATCTCACTCTAAATTAAATTTCTACACTAGGTCAGTTGCTTAGAAAATAGCTGTGGAATTGCCAGGATTGAATTAGGTCTAATCAGGAAGAGATCCCAGGCCAATAGTTTAATAGAGGCCATCAATAACAAAGGAATTGCAAGAGCTAAAAGACAATCAGGGAATGGTGAGGATACCCAGA
Organism: Myotis daubentonii; assembly: GCF_963259705.1. Lineage (NCBI taxonomy): Eukaryota > Metazoa > Chordata > Mammalia > Chiroptera > Vespertilionidae > Myotis > Myotis daubentonii. The sequence continues at coordinate 35,879,490 of NC_081845.1, forward strand.
GTTTGCATAGATATCCAGATATCAGTGTCAGTCAAAAGTTCTTCTAGAACTGGAGAGACAAAGATGGTGCCACCAGAGGCCCCAGAATACAGAATATCCAGACGGAAGCTGAAACAACAGAGGAACAGCCACTCATGGAAGAGCGGCCAGCCCTCTTCCCCGTGCCAGCCCTGAGGTGGGAAAGCACTTGGAGGCCAACATTGGTGTGCACAGCTACCCTTCCCTGGCCTCTGTTAGTGCGTTAAACAAAAGTAGAGGAGGGGGAGCAGTGTGCCATTCACTTCCGGAAAAGGCATATATAGCAGAAAAGCAAATTAAGTCAAATTAAGTGGGTCCAACTGGCAATTAGGATCATGGCAGGAATCTGCCCAACAGAAATTAGAAGCACAGAGAGATCTGTCAGAGAGAGAGAGGAGACTCAATCTATACTAGAAATGCAGCCCAAAACCAAGAGAGAATTTGAAGTAACCTGGCTTCCCTCTCAGAGTCCTCCAATTTCCCAATGTTGTCTCTCATTGGCCATATCTATCCAGAAAATAATTGGCAAAAGGAGGTGTAGAAAATCAAGTTTGCAGGGATCAGGGTCTTAAGACACTGGGCAGAAGAGTAACAAATACACTTTTTCTCGGAGTAAAATAGTTATGATTTTGGGAAATTTGGTGGAACATCCAGAATTGTGGACTAGGAAAGAAGTAAGGAATATAGGGTTGGAAGGTGCTATAATGATTGTAACAGTAACATTGTAACGAATACATATATTCACATTATGTGTTTATTTTAAAGCAAAGAACAAAGGTCTCAGGAATGTTTTAAATCATCTAAGAGCTCTTGAATCAGTAGGAAATCTTGCTTCTGAAATTGTTGCTAATTTTTTTAATAGCAACCACTTATTGAAAGGTTATTACGTGCCAGGCACAATGTTTTTATATGCCTTTTCTTACTGAATCCTCACGAGAGCTCTATGAAGTACATATTATCTTCATTTTGAAGATGAAAGGACAAAGACTAGAAGAGATTAAACAATTATCTGAGGGCAGAGTGGAGGTAAGTGGGAGAGTCCCTATTCAAACTCAAGTTTCCTGATCTACAAACTCTGTCATTGATATTCTGCCCCAATGAGTACTGGCTGAATGAGACATCATTACGTGTTATTCGTAATCACCTTTCTGCAGCAGATGGCTCTCTCCCACTTCCACAAATCTGGTTCACAGTAATGCTGGTTAAAATTAAACGGTTGTTTTATACCCAACTCACACACAGAAGATGAAATCATTCCTGCTTATATGACCAATGATTTTTTTTTAAAGGCTGCCTGTACGTTTTTGTCATTTCTTTAATCCCCTGTAACTATGTTGTTTTTTAAGATGGCTGAGGGGAAAGCTGCGTGGAGACAGGTAAGGAAGCCTTCATCTACAGGCAAAGAGAACAACTCTCCTCACCAAGGCAGCCTCACAGACCTACCTCCTCAGCTTCCAAGACCTGGCTGGCTTCACCGTGCCAGCCCTGAGGTGGGAAAGCACTTGGAGGCCAACACTGGTGTGCACAGCTACCCTGCCCTGGCCTCTTTCTTACTGGCAATCTCTGTTAGTACCTTAAACAAAAGTAGAGGAGGGGGAATAGTGTGCCATTCACTTCTGGACAAGGCATATGTGGCAGAAAAGCAACTTAAGTCATCAAATTATATTGTGTTCCTGTAAGGTTTTCCTTAGTGAGATTGGACAAAAGAACATTGCCATCTCATCTTGATTTAGAAGAATATGGGATTTCACCTTCTCAGATAAATCATAAGAAGATCTTTCTCATGATTGACATCTACAAAAATAGTAAGGCATGGAAAGTTATCATAAAGAGCAGAACTGAATTCACTATTATTTTAAATAATATTTTTCTTTATAAAATAATTCTAATGCTGAAAACTGGAAAAATGTGAAATTTTTGATTTGGAGGACTTAATTCCAGATAAGTTTTCTTATCCAATGCAAAAGCTTAAAATGCCATATATCCTGTCATTGAATTATTGGACCATCTTTTCTGTAACTGTTGCCAAACAACTTTATCACTCTTAATTTTGTTTATTTCCTAGGATTTTCCTTTTTAAACATGCCAGAGATGAGCCTTTCTGATTGTCTTCATTGCAGGAACTAATTTAAGGAAAATTCCAATCTACTAATTCCTGTGTTGTTCTTGATTTTATTCTTGACTTCCCAAAGTTTGTTAGTTATTCTTTTTCCTAAATCCTGAAATAAAATGTCACACAGCAAGTAAGGGTCATAGTACCAGAAGAAAATTGTATGTGAATACATTAAGATTTTGGATGTTAGAACATTGTTATGAATAATTGAGAAATAAAGTAAAATAGATTTGGCTACATGAAAATAATAGCTACTGATTTAGAAATGCTGATTATCCTATTTTATTCTGGTAAATTTCCCAAGGCAGCATTTGTCTTTTATGATCAATCTGAATTTATATTGCAAATAAAAACTGACAAACTTCTGTGCAGAGTTACATGATTTATTTGGTACTAATATCAGGTTTCTAGAGAGTGGGGCTGAGAGGGTACAAGGACTGGCAGTATGGCTGGGAAAAGGAAAAAGTAACTTAGTTTCAGATGACCAGGAAGTCTGGGGTGAAACAAAGGTGAGCCATTGTTTGTTCGAAATACGAAATACGGGCCTGTCCTCTATTTAATTAGTAGAAAAATGTGTTCACTGATCCTCCAATAACTTTTCAATTTTTAGTTTTGGAGTTTTTATGTGTTTTTTTTATATCTTCATAGACACTCGTGTGATCAGAATGATGACTAAAGTATAGATTCAAACACAAATTACAGATGAGAGAGTAAAATATTCTTGGAGAATGCAAAATTTCAGTTAGTGAGATACTGAGGAAATTATTTAACTTTAAAATGAAGTGGGAAATTAAAATGTGTATCCGTTATCTACTGGGGCATTTCAAATGTATAAAACTGAGGCTAAAACATTTATTTGTTCACATTTCTGTAATTTGGGCTGCCCTTCACTGGACCGTTTTTCTGCTAATCTCACCTGACGTTCCCTCATGCAGTTGCTGGCAGTGAGATCTCTTCTGGGGATGGATGGTGCAAAATGGCTTTACTCAGGTATCTAGCACTATCCAGGACAGCCACCCAAGGCTCTGCAAGTGTCATACAGCAGAATGTCCAAGATCAGTGAAGAGCTGGGAAATGCCAATCGGCCACTGAGTGCTCTCTCTGCATGCTAATCATTGACTGATGAAAAAGTGAGTATTTTCAATCCCTTATGTCATGATTTATGTCTATGTCTCTAAGAGGGTGACACAATTATTTAAAGCACATGATAAGCCCTAGCTGGTTTGGCTCGGTGGATAGAGCGTTGGCCTGCGGACTGTAGGGTCCCAGGTTCGATTCTGGTCAAGGGCATGTACCTTGGTTGCGGGCGCATCCCCAGTGGGGGGTGTGCAGGAGGCAGCTGATCAATGTTTCTCTCTCATCGATGTTTCTGACTCTCTATCTCTCTCCCTTCCTCTCTGTAAAAAATCAAAAAAAAAAATATATATATATATATATTATTTTATTGCTTAAAGTATTACAAAGGGTATTACATATGTATCCATTTTATCCCCCCGCCCTAGACAGTCCCCTAGCCTCCCCTATCACCCAGTGTCTTATGTCCATTGGTTATGCTTATATGCATGCATACAAGTCCTTTAGTTGATCTCTTACCCCCCTACCTCCTGCCCCCCAACCCTCCCCGGCCTTCCCGCTGCAGTTTGACAATCTGTTTGAGGCAGCTCTGCCTCTGTATCTATTATTGTTCAAAAGTTTATAATGGTCTCTATTGTCCATGAATGAGTGAGATCATGTGGTATTTTTCCTTTATTGACTGGCTTATTTCACTTAGCATAATGCTCTCCAGTTCCATCCATGACGTTGCAAATGGTAAGAGTTCCTTCCTTTTTACAGCAGCATAGTATTCCATCGTGTCGATGTACCACAGTTTTCTAATCCATTCATCTACTGATGGGCACTTAGGCTATTTCCAGATCTTAGCTATGGTGAATTGTGCTGCTATGAACATAGGGGTGCATATATCCTTTCTGATTGGTGTTTCTGGTTTCTTGGGATATATTCCTAGAAGTGGGACCACAGGGTCAAATGGGAGTTCCATTTTCAGTTTTTTAAGGAAACTCCATACTGTCTTCCATAGTGGCTGCACCAGTCTGCATTCCCACCAGCAGTGCACAAGTGTTCCTTTTTCTCCACATCCTCTCCAGCACTTGTCGTTTGTTGATTTGTTGATGATAGCCAGTCTATCTCTCTCCCTTCCTCTCTGTAAAAAATCAAAAAAATATATTTTTAAAAAAATAAAATAAAAAATAAGACACATAAGATAGCAATGTTGTATCCAAACTACTAGCATTTTCAAAAGTATTTTCAAGATACCAGAATTCATATCTTTTGCCACTAATTGAACTCATGCAAAAAAAAATTTTAAATATCAGATTAAAATATGTGAAGGGTTTAGTTTAGTTTTTAGTTTAGTTTTTTAAACATTATTTAGGATTTCAAAATTGTTAGGGGAAATGCAAGCAAAATGTATAAGAAACACTGAGGAAAAAGTCTCTCTCTCTCTCTCTGTTAATCCTCACACAAGAATATTTTTCCCATTGATTTTCAGAGAGAATAGAAGGGCAGGAAATAGTTGGGGAGAGAGACACATCAATCAATTGTGCCCTGGGGGATCAAACCTCCAACTCAGATATATGCCCTTAACCAGGAATCAAACCCAGGACCCTTAGGTTTTCTAGCCAATGCTCTATAACCCCTTAGCAATCCTGGCCAGGGCAATGATGATCATTTTTTTTTTTTTTGACTAAACAATTGCATCTTGTGCACAAGGAGAGGTGATGGGTCAGGCTATTCATTACAGATAGCAAAAACTGAAATCAAATATTTACCAAAGGAGTAATGAATAAATTGTAAGACTACAGACACAAAAGATAATCTATAGTGGTGAAAATAAATTATTTAGAGCAATGTTAATCAAAGTGCATTCTGTGGACCAGTGTCAGTTGATAAACTATGTGTTACCAATCTGTGTCAAGATGAGTACTAAAATTTAGAACATTCCATAGAAACTGGAGGAAGTATTTTTATCTATTAAATCCTATATAATAAGAGGCTAATATGCAAATTGTCCCCTCGGGAGTTTGACTACTCACTATGACATGCACTAACCACCAGAGGGCGGCATGGAACCAAGAAAGGCCCCGGCCGGCAGCTGGAAGCAGGGGGTGGGGAGGGGAAGAAGGCCATGATCGGCCCTGATTGCCAGCCAAGCCTAGGGACCCTTACCCGTGCACAAATTTCATGCACCGGATCTCTAGTGTAATAATAAAAAGTGGTACCTATGAGCTTGACAGGCGTGGCTCAGTGGTTGAGGGTCAACCTATAAACCAGGAGGTCCCAGTTCTACTCCCGGTCCGGGCACATGCCCGGGTGGCGGGCTTGATCCCCAGTGTGGTGTGTGCAGGAGGCAGCCAACTGATGATTCTCTCTCATCATTAATGTTTCTATCTCTCCCTCCTTCACCCTTTCTCTCTAAAATCAACAACAACAAAGTGGTACAAAGTGGTTAGTACATCTTGTGTTATTATATTTTCTAACAATTATTTTTATTGACACATGGTTCATGATAAACTGAAAGGTTAAGAAAGCAGATCTTTAGGTGAGTAAGCATAAGTAAATCTCAAATATGTAATATTGAGTGAAGAGAAAATTTGAAAAGTATATGTACAGTGTATTGCCAATGATTTTATAAATATACACATAATAAAATATATATCAGATATATAATAAAAAGAAGTAGTAAAATATGCACAACTTATATAGTAAAAAGTATAAGTATGTACTGATGAGGCATGCATGAGAATGGTACCCTCTGTGGAAGGGGGTAGGGGCTCCAACTGTATCTTCAGTGTTTTATTTCTTTTAAAAAATATCTCTAAAGCAAACATAGCAAAATGTAAATTTTTTTAAGCTTGCTTGGGAGTATGTGAATATTCATTCTATCATTCCCCATCTTTTCTTATATTTGAAATACCCCATAATAAAACACATAAAAGTAAATCAAAGTTTTTCTCAAATGCAATATAAACTACAGATTGTTGGAAATTTTCCATAGGGGGAAAAAAAATCTAAGAGAAGAGCAAAGCTTTTCTAAAGTGTCTGACAACTCTAATGGATTGGGTGTCTTTCCAAAGTCATTTATTAAACATCAGCTATGTATGAAAAGCCGTGCAAGGTACCGGGAATGAGGAAAACTATGTGTTGAGGGTATGGCAAAGACTATTTAGGAGAATCCTGAGACTAAATCAAAGGTCAATTAAGCCAGATGCCTTGATGTGTGCCCCAAAACAAAACTGGACCTCTGTACCTCAGATGGACAGTATTTTACCTCGAAAAGGACAAGATATCCATTGCTAATACTTCATTTTTCCACATTACCATCATCCCATATTATACTTGTCTTAGTGGTATCACCTGACATTTCTTGGAACACACAGTCTAAGGTTCATTAAGAGAGAGAGTTTCTAGTAACAGATGCTGGGCAGATGTTCCCCTCACCTTTTTCTTTTCCTTTCTTCTCTCTCTCTCTCTCTCTTTCTTCTCCTAATTCTTCTTCTTCTTCTTCTTCTTCTTCTTCTTCTTCTTCTTCTTCTTCTTCTTCTTCTTCTTCTTCTTCTTCTTCTTCTTCTTCTTCTTCTTTTCTCTCTCTCTCTCTCTCTCTCTCTCTCTCTCTCTCTCTCTCTCTCTCCCTCTCTCTCTCTCTCAATTCAGAAGTTGGGCAAGCGTGATGTTTACGCTGTGGTTTAACTCTGCAGGCCGCTGTCTCCACAGAAGCCTCAGAACAAGTGGATTCCCTTTGTGTGTCTGAAATCACCCAACACCAGATGTCAGCCAAGAGGTTTCCATCACTCAGGAGTGCTGGGCTGCCATATTACAGAGTACTGGCAATGATGTTCCGGAAACAGTGACTTCCTATCCTGTTTCATTAAACTGAAGGTGAAATAAAGGGGAATTTGACCTCCTTGAGAGGATGCTGTATTTGACCTATAAGTTTGTTGTTATGAAATGAAAATGCAATCACTGGAGAGATTTGAAAAACAAAGCTAAGCTGGGCAGCTTGTAAACCATCTAACAGAGTGCATGTGATTTAATAGCAATAAGGTCAAGGCTTCACTGAGATGGCATTCAAAATAATTGGACACTGATTATATGATGCTAAACAGCAGAGATGTGTCTGTATGTCACTGAACAATAGGATGTAAAAAATAGCGGTAAACATTCTTCATTATGGCTCTGCCTCTCTGAGCTCTTGTCAGGTCAGATATCCTTCCACAGGAGCTTGAGCAATTAAGAAGGCTGATTTCCCAGGGAGAGAGCTTTGTGTTAGCTAAGCACGACAGAGCACAAAAGCTGAGGAGACTGTCCTAAAATAGCAACCGCTATTGAAGGATCTGAGATTCCTCTTGTCTTAATTTACAGTCTAAATTAAAACCCACTGTTTATCAGTATCAGGTATTCAACTGGCAAATTATCCTGAAAAACAAAATTAAGATAGTTTCTTGACTCATTTGCATGGATTTAAAAATCTGCCTTGCAGAATCTTTCAGCGGTCATTTAGAGTTGTTTTTCAGATCTGAAGGAAAAAATCAGAGCCATTTTACTAAGAAAAGGAAAAATGAGATATGCTTCAGATAAAAGTTTTTATTTACTTGGGACATTCTCTCTTTTCCCTTCTCTCTTGGTTAAGAAATAAAAGCTGCGGCACAAACCCAACCTAAGAGCAACATTCAGGTGGATCGTTCCTCAGCTGTCTTTATAGCACCACAGTATGTCTTCAAAGAACCTCAAAATCCCCTCATTAATTTCCCACCACTGACATGTTTATGCTGAGGCAGAAAGGCAGCAGCAGAGAGTTCCACGGAACTGCGAGTGCTTGTCCATGTCCTGTGCACTCACTCATCCCGCGTGGGCACTCTGAAGAACAACTCTCCAGAAGGCATACATACAGCAAAATCATCAATAAAATGGAAAATAAGAGAGTATCTACCTCCCTGCTCCGAAGAGTGAAAATTTTAATATGTGCCAAGCACGTGGTCTACCGTATAATTTAATTTAATTGGACCATTGTCCCAGCTGAAGAGCATTTTTACAGCAATGGTGTTGGCTAGAGAAACTCACACAATGATTGCACTTAAAATTGTGTAAACATGCATGTGCATTTCAATGTAGATACATAGATATGCACATTTTAAAACAAAAGGGAAATACCACAAACTATTGTTTATCTCTGGGTATAGCATTTTTTCCTATTTTCCATATTTTTAAATAATTTTTCTATTTTCCAAAATTTACTTTTGTAATTAGAAAATAATATTTCATAAGGAAAGAAATGATAATGAACAAGTTAAAGTTCTAATTTGGGCATGTTGTCCCCCAGGACACCTTCGTGCCATGCCCCTCAGCAAGCCGGACTCAGATCTCTCTTTGCTCTCCTCTGAGGGACAACTTTCATTGTGTGTATCTGAACTTGATTCCTCTAAGAAGAAATTTTCAGCTACTTCTAAGATTGAAGACTGTTCAGAACAGCTCCAGGAGTGGATTTCCCATTTAGTGTAACTGTACCTGTCTGCGGTTGTTCTTTTTTCAGCATTAATTAGAAATACCTACAGAAGTAAATGTGAATACTAGAGCTTAATCGTAAAGCAGCCCACATTAGGATTTGGTATTCAGGCAGAGTGTTCACTTTATCCACTCCATCTCTGAGAATTGAGGGACCAGATTAACAGGGGCCTAAGTGAGGAGATAGGAAATTTGGTTTATCTTCAGAACCACCAGAGATCTCTCATAAAAACATGGTTCCTTGGGACCCTCTCCAATATTAATGAATCAAAACTCTCAAGAAGGAAATGAGAAAAAAAAGGAAAAGAAAATAAAGACTTTCATTTTTTACTTTCATCTAAGTGATACTAGTAGTTGGCCAACTTTGTAAACAATTACAGTTTAGGGCCAGGAGAAAGTGTCAGTATGAAATTTAATAGTTGTATGTAGCTCTACTTTAAACATCACCTTGAGTAACTAAGAATGTTCATAATTGTTGGCAGGTAAAATAATCTTCATTCAAAATATTATCTTAAGTTCATTTATTTGCTCTAATATTTGGGTGGTAAGTCCTTTACAATTTTCCTAAGAAGATTTCTTTATTTTAAGCCTATTGGTTTTCAGTAACAGAGATGCAAAGCAATTTTCTGGCAGGACACTCTGTGCTTTTGGCTCTTGCATTGAACCAATTCTGATGTTGAAAGGTGTTTGAAAATGGTTCGGGGGAAGTGGAAAGTGACTCTCTAATAAGGCTTTAGGCTTCAGGTTCTCGCGAACAGCAAATGAATGTCCAATTATTTGCATGTGAATTATTTTGCTGACATTCCCAGTCCATCTCTAATATCAAAGTGTTATAAAAATACAATTTGACCCACATTTACTGATTTTAGATGCTTTGATTTTAGCCAAAAAGTTCTTTTTTAATCAAGTTACAGACACCAGTGTTACTTAAAGATTGGACAATATAATAATGAGAAATTCCCTTATATTTTGTCAATCTCTTTCAAAATAACTAAGCCCTTTGATTTTTCCACTCAATGGATCTTGGGAAATAAATAATAAAAAAGAAGGCATTCTTTTTCACTAAGGGGAGCAGTTTCCCACACTCAGTCTTACCGTAAGAATGATTTGGCCGGGCAGGTGACTCACTGGACTGTATCTCCCTATGGAACTTGATTTAAATGAGAAGTATTTATTTGAAACTCTAATATTAAAAATTCATATTCATTAAACTAAGGAAAAGATCTTAAAGGATTTTATCTTCCACCAAAAGGAAAAAAAAAAAAATAAGTCTATGATGATACCATTGTTTTATAGGTTGAAACTGCTCTTTAAGCCAAAATTTTCTAAGATTTAAATTTTAACATTCAACTTTTTAGGTAGCCTATCAGTGTCAATGCCACATTCTCAAAGTTAAAATGCCAAAACTTCAAATGAAGGAACTACTTTAGAAAAATGAATGGTGATCCATAGTGTCATGGTATACCAGTTTTGAATGCTATATCTTAAAAGTGCTTCTAAGATTAAAGTTCAGTTTTCAATTACAAAATAATTTACTATGTCACTGAGGAGGAGATTTTTCCATATGATGAACCAGATTTGAAGAGATTCCAAGTCAATAGTTGAAAAAACCCTCGTCTGAATCCAAAGATATTCTGAGTTAAATAGACACCGATTTGCTAGATCTTACCTGAGGACACTTTAGAGTCTGAGGACATTGGGAGGAAGCAGCAGGGTTCATTATAATTCCTTTCCAATCATTTTCACTGCAGAATAAGTGACCGTCCAGGCTGGGAGAGACTATAAAGGGAGCCCTAATAGCATCAAGGCAAACGAGAGAAGGAGCAGATCAAAGGAATTAATATGTTTATTTCCTTGATAAAAAGCTGTTACTTTTCAAAGTTGTCCCAAACCAAAACCCTCTTGTGTTCCAATTTATTTGGTATACTTTTTAATGCCATGCATCCAAAGAGCTCTTACCTATTCGGGAAAATTCAGGGGAGAAACATCATATTTAATAAACTAGCCAAATGAATGAAAATTTCATTTGAAATTAAATAGTTTTGAAATATTTGGCGTAGCCCCATAATAAAATGCCCAAAGAGCCTTTAGATTTTTATTCCTAGGTGGGTTTTCAGATTCAATTAAATTATCTTCCTTCAAAGCTACTTAAGAAATATTCTGGGCAAAAGACATTTCAGTTACCTTTAAGCCCTCTAGAGAATGCCCCTCCAAAAATAAATAAATAAAGTCATTTATTCCTAAAACTCATAAATGTCAATTCAAACATACCCTGAAGGTTCATTTATCATATACAGGTTGAGTGAATCTATGATTTGGAGGAGAATGAATAGAAATAATTTCTGAATATGTTCCATATTTTTGCACACTCTGTAGTCTTCAGTATTGGTTTTCATTTGCTACTCCAGAGCTGGAATTTATTAAGGTATATTAAGGATAGGGCTGAGGTTCATATTTCAAATATTTCTGCCAGTCTCCCATGCAAAAGCAAAAAAATAAGTGTTCATTGATACTGATAATTCCCACTACTGCTGACAAGTTTCACTGTTTTTTTTTTCTTCTATTTCCCAGCTGAGAAAATATTTGCTGTTGAACATCTGGCTAAGGAATGTTAAAAGTCCAAAAGGTCTGGGCTATCATCTGAAGTGGACTTTTTGAAGAAAAGTAACATGGAGTATTAAGCAGTTTCTCAGAAATGGATTTTCAGAGAAAATGCCCTGTGACTTTTCATGAAAGTCAGAACATCCTAAAAATAGAAGAGTAGAATAAAAGACTGATCAGTATGGTGGGTTTATTGTGTGTTTTTTAATTCTTTATTGTTTAAAGTATTACATATAGTATTACATTATGTCTCCTTTTTTTCTCCATTGAGCTCTCCCTGGCCACCCTCACCCCCCAGCACATGCCCTCACTCCCCTAGTGTCTGTGTCCATTGGTTATGCTTATATGCATACATACAAGTCCTTTGATTGAGTTTATTGTGATGTGAACATTGAAATGTGCCATCAAAGGAAGCTCACCTTAGAGCCATATAAACCACTGGCAGCCGCAGCTGACAAGTCCAGAAAGTGCGCCAAGCTGGTACGGACAATGGTACCATCTACTCACAGCGGTGCCTGGCAGGGAGCAAATGGATAAAGCTCTCATACTTAGGATGAGAAAGTTCTTCCCCACCTGTGCTAGCACTCCACTTGGAAACCAGGATGAAAGTGCATATTTCTCTTTTTACCTATCGAATCATCTGTTCCAGCACTTGATCATCCCGGGTTGAGTTCAATGAATTTTTGTGCTGAAAATGTGTGTGTAGGTGGAAGGAGTGGCCATGAGTACAATTCTGCACTGGGAGAGCTTGTACCAAATAAAAAAGTGGATTTTTGTATGTTTGTGCAAACATGTACAAACAAGCCTCCATAAACTGATATCTATTGAGTTACTCTAAAATTCCACCTCTGGCCACAAAACATTACAGGCTGAATAAATACCTATAACCTCACATCAATGTGCTTTATACTCATCAATGAGCCCTATTAATTTGCATCTATTTATATATTTCAGTCCAAAATCGTTGCATTGGTTATATTCATGTGTCTCAGAAACAAATAGCAAAAAATTATACTCACTTTACACAAGTGAGAATAGCATGTAGTATAATGTGGACTCTGAAAAGATAAGGATCACATCCTAGTTATATTGAGATCCCCCAAACCTGGCAATAAAAAAATTCACTCTCTGAATTTAAATGTGTACATTAGAATTTTAGATCTAAATCAGGACAGAGAGATTTTCTAGACCAAACTTCTCATTTGGAAGAGTAAGAAACTGTGATAGAAAGTGGAATATTTTTCTAAAATTATTCTAATAAGTAGCAGATTCAGAGTCCCAATCTCTTTTTACCATGCTGTAAAGATTCCCTTATGACCATTACTATGATATTGCTTGCGCTGATGGTTAAGAATGGTTTTGTTTCCAGTTTCTATTAATCTCTGAAATTGTTAAGTTCCTCTGCAATGCATTTAGTGGGACATTTATTTTTTAAATCCTAAAATGCTAATATGGAGATAGATCATGAGATGCATGTTAGAAAACTGAGACCAACAAAAGGTTCTGAGAACTGCTGTGGTGCAATGTGGATAGCCTGGCCCTGAAAACAGTGCTCCCAGAGGGTCTTTCATCAGACTAAGCTCATACTAGTATATGCCTTTCTTCCTTCTTATTTTATTTCTTTCTCTCTTTATTTTTTTCTTTGTAATAGTTTGACAAATACAATTATTACCAAGGCCAGGAAAAATAATTCTTCCAGAAATGTATAGCCTGATACCTATCCTATCTAATAAAAGGGTAATATGCAATGCTTTGGCCGGTTTGGCTCAGTGGATAGAGCATGGGCCTGCGAACTGGAGGGTCCCAGGTTCGATCCCAGTCAAGGGCATGTACCTTGGTTGCGGGCACATCCCCAATGGGAGGTGTGCAGGAGGCAGCTAATCGATGTTTCTCTCTCATCAATGTTTCAAACTCTCTATCCCTCTCCCTTCCTCTCTGTAAAAAAATCAATAAAATATTTTTTTAAAAAAGGTAATATGCAAATAGACCGAACAGCAGAACAACTGAACAACCAATCAAAGTGTAATATGCTAATGATATGCTAAGGCTGCTCAACCGCTCGCTATGATATGCACTGACCACCAGGGGGCAGATGCTCCAACCAGTAGGTTAGCTTGCTGTTGGGGTCCTGCTGATCAGGACTGAGCAAGATGGGCCGGACATGCCCTGGAGCCCTCCCGTAGTCCCTCTCTGGCCCCATCGTGCACCGATGGGGTCCCTGGCCTGTGCCCTCTCGCAATCCAGGACCCCTTGGGGGATGTCAGAGAGCTGGTTTCAGCCCAATCCTGCAGGCCACTCCCCTTGGGAGGGTACCAGGCATAGGGCTCATGGCTGGTGAGCACTGCCACATCAGTGCAAGCCTCTCCTGATGGGGACTGATTTGGCACATGCCCGCAGCAGGCACAGTGGGGCCGAGATGAGCAGGAGCGGCAGGTAGGAGCTGCATGCAGCACTGGACTGTGGGTTTCAGCCCAATCCCTGCAGGCCACCCAGAGGGGCCCCAACCGTGCACAAATTTATGCACTGGGCCTCTAGTTATATTAGAAATATGAATTTTTGCACTTTCTCTTGAGAAATGACCATTTCTATTAGAAGGGTGATCATTTTTTCATTTAGTTATTGCTAAAGTGCATTTTGGGGGAGAAGGAAGTTTGGCTGGGTGATTTTTCTTTTTCTTTTTCTTTTTCTATTATAAAGGCAGAGAATAGAAGTTCTCCCATACTGCTTAGTCTTTTGGGTTTGGGCTGTGAGCTCTTCTCGGGGAGTGATTGCCTTAGAAGCTCAGTTTGGGTTGGGGTTGTCTTTCCCCTAAGGGTCCTATAGATTCACAGCCAAGCAGCAGAACCACCATAGGGTAATCCAGTTCCTGTTTTATTGATAGCTTCAATTCCTAGATTCAATTTTCCCTGGTGAATCCTGTTTGAAATCCAGCATTCCCACACATGGGCTCATATTTTCTCATTTTCAAAATGAACAAAGAATGGACTATGATTAACAGAACCAAAGAGCTGGGAACAATAGTAGCCTCAGCCATGTAATAAAACCAAGAACAAATAAGCAAACAGACCCTAGTCTGTGGGAGGAGAGTCAGTAACACCACTAGATGACAGCCTTCTAGTCCCTAGAGTCTTGTATTATTCAGGCACCTTCTTGGACAATAATAAATTAGTTTGACAAATTATTCCTCTCACCAGACTTATTCATTATCAACCTTTCTGAGAGGGCTTTTAGCAAAGGAATCTTTGTCTGCAAGTGACACGCTGAAGGCATCTGTTTAACAGATTCATTTCTTTAAGGGTCTGTGAAGGCTGCTTTCATTAGGGATGCATCAGGCTCTTCATTCTCCCAGAGCTCACACCCCATGTGTCACAGCCCATCCTTCTATCACTTCTCTAGTCTGTCCTTTCCTTGCCCTCTGAATTCCTGTATCTTCTCTCAGAGGGACAGCTCAGCCCTCATCACATCCTAGTTTGCAGAACACAAAACTGCCACTCAAATATTTCTTAGATGTATTTTTTATCTTGGGGAATCCATTTCCCAAAGATCATGGAACAAAAACCAATACAGTTTAATCAATGAATGTGTTACCATGTTGCCCCTCAGCATAATCATGAAGATTTATTTTTCACCCTACAGGAGATGAACAGCAAGCACATTCATTTAACAAACTCTTTAAGAAGACATTGCCACAGATACTGGAAAAATAATTGGATGGCTCTCTCTATTTCCAGTCTTGCTCTCTCCGATCCGTTCTACACATGCTGCTTGATTCATTTTTCAGAAATGCAAATCTGAGCACGTGATATACCCCAGCTTAAAATCCCTGAATAATTCAACACTTTTCTCATAAGCCTAAATTTCTTGGCAAGGTGTATAACACCGTATGATCTGGCTTTTGCTTTCTTCCGAGATCAGCTTTACCTTTCAATGCACTACCCCAGCTCCCTGGCAACTGTATCCCAGCTATACCAAAATGCCTTACGTTCACCCAGGAGTGCCTCCTATAATGACATCCCCCTCACACGCACCTTCAGATCTTTGCATGTGCAGTCCCCTCTGCTTTCGTCATTCTCTCCCCTTGTCTTTTCTCCTTTAGGTGATTCCTGTTTTTTGCGTCTCATCTTAGCTGCCATTGCTTTAGGCAGGATCCCTGGTCCTCCAAGGTTGGATTAAATACTCATAGCTCTAATCAATTCAATTGTACCAATTAATTAAATTGCAATGGTCTTTTTCCCCCTCAGTGGTCAAGATATAGATTTCTTTAAGATGAAGAGTAAATCTATTAAATCATGATAGTCTCAGCATCTAGTACAGAGTCTCATACAGAAATACAAAATTTAATGATTTATTAAAGGATGAACCTATCAGTGTGAAATAAGAGCTTTACTTAATGCCCTTCTAGTGGTGATAGTAACATAACCCTTATTTTCAAGGAACTTGCCATTTAGATGGAGTAATGATAATTCATCTTAAAAAAAACATTATTAAAAAATGAGACACATGAGTATTGGATAAAATTCTAGGTTAATAAAAAAAATGCTATAATAGTTGATAGAAAAAGGGCTTCATAAATCACATAGTCAGAGGGGTTCTTGTTGGGATGAGATTAAGCCTAAAGTATGAAGGGCTGAACTACCTGAATAAAAGGAGAACACAGCCAGAATTTTGAAGGATAGAAGAAAGAAAAGGTCCAGATGGAAAGGCATACATAGAAGACATGTTCAACAAATAATGACTGGCTGGTTAAATCTGGAAAAAAGGAAAGGAATAGGTTTGTGGGACAACTCATTAATTCAAGCAACATACACTGACCATGCATCATCTGGTGGGCACTGTTCTCAGCATTTGAGATATGTCAGTGCTAGACAATGAACACTGCCCTCATGGACTTCACCCTCCAGTGGAAGAATAAACCTGATAATTGTATACAGGTTCTCAATTCCTTAATTGCAAAACAAAGTCAGAAAAGTCTAAACAGTTTAAGGCTTTCCTAAATTTATTTTTCAGTAAACCTGATCTGAACCAAACGAATATATACAGTCCTTGTTCTAGTTAATATGCATATTTCTGTATATTGCTTCATAAATATTAATGTGTTTGATTGCAGGTCTGTGTGAGATATGAATGAGATGTAATATATTGTATATGCTAGTATATGCATCACCTTCTCTGCTAAAATCTGAAAGAGGCTGAATTCTGAAATGCATCTGGTTCCAAGGGCTTTGGATGGAATTGTGGACCTACACATGTTGTTAGGAACAATGCCATGGTAAAAAGAAAACGTAAAACAGGGTTGGGGGATCTGGGGGACAGGGAGACAGGAAGGGTAGCTATATTAAATACAGTGGTTAGGTAGGCCTCGTTGGGAAAGTGAGATTTAAGCACCTTCACTGACAGAGGGGCTCAGCCAAGCGGACAGCCAGGGCCAGCGTGTTTCGGGCAGCAGAAATAGAGGAGCAAAGGCCCAGGACCCAGTAGAGCACCTGGAACATCTGAGGAACTGTAAGGAAACCCAGATACATGAACAAGCAAGGAGTATAAGAGATCAGAGGAGTGATAGGTGGTCAAATCATATACAATCAATAAGCCGCTTCGGGGTTTTGAGAAGAGAAGTGATATATTTTAAAAGTATCATTCCAGCTGCTATTTTGAAGATGAGCTGTAGGAAAATAAGGGTAGCATCATGCAGACCTATTGGGAAGGTATTGCAATAATCCATATGAGAGGATAGTGGTTCAGAGTAGGGTCATGGTAATGGAGATGGTGAAAAGTAGTCAGATTATGAATAGATTTTGAAGATAGAGTCAGTAGGATTGCTCAACAAGTTGGATGGGTGTATGAGAAAGAGGAGCGACTACAAGATTTGTGACCTGAATAGTTGGAAGGATGGACACATTACATCTAAAATAGGAGGATATAAGGGTGCAGCAAGTTTGAAGGGGATGATTGGAAGTGGTTTTGCTTATGTTAAGTTCACGATGTCTCTTGGACTTCCAAGAGCTGATCTGGAATAGGCAGTTGGACATAGAAGTCTGGAGTTCAGAGGAGAAATCCAGCCTGGATATGAATTTGGGGATTATTAGCAGAGCATTGGCATTTAAAACCATGTGACTAGATGAGAACTATAAAAATGTAGATGTAGCTCAACCCTTAGAAAGAAGATAAAACAACAATGAACAGTTCCTGCTCAGAGACTTGTCATTGCGGCCATCTGATAGGGAAGGTGCACATGTGAATTGAGTAGGCACTCCTCTTACTAGCCCTCCCAAGTAGTATAAGACTCAAAATAGTATCAATGAGTCCAGTAATTCATAGGTATAGGGTTAGGGAATAAAAGCCAGAAACCTTAAAAAATGAGCATACATTTTCTGGTTCTTAAAGTATTGGCTGGGAATGGAAACAAGAATTTACTAGAGTAATACAGCTCCCCAATGTCTAATGTATTCCTGGCACGATTCAAATCAACATAAAAGCATGTCATTCAGACCTAATTTTTATTCTCAAATAACTGGAAGAAATGTAATAAATGCTTTCCGTTACTATTATAATAAGCATCAATTATGATCACAATGGTGTTTGCTGCTATGGTTAGAACTAATAGGCAGCCTTTAAAAGGTGCCCAGCAGTGTTCTAAATGCTTTATGCTTGTTAACTTATTAACTCTGTCTGCAATTCTATGAAATAAATAACATTATTAACAACAGCTAAGAATATTGCCCAAATTCACAAAGTTGTGAGTGATAGAACTTGGATTTAAATGCCAGCATTTTGACTCTAGAGTCCACTCACTTTATTATCATGCTAAACCTCCTCTTAGGATAAGCATTTTCATTACTTGGAACAACACATTGCTGTAATATGTTCTAAAAGTGAATCCAATTCTCTAAGGTGATATAATGTTAAACTAAACAACTACCAGAATATCTGGATTTGGCATCAGAGAACACAGATTCAAATTTAGGCTCTTCCATTCTCCAGCCTTGTGCCCTGACCTCACAGCCTTGAACCTGATCCCTCCTTTGCAAATTAGGATAACAATGGCACCTACTTCAACCTAGTTGTGAAGATTTAGGGCAAGTATATATGGAAATAGTGCTCTGTACATTGTGAATTACAAATCGAAGTTCTTTTCTAGCGCCTGACATATGGGAGAAAACTCTCTGGGAAGAAAATGTCTTTTGTTACAATGACACTGGCTCAATCCTACAAAGTGAAAAGGTGCCATGCCCAGTCCTAGGAGGAAGCCTCATCTTGTCACGGTCTCCCCAGAAGCCATATTTTTGGTCTTTTTTTCATGCCTCTTCCCACTCCTTTTTACTTTGTTCACATTATTTGCTTATTATCTATTAGAATTCTGACCTGAAATTGCAAAGGGCCCTAGCTGAGAAGTCTCTGAGCCAAAACCTATGGAAGACATTAGGATTAAGCTACTTGCCTGGATGATGAGTCTTAAATTCTTCCATGGCAGCAGGTGCACAATTATTTTGAGAAAATGGAACTGTGAAAAGGAGCTCCTTAACATATTAATAACCTTCATAAGGCTGACTTTGTACATCAAGGAATTTCCTCTTCCTTGAAAAATTCTGCCTGACGGTACTTCTCTGTTTGTACCAGTTACAAGGTCCTTGAGAACACTGTATGAAAAAGGACATTTTTGTCAAGGTGTGAGCTCGGAGCAATAACCTCCCACTGAGGGCTGAACTATTCAATAAAAAGCATTCAGAAGTAATTCTCTTATGTTAAAAAGCTGTGGAACTGGCATAGACTGATAGCCAATGACTAAACTCATTCTCTATGTTGACAAAAGTTAATTCATTTTTTACAAGATTAACAGAGCAAGATTAGTATTAGCAATTTCTGGAGATAAATGTGCAAAGCAACCAAGATTGTTTAGCTGTCATAGTTAGCTCTCTTGCAACCTGTGTGAATATAGTCCATTGCTCCCAATCTTATACCACGATCCTGAATCCGGCATTATTTTTCTGTATGTGACCCCATTAGTGGAACTCAAATGCAGAAATGAAGGACACAGCACACTGCTACTGAAGCACCATCAGCATTTGGTATTTTCCAAGGCTGTATTCCACATGGGATGAAATCATCGCCTTTGCCATGAGTACTTTTAGATTCATTGATGTTACAACAGTTGAAATAAATGTATGCACTTCTGAGAGAACAATCCAGAGGGAGTGGAGAAGTGACACTGAAAAGGAAAAGATCTTTTTTTCTCTGAAATTTTTTGGGGAAAAATAAAAAATAGAAGTAGAGCTCTGTTTTCTGCTGATGGTGCTTTAAAGCAGGCAAATGTGTGAGGGGTTCTATCAGAAAAGCTCCTAAACACTGTGTTTGAGAAAAACAAATGATCCAATTATTCCAACCAAAGCTTTAAGCCACCAGCTGGCTCAGCTGGTGCTAGACATTAAAGGATTCTACAAAAAAACCTTGTGTGATAAAATACAGTCTTATGAAGAGGAAAGTGGACTGCTAAAAACTTATAAGCTTCTTTTCTATATGTATGAAAAGTAAGAAATCAAATCATAAATAAGCCTTAAAATGTTCCTAAGAGATTCAATTGCCAACCTCACTACTAGATGCCAAACATGTTCTTCCTGAACTACAAACTCAGATTGTGCTTTTAATTGTCCAATAACAAGAAAAATGCTCTCAGGTATTTACTCTGAGGCATGTCACTAAGAACAAAGACAAAATTTTAGTAAAATATTTGGGGCCTTTAATGTCCATTTAGATCCTTCTTTGCATCAGTGACATGTCATATTCGGATCTCTAAAAGACTTTGTAAATATTCTCTAGTCCCTCCCCCCGCAGCCCCACCTTTCACGCCCACTTTACATTTATAAATTTACAGAGAAGTATATAGTAGTTCTCTGCTCTACCAAAAGCTAGAGTCTTCTTAAATTCTGCTTTCGTTTTCACTTTTGGGAACAGCTTTATTGAGATATAGTTGGCATACAGTCAATTGTTTTCAAGCATGTATACCAAAATAAAGCCATCACCAAAATCAAGATAATAAAAATTTTCATCACCCTCCAAATTTATTTCTTGCTTCTTTTCAATTCCTTCCTTCTTCCTTACACTGCACCCCTTTCCCCCCAGGCAACCACTGAGTGATATGCTACTCTAGCATATCACTATAGATTAGTTTGTAATTTCTAGAGTTTTATATAAATAGAGTAATACAGTATATAATTTTTTTATTTGGATTATTTCACATAGCACAATTATTTTGAGATTAATTTGTATTGTATAGTTTTTTTCCTTTTTATTGCTGAGTAGTAATCTATTATATGTATGTATTATAATTTCTTTATCCAGTCACCAATTTCTAGACATTTGGGGTCTTTCCAATTTTTAATGACTTGAAATAAAACTGCTATAAATATTTGTGTACAAGTCTATATAGAAATATGCTTTCATTTCTCTTGTTAATTACCTGAGTGGTTAATTACCTAACAGCTAAATCATATCATAGGTATATGATTAGGTTTTTAAGAGACTGCCAAGCTATTTACCAAAGTAATTATACCATTATTTATTCTCACAAGTAGTGTATGAAAGTTCCAGTTACTCCACATCCTCACCAACACTTGGTATAGTCAGTATTTTTAATTTTAGCCATTTTAATAAGGATGTAGTGGTGTCTCATTATGGTGGAGTGTGAATATGCTACTCTAGCAGACCTACCTTCATGTAATCATTGAGTTGGAAAATATCATCCATGACAAGACTCTGAGCATGAGTCCAGCTCCCTGTGGTGCTTTCAGGCCATTTGGTCCCTTGGTTGAAAGATCTCCTGAAAACTTTCCATTTCTCACACGTGTCACTCGGCGACTGATTTCTTTACTCCACCACTTCACTGTCTCCCAAATGGGAAAATGCTGTACTTACTGTCCTGCTTTTCAATTTATCGTGCACACATTTTCCATATCAGAACACAGAGATCCACTCCACCTTTTTAAGGGTTGCATAATATTTCACTCTTCGAAGGTTTTTTAAATGGATTTAATCACTCCCTGCTGATGTGCATTTCAATAGTTTCCATATTCAATAGTTTGCTATTAGATAAATATTGATCGTGCCTTCCTTTACATATATTTAAATTCCCATTAGAAAAGCGCTGCACATGTGTTATTGGTACTCTATAGAGCACTTCCTTCTCAGTCGTGATTTCCCAGCCTCTGATTACAAGCATGCTTCCCACATATAAAAGGTACTAGTTAAATCTTCAAAAATGTTGACTAACATGTCGCTATGTGAGGAAAAAAAGCAGAGGGCCAAGGGGAAGTGGATATTCTCTGGCATGCCCTAAATTCCTGTGCCCCCCTCCCCCCACTCTACTTCCATGAGAGGCAGGTGGCTTAGCAGGAAAGATTTGGAGTCAGATCTGGGCTTAAAATTCAGCCCAGCCTCTAATTATCTTTGCCCCCTCCAGCAAGTCACTGTAATAGCCTGAGCTTTGCCTTTCCCATTTTAAGTAAAATAATAGGGATAATATTCAAATAAAGCCCATCCATCATCACCTGGGTACAGAACAATCACAAGAGATGGTAACTTTCAAGCCAGGACAAGTATTGGAAGCATCCATTGAGCCAGGTCTTTGCCCTTCAGTCACCAGATACTGGGAAGCTGGGGATATACCCCTGAGAAGTGCTTAGGAGGCTGGATGAAGAATACACTCAAGGAGCTCAGGGCAGCAATTATTTCCAACTGGTACAGGATAAAATTTTCGTCGCCACTACAGTCTGACTCATATCCACCTATAGAATAACATCAGTGCAAAGCATGGTACCTGAAACTTGGTGGGAGCTTAAACTTTACTTCTTTCCTATCTATTATAAAATGAATTTCTTGTGTACTTTTCTTATTAGTTGTTCTGTGTCCTAGACACAAAGTTTTGGTTTGTCATATTTCCAATATAGAAGAATAGCATCTTCGTGGAAAGTATTATACCTTTTTGATGAAAATGTCACTATCAGTTGTCAATTTTTTAAAGTATTTTTATTGACTTATAGAGAGAGAAAAACATCAATGTGAGAGTGAAACATCGATCAGCTGCCTCCTGCATGCCCCCTCCCAGGGATTGAGACTGCAACCTGGGCATGTACCAGGAATCAAACTGGCAACCTTTCAGTGCACAGGACAATACCCAACCAACTGAGCCACACTGGCCAGGGCCAGTTGTCCATTTTTTTTTTTTTTTCAGAAAATTCTATCTATTACCCATGCTAAAGCCATTGTATTTGAGCCATTATGTTCCTCAGTTTCTAGAATCAGTACTACTGATGAATAATTGTGTTGGGACCTTATATTAAGGCTAGTGTGAGCACTCTAGGTCCTTGTGTGAGTGAGGAACAGTGGCTAAGACAAGCAGGGTGGCCAATCCCAAGGTGTGAAGAGGGTCCTTGGATATGGTTCATTTAGGATAAAGATCCGTTTTTCTCTGCAGCTCTCAGCACCATGTCTGACAGAAGAAAAAGGCTTGTTGAACTTAAGTGAACCTGTAATTGAATCCTGGTAGAGCAATGTTACTAATTGGAATGCCATTTCCTGCCCTGCTTTTTCTCTTTACTATAGGAAAAGGCCAAGAAAAACTAGAATCAGAGACAAGCAGAAAAGAACAGTAATGAGTCAGGGATAAACTAGCAAAACACAAGCTAGGAAATCATCACACTGCGCTGCAAGTGCTCTATGCATCACAACCTACGAAGGCAGATGTCCAGCCGAAAACCCGCTGGCACTAACAAATCCATGTTCACGCCCCTTCTCTTTCATTGTCTCTGTCCTCAAGAAGTTAAATCAGGGCCACACAACCCACCGGCCTATAGACGCCTCTGAAACTCTCAGGACAGGAACAGCATCAACAGCAAAGTACCAACAGGAAAACAAAATAGGTGCTTGTATTCATCTAACGAAACTCTGGCAACACTTTTATTACAACCACTTTACCCTCATAGGTAGATGTCTTGCTTGCATTCCTACTAATTCACAGACGGCTTCTAATAGCTCTTGCTTCTCTAATTAGGCATGTTTCTTACTTCAAGGCTAATGTAAGCTTCCCATTGTCTCAGCTAATAGGTTTTTAATATTTTAACTTCTCAGTTGTGTTTGTTTTTCTTGGCCTTGTTCCACTAAAATTAATCTTTCCTTGTGGTGTGCTTGCGGCTGTAGTGAGGGCTGGGGCAGGATCAGGTCGCCACACAGAGATGAGGCCTCTGGCCAAAGGAGTCCAGGTGTTTTGCATTAGAAGTGGAATGAACTGTGTTCCTGGCGTGGGATTCCCAGATCAGAATGAACTTCGGACTAATGAAGTGAGAAATGACTGTGTCCAGCAAGGCTAACAGAGTGGTTTCTGCCTCTTAGATTGCTGTGCCTGGCGGGAGAGCCCCTCAGAGTCGCACATCTAAATGACCAAATGCTTTTCTAGTTGCAATGAAAGTGGTTCTCCAGGCCTCCTTCTCTGAGTCCCTTCCCTGGTTCTCAACTCATATGACCTAAAGAATGGGAATGTAATAGGAAGTTGGCTATTCTTCACACATCCCAAAGTTTAGGAAAAGAATAAAAAGGTTTCCAGGCATTGGGAGATACGAAATGTAATGCAAAGGGTCTTCAATGACAAGAACACATTGAGTAGGAGCATACGCATTATCTCATGGGTATCATTATGCCCTTTTCATAGGTAACGGTACCGAGACCTGGGACATTAAGTGATTTTCCCAATGATGCAGTTAATTAATGGTTGGGCTCAAAATTAAGCACAGGTTTCTCAGCTGCAAGACTACATTCTATCATCTTTCCTCTTCCATCAGTCTTCAAAAGCGTTTCCAATTTCTCTATTCTTTACTTCTGAAAACAGCAATATTAAACTTGCAAATTTAAAACCACCCTAAACTTCCTTGTGATAAATTTTTTGCATAGCTTTTATAAAAAGTACTAATTATATGTAGAATATAAGAGATCGGCATGCCAATGGATATATGACCCACACCAGAATGAGCAGTGAAGTGCCTTTATCTAAAGATCATATATTTGTGAAAGTTATTGAAGCCTCCTATGTGATAAGGGCTATTTTAAAGGCTCCACATACATTAACTTGCTCACTCTTCACAGAATACAGTGGAGTAGGTACTATTATTGCCTCAATTTTACATTTGAACCCAGGTTGTTAACATTTCACAAATAGTTTCAAAAGTCATTATTACCCTTTGTTAAATGAATTTTCAATCATTCTGTTGAATAACATACAGAATTCAACATTAACTTGGATGAAATTTTAACTATAAGCTAAATAGTTGATTTTCACATTTGGGTCAGTATTGTTTCCATATCCTATCACGTATTAACTAACATTAAAATGATTAATTATGGATTATAAACTCTGGAAATTCACCCACATTTTTTTAATTAGGTCATTCCATTGAGATGTTAAGTGATTCAGTTTGGGAATTACCCCCAAAAAACATCCTTTATACCTTCAATCACTCTATTAATTAAAATAAAATCTACAATGGCCTGGGAGACCATTACCATGATTGTATTCTCATGTTTCCATACTATGACTCTGGTAGTGATTAAGGGAAAGTCCTTTACCTCTGGTGAAAACTTGCAAAAACTATGTGATGCATTTTTCAATGGTTCCTGCATATAGCAAGCATATCATTTCAGTTTTACTAAACAGTTATCAGTGACAATGACTGATGCTCATGAACAGGGAAAATTATCCTCTGACTTGCAATTTCATTGTTTTTCAAAAAGTTACTTTTTCTTTTGGACATTTCGAAACCATTTCCAAGGTACATAAGTGAATTTTCTATTATTTGTTGAGACCTTAACAAACTAATGATGATGTTCTTTTGGAGACATTGGTTTATAACAGCCGTGGGCAAACGACGGCCCGCGGGCTGGATCCGGCCCGTTTGAAATGAATAAAACTAAAAAAAAAAAAAAAAGACCGTACCCTTTTATGTAATGATGTTTACTTTGAATTTATATTAGTTCACACAAACACTCCATCCATGCTTTTGTTCCGGCCCTCCGGTCCAGTTTAAGAACCCATTGTGGCCCTCGAGTCAAAAAGTTTGCCCACCCCTGGTTTTACCTTACCTGAATTTTAATGATTCTGCAATAAAGAAGAATCAAATAAATGGTTGAAAGAATAAAATTGTTCTGTTTGTCAATTATCTGAACTCATGCTACTTATATCCACAGAAAATTCATCTACTCCATCACAATATAAATCATGGCCTTTTGCATTATGTTCTCCTTATGATGTTTTATTAAACAAATGGATGTATCCACAGAGACATATTAAGGCTCTATATCAGTTTCTATTGAGAAACGTGATTATTAGAGAAGACATGGCCAATATAATTACATTGTTCATTTCCAAAAAGGTGGGAGCCAGCACTTGATACAATGGAAAGAATAAAGAAAGCCGTTTGAAGGTCAGATAGGAGATCCAGTCAAGGCTCCTGAACTTCCTACTTGTATGACTTCTAATAAAGAACCCAGTTTCTTTGGAACTTCAATTCCTGAGCTGGATACTTTCTACTTGTCTTCCAAGATGCACTGTCCACTCTACTCTTTTATCACAGGAGGCTGACATGCAAGGACTATGTCATCAGACATCCTTCCCTTCAAGTTCATCTGTGGGGATCTTTGTGGGAGATTGGAGGGAAGTGAGGTCTAGTATCTACTCTCCGATTCCCTTCCTGCAATGTCCCCTCCAGTCAGCTCTGTCATTTGATTAAAGGCCACAAGCTTTCTTTAGCCATCCTGTTCTACCAGTCTCCTTCCACTCCCACTTCCTCCCCTTGTCCTTTGAGCCTGGGTGTAGCAGCTATGTTATGACTAGACCGTGGAGATTATACTATCCCCTATGGGTTTCTCTTCCTGAGGACACCTTCATAAAGAATCCCTTTATTACACCATCCTTGATTTATCCTAATGTGAGGGTCCCATCTGCTTCCTACTGAAGCCCTGACTTCAGTTCCCCAGCCCACACAAAAAGGAAGAATCACACCCACTTCACAGGGTTATTGTGAAGAATCCTATATAATAAAAGCATGCTATGCTAAGTGTCTGACCGTTCATGCGACTGTTAGAGTGTTCCACCAGTCGCTATGACACACAGTGACCACCAGGGGACAGATGCTCCAACTGGTAGGTTAGCTTGCTGCTGGAGTCTCCTGATCAGGACTGGGTGAGACATGCTCTGAAGCCCTCCTAAGGTCCCTCCCTAGCCAGCCAACCTTTGGAGGTCCCGTCCTGGCTAGCCAACCTCCCACGGTCCCTCCCAGGCCAGATTGTGAGAGGGCACAGACCAGGCCGAGGGACCCCACTGGTGCACAAATCTGTGCACTGGGTCTCTAGTGAAAAGATAATTGTGTATAGAACTAGGCACTTCCTTGGAATTCAAGATGTTTGTTCTTATAACTCTTTGGTTCAATAACAAATTTTCATTACATGCAAAAGTGAATGTGTTATATGCTATGGAACAGATAATCAGATTCCTTAGTTTAAAAATTGGTGTGGTATCTCTGTATTACAAGACTTGAATAACAAAGTGTTGGAAACTCAAGCGGGATTCTACTTCACCACCAGTTAAAAATTTTGTTTTCTAGTCACACAATACCCTGTTTATATAGAGAGATTCTTATTCACATAGGCAGTCTCTGAACAGGAACATGAAGAAAGAAAGATTACTTTGTGAGGTATATTAAATCCAGATATTGGTAACATCTTAGTACAGATCATAAATTAAACAAAATTTTGGCTAGTACTTATAATCAAGAAATATTATATGTTTTTTTAAGATAATTTCTGACTTTGGAATGCAACCATACTAGATTTATTTTATTTCAAATCAGGTTAAGCATATGTACATATTGCTTTACTATTGTAGAGCAAAAGAAATATATAAAATTGTGCTTTTATATATTGCATTATTTATCCAACCAGCTTGCTAGCATTTTACAAACACTGATATTTATACTTCTTTTATGTATTGAGCCCATTTATTACTCACATGCAATTTTTTGTATAGTTGAATTCACCCAGTACACTTGATCATCACTTTTATAACTTTATAAATCATTCTGACTTTTAGAACAGTAATGATTCACTAAAAATTACGTGGTTACATTAGTTCAAGAAACCTATTTACTATCTTCATTTCAAATATGTGGTTGATTATAATAAGCACTTTAAGGAATTATGTTTTAAAAGACTAGAGGCTTGCAGAACTCTGAGCTGAAAAGGGATATTTTTAAATGTAATTTTAAAGGAAAGGGAAACATCCATCCTCTTTCTACGTCAATGAGAAAGAACATTCCTCCTATACTGATGTAACAGTAGCTAACCATCTTTTTATTCTTTGTACTAAGAATGGTACTAAGCACTTTACCTGCTTTATCAAATTCAATCTTCATAACTATATGATAGTGTACAAATGATGAACTGCTTTTGATTGCATGTAATAGAAAACCTAAATAATGTTGACTCAATTAAATAATGGAGCAGGAAGTCCACAGTAGATGATCCCAGGCTGGTGCAGAAGCTCTGCAATGCCCTCAGTGACCCCATCTCCTTCCAGGTGTAGATGTATCCACAACATCATGCTCACAAGATGGCTTGGAGCTCCAACCATTGCAAACAAACAAGAAGAAGGGAAAGGTGTAAAGGCAAAAAAGTGCCAGTCAGCTAAGTGTACCATCTTTCAAAGCCCTTATTTAATGATTTACACTTACATCTCTTCCGCCAAGACATGACCATCCTGCAAAGTATCTGTGAAATGTAGTTATATAGATACTAGAGGCCCAGTGCACAAAAATTTGTGCATGGTGAGGGGGTGTCCCTCAGCCCGGCCTGTGCCCTCTCACAGTTTGGGACCCCTCGGGGGATGACCACCTGCTGGTTTAGGCCTGCTCCCCGGGGGATTGGGCCTAAGCTGGCAATCAGACATCCCTCTGTCAGCCCAGGAGCCCTCAGGGGATGTCCATTTGCCAGTGGAGAGCAGGCCTAAGCTGCAGTCTGACATTCTTAGTGCTGCTGAGGAGGCAGGAGAGGCTCCCACCACCACCGCTGTACTGGCAGCCATCACTGACCACCAGGGGACAGCTCCTCCATTGAGCATCTTCCCCCTGGTGGTCAGTGAGTGTCATAGTGACCAGTCATTCCCAGTCACTCTGCTGTTTGGGTCAGTTTGCATATTACCCTTTTATTATATAGGATAGAGGCCTGGTGCAAGAGTGGGGGCCAGCTGGTTTGCCCCTCAGGGTGGGGGTCCCCACTGGGGTGCCACTGGGGTGCCTGGCCAGCCTGGGTGAGGGACTGAGGGCTGTTTTCAGGCTGGCCAAGCCTTCTCAGTGACAGAAGCTCCCAACCTCTCCTTTTTTTTCCTGGGATTTATTTACCTTCTATAATTGAAACTTTGTTGCCTGAGTGGAGCTCAGAGCCGGCCAGGGCAGGTGGGAGGGAAAGCCTCCTGCGCTCCAGCTCCGTGGCCACGACCAGCTGAAAGCAGGTATCTGGGGTTTATTTACCTTCTAAAATTGAAACTTTGTTGCTTTGAGTGTAGCTTAGAGCAGGCCGCGGCTGGCGGGGAACCTTGGCTTCCTCCATCACTGGAGCAAGCAAGCCTCCTACTCGTTCCAGCTCCGTGGCTGCTGGTCGCCATCTTTGTTGGCAGTTAATTTGCATATCTCGCTGATTAGCCAATGGGAGGCATAGCGAAGGTATGGTCAATTACCATGTTTGTCTATTATTAGGTAAGATTGGGAGTCTTGCCAATGTCATAAAATTTCCAGTTCTTTCAACTTGATCTTGGATTGAATAAAATAACAGTGTATTTAGGTTTTGTATCCATATTCATAAGTGAGATCATTCTATTGCAAGAATTAAAAATGCAAATTTCTTTGAGGCCCAGATTACTAATATAAGAAAATTAAACTTTCTGTGGGAGATGAAGCAATGTGGCTATGGCAAACTGGAGGATATATATCATGTCTAAACTCATTCACACTTAAAAATTTTAGAATATTATACAAGAACATACTTCTCATGGCCACATTTGGCCTGTGGGCCAATACCTTGCCACTGCTGAGTTTTGCATTTCTTTTCCCAGTTCTGAGTTTTATATTTTTTTGCTGCAGTTGTCTGATGGACTTGTTTGAGGAGCTGAGAGTTTTCCATATTTCCTAAGGTCTCAAGCAGTTCTTATCCTATCTAATAAAAGAGAAACATGGTAATTAGCATACGTCTGCTACCCTTCCCATTGGCTAATCAGCGAGATATGCAAATTAACTGCCAGCCAAGATGGCAGCCAGCAGCCAGGCAGCTTGAAGCTAACATGAGGCTTGCTTGCTTCAGTGACGGAGGAAACCAACATTCCCGCCTGCCTTGCCGGCCTCTGAGCTTGCAGTTTGAAACATTGTTACAAATATAGAAGCTAAACAAAACCCCAGAGACCTGCTATCAGCCCGCCATGATCTCAGAGCTGGAGTTGATACAGTGTTTCGATTATAGAACCCAAACAAACCAGATACCTGCTTTCAGCAGCAGAGGCCTAAGAGCTGGAGCCAGAGCTCAAGCTGGCCCAGAATAAAAAAGAAAAAGAAAAAAAGGAGCAGTTGGGAGCTTCAGTCACCCGCCAGCCTGAAAACAGCCCTCAGCACCTCACCCAGACTGGCCAGGCACCCCAGTGGGGACCCTCACCCTGAAGGGTGTGTGACCAGCTGCAAACAGCCATCATCTCCTCACCCAGGCTGGCCAGGCACCCCAGTGGGGACCCCCACCCTGATCCAGGACACCCTTCAGGGCAAACCAGCCGGCCCCCACACGTGCACCAGGCCTCTATCCTATATAGTAAAAGGGTAATATGCCTCCCAGCACCGGGATCAGCGGAGCTGAGATGCCTCCCGGCACTGGGATAAGTGTGACAGGGGGCAGAGTCCAAACACCCTGATTGCCCTGCGGCTCTGTGTGTGACGGGGGTGGGGCCACAACCTCCCTATCCCTATCCGCCCTGCTCTGTTCCTGACAGGGGAAGGCCACCCCATGCCCTGATCAGTCCTGCTCTGTGCCTGATAGTGGGGAGCTCCCCAACCCCCTGATCGCCCTGCGGCTCTGTGTGTGACAGGGTGTGGCGCCCCAACCCCCTGATCAGCCCTGCTCCGTGTGTGACAGGGGGGAGCTCCCCAACCCCCTGATGGGCCCTGCTCTGTGCATGACAGGGTATGGAGCCCCAACCCCCCTGATGGGCCCTGCTCTGTGCGTGACAGGGTGTGGCGCCCCAACCCCCTGATTTGCCCTGCTCTGTGGGTGATAGAGGGCGGCGCCGCCCCAACCCCCCCTCCACGGGCCCTGCTCTGTGTGTGATGGGGTAGAGCCATAACCTCCCCATCGGCCCTGCCCTGAGTGTGACAGTGGCGGTGCCCCATCCCCCTGATTGGCCCTGCTCTGTGGGTGATAGAGGGCGGCACCCCAACCCCCTGATCCTCCCTGCCCTGAGTGTGACAGGGGGGAGCTCCCCAACCCCCTGATGGGCCCTGCTCTGTGCGTGACAGGGGGTGGTGCCGCAACCTCCCCATCGACCCTGCCTTGAGTGTGACAGGGGGCGGTGCCCCAACCCCCCAATCGGCCCTACCCTGAGCGTGACTGAGGGTGGCACCGCAACCTCCCGATCCGCCCTGCTCTGTGTATGACAGGGGGCGGCGCCCCAACTCCCCAATCAGCCCTGCTCTGAGCCCGACCAGGGGCTGCACCTAGGGATTGGGCCTGCCCTCTGCCACCCGGGAGCAGGCCTAAGCCAGCAGGTCGTTATTTCCCGAGGGGTCCCAGACTGCGAGAGGGCACAGGCCGGGCAGAGGGACCCCCCTTCCCCCTGAGTCCACAAATTTTTTGCACCGGGCCTCTAATCTTTAGTATAAAAGCCTCTTCAAGCTTCATGATTAACAATGATTTTACATAGTCTTTCCTGTTCCTGGAGTTGTCTGTCTCCTCTGAGGTTACTTATATTTATTCATCTTAGTACCTTTCATCCATGCTATTAGCTTTTCTCAAATGACTAGTGATACTTGGATGTTTTTATACATAAAGAGTAAACCAAGGAAAGAACTTGGTTAGTCAATATGTGTATTAATCCGCTAGGATTACTATAACAAAGTACTATAGACTGGGTAGCTTAAACAACAGACATGTATTGTCTCACAATTCTAGGCTAGGGGTCGGAGATCAAGATGTTAAATACCATCCTAGGCTCTACTCCATAAACCCCAGCCCTCTGAATGTTCCAGAAAATTTAAGAGATTATGCCAGGCACAGCAGGCAGCCTCAGGCTTTTTTTAAGCCAACACCTGTCCCGATTGGTCGGTACCAGTGTTATAAAGTTGCTAAATATTTAATATTACCCTTTTCTTCATTTAAACTTAATTTTAGTTTTCATTGCCCATTTCACTGGATGGCAGAAACAATGTCAGT
This sequence comes from Myotis daubentonii, assembly GCF_963259705.1. Classification (NCBI taxonomy): domain Eukaryota; kingdom Metazoa; phylum Chordata; class Mammalia; order Chiroptera; family Vespertilionidae; genus Myotis; species Myotis daubentonii. The sequence goes on from NC_081845.1 coordinate 35,911,273, forward strand.
TACATCAAATCCCTTTTCCCAGGGTTATACCTGAGCTCCAGAAAGCTTAAGTAGTACAAAACATTGGACAGGGGAATCTGAGGATACATGGGGAGGGATCGTGCACTGTAGGACTGGAAAAAACATTCTTTGGAGATTTTACCTCCATTTTTACTGGCACTCACCTGTCAGACCTTGAAATAATAACAGCATGTCCACCCTGCCCTGCAAAGGTCTTCCATGCCAAGTAAGCACAATTTAGTCATTTACAGAACAACCATTAATAACTCTAAACTTTTCACTCGGGGAGAAAATTAAGAGACTTTTGATGACTTCACACCTCATTGGTCCCTAAAGTTTGGAACTTGATAGCTGAAAACCGCAAAACTGGGCAGGCCAATGAACTAAAGGCACTAGAAGTACATGCCTGGTTCCTAACCTCAGAGGTGCATGGAGGTCCTTCAAACATGGGCCTGGCTGTCTAGAGGTAGCTGTGGGCCGTGGAAGAGAATCAGTGGGTCGGTGGTGCATCAGAGGGCGCTCTATTACTTCAATAGTCAGGCGGCAAATAAGGGTCTTCGTGAAGCAAAGAATGCTTTTTCAGTTGGAGAGGACGTGAGAGTTAACGTCTAGGGAAGAAATAGAGGAAGAAAGAAAAGTAGTTAAAGAAAAAATAGGGAATAAATATAGATAGTTGAAAATTTCATAAAACAATATTAATCTTTTTTTTGCTTTGATTAAATCTTTATTGTACAGATTATTACATTTGTTCCTCTTTTTTTCCCCCCCATAACTCCCCTCCTCCCAGTTCACACTCCACCCTCCGCCCTCACTCCCCACCCACTGTCCTCATCCATAGGTGCACGATTTTTGTCCAGTCTCTTCCCGAATCTCCCACACCCCTTTCCCCCCCAAGAATAGTCAGTCCATTCCCTTTCTATGTCCCTGATTCTATTATAATCACCAGTTCATTCTGTTCATCAGATTATTTATTCACTTGATTCTTAGATTCACTTGTTGATAGATGCATATTTGTTGTTCATAATTTGTATCTTTACCTTTTTCTTCTTCTTCCTCTTCTTAAAGGATACCTTTCAGCATTTCATATAATCCTGGTTTGGTGGTGATGAACTCCTTTAGCTTTTCCTTATCTGTGAAGCTCTTTATCTGACCTTCAATTCTGAATGATAGCTTTGCTGGATAAAGTAATCTTGGTTGTAGGTTCTTGGTATTCATCACTTTGAATATTTCTTGCCACTCCCTTCTGGCCTGCAAAATTTCTGTTGAGAAATCAGCTGACAGCCGTATGGGTATTCCCTTGTAGGTAACTGAGTTACTTTCTCTTGCTGTTTTTAAGATTCTCTCTTTATCTTTTGCTCTTGGCATTTTAATGATGATGTGTCTTGGTGTGGTCCTCTTTGGATTCCTTTTGTTTGGGGTTCTCCGCGCTTCTTGGACCTGTAAGTCCATTTCTTTCACCAGGTGGGGGAAGTTTTCTGTCATTATTTCTTCAAATAGGTTTTCAATATCTTGCTCTCTCTCATCTTCTGGCACCCCTATAATTCTGATGTTGGTACGCTTGAAGCTGTCCCAGAGGCTCCTTACACTATCCTCGCATTTTTGGATTCTTTTTTCATTTTGCTTTTCTGGTTGGATGTTTTTTGCTTCCTCGCATTTCAAATCATTGACTTGATTCTTGCGCTCCTCTGGTCTGCTGTCGGGCGTCTGTATAATATTCGTTATTTCAGTCCGTGTATGCTTAATTTCTAGTTGGTTCCCCAATATAAGATCGAGGGTCTTATTAGTTTTCGTGTAGATCTCATTAAGTTTATCGGCGGCTTCTAAACAGATCTTGAGAGACCTTAAAAGTGTGGTTCTGGGACTTCGAACAAAGACCACTAGGGGGTACACCAAGGAAGCATAACAAAATGCGGAGACAAAGAAACAGGACAAAATTGTCAATGGAAGATATAGAGTTCAGAACCACACTTTTAAGGTCCCTCAAGAACTGTTTAGAAGCTGTCGATAAACTTAATGAGATCTACACGAAAACTAATAAGACCCTCGATCTTATATTGGGGAACCAACGAGAAATTAAGCATACACGGACTGAAATAACGAATATTATACAGACGCCCGACAGCAGACCAGAGGAGCGCAAGAATCAAGTCAATGATTTGAAATGCGAGGAAGCAAAAAACATCCAATCAGAAAAGCAAAATGAAAAAAGAATCCAAAAATGCGAGGATAGTGTAAGGAGCCTCTGGGACAGCTTCAAGCGTACCAACATCAGAATTATAGGGGTGCCAGAAGATGAGAGAGAGCAAGATATTGAAAACCTATTTGAAGAAATAATGACAGAAAACTTCCCCCACCTGGTGAAAGAAATGGACTTACAGGTCCAAGAAGCTCGGAGAACCCCAAACAAAAGGAATCCAAAGAGGACCACACCAAGACACATCATCATTAAAATGCCAAGAGCAAAAGATAAAGAGAGAATCTTAAAAACAGCAAGAGAAAGTAACTCAGTTACCTACAAGGGAATACCCATACGGCTGTCAGCTGATTTCTCAACAGAAATTTTGCAGGCCAGAAGGGAGTGGCAAGAAATATTCAAAGTGATGAATACCAAGAACCTACAACCAAGATTACTTTATCCAGCAAAGCTATCATTCAGAATTGAAGGTCAGATAAAGAGCTTCACAGATAAGGAAAAGCTAAAGGAGTTCATCACCACCAAACCAGGATTATATGAAATGCTGAAAGGTATCCTTTAAGAAGAGGAAGAGGAAGAAAAAGGTAAAGATACACATTATGAACAACAAATATGCATCTATCAACAAGTGAATCTAAGAATCAAGTGAATTAATAATCTGATGAACAGAATGAACTGTTGATTATAATAGAATCAGGGACATAGAAAGGGAATGGACTGACTATTCTTGGGGGGGAAAGGGGTGTGGGAGATGTGGGAAGAGACCGGACAAAAATCGTGCACCTATGGATGAGGACAGTGGGTGGGGAGTGAGGGCGGAGGGTGGGGCGGGAACTGGGAGGAGGGGAGTTATGGGGGGAAAAAAAAAGAGGAACAAATGTAATAATCTGAACAATAAAGATTTAATTAAAAAAAAAAAGTGTGGTTCTGAACTCTATATCTTCCATTGACAATTTTGTCCTGTTTCTTTGTCTCCGCATTTTGTTATGCTTCCTTGGTGCACCCCCTAGTGGTCTTTGTTCGCAGTCTTATAGTTAAACCTTAATTGTTGTAGCTAATACCAGGGAGGGTTTGACCTCCAGGCCAAGTGGCTATGAGAATCAGCTGTGTCAGCAGTGAGAGAACTTCTGTCCTCTAGGGAGATGCTAATCTAGCCTTTGCCTGAGGCTATCCGGCAAATGCCTGTGTGCAGGGCTTGGGCAGGGTGGGTCGCACAGGATCAACAGGGTGGGCTGGAGAGAGCAGTTAACGCGGCTCTCAGTCCTGTCCCCAGGGGCTCTGCCTCTCTGAGTCCCAGCACCCGCTGCAAAGCTCGGAGAGAAAGCTGCACTGGCTCTGACCGAAGCCAGACAGTCCCGCTTCTCCCGTTTGAGTCTGGGTCCCCAAAGACTCGCCTGTATCTGAAGCTCAGAGTCTGCGACTCCCTCCAGATTGAAAACAACAACCGCGCCCTCCACCGCGAGCCCGCTCCTCGCACTCCGCACCTCAGAATTTGACTTCAGCACTGCACCTCCTCTGAGTGTCCGTATGCGTTTCTCTTTCCTCCTAGTTGTAGGACTTCCACTCAGCCAGTGGTTCTGTGGTTCTGGGTGATGTCCGTTCCGTCTTTTAGTTTCTCTTTTGAAGTAGTTGTTCAAAGCAGCAAACTCTGGCGTTAACCTATGCCGCCATCTTGGTTCTCCCCGAAAATTTCATAAAACAATATTAAAGAGAGAAATTTTAAAAGACTAAAAGTAGCCTGGACTTGGGAGGGGGGGGCTTAAAGACAGATTCACTCGCTTCGGAAACGGAAGAAGGAGGGCACTGTCATGTCATTGCCCCTCTCTAATGAAGGCAAAGACAGAAGTGATCCCGTGGCCATGATCATATAAGAAATATTTTCTTGTCCAGCTGGCATAGCTCAGTGGTTGAGCGTCAACCTATGAACCAGGAGGTCACGGTTCGATTCCCAGTCAGGGCACATGCCTGTGTTGTGGGCTCGATCCCCAGTGTGGCGCATGCAAGAGGCAGCCGATCAATTATCCTCTCTCATCATTGATGTTTCTATCTCTCTTCCTCCCTCTTCCTCTCTGAAATCAATAAAGATGTATTTTAAAATAAAATTTAAAAAGAAATACTTTATCTGTAATAAGGACCAGGCTGGATTTTAAATACTTCGGAACCATTAAGAATCCTCCTGTTATAGTTCAAAATCAGGAAGGAGATGGACCAGGGTGCTACTTGGGCACCATTAGCTCTCTTATTCACTGCAGGGATCTGGCTGGCAATAGAGGAGTGTTTATAAATATTATACTACATGTGTGCTCCATTGCTTCAGTTATATTAAAAGCAGCTGCTATCAAGGAACAAACATTTGGGCCGTTCTGGGGCTGTGATTTTCAACTCCAGAATGCACCAATAAAAAATGGCATTTAAACAGTCGTTCAAAGCCCTAGATAAAAATGTTTAAATGAGGGAGGTATGTTTTCTCATGTTTTTCCTATCATTCTGGCATTACCTTTGACCCTGGTTAGGTTCCCTCAGGTCAAAACTTTAAAACCTGAGTTATATGGAGGCTCTCTCCCCACCCTACCCTGCATCTCCACCCCCAGATCCCAGAACCCTATACTTGTGGTAGGATTGACATTCCCTTACAATGATGTGCTGATAAATTGGGCGGACACTGGGGATCTCTAAATTGTGGCATTTGCTAATTTTCCTCGTGTACACTTTCCCACCATAGCTTATTTGGAAGATAGCTGTGTTTAACAAACAGCTTGTAAAATTGCTGGTGACTTGACAGGGAGCTATCATGAGCTGGTGGCACAGATCTGTCCCACCACTGGCCGGGAAGTCTCCCTGACTCCATTTCTCTGCCCCATGCAAAAAGTAGTTCAAAACTCTGAACAGTCTTAGATAAAAAACAACCATAAAAATGACAGCTGCCTCCTGGGAATCACTCTTTATGTGCCAAGCTTTGAAGTTGTTTTTTATAATAATATTATTCATTCCCACAAGAACTATATGAAGTCATTATCATTATGTCCAAAAAAAAAAAAAAAGGCTTAGAGAAGCTAAATAAATCAAGGTCATAGATATTTGAAAGTTAAAGAAGCAGAATCCAAACTCGGGTCTATCTGACTTAAAATCCATGGCTTATCCTCTACCCTATCTTGCTTCCTTTGCAGTGAAATAAAATTATCCTGATGGTCTTCAAAATTCGGGCTGCCTCTCTTGAGTACTTTCCTGATACTTTGTCTTTAACTTCACTGTGGTCCCAGCCACCTTTGCTCTGCCTCCATATAAAGAAATTGTTTGCTCCTAAAGAATAGGGTCGTTGTCCCAGGTATCTTTGTCTGCCACCCTGTGAGTGCTCCTTTAATGTTTGCTGAATGAATGAGTGAATGAATGAATGAATTCATACCGAATCTATGCATCAGCTTTAGTCCCATTGTTTAGAAGGCTCAGCGGCTCACTTTCTCCAGACATCAGTGCCTCAGGTTGAAAATAAGAGGATGCAGTAGAGCCATACGTTGAAGTTTGATCACAAGACATTGCTTACCACCTCCCCTGGGTTTAGGTTTATTTTTTACAATAAGAAAAGATGAAAGACTCTTAAGGCAATATTCCCAGTTCATAGGTGACCCGGGCCTGTTGTCACTTGAAGTTATTATCTCATACACTTATTAAAATACAAAAGTTATAAATGGCCATTTCATTGCTTTCCTGCCCCCTACATGATTAAGTATCACCTCCAGACTTGAGGCTATAACTGCTCACCCTGACTCACAGCTCTTTGACCATAAAATAGGCTCATAAAAGTTACAGCCTGGAAAGCAACATCTGGAGCAACCCAGAGTCAAGGTTGATAAATCATTTTATAAATTCATAAAAACCTAAGAGCATTTTTAATTGAATAATAATAATCACACTTCAAAAGAATCTTGGCAGGTACAGTGCTTTTTAACACGGACACTGGAGTTTTTAAGTAGCAGTGTCTAATAGGCTACATCTCCATGTTGCTTTCCTTTCCCAGGGTGTAAATTAGTTACCCAAATTAGCCTGCACTCCTAAGGCCTGTGCCACATGTCAAATCCAAGAGATGTTAAGTTTGATGATAGAATGAGAATATCTGCCTCCTTTCTTTTGCACAAACTTGGGTTACAGGTGATCATTCTCTTTTCAGTATAAACTCCAGGTCTTCCTTTCCTGTTGCCAGTGGCCCAAGGTAAGGATTTGAAAACATCCTAATTTGGTTTTGGGGCCATGTCTGGGAATAACTATTCAATTAAACCAGGAGATATTCTTTCCACCTACACACATCTTCAATATATGACATAGAATTATTTTAGCAAGAAACCTTTTAAAAGACTTTTTTTTCATTTACTTTTCTGAATTAAGATGCTTGCTTATAGATGTCCTCAGCAATATTGTCTGATTGACTTGCTGACCTTTAGTGCTGGTAAAACAGTAGGAGGAGGAGACACTGGAATTCAGTTTGTATTAGCTTAGAATATCTTTGCTGCTGATGGTGAGTCATCTTTAAATACCAAGGTAATCCATTGTTGGGTAGCTTGGAACTTGTGTCAGATAAAAGAATCCTAACTTACTAAGTATTTCAATATTTTTTTCTGCCCTCATAGATATATTTTAAAAGGACTCTTCCCTCTTAATTAATTTATAAAGCTATAGCTGTGAGAGATGACCTACATATTCTTAGACAATACATACCATATATCTCATTTCAAATAGCTTATGATTTAGAACTGTACCCAGTTTTCCAGTCTTAAGATGAAGAACAATGATAAATGTATAATAATAAGCTATTTTTGTAAGAATGTTTTATTAACTCTGTCCATCAGTTTTATAGTCATAAAACATAAGCAATTTTTCAAATATTAGAAGCATTTATACAGAAAAATATACCATAGTAGGTGGGCTTTTGTCCTTTATAGAGTTGTATTTATGAGGTATTTCACATTCCCAAAAAAAGATAAACTGTAGTTTTCCATCCCTGGACTGAATATAGGCTACTATGTTTTCTAAGTAGCGACAGTATACTTTACAAAGGTTATAGATTCCATTTAGGTTGTTTATAAAATTACATTTTTATCTACACAAACTAAATAGCTTTAAATCCATTTTCCGTTTTTGATATTTTCTTTGTCTTGGTATGGGATGGGAAGGGTTGACTGAGCAAGTGGTAGAGAAGCCACTTCATACGTAAGAATAGAATTAGTTCCAGGTTGGAAGTGGTGCTTGTGGTAGGGAGAATAATGCTCTCCCAAAGATGTCCACATCCTAATATTTGGAATCCGTGAAGATGTTAGGTTACATGGTAAAAGGGAATTTAGGTTGCAGATGGAATTAAGGTTGCTCATAAGTGGACCTTAAAATAGAGAGATTATCCTAGATTATCTGAGTAGGCCTAATATAATCACAAGTGTAAAAAGGAAGCTGAAAAGGAGAATTGGAGGGGGAAAAATGTGAAAGCAGGTGAAAGAGATGCTATGATGCTGGTTTTGGTGATGGAGGAAGAAGCTCACAAGCCAAGGAATGTGAGTGGCCTCTCAAAACTGGAAAAAGCATGGAAATGGATCTCTTCCTGGAGTCCAGAAAGGGGTGCAGCCTGCCCATACCTTGACTTTAACCCAGTGAGACATGGTTTGGACTTCTGACCTCCAGAAATGTAAGATAATAAATGTGTATTGTTCTAAGCCACTGAACTAGTGAGAATTTATGCTTGTAGTCATGAAATCCAATACAGCGCTAAATAAATCAAAAGAGACCACTCTCTAGGGCATCAGGGCAAATTCAATTAGAGCAAGAGCTGCCCTGCCAAGTGGCTAAACAAGGCCATGTACAGATGAGAAGAACTAAGACAGTGATAAAAAAAAAAAAAATTCAGTTCTGAAATTTAGTTCCACAACAGCATAAATGCACTTAACACTACTAAACTGTATGCTGAAAATGGTTAAGATGGCCAATTTTATGTTATGTATATTTTACCACAATTTAAAAACACACAAAAAAAGCCAAAGTAAAAAAAGATTTACATGCCCCTGAGTACCACCAGTCTATGGTTATTATTTCACAAAGAAAAATATCTTTTCCTCGTGTAAGACCAGACAATAGTTTGAAGAAAAAGAAACTCTTTTATTTATTTATTTACTTGCTTATTTATTTATTTATTTATTTAAATTTTTTTTGTTGTTAAATCACCTAAGGATTTTTTTTTCCATTGATATTTAGAGAGATTAGAAAGGAAAGAGAGACCTAGCCAGTTTGGTTCAGTGGATAGATCATCAGACTGCGGACCAAAGGGTCCCAGGTTTGATTCCAGTCAAGGGCATGTACCTTGATTACAGGCTCCTCCCATCCTGGGCCTCAGTCAGGGTGTAAGCAGGAGGCAACTAGTCAATGTGTTTCTCTCACATAGATATTTCTCTGTCTTTCCCTCTCTCTCCCACTATCTCTAAAAGTCAATGGAAAAATATACTCAGGTGAGGATTTTAAAATAAAGGAGGGAGAGAGAGAGAGAGAGAGAGAGAGAGAGAGAGAGAGAGAGAGAGAGAGAAACATCAATTGATTGGTTGCTTCCTGTATTCTCCTAGACAGGGGTGAGGAGGGCCAGGATCAAACCTGTAACCTAGGTATATGCCCTTGACCAGGAATTGAACCCACAACCCTTCGGTGTGTGGGCTGATGCTATAACCACTATAGCTTTCTTTCTCGTAAGTGCTCAACTGGCTTCCCTATCTCACAGCTTCCACATTATTGCCATTACAATTATTTTAAAATAGCAGTGTGAGTATACCATTATTCACTACAAAATCTTTCCATTCTTGGCCATACTTTTTAGAGACAAATCCCAACTCTTTGGCATGGCTTATAAGCCCAGTGAGACCTGGCCTCATATTGATTTAGAACTGTATATATGATTTAATTATATTTTGTGTAAAATTGTATTATTTTAACCACATCTCCTTCCACACCTCAAAACAGCTTGAGATCTAATCACACCATGTTACACAATCTGTATCACCTCCATGTTTTTGCTCCTTCTCTTCCATCTGTCTAGATCAATACCTCCTGTTTTTTATCTTATAACGTCACATTTACAAACTGCAAATATACAATATTTTCTACTCATCTGTTTCTTTACATATAGAAAGCAATTCAAGGAGTTGGGGAGAGTGGTTAGAAAAATAGTCAACCAGCTTATGTCTTCGTTAAAATAAAAGAAAGGAATCCTAATTTTTAAAAATTGTTAACCAGAATTTACCTAGATTTATATGGAGCTTATGATTATAAAGTTAAACCTTCAAGAATTATAGCCAATGCAACAATGTCATTTATCTGGTACATTCTTACCAGCTAGAATCTGCTGGGGAACACATGAGACTTGGTTGGAAAGTTTGTAAGGAGGACATTCCAAGAAAAGGGAAGTGTGTGGAAGGCCATCTGCCCTGTATATCAGAATTCCAACTTAGGGGAGTGCCGAAGGCGGTGCCCCTAATTATTCCTTGTTCTTTCCAAACAAGTCTGTGCATGTGCACATTCCAGGGTGTTTACTGGAATCCTTATACTTAATCTTTGGGTGTCCTTGCTTAAAGGACACTACAAACACATGTGTTCTCCCAAAATTACTTATCCTACTGATTGTATCTGAAAGATAAACTTTATCTTAAACTGCTGTCACAATAAAAGCCTAATAAGTCAGGTAATTGAGGCTGTCTGGTTTCTTTAGCCAGGCAGTCCCTTAGCCCTCTCTTTCACAACAAACATTGTGTTGAAGTAATCCATTCACCTGTAGCTCAGGGTTTGCTGGTCAATCCCAAGCAGAATCTGCCTGGTATCTTATGTGCATTACTATTCATGTTCACAGCACAAAACTCTTGCACTTTGTTAGCCATTTTACAGGGGAAGAAGAGCTGAGGTTCAACAAAGTTGAAAAGCTTTCTCCTTATTATAGGTATAGGTGGCAACACTAAATTTGGACCCAAATTGGCCAACTCCAAAGACTGTGCTCTTGAGAGTTTTTTCATCTAATTCATTGGAATTAGAACTTTGGCCAAGAAAAAAAAATTATGAACAATTCTGATTTGGTCATAACAATATCAGGAAATATTTTCATCAAATTTTAAAATGGAATGCTTGTTCAATGATGAAAGGTCAGAGAATTTGCTCTTTTGGTGATTACCCACCATAAAGCAATGCTACACAAACAGGAGTCACTTAGCATGAAGAAGAAAAGACCATGAAAAGAAATGAACATTCTATCTAATAATAAAAGCCATAGTACAGAGAACGGAACAAAAAAGTGAAAGCTGAGTTTATAATACAATATTTATATTTATTAAACCAGTAACCCATCAGGAAAAATATATATAGCCTCATTTGAATTACATGTGTGTGTTACACCACTTTTTTTTAAAGCCAGGGACTAGCTAAGATATTGAAAAACAATGGTGTCCTCATACAAGAGTAGCTGAAAACTGTGGTCCATGAAGCTGTACCAAAAAAATATTTAAGCAGGAACAATAAAATAAATATAAAAATGTAAAGAATCAAAATTCTTTCAGTTAGTGATAGAAAATTAATGAAGCAGAAAAGGCTTCCCAGGAAGATAAATGATGCAAAAATAAATTATTTTAAACCTATGAATTTTGATTAATTTTGTCTGCCCAACCCCTCCTTACTCTATAGACTCTACGAGAATGCAACAAAAGTATAGGATTTACTCATTCATACATTAGTTTATGCAAAAGTTTTTATTAAATGACAACTATATGCCAGGCACTATGATAATCACTGGGAAAGCTGTGATGAATACAATAATGTCCCTGACATTATGTAGCTTAAATTCTAGTGAGGAAAATAGACATTAACTATTATAGCATATAAACAGTGGTAAATGCCATGAATTAAAATAAGAAAGGATAAAAGTGGGGAGATCACAAGTTTATATAAGGTGGTTAGGGAAGGCCTCTCTGAGGAATAAATTTGAACAGAGACCTGAAAAATGAGAAGAAGCTGATATGAGAATATTCAGGAGACAGAGAAAAAAAAACCAAGAATAAAATCATAGATGTATGAACAAGCATATTGAATTTAAGGAAACTTCAGAGTACTCTGCCTGGATAAGATAAAGTAAAGGAGATACAGATTATATCATAGAACAGGCTGGACCTATTAAACTCCAAAAATGTTGTAGCCCATGAATTTGTTAGAGTAAGGCACACAAATCTTTAAAGGAGTGGTTATTCCTCTTGATATTCAGCTCACATATTTCCCTGACATTAGACTTTATCCTCTTAACAAGGTATTGCTTGGGCTCTTACAAAACCACGAGTACCAAAATATAATTAAGATTCACTCTCATTCCCAAGCCTTGCATATCTCTCATCTTTGTCACCACCAAGCTGTGACACAGGAAGTACCCTAAGGCATCTTGTCTTCTATGCCTACTTGGATCAGATATCTGATACTACCCATTCCTAAAGCTTAATTCTTAAAACCCCATCTCTCAATTAAATGGTCCTGAGCATCCTGCCTTCACAACACAAGGGGCTGATATTACATCCTCTGTATTTAATAACCTGGGTTAAACCATGTTCAGCCTCATTTGACGTAGTTTCTTCTACACCTTCAAAACTTAATGTGCATAGGCACTAGAAGAAACAGTTATAAATAACTAGAGGTCTGGTGCATGAAAATTCATGCACTCGGGGGTTCTTCAGCCCTGCCTGCGTCCTCTCACAGTCCGGGACCCCATGGGGGATGTCCACCTGCTGACTTAGGCCCACTCCCCAGGGGATCAGGCCTAAGCTGGCAGTCAGACATCCCTCTGGCAGCCCAGGAGCCCTTGAGGGATGTCTGAGTGATGGCTTAGGCCTGCTCCCCATAGGAGGTGAGAGAGACTCCTGCCACAGCCACTGTGCTTGCAGCCATCAGCCTGGCTTGTGGCTGAGCAGAGCTCACCCTGTGGGAATGCACTGACCACCAGGAGGCAGCTCCTGTGTTGAGCGTCTGCCCCCTGGTAGTCAGTGCACGTAATAGCAACCAGCCGTTCCGCTGTTAGGGTCAATTTGCACATTACCCTTTTATTATATAGGATTCTTTAGACTATATATTATAAAATTATTTATCTCTTACAAGTCATTCCTTCTGGAATTCTCCCTCCACAGTCTGATATATTGTGACTTTATTTGAAGTCTTTCAGTTTTAACACAGGTCACATCCCACTTAAGAAGAAAAAACAAAAAATAAAAAAAACGGTACTCCTGGCTCATAGCATCTCTCTAAATCTCTCCTTCCATTCTGTGGACACTGGGAAGCCACTAAATTTAAGCTGCAGGAGAAAAGGGAGAAGGTACATCCTCACACTTTTCTATTCTCATAACCTACCTTCTGTTTCATCTCTGAATGTTTTAAATTTCAGTCATTTTAATGTGAGTTTAAATGAATAAGATCCTAATGACTCTATCATCTCCATTTATATTAGACAAGTAGACAATCCAATCTACATAAATATGCATGCATTCTTTAAAAGAGAATACTAATGCATCATGCTAAAGAGAATATATAAAAAGAGGTGTTTTTAAATAAGGTGCCTGAATTTAAAACTACCAATCATGCTTTACGCATAGGCAAATTACCTGCAATCATTGAGCACTCTCTATATTTGGGGTCAGAGAGTTTCTGAAATTTTGAAGCGAAGAAAATTATAACAGTAGGGAGCACTTCTAACTATTCTACATTAATGTTTTTAAATTTGCATCTATTAACCCAAAGTATTTTTTTTTAATTTTTTAAAGTTAAGCATTAGTTCTCAGAAGATTTACACCAATTATTTACTAAGATGTGTTATAAAGTTTGAATATTCAGAGTGCTTGTCTATGATTGAATATCATTACCAGCAATAAATCAGGTCTGTGGTATCTGCACAGAACACAAAGTAAATGATTAAATGCCCTTATAATCAGAATGCAGGAAAGTATAATTCAGTCTTGAGACTTCAATTAAAATAAGCTCTCAAGTGAAATGTATAATTCTTATATTTTTAAACAACCTGAATGTAAAAGTCACTGAATGGCAGCAAATCAATTGAAGGGTTCAATTTTGTGTCAAATACAAGTTTGTGTCAAGTCCTTTGAAATACATCAATAACTAGCTCTGATAAACTGTACATGCTGAGCCAAATCATGCCACTATTCTCTTTCACTTTATGTAATTTTATTAAACCATTCATATATATATATATATATATATATATATATATATATATATATATATATATTTGATAAAAATCACTTTAGTGCCTTATTTGATGGCTATATATCATGCTTCAAAGTGATTCCAATTTTCTAATTCCAGGTTCAACAATTCTTTTCCACCAATATTCAAAATATTTATTGAGGTATATGATGTTAAAAGTGTCTTTCATTCAAACATTCTTGACTCTCTTGCTTATAACTCAGAGTGTCAAATACAGCAAGAGAGTTTTCCATTGAAAATGTCAAAGTCAATAAGTGCTATGAGATTGCTGTTCTTAAAGTGAGCTATCAGCCTTGCTGTTATAAGCTGGTTATTTCAGAGTGAAAGAGAGTTAAAGGTTTGAAATGACACTGGAAAATGGGTTAGCTTTGCGTCTGCTAGCTACATTTTAAGTTAATGTATATAAGGAGAAAGTATTACACATATTTTGAACTAAGACAAATTTTGCTCCACAACTCAAGGTTAGTTTGTTGGGAACATCTAAGATATTATTTTACCAGCACTGTCTTACATTTCCAAGGGTGTGCTACTGTCACCATAGCCATCCCATCCAAATGGCTCCCTAGGGAGGGACATTCTTGCCTGACCTCATCCCATGGCCCAGTTGACTGCCCCAGGTTTGGATACCTCATTTAAGCTGGGCCAAGTAAAGCCCTCCCCAAGAATGTTTTTGGACTGAAACTGAGAAAGTAGGTCACTCTTTTGTGTTGGTAGAAGATATAACAGGAAAACTGTTGAACCACTGGTGCCTCTATTAACATTTTGTGGAGCAAATGAAAAAGGGTAATGGTAACATTCAAACATCAGAGACGAGAGACATTATATCTGAGTGGAATTCGTATGCCTGGTCTTGTGAGAACCAACTGCTTCTCTAAAGCTTAGTCGTTCAATTTTTCCATGGATTCTGGGAAGTGATTCTGAATTTGATTACGGTCAGTTACAACCAAAGAGTCTGGTTCCTCCAAGGGTAGGAACTAAAATTTTGATATGACTGAATCAAATTCAGGTGGGAGTTGGTATCTGTTTGTAGGTCCAGCATTGGATTCCAACAGTTCAATAGGTAACTTTCATTAATATATATATGCTTATTCAAGGTGATGAAGCAGTTAATTAAGCTACCGCCTGTCCCCTCTTTGATTCAAATCAAGTAATCATCAAGGCTTGAGCCTTAGGAAAATGTTTTTGTCCTTGCCATAGGATGTTGGCTACTTCTTTCAGCATTCATAAAAATGAGTCACAAAGACACATGGTGACTTACCTGAGAGTTGACAGGAAACAAAAGGATAGTTGATGTCGTTTTGTTAAAGAAATACAACTCTCCATGGCCTCCAATAAACTGAGGCCTCCGAAGTTCAGCTAATGATACAATCTGATGAGCTGCTACAAACTCTGTCTCACCCTAAGTGGTGAACTAAAAGACAAAACACTGGCTCCCAGTAATTGGGATGGGTATATTCAGGAAGTCCGGGGTTATAAGCAATATCTGATTTCTTGGCACTTCCTATGTACCTACCACCAGAGAAGTTGGATAAAGCCTCCAATAAAAAAATTTATTTGAGCCCTGGTGGAGGTTTCATAGTGGTTAGAGCATTAGCCTGCGCCACTAAGGGTCATGGTTGGGTGTGTGCAGAAGACAACCAATCAATGTGTCTTTCTTACCAATGTTTCCCTCTCTCTCTCCCTTTGCCCTCCTTTCCACTCCCTCTAAAAGTCAATGGAAAAAATATCCTCAGGTAATGATTAACAACAACAAAAATTTTATTTGAGTTTCAATTAAGCATAGCAGATTAATCGTAGGCTCCTCTTTCTCCTTGATCCCCAATAATGTGATAGTGAAGGGGGATAAAAGGATATAATCTCAAAAGCAAAGAGAATGAGAGGCAAGACAATTTCAAGGGAAGATTTGATAAAATTTTTGAGGATACAAAATGGAGCCAGTAACTAACTGACTTAGCAGACTTGAGAAATTTTTAACTAAGCACTTAAGAAAGAGAATACTGACAGGAAATATGCCAACAACACCCTCCCCCAGCACCCATGAGGGGTGCAGGGCTTAGAGATACCAGGTAAGTGTTAGTGTGAAATTGAACACAGGTAAATTTATTGACAGTTTAGATGGAGAGTAGTTGACTTCCCAGCTCTCCTCCCCAATCAAGCAGAACAAGTAACTACCATTTCACTAATTTCTGAAAAGAAAATGAAAGATTTATTCTTTGAGGAAACCTAAGGAGAAAGGACCCATACTGAAGAATGCAGACTGTGCCAAGGTATAAGAATGAATTAAAGTGTACATGTTGAACTGTTGGACTCTAAGACCTGATAATTGTGACCAGAATTCTCTAAAGAAACTGAATTGCTTGAAATAACAGAAATCTACATAGTGATTTTTGGCATCCTCCATGAAAAAGACAAATTCAATATCTACATATCCTAAACTCTACGAGTCAAGCAGCTTGATGTACATGTACACAACTTCCAATACACTTTTAAGTGATTCACTCTTAATTATAAACAGACAGCTAAGGATTGCCGGACATTTGAGGAAATCTTGAAATGTCTAAGATGAACACCAAATTAAACAAAAAGAACTTAGAGGAAGAAAAAAACATGAAACCATAAAAAAATCTACACTAATAAAAGACAAATATGCTAATTGACTGTATCTTCACTACACCCACCAGCCAATCAGAAGAGTATGCAAATTAACCCAATAAAGATGGTGGTTAATTTGCATACACAGGCACCCAGGGAAGACTGAAGACAGTGCAGAAGGAAGCCAAGCACTGCAGAAGGGAGCCAAGCGGTGAAGAAGGGAATGGATCGGAGGTAGCAGAGATGGGAGCGGAGCTGAGGCAGCGGACACAGGAGGGAGGCAAAGCAGAGGACACGGGAGGGAGCTGAGGCAGCAGGGGAAGGGAGGGAGCCAAGGTGGCGGGGAAGGGAGGGAGCCGAGGCCGTGGAGATGGGAGGAAACTGAGGTGGTGGGGAAGGGAGGGAGTGAGGCAGCGAAGAAGGGAGGGAGTGAAGCAGCAGAGAAGGGAGAGAGCTAAGGTGGCAGAAACGGGAGGAGCCAAGGGCGAAGCAGAAAAGGGAGGGAGGGAGGCTGCGGAGAAGGGAGCGAAGCCTGCCTCGGTGGACTTCGCTCCCTTCTCTGCTTCGCTCCGGTCTCAGGAAGCCCTATTCTTGCAGGAATCTTCCTGCAACGGGCTTCTAGTTAATCTTATAATTAATAACCTCAGAGAGATAATGAGAGTGGCAAATGCTTATGGAGGCTCTTGCTATGGGTCAGGCACAGTTCTAAGCACTTTAAATGGTTAGGACAGCTCTTAGAAATGAAAATATGCTAACCATAATTCAGAATGCAATAGAAGATTTAAAAGATCATTTCAAGAAATCTCCCACAGAGGTAAATCCCAGGAGAAATAACTGAGAGTTAAAAGTATTGACCTGTAGAGGTAGGGCTAAGGCTGGGAAAAGATGGGGAGGAAAGTCTTAAACATGAACTTTTTAGTAATTCTTTGATTTAAAAACTATGTGATGATATTACTGTGATAAGGATAAAAATGAAATTTTGTGAATTTCATTTAACTAGGACTCTGAGTAGCAACATTCCAGGGCACTCCATTCTCCCCACCCCAGCCTCTGGTCTCCCTTCTATGATCTGTGAATGGCAGAGCCCATAAGCTTAGTATTAAAAAATGGAAACTCTGCAGGATTCAGATACAGATTCAAAAGGCTTAGCTGAATTTACTTTCTAGCATCATTAGATTATGCAACCCTCCAAGTTTAAGTTGACAAGAAATTGACGAGGATATTATGTTGTACTGCCAAAGGGAGACAATAACAAGTCTGTGATTGTTTAACAACCCAGGCAATACCAAAGTTTAAGTGGCTTGACCAGTGGGAAGGGGCTGTCAAGTCAACACAGCCTGAGCAGAAAAATTGACCCTCCTGCCCCTTCACAATGACCTTGAGGATATTAGAAAAGGACTGTGTGCTGGTAAGTGGACCCTAGGGTGACCAAAAGACAGGCAAGGACTCAGAGATGCCCATGAGATTCTCAGGTCCTGTCATGTATCCCAGTGGTCTTCAAACCATTTTACACTCTTAAAATTTAAAAAAGTTATGTACCTTGGCATTTAATATTGTTAATTAACTAGAGACCTGATGCATGAAAATTTGTGTAAGAGTAGGCCTTCCTTCCCCTGGCTGCTGGCACTGGCTTCCCTCTGGCACCTGACACCTGGGCTTACCTCCTCCAGCCACCGGCAGGCACCCAGGACCCAGGCTGGGTTCCCTCTGGCCCCAGCTTCATCAGGAAGGACGTCCGGAATGAAGTCTGGAATACTCCAGTCTGATTAGCATGTTACCCTTTTATTATTATAGATACTAGAGGCCCGGTGCACAAAAATTAGTGCACTTGGGGGGGAAAGGGGGGTCCCTCAGCCCGGCCTGTGGCCTCTCGCAGTCTGGAACCCCTCGGGAGATAACGTCCTGCTGGCTTAGGCCTGCTCCCGGGTGGCAGAGGGCAGGCCCAATCCCTAGGTGCAGCCCCTGGTTGGGCTCAGAGCAGGGCCGATTTGGGAGTTGGGGCGCCACCCCCTGTCATGCACAGAGCCGGGCGGATTGGGAGGTTGCGATGCCACCCTCAGTCACGCTCAGGGTAGGGCCAATTGGGGGGTTGGGGCACCGCCCCCTGTCACACTCAAGGCAGGGTTGATGGGGAGGTTGCGGCACCACCCCCTGTCACGCACAGAGCAGGGCCAATCAGGGGGTTGGGGCGCTGCCCCCTGTCATGCACAGAGCAGGGCCCATCAGGGGGGTTGGGGCACCGCCCCCTGTCACCCACAGAGCAGGGCCGATCAGGGGGTTGGGGCGCTGCCACTGTCACACTCAGGGCAGGGCTGATGGGGAGGTTAAGGCTCTATCCCATCACACACAGAGCAGGGCCCGTGGAGGGCGGGGGGGTTGGGGCGCCGCCCTCTATCACCCACAGAGCAGGGCCGATCAGGGGGCTGGGGCGCCGCCACTCTCACACTCAGGGCAGGGCCGACGGGGAGGTTATGGCTCTACCCTGTCACACACAGAGCAGGGACGATCAGGGGGTTGGGGTGCCACACCCTGTGACACACAGAGCTGCAGGGCGATCAGGGGGTTGGGGAGCTCCCCCGTATCAGTTACAGAACAGGGCTGATCAGGAGGTTGGGGCGCCTTCCCCTGTCGCAAACAGAGCAGGGCAGATAGGGAGGTTGTGACCCTGCCCCCTGTCACACACAGAGCCACAGGGCAATCAGGGGGTTTGGGCGCTGCCTCATGTCATGCTGATCCCGGTGCCGGGAGGCCTCTCAGCTCTGCTGATCCCGGTGCTGGGAGGCCTCGCAGCTCTGCTGATCCCAGTGCTGGGAGGCATATTACCCTTTTACTACATAGGATAGAGGCCTGGTGCATGGGTGGGGCTGGCTGGTTTGCCCTGAAGGGTGTCCTGGATCAGGGTGGGGGTCCCCACTGGGGTGCCTGGCCAACCTGGGTGAAGGGATGATGGCTGTTTGCAGCTGGTCACACACACTTCAGGGTGGGGGTCCCCACTGGGGTGCCTGGCCAGTCTGGGTGAGGGGCTGAGGGCTGAAGCTCCCAACTGCTCCTTTTTTTCTTTTTTTTTTATTCTGGGCCAGCTTTAGCTTTGGCTCCAGCTCTGAGGCCTCTGCTGCTGAAAGCAGGTATCTGGTTTGTTTGGGTTCTATAATCAAAACACTGTATCAACTCCAGCTCTGAGATCCCGGCTCGCTGAAAGCAGGTTTCTGGGGTTTTGTTTAGCTTCTATATTTGTTACAATGTTTCAAACTGCAGGCTCAGATGCCGGCAAGGCAGGCGGGGAACGTTGGAGTCCTCAGTCACTGAAGCAAGCAAGCAAGCCTCATGTTAGTTTCAAGCTGCCTGGCTGCCGGCCGCCATCTTGGCTGGCAGTTAATTTGCATATCACCCTGATTAGCCAATGGGAAGGGTAGCAGTCGTACGCTAATTACCATGTTTCTCTTTTATTAGATAGGATTAAATATTAATTGTCATTTATTGTCTTTCATAATAAGTGTAAATTGTTACAAGTAATATAATCCCTGGTATGTCATAAATATTGACACCTTAAACTAAAAATACATAATTGTCTAATATTTCCCATAATAAATTTCAATGATTAAAGTAATCTAATCCTTGGCATATTGCCAGTATTGATATTTTAAATAAAATAAAACTGTTAGATTACTCTCAACTGTATCCAATGGACTGTAACACTATGGAGAATTTACATCTATCATCACTCACTTAAAAAATGCATGAACAGCCCTGGCTTATTTGGCTCAGTGGATAGAGCGTCGGCCTGTGGACTGAAGGGCCCAGGTTCAATTCCTGTCAGGGGCACATGCCCAGGTTGTGGGCTTGATCCCCAGTGAAGGGCCTGCAGAAGGCAGCCGATCAATGATTCTCTCTCACTATTGATGTTTCTATCTCTCTCTTCCTCTCTGAAATCAATAAAAATATATTTTTAAAAAAAATACATGAATATGTCCACTTTAATAGTCAGACATTTTATACTTCTTCTCTCCTTGAACTTATATTTCACTCTATAAAGTGGAAGGTACTTATGATATATGCATCTAATAAAGGACCTGTATCCAAAATATATAAAGATCTACAAACCAATGAGAAAAAGAACTCAACTGAAAAAGGGGAAAATTACTTAAATAAGCACTTAAGGTATACAACTTGATTAGGCATCATGATTATACAAATTAAAAGCAAATGTAATACCATTATATATCCTCAAAGAAGGAAAATATCTAATGTTGGCAAGAAAGTAGCACAATCAAAAGTCTCATACACTGATCGTGGGAGTGTTAATTGATACAAACACGTTAGAAAATTATCTGGCAATATCTATTATTGCTGAACATATGCCTCTCTTATAATCCTATATACACAAAGGATGTGTGTGCATATGTTCACCAAAAGAGACAAAAATCATGAACATAGCAGCACTTTTTAAATAGCCCCAAACGGGGAATTACCCAAATGCCCATCAAAAATAGAATAAAAGCCCTAATCCGTTTGGCTTAGTGGATAGAGCGTTGGCCTGCGGACTCAAGGGTCCCAGGTTCGATTCCAGTCAAGGGCATGTACCTTGGTTGCGGGCACATCCCCAGTAGGGAGTGTGCAGGAGGCAGCTGATCGATGTTTCTCTCTCATTGATGTTTCTAACTCTCTATCCCTCTCCCTTCCTCTCTGTAAAAAATCAATTAAAAATATATTAAAAAATAGAATAAAAAAATAAATTGTGGTATATTCACATAATGGAATAATACTATTTAGTTATACTCTTCAGTGATACTATTCAGAAGGATCCACAACTAATCACAACAGTACAAATAATTCTCAAACATAATTCCAGGTGAAGGAAGCCAGATACAAGAGTAAATACTTATTTCATTTATGTGGAATTCTTAATTATTTCTTTTCTGGGTGTTTATTTATGCAGATGAATTTATTTTGAAAAAACTTATCAGGCTTTACACTTATAATTTACACATTTTTCTGCATGTGTATTAGGCTCAATTTAAACATTAAAAAAATAAAAAACTCTGCCCCATGAAAAGTGTCTGTATTCTTAGCAGAGCATTATTACAACCTAGAGGCCTAATTCATGAAATTCATACACGGGTAGGGTCCCTAGGCCTGGCCAGCTATCAGGGCTGGTCTATGGAGTGACCAGCAGGGCAATTGGAGGCCCCCGTTCAAACCCGCTTTGACAGGCCTGGCGCCGCCCACTCACCAGCCCTACCCCCCACGGCTGTGGATGGTCACCTCCCTCTGTGGGGCAACTGGTAGGGTGATTAGGGGGCCTGTGAGCTGGAGTCTAAGGGCAGCTCCTACATTGAGCGTCTGCTCCCTGGTGATCAGTGCATGTCATAGTGACTGGTCATTATGCTGGTCATTCCTCTGGTCAGTCTATTTGCATATTAGGGTTTTATATAGATAGAAGACTAGAGGCCCAGTTCTTGTGTGTGTGTGTCGGGGGGGGGAGGGGGCAGCGTCCCTCAGCCTGGTCTAAGCGCTCTCACATCTGGGACCCCTTGGGGGATGTCCACCTGCCAACTTAGGCTCAATCCCTAAGCTGGCAGGCAGATATCCCTCTCATAGTCTAGGGCTCTCTCAGTCCGAGACCCCTCACTCCTTACCACCCATGTGCTCCCCAGCCATAAGCCCGGCTTCTGGCTGAATGGCACTCTCCCTGTGGGAGCACACTAACCACCAGGGGGCAGCTCCTGCATTGAGCATCTGCCCCCTGGTTGTCAGTGCACATCATAGTGACAGGTCATTCTGCCATTTGGTCAATTTGCATGTTAGGATTTTATTATATGGATTCCTGAAAGGTGTAACATTATCTCTAACAAATTAGTTGAGTGTGTGTTTGAGTAGGGAGTTGCCTTTCTATGGGACTCAGCATGACCCACAAAAAAGTCATTTCCTCAATTAATATTGTTAATTCAGAAAAATCAAATATTTAAAGAATCTTTATCTGCCTTTTTGGTATCTACAGAGTTGGAAAGCTAATTGCATCAGGTATGTGTATATATATAAATATATATATGTCCACCTGCCAACTTAGGCTCAATCCCTAAGCTGGCAGTCAGACATCCCTCTCACAGTCCAGGGCTCTCTCAGTCCGAGACCCCTCACTCCTTACCACCCATGTGCTCGCCAGCCATTAGCCCAGATTTTGGCTAAGTGGCACTCCCCCTGTGGGGAGTTCAGTCAATGTGCATATTAGCCTTTTATTATTATTATATATGATGTCCCTATTTCCCCCCTTTTGCCCCCTCCACCCAGCTCTTGCCCCCCACTTCTCTCTGGCCATCACCATACTGTTGTCTGTGTCCATGGGTTGTGCATATATTTTCTTTGGCTAAAACCTTCTTTAAATTCACTTCTTTAAATTTTTATTTTCAGATAAGTGCTTATAACTGCACTATTGTATATTTTCTATTATATCATTTAGAATTAAGATATTTTTAATTGAACCCTTGTAAATTTTAGCACAATTTAATATATACACACTAGAGGCCCGGTGGACGAATTCATGCATAGGTGGGGTCCCTCGGCCTGGCCGGCAATCAGGGCCTATCGGGGTGGAGGGAGGTTGGCCGGGGGGTCCTTGCAGGAGGTTGGCCAGCCAGGGGGAGGGGCCACAGGAGACTGGCTTGCTGCGAGAAAGGATCATGGGTGGTTGGCTGGCTGTGGGGAGGAACCGTGGGAGGTTGACTGTGAGAGTGCATTGACCACCAGGGGTCAGCTCTTGCATTGAGCATCTGCCCCCTGGTGGTCAGTGCACATCATAGTGACATGTTGACCAGTTGTTTGGTTGCTTAGGCTTTTATATATATAGACTCGAGGCCCGGTGCACAAAAATTTGTGCACTGGGGGGGGGGGAGGGAGGGAGGTCCCACAGCCTGGCCTGTGCCCATACACAGTCTAGGACCCCTTGGGGGATGTCCACCTGTCGACTTAGGCCCACTCCCCAGGGGATCAGGACTAAGCTTGCAGTAGGACCTCCTTCTGGCAGCCACGGAGCCCTCGGGGGATGTCCAACTAAAGGCTTAGGCCCCCAAAGGATCAGGTCTAAACCATTAGTTGGACATTCTTAGTGTGGCCACGGAGGTGGGAGAGGCTCCTGCCACCACCACTGCACTGGCCAGCCATGAGCCAGCTTCTGGCTGAGTGGCACTCCCCATATGGAAGTGCACTGACCACCAGGGGGCAACTCCTGCATTGAGCATCTGCCCCCTGGTGGCCAGTGCACATAATAGCAACTGGTCATTCTGCCGTTCAGTCAATGTGCATATTAGCCTTTTATTATTATTACTAGGGGCCTGGTGCACGAAATTCGTGCACTGGGTGTGGGGCGGGGGTGGGGGGGAGTGTCCCTCAGCCCAGCCTGCCCCCTCTCACATACTGGGAACCCTCAGGCGTTGACCCCCATCACCCTCCAATCGCAGGATCGGCCCCTTGCCCAGGCCTGACGTCTCTAACAGAGGCGTCAGGCCTGGGCAAGGGACCCTCATTTCCCCCAATCACTGGTTCTGCCCCCAGCCCAGGCCTGATGCCTCTGGCCTAGGCGTTCAGCCCGGGCAGCGGGGACCCGCAGCTGCAGCGGCCCCGCAATCGCAGGCTCCGCTTTAGGCCCAGGCAAGGGGCCCCTAGTTCCTGGGACTGCCAGCTTCGACCGTGCCCAGCTCCCATCACTGGCTCCACCCCTACTTCCTGCTATCACTGGCCAGGGCAGCAAAGGCGCCTGATTCTCCGATCATGGCTGGGGGGCAGGGCAAAGGCGGCCCCAGGGCCGCCTTTGCCCTGCCCCCCAGCTCTTAGCTCCCCCCTGGGTTTCTGATCACTGTCAGTGGCAGGGGGCTTCTTCCTGCTTTCCCTTTCACCTCCCCGCATTGTGCCTACATATGCAAATTAACCGCCATCTTGTTGGCAGTTAACTGCCAATCTTAGTTGGCAGTTAACTGCCAATCATAGTTGGCAGTTAACTGCCAATCATAGTTGGCAGTTAATTTGCATATAGCCCTGATTAGCCAATGAAAAGGGTATCGTCGTACGCCAATTACCATTTTTCTCTTTTATTAGATAGGATATAGGATGTCCCTATTTCCCCCCTTTTGGCCCCTCTACCCAGCTCTTGCCCCCCACTTCTCTCTGGCCATCACCATACTGTTGTCTGTGTCCATGGGTTGTGCATATATTTTCTTTGGCTAAAACCTTCTTTAAATTCACTTCTTTAAATTTTTATTTTCAGATAAGTGCTTATAACTGCACTATTGTATATTTTCTATTATATCATTTAGAATTAAGATATTTTTTAATTGAATCCTTATAAATTTTAGCACAATTTAATAAATTATGCTAGAAGCAATTAAGGTATTTTTCATGTAATACAGATACATTTCAATTAATAATTTATTAATTTTTAATGTTTTAATATTTTAATTTGAAATAATCTCATACATGTAAAAAAAACTATAAAATACTACAGCATATTATATGTACCCTTCACCCAATTTCATAGGTGTTAATAATTTAAACATAACCATTATATAACTAACAAAATTTGGAATATATTTTTCTTATAATCTCTTTAATGTTACTTAATCCATTTACTTTGTTTTTGTTGATCTTCACCCAAGGATATTTTTCCATTGAATTTTAGAGAGAGTGAAGGGGAAGGGAGAGACACATTGATTGGTTGCCTCCTGCACATGCTCTGATAGGGACTGGGGATCAAGGTACATGCCCTTGACTGGAATCAAACCTGTGACCCTTCAGTCCACAAGCTAATGCTCTATCCACTGAGCAAAACAGGCTGCAGCTTAATTCATTTACTTTTAATCTATATGTGTCTTTATATTTAAAGTGGGTTTTGTTTTGGATTCGCCCTCATAATCTGTCTTTTAATTGGTGCATTTATGCCACTGACTTTCAGAGTGCTTACTGATAGAGTTACTATCCTATCAGGCAGCTTCTGGGGCCGGCCTGCCCTGGATGATGGCGCGCTGGCAGCTCATGCTGTCCCGCCCTGCCTGCAGTATACAAATTAGCCACCATCTTTGTTGGCAGTTAATTTGCATATTGTGCTGATTAGCCAATGGGAGGTGTAGTAAAGGTACAGTCAATTACCATGTTTGTCTATTATTAGATAGGATGTTGTTGTTGTTGTTGTTTTTATTTTGTGTCACTTACTCTTGGCTGCAAATTGAATTATATGCAAATAAGGGTTGGAAAGCCATTTTAGGTTGTGAATGTATAAAATCAAATACACTTTTAAAAGTTCATAACATTTTCAAATGTGAGAAATTTAACCTTGACCTTAGGCTTTTACATCCAGGAGTCTTTTTCACATCCAGAGTTGGCTATTGTTCATTTTCAATTTGGCCCCTGTTCATTTTCAAGTTATTTATGTCATTAATCACCTCAATTCTACACATTTTCCTAAACTTTCACCCAGGATTTGGTTATGAACCCTGTTATCTATCGCTAAAGTTTCTGGAGTTTTCTGAAAGGCAAGATAGACATCTGACCTCTTGGTTTCTGCTCCATGTTCCCACAGGGATATTGTAGAGGTTGGGGTTTGACCCAGGCTTCGGTGGCAGTGATGTAGGCTATGGAGTGCTCTTGGGACTGGGTAGCTCAGATGTCTGACTGGAGAAAAAGAGAGACAGATAGACATTTGACTCTGAGGAAAGCAAGGGTCCCTGAAGTAATAGCCAAGGGTGGACTGAGGACCAAAGCTTCTACTGCCTGAGTGGTTCTGGCCTAGTTATCTAAACTATATGAGATATACCGTTTCCTCACTAGTATATTGGTGATAGTAATATTACTTGCATCATAACTATAAGAATTTAAACCAGATTGAAAAACACTCCGTACTTGAGTAGAGGTTCCACAATCACTGCCTGTTATTTAGCTATTAGACTGGTAGCTCCTCAAGGTATGGACTACGCATTCAGTTCTGTCCTCACTGACCAGCAATGTAAATGCTCAATAACTAATTGTTACATAAATTGGTTAATGAGTTAAACTTAGTCTGTGCTACCTACACACACACACACACACACACGCAAAACTCAGTTATGGCAAGGTCCTTGAGGAAAAGATGAAGGATTAGGGATGAATTTCCAGTTAGTAACCAAATAGGATCGTTATGACAAGTACAACAGCCCTTTGGCCACCAGAGCTCAGCTCTTTTACGAGTAGCCTGTTTCTCTGCTACTGTTTATCAGAGCAGGATGGTTGTTTCATGAGTTTGTTTCATGTGTCTTGCAATTAATTCACTACATGGCCACCAGGAGTTGGCATTAATGTCAGAAGGTCAGTGTGCCTATTGCTCCACACAACCTTTCATAAGGAGAGCTGGGAAAGGGCAAACTCCAAAGCCAGGAACCTGAGATTATTGATATTCATTATTAAGGAAATACAAATGGACTTTTTTTGTCTCAGCAATTTTAATGTAATGCTCGCAATTATTATTCATTCAGTATATAGTCATGTGCCACTGAATGATGGGGAGAGACTTCTGAAGAATGTGTTGTTAGGGGATTTTGTCATTGTGTGAATGTTTAGGAGCCACAATGAACAAAACAACATGAGCTAAATCCAGCACAAGAGAGAATGATGCAAACAAGACTCGAGGTAAGCACCAGATATATGAGGCCGCTACATGCAAAGCACAGCTACTGTTTTACAGCAAACTTTTTTAATAAGTAGAAAGAGTACATTCCAAAGCAACAATAAAAAGTATAGTGTAGTAAATACACAAACCGGTAACATGGTCATTTATTATCAGTAAGTATTATGGACTATACATATTATATGTGCTATACTTATATATGACTGGCAGAGCAGTAGGTTTGTTTACACCAGCATCACCACAAACATGGGAGTGATGCATTGTACTAGAATGTTAGGACAGCTAGAGCATCACTAGGCCATAGGAAATTTTTCACTCCATTATAATTTTATAGGACTACTGTCTTATATACAGTCTATCATTGAGGCACAGGATTGTAATACCTTTTCTTCAACTGGAAATTCATGTGCTTAATACAATTGCCTTTCCATAGCCTGTGAGCACCTGTTTTTCTTTTTAAAATAATATTATGAGACCAAGGCTCCTGTAAGAACTCAACCTGTTTCACTTTATGGTAGCAATTGACTTTTGTTTGTCATCACTATTCACTTTTATAAGGCTGCCCTCACTTCTCCTCTCAATACTACCCCAGAAACCTCTGAAACTATCATTGTTCCCCAACAACTAAGATATTCCAGACCTACCTTCCATTTCCTGCCCACAAATTTAGCAGTAGCTACCCTCAAAGGAGACTTGACTCATTTTGGAGAGAGATAGTATAAAGTTCTGAAATCTGGATTTTGTATCGTTCATACCATCCCTGGCAGTAAACTACCCAATATTAGAATCGGTGTAAGTGACTTTAGTAACACAGGAGGGTACGTTCATAGTCAGTAAGTCAGCTATGTATGTGAACTAATCGGTATTTATCAGGATGGTTATAATGGTGGGTTTTCACTGCAATGCATGTTGATCTCCTGGTAGTAGTGAAGTAGGTTCAAAAACAAAAACTGAGTCCTCTAACCTGCTAGAAATGCATAATGTGGCCAAATCTATCCATAGCCAAATACATTTCTGGCTAATTTCTTCCTACATTATCAAGTACAGTATAGAAAATTTTATTAAGACACTCTGGCAAAATATCCCTTGGCTCTCAGTTAACAGAAAAGCAATTCAATCAAATTAAACCCATTAGTCTCACTGTTCTCACCATTACTGCCCTGTGAGCACCCTGGGATGTAATATTTATTCTGTACAGTTGACCAATGAGTATAGCGGTCCTGGGTTTCCTTTGACTTTCACTTTGTCCGAAGTAGGACATTTTATTACAGCCTGCCTAAATTTTTTTCTATTACATATCAGTTATGACTGCAGAAGTTAAATTTGTTATTTCATGCATAGTTTACAGATAAACCTTTTTCTCTATAAAGAATATCTTTTTTTAAATTAAGCTGCTTGAGCTAATTCTATTACTTCATACCAAAGGGTCTTAATTTTTAAAGCTGGGCTCAAGTAATTGGCTATTCTAAAATAAAATGTCTTCAACATTTTAATCATGGACGGTCATGATTGAAAAGCTGCTCTTTTCTGACAAAAGTCTACAGGAATCAGAATTCATTGGCACATTTTCAGCAGGGTAAATTGAAAATTTTAATCAGGGTCTGAGAATCTGACCATTCCCAAAGAGTAGGGAAGTCAAAGGTGGAAAGACATTCACCTCAGCTGTGCTCTTCTTGGGCCTTTTAGCTGAATTATTAATGAAGGAAGAGGATATTAAACTCTTATAAAAGTCTCTTCATGGACTTCATTAAAACCTTTTCTCTCAGTCTATCTGAATCTTCCAAGGGAATCCTGCTTAGGGCAAATATTGATTTCAGGGTCTGCAAAATCTTCTAAGCGGCTTTGGCTTTGGGATTCTCAGTCCAGGCAACTCATCAGAACAACAGTGGCTTTTAGAAGAAACTAACTCACCCTGTAAAACATATGCCCATGGGTCCCTTACTCCTGAGGCCCCCATCTGCAACAAAATTCTGTAGAGCAGAGGCTGTAATGCAGATGCTTGCAGAGGCCAGCAGACAACATAAATGGCTTAGGCTGACTATTGAAATGCAGTTGGGGGAGGTAAGCTATGGGGAATTGCTTCACATTTGTCCACCTCCTGGCTCCCATAGGGCCAGATCTTAGGGTGTCAAATCTTCCTACTTCTCAAGAGAAACTGGCTTGTCTGTAAATTTGTTTATTGTAGAGATGTCAATGAACAGAATGGAATTGATCATGCCATCAACTCATGACACATTATCTTCATTTGTTCTTTATTTTATTTTATTGAGTTTTATCTCCATCCTGTATAATCCAATGTATCTCTTTTTCCATAGGTTCCTAATCTAAAATATTTAATATTTGTACTTTTAGTACACCTTTAATACTTTTATTTGCATATGTATGTGTGAAAGTGTCTTTAGAATATGGACATTACTGTTTGTGTATGTTAAATTTACATATAGTATTGGACTATAAAAATTATATTTACCCATGTGGCTAAATAACTATTTAGTTCATTCTTTGAGATTGTAGACTACATTTAACCTCAGTATTTCCTGTTCTTTGCTACCATAAATAATGCTGTGGTAAACATCTTTATATATACCTCTTGTTTCACCCTTGCAAAAATGTCCCTAGTGTTTATCCAATAATTACTTAATTATCAACAATTACTTAATTACCTAATTCCACTAAGTATTGCTTTATTCCCTTTAAAGTGAATATACCAGTCCACCCCACCAGCAGTGCATGAAGTTTTCTATCCCCTCACCAACATTTGATATCCAACTTTCTAATTTTTTGCTCTTCAGTATACAGTATATTCGAGTTTTAATTTGTATTTTGTTGATTATTAGGAGGTTAAATATCTTCTGTCTATGTATTTTTAATTATTAGGATATTGCAACCAAATTCCTTGCCATTTTTCTGTTGTTCCTCTTTCTTGCTTATTTATAGAAATTCATTCTGTTATTTAAGAAATCAGTTCTTTGTGGGAGCTAAATTTTTTCTCTAGGTCTTCTTCCATCTTCTCAGACTGTTGCAGCTGGGAGTGGCCAGGTAACAACTAATTTTTTTGCATCTTAAATAACAAAGAAACCTTCTTGTAATTTCTTTTATTAGCTTTACTGTTTTACCTTTCACATTTAATTTTTTAATCTCTCCATTGATCCAGTTTAACTTTTTACCTATTCTATATTGTACCTATTCTATAGTCTATCCAATTTTCCTAACACTATTTATTAAATAATCTATTTTCCAAAGATCAAATACCAAGTATACTCATGAAGGCGTTTGTTATAATTTCTATGCTTTGAATAATGTCTTAATATTAGGTAAGATTTCTGCCTCCTTACTGCTTCTCATTTTCTAAATTAGCCTTGCTACTACCAGACCTTTATTCATCTATATACAGGGTGGGGCAAACATAGGTTTACAGTTGTGAGTACATGCAAAACAGAGTTTATTCTTGTATTATTATTTATTAATTATTGTATTATTTTCCATATGAACAACTGTAAACCTACTTTGGCCCCACCCTGAAAATTTGGGAATCAACTTGTGGAGATGAACACTCAAACCAGTTTTGCTGGGATTTTAATTCAATTGCCTTGAATACTTAAAATATTAAATTGTCTTATCCATGAACATGATTTAGCTTTCAATTAGTTTCAATTAGTTTCTTTTATATGCTTTACTCATATAGATATGATGCATTTAAATTAACTCCAAGGTACATTATAGATTTTGTTTCTGTGGACACAGGGATTAGTACTCAAAAGTATTTGAAACCACTTTTTCTCTTGCCTCTATGGTTGAGACTAGAAGGTAAAACACTCAACTTTCAGACACTACTACAGCATGAGGGCCAAAGAAAGTCTCTGTGAAGGGAATTTCTTCCCCACCCCACTGCTGCAACAGACACCAAACTGATATCCACCTGAGACACTGCAGTCCTTTAATTAATAACTAGAGGCCCGGTGCATGAAGTTCATGCATGGGTAGGGTCCCCAGGCCTGACCAGCAATCAGGGCTGATTGGGGCCTTCCAGCTGCTGGCTGGGGCCTTTTTTCCTTCCACACTGCCCCCTGGTGGTCAGCACACATCATAGCAAGTGGTCAAACTCCTGAGGGGACAATTTGCATATTAGCCTTTTATTATATAGGATCTGTATGTAACTGTATTTAGTATATTTGAACTATATATATATGATGTAATGATGTACTTTAATGATAGCAAAATCCTGACTGAGATTTCCTCAACAAAAGAATCTCAAGGGAAAGAGGTGGGGGAGAGGGGGTATTTTAGAGCTGTATTAGCCGATAGCAGTGTTTGGACATTATTTGGATCTCAACTCAAACATAGAAACTGAAAAAATAATTTGTAAGACAATTGAGGAAATGTGAATATTGAAAACTTAATATCATTAAGGAATATTTTCAGGTTTGAAAATGGTATTATATTTACTCTTTAGGCATCTTATATTTTAGAAATATATATATATACTGATGGTGTCTGGGATTTCTTCAAAATAATCTTGAGGCCACATCTTTATAATTATTGAAATTGGCTGATAGGTACACTGGGTTCATTAGCTGCTATCTTTCATGTGTGGTTGAAATTTTAAAAGAGGGTACTAATTTTTTGTTATTTGTATTTTCTGAATTACATCTATTCTTTCAAGGGCCAGTTTTTTGTTTGATTACCATGGTTCTTCTTTTCCAATATATTAACCCTCCTCAAAAATATCTGGTGACTTTTGGTTGCCTGCTTATTTATTAATTAATGACTAAATCCATACCTGGAGGTGCAGACATGAATTTCCTCTGCCGTTGGTATAGCTGGTTATCCCTTTTTTAACACCAAAGTGTAGTTCCCCAACTTCATTGATCACATTTATAACCACAAGTCAATAACTCTCTATACAACATTTTGGTACAGAGTGCCCAGAAACTTGGGAAATAAGCAGTTTGCCCTGAAGGTGTTACAAGAGCTCTGTAGACCCAGGAAAAGTAAGGTCCCTCCTGCAAAGCATTAATGTTTCTGAAAAGAGAGTGTGGGGACAGGGAGGAAGCCGTAGATTTTTCCTTCATAGATCCCGTAAGAATAAATAAATATTTTATTAGGTAATCTGGGTTTGGTCAAGATGAAAGAAACCCCAAAATTAACTGGCTTAGACAAAGAGTGGAGTTTAGAGGAAGAACATGATAGTGTCTCTTGGCAGAACCAGGGCAAGGAAGCCTGGATGCAACTGAGCCCTGGGCCTTTTAGAGCCTGGAACTCGAAACCACAGGATTACTGTCTGAAACCAGAATAACTGCCTCCCATCTCTGCTCCCACTAACTGCTGACTTTTTCCCCCCTCCATACTGATCAGTTTTCTCTACCTGATGGAAGTCATCGTAGATGCTATCAGTTCAAAGCTTTACTTTTTGCAAATAGAATCAGTACCAAAGGAGGCGTGGTCTATCTCCAAGGGCTGGGTCAGTGGCCTGATCTGGATTTTTTTTAATCTTGTTAATTTTGAGAGTATTTTTGCCTCTAAAGTTTTCAAAGTGTGAAATCCCATACTCTCTAGGGAATATGGTTTTATCTCTTCTTTTCAATAGTTAGCTTTGTCACTAGCTCCTAGATTAGTAGTGTGATGCTGTGTTGAACATCCAGGTCAGAAGCAGAAGCAGGAGGAGGAGGAGGAGGAGGAGGAGGAGGAGGAGGAGGAGGAGGAGGAGGAGGAGGAGGAGGAGGAGGAGGGGGGAGGAGGGGGAGGGGGAGGGGAGGGGGAAGAGGAAAAGAGAAGAAAAATAATGCCTTAATTGTAACATCTTGCCAGTTTGCCAGTATAAATACCGCCACCATGGCCATTTGGAAGCTACCAGCGTCACGTTATGGAACTCCGACTTGGGAGGAGCTGCACACAATCAGTGCTCAAGCTGGTGCAAGCAGCATTCAGCACAGGGCTGCTTATCATTTACTTCTTTAGCCTCTATTTGCATAATGTTAGGTAGCAGCAACATTTTCTTGAACCTGACGCTTCAGCATCCAGTAGCAAAACGCTTGTAACCTTAGTGGCACATTTAATTAAATGTTAGTGGACCCTTGGAACTCCGTGTCAGGACTGAGAAGGAGGGTGTGCCATGTCAGTTAGAGATGCTGGCCCAGGACTAGAGGAAGGAAATGCCCCTTCAATGCCCACATCTGTCAATTAAGACTAGGTGTCTCTGAATCCCACTGCTTAAATCCAATGTCTATTTTTATCTTTTTCTGCTATAAGCCACTTATGGAGAAAGGGGGCATGATAATTTAGCAACTTATTTAACCTTTTGCCTTTAATTCTTTTAAGCCTTATCAATCCTTTCCCTTTTGTTTTCTGAGTCTTAAAATGAGGGTATTAGAATACACACCCCATATGGCTTTTGTGAGCATTAATGAAATAATTCACGTACACATGAGTTTAGAGTCTGGCACTAAATGTTCAATGTTTCAATTATTTGAAACCTTATTTGTGTTTTTTTTTATTTAATTAAATCTTTATTGTTCAGATTATTACATTTGTTCCTCTTTTCCCCCCCCATAACTCCCCTCCTCCCAGTTCCCACCCCACCCTCCGCCCTCACTCCCCACCCACTGTCCTCATCCATAGGTGCACGATTTTTGTACAGTCTCTTCCCGAATCTCCCACACCCCTTTCCCCCCCAAGAATAGTCAGTCAATTCCCTTTCTATGTCCCTGATTCTATTATAATCAACAGTTCATTCTGTTCATCAGATTATTTATTCAATTGATTCTTAGATTCACTTGTTGATAGATGCATATTTGTTGTTCATAATTTGTATCTTTATCTTTTTCTTCTTCTTCCTCTTCTTAAAGGATACCTTTCAGCATTTCATATAATCCTGGTTTGGTGGTG
This sequence comes from Myotis daubentonii, assembly GCF_963259705.1. Classification (NCBI taxonomy): domain Eukaryota; kingdom Metazoa; phylum Chordata; class Mammalia; order Chiroptera; family Vespertilionidae; genus Myotis; species Myotis daubentonii. The sequence continues at coordinate 35,944,848 of NC_081845.1, forward strand.
ATGAACTCCTTTAGCTTTTCCTTATCTGTGAAGCTCTTTATCTGACCTTCAATTCTGAATGATAGCTTTGCTGGATAAAGTAATCTTGGTTGTAGGTTCTTGGTATTCATCACTTTGAATATTTCTTGCCATTCCCTTCTGGCCTGCAAAGTTTCTGTTGAGAAATCAGCTGACAGTCGTATGGGTATTCCCTTGTAGGTAACTGAGTTACTTTCTCTTGCTGTTTTTAAGATTCTCTCTTTATCTTTTGCTCTTGGCATTTTAATTATGATGTGTCTTGGTGTGGTCCTCTTTGGATTCCTTTTGTTTGGGGTTCTCCGCGCTTCTTGGACCTGTAAGTCCATTTCTTTCACCAGGTGGGGGAAGTTTTCTGTCATTATTTCTTCAAATAGGTTTTCAATATCTTGCTCTCTCTCATCTTCTGGCACCCCTATAATTCTGATGTTGGTACGCTTAAAGCTGTCCCAGAGGCTCCTTACACTATCCTCGCATTTTTGGATTCTTTTTTCATTTTGCTTTTCCGGTTGGGTGTTTTTTGCTTCCTTGCATTTCAAATCATTGACTTGATTCTTGCGCTCCTCTGGTCTGCTGTCGGGAGTCTGTATAATATTCGTTATTTCAGTCCGTGTATGCTTAATTTCTAGTTGGTTCCCCAATATAACATCGAGGGTCTCATTAGTTTTCTTGTAGATCTCATTAAGTTTATCGGCAGCTTCTAAACAGTTCTTGAGAGACCTTAAAAGTGTGGTTCTGAACTCTATATCTTCCATTGACAATTTTGTCCTGTTTCTTTGTCTCCGCATTTTGTTATGCTTCCTTGGTGCACCCCCTAGTGGTCTTTGTTCGCAGTCTTATAGTTAAACCTTGATTGTTGTAGCTAATACCAGGGAGGGTTTGACCTCCAGGCCAAGTGGCTATGAGAAGCAGCTGTGTCAGCAGTGAGAGAACTTCTGTCCTCTGGGGAGGTGCTAATCTAGCCTTTGCCTGAGGCTATCCGGCAAATGCCTCTGTGCAGGGCTTGGGCAGGGCGGGTCGCACAGGATCAACAGGGTGGGCTGGAGAGAGCAGTTATGGTGGCTCTCAGTCCTGTCCCCAGGGGCTCTGCCTCTCTGAGTCCCAGCACCCGCTGCAAAGCTCGGAGGGAAAGCTGCACTCGCTCTGACCGAAGCCAGACAGTCCCGCTTCTCCTGTTTGAGTCTGGGTCCCTAAAGACTCGCCTGTATCTGGAGCTCAGAGTCTGGGACTCCTCCCGATTGAAAACGCCAACCACGCCCTCCGCCGCCAGCCCTCTCCGCGCACTCCGCACCTCAGAATTTGACTTCAGCACTGGGCCTCCTCTGAGTGTCCGTATGCGTTTCTCTTTCCTCCTAGTTGTAGGACTTCCACTCAGCCAGCGTTCCTATGGTTCTGGGTGATGTCCCTTCCGTCTTTTAGTTTCACTTTTGAAGTAGTTGTTCAAAGCAGCAAACTCCGGCGTTAACCTATGCCGCCATCTTGGTTCTCCCTGCTCTTGGCATTTTAATTATGATGTGTCTTGGTGTGGTCCTCTTTGGATTCCTTTTGTTTGGGGTTCTCTGTGCTTTTTGGACTTGTAAGTCTATTTCTTTCACCAGGTAGGGGAAGTTTTCTGTCATTATTTCTTCAAATAGGTTTTTAATATCTTGCTCTCTCTCATCTTCTGGCACCCCTATAATTCTGATGTTGGTATGCTTGAAGCTGTCCCAGAGGCACCTTACACTATCCTCGCATTTTCGGATTCTTTTTTCATTTTGCTTTTCCGGTTGGGTGTTTTTTGCTTCTTCGCATTTCAAATCATTGACTTGATTCTTGCGCTCCTCTGGTCTGCTGTTGGGAGTCTGTATAGTATTCTTTATTTCAGTCAGTGTATGCTTAATTTCTAGTTGGTTCTTTATCATGACATCGGGGGTCTCATTAGATTTCTTGAGGATCTCATTAAGTTTATCTGCGGCTTCTAGACAGTTCTTGAGAGACCTTAAAAGTGTGGTTCTGAACTCTATATCTTCCATTGACAATTTTGTCCTGTTTCTTTGTCTCCGCATTTTTTTTATGCTTTCTTGGTGCATCCCCTAGTGGTCTTTGTGCACAGTATTGTTGTAGTTAAGCCTTGATTGTGTAGTTAATACTGGGGGGATTTGACCTCCAGGCCAACTGGCTGTGAGAGTCAGCTGTGTCTGCAGTGGGAAAACTTCTGTCCTCTGGGGAGGTGCTAATCTAGCCTTTGCCTGAGGCTATCCGGCAAATGGCTCTGTGCAGGGCTTGGGCAGGGCGGGTCGAACTGGATCAAACAGGGCTGGCGGAGGGAGCAGTTATGGCTGCTCTCAGTCCCGTCCCCAGAGGCTCTGCCTCTCAGAGTCCCAGCAACTGCTGCAAACCTCAGAGAGAAAGCTGCCCTTGAGTTCCGACTGATGCCAGACAGTCCTGCTTCTCCCGTTTGAGTCTGGGTCCCTAGAGACTCGCCCAGAACTGGAGCTCAAGGCCTGAGCCTCCCTCCTGATTGAAAACGACAACCGCGCCCTCAGCCACCAACCCGCTCCACACAACCTCCGCACCTTTGTATTTTCCACACTGCACCTCCTCTGTGTCTCGGTATGCTGTTCTCTTTGCTTCTAGTTGAAGAATTTCCCCTCAGCCAGCTTTCCTGTGGTTCTGGGTGATGCCCGTTCTGTCTTTTAGTTGTATTTTTGAAGTGGTTGTGCGAGGCAGCATTCTCCGGTGTTTACCTATGCCGCCATCTTGGTTCTCCCCTTATTTTTGTTTTATTCATGAATACTGCACCAGAGCATTGTATAATGTGGTCTATTTTACATTTTAAACGTATCCTTCTAGTACTTGTTTTCTAAGTTTAGTGTGTTTTTTAGGGGGGCGGGGGGTGGAAAAATAAAGAATAGCTGTTAATCTTTTCATTTTCAGTGTCTATTGTTTGGTTTTTCACACGGAACTAAGAAGGAACTTTCAGTTAATCAGTGTAAGCCCAGGTGCACTCCCTGAAGCCCCACCCATTATCTCACTGACAACCACTCCCACTTGCTCTCCAGGGAAACACCCTTTCAGTCCATACAAAACACCCCAATCAAAGCAATCTACCTCAATTTATGACTAAGGAAAAAAATTAAGAAAGCAAACAAAAAATAATTTAAGTCCTTCTAATACTGGTGAATAGAGCAGTACTATTTGAAACCAGAACTGACTGAAGAAGTTTGTCTCTCTCAAGAAAGTAAAGACAATCAGACCTAAGTTATCCTCTATAAAAAGTCAGAATTTGAGTTTTCTGCAGATTGAGTTTTCTGAATTTCCTGGGCAGGAAAGGAAGCTGTCTTTTTGGATGGGCATCGAGGTGGTCAAGGCAAAAGCAATGGCTACAGGCTGTGATTGTGATCTGGGATCAAGGTCAGCTAGGATGGTTATGAGATTTTTACAAAACCTCAATATCTAATATCTGGGATTTGGTTGTAGGATGCATCACACATATCCTGTCAGTCATCTTAAAAATGGAAAACCCTGCCCTAGCTGGTTTGGTTCAGTGGATAGAGCGTCAGCCTGCGTACTGAAGGGTCCCAGGTTCGATTCCAGTCAAGGGCATGTACCTTGGCTGCAGGCACATCCCCAGTAGGGGATGTGCAGGAGGCAGCTGATCGGTGTTTCTCCCTCATCGATGTTTCTAACTCTCTATCCCTCTCCCTTCCTCTCTGTAAAAAAAATCAATAAAATATATTTTAGAAAAAATGGAAAACCCACTAGACATATAGCATTATGTTCAGAGTACTTTAGAGAGAGAAGGTCAGATGCTCAATGGGGTTTCAATGTTGCCTTCTCCTGGCTGAACTAACTATATGTAATGAGGGAACCATCAATGACAGCAAAAAAACATCATTTTTTCCCTGGCCAGTGTGGCTTACTCAGTTGGTTGAGTGTCATCCATTGCAGCAAAAGATAGCTGGTTCAATTCCCAGTCAGGGCACATGCTCAGGTTTCAGGCTTGATCCCCAGTAGGTGGCATGCAGGAGTCAGCCAATCAATGTTTCCCACTCTGTCTAAAATTAATAAAAACATACAGTGGGGCCTTGACTTACGAGTGTCCCGACTAACGAGTTTTTCAAGATATGAGCCATCTCTCGGCCGATATTTTGCTTTGAGTTGCGAGCTAAAATTCGGGTTATGAGCCAGCTTCAGATACCCCACCGCTAGTTGGTGCAGCGAACGTCACAGTGAACGCCACAACATCAGCACAGCATCACGTGTCTCACTCGTTCACTTTAAGCGGTTAGCTCTTAGTTGAAGCATCAGTGTTGTGCTCACATTTGTGCTTGCAGTTATTTTGCAAAACTTCGTTTTTTCAACCATGAATCTGAAGAAAGTAAGTGCGAAGGACAGTGCTGAGAAGAAGAAGCGGATGGTGTGCATTGAATTAAAGAAAGAAATTATCAAAAAACATGACCAAGGTGAGTGTGCGATCGACTTGGCGAAGCGGTACGAGCGCAGCACTTCTATGATCTGCACCACACTGAAGCAGAAGGAGTCGATACCGGCTACAACTCCAGCCAAGGGCGTTACAATAATGTCTAAACAGCGGACATCTATCCATGAAAACATGGAGAAGCTGCTAATGGTGTGGTTAACGGAGCAGCAGCTCGCAGGAGATACCGTGACGAAGGCTATAATCTGTGAGAAGGCATGAGCTATTCATGCTGATCTGCTGCAGCAGAGCCCAGGCACTTCAACGGACGAGGCATCAGCGAGCTGTTTTAAAGCAGGGGTCCTCAAACTATGGTCCACGGGCCACATGCAAATACAAATATTGTATTTGTTCCCGTTTTGGTTTTTTACTTCAAAATAAGATATGTGCAGTGCGCATAGGAATTTGTTCATAGTTTTTTTAAAAACTATAGTCCGGCCCTCCAACGATCTGAGGGGCAGTGAACTGGCCCCCTGTTTAAAAAGTTTGAGGACCCCTGGTTTAAAGCTAGTCGGGGCTGGTTTGAAAATTTTAAAAAGAGAACTGACTCTGTTGTCAGACATGGTGAGGCAGCGAGCGTGGATATAAAGGAAGGTGACATCAACAAGCTCATCAAGGAGCACTCCGCGGAACTGACAACGCAGGAGCTAAAGGAGCTACAGACACAGCAGCACACGGAGGTTTTGCAAGAAATAGATGACGAGGAGGAGGAGGAGGAGGAGGAGGAGGAGGAGGAGGAGGAGGAGGAGGAGGAGGTTATCTCTATAAGTGAGATAAAGGAAATGTTGGGAATGTGGGAGAAACTTTCAGACTTTATTCAAAAGAAACACCCAGAAAAAATTGCAACTGGGCCTGCGATGGAGCTATTTAATGACACTTGCCTAACTCATTTCAGAAATATTCTGAAAGGGAGGATGAAACAGATCTCATTGGACAGGTTTCTATCGATGACTCCTGTAGATGAAAGTGATGAAAGCGTGGTGAAAAGGGCAAAAATCAGCAAATAAGATTCAGTTATTCAGTTATTCAGTTCAGCCGTTCTCCTCCAACTCCATCAGCATCTTTAAGTCATTAAACTTAATAAAACAAGTTCATTGCACTACATTCTATTGTTCAGTATTGTGTTTTTATACAATATTTGTTATTTTTAAGTACATTTTTCTTATTTAAAAACATTTAACAAAACAATTGCGGTGTTTTTTGGGTGTCCGGAACAGATTAATGGCATTTCAATTCATTGTAATGGTGAAAATTGATTTGACATACGAGTAATTTGAATTATGAGCTCTGTCATGGAACGAATTAAACTTGTAAGTCAAGGCCCCACTGTATTTTAAAAACAAAACAGAATTTCAATAAAACACACACACACAACTTAATTTTCCTCAAGTCAGCATCTAGGAAAATTCCCACATAGTGGAGGGAAGGGCTGGCAGCAATTCTGGCCTGTGGACAGGAAGAGGTGTCCTTAAAGGGCTCTGCGGTGAAGGCTCAGCAGAGTGCCAGAGTCCATTCTCTCCCACTTAAATCTCCCAGCAAAGGCCAGCGCAGAAGCAGAGCACTTAGGACACAGAACATGCGGGTGAATACCCTGGGGTCATCAGCCTTCAGCAAACTCTGAGACAAAGGGCTGTTCAAAGGCAGTGACCTTTAAGAAGCAAACATTTTCACCATTTTTCCTTGTTGCCTGCTAAGAAAAAAATCTGGTCTTTTACTTACAGAAAATTCTAGAACCAAATATTAAGAAGAACATGGACTTGGGTCACCATAGTGCACAATCGCTTCAATATACAGTTTGGGATAGGATCAGAATTGATGATGGAAATCTTGTGATCAATGTGGGGAAGTGGGAAAGAGTAGTAGACAAAATGTCCCTGGTTAACACAGGGAACTAATCTCAGCTAAGACCACCCCTCCTCCCTCATTCTCCCCTCCCTTTTTTTCAATTGTTCCAGGGGTTTTTTGTTTTAATGCAGATATGTAAATTAGATTTAAATGACGTAAAAATTCATTTTAAAATTAATTTATTAACATTTAATTAATTTATTTTAATACATAAATAAAATTAAAATACACCGTGTCCTTTAGTCCCCACCAGCATCACTTGGGAACTCATTACAAATGCAAATTCATCCAGGGATTCTGATGCACAACCAAGTTTTGAAACCAACGTTCTAGTCCAGTGACCCTTAATCCTGGCTGTGTCTTGAAATCACCTAAAAAGTTGGAAAAGTACCACTGTCTGTGACCCATCCCCAGAGATTCTAATTTGATTGGTTCAGGGTGTGGTTATGGGTGTGGGAATTTTTTAAAATTCCTTCACGTGCTTATAATGAGAAGCCAGGACTGAAAACCCACTGGTTCAATGTAGTTACTCAGATCAACTAGATTCTGGGAGTGTGATGATGGGATGGGGACTAACCTCCCTCCCAAAATAGAGATTTTGGGGTCCGTGTAAATTTTTGTGTCCCTGACGTACTCCCTTTCTGGCCCTGGTAGGTAAGACTGAGTTGCTCTGACTCTGCCCTCGGGTGGAGCTCAGCCCAGCTCTTATCTTTCTTTTCTGGTATCTCCTTGGCCTTTTCGAGTTCCTCTTCCCCACCTAGCCACAGTTTTGATCAGTTATGCCAACCGAGGCAGGTTTGGAAAGGTAATGGGTTTCGTCCAAGAATTCTGTGTCTGGAAGAACATTGTTAATTTCTCACAAGCAGATGCTCAGGAAGCCACCGTTGTCTTCTCCAGGTAACTTAGGACAGAAAAATGGGCGCAAAGGTTCCAAAAAGAAATTACTGCACTTACAGATGAGGGCATCATTTGTAACATCAAAAAACTTGACTTCTTCCATCTCAACATCTAGAAAAATCCCTACCCGACTAAGTCCGGGGCTTGCAGAAATGGTGGTTTCTGGAATGGAGCTGAAGTGGATTGTTCCTGCCTTCATGCTGATGACCCAGAAGCCTTGCTCAGAGGAAAAGCCACTCTTCCTCCTTCTGTCCACTGATTCCTTGCAGACTCCAAGAGCCCACCCCCTCCCCACTTCCACTTCCACCTCCCAATAATGGCGACCAGATGAGAAGCATGGGGTGCCTAGAACACAGGCCATGTAGGCAAACCTCTGGGCATCTTCCATTGGGTTGTGGTAGATCTTCCCACAGTGGACTTGTCTCAAGTCATCAGAGAGGACTATGCTAGAGTTGGCGGTGGCTGCATCCAGAGTCATATGCTCCTGGAACCTCCGGAACACATCTCGCCTGGGCAGACTTCGCTCCAGTAGAAACCCATGCTGTTGGATGCAAATAGTGAAGATTCTGACTTGCCATTCCACCAAAGGAAATTCTGAGTTTACTTCTCGACATAAGGGGCAGCTCAATTTCAGATCCTCCTTTTTCAGCATCCATTTTTGGATGCAATTATAGCAGAATATATGCATACAGGAGAGAGAAATGGGATTGGAGAAAGATCTGAGACAAACTGGACAGATTATATCCTCTTGCAGACTTGCCATGGTTTCTCACGGTCACGCCTTAACAGTAAACTAAGCTGAAATGGCCCTTTATTAGCTTCCAGGAGTGATCAGGAGCCTCAGTAGAGTATCTGCTCTTCAACAATCAGGATGTGCCTAAGTGCAAAACAAAAAAACTACACTACAAAAGGGTAATATGCTAATTAGACTGGATTGACCAGACATCTTCTGGATGTCTGACTTCCTTCCAGACAAAGCCACAGTGGTGGGGGTGAGGCAGAGATGGTTAAGGGAAATCAGGCCAGCAGGGGAGGCAGTTGGGGGCAATCAGACAGGCAGGCAGAGGCAGTTAGGCGTGATCAGGCAGGCAGGCAGGCAAGCAGTTAGGAGCCAGCAGTTCCAGATTGTGAGAGGGATGTCTGACTGCCAATTTAGTCGGACATCCCCCAAGGGGTCCCAGATTGGAGAGGGTGCAGGCCAGGCTGAGGGACACCACCCCTGTGCATGAATTTCATGCACCGAGCCTCTAGTCCTATATAATAAAAGGCTAATATGCAAATTGGTAGAACAACCAGTCGCTATGATGTGCACTGACCACCAGGGGGCAGACCCTCAAAGTAGGAGCTGCCTGCTGGTGGTCAGTGTGCTCCCACAGTGGGAGCGACGCTCAGCCAGAAGCCCTGAGCTGGGCTCACAGCTAGTGTGCTCAGTGGCAGTGGCAGGAGCCTCTTCTGTATCTGTGGCAGCGCTAAAGATGTCCAACTGTTGGCTTAGGCCTGCTCCCCAAAAGACCTCCCAGACTGTGAGAGAGCACAGGACAGGCTGAAGGACCCCCCTTCCCCAGAGTGCATGAATTTCATGCACTGGGCCTCTAGTAAATAATATGAAGCTTTCTATAGTTTATACATGAAAGTGACACTAAGTCATTGGAGAATCATAGTCAGGGCACAATCTTTGGGGGGGGGGGGGGGGGGACTATGAAAACTCTCCAAACTCGAGGTGGTCAGAATAGAGAGAAATAGGACAGCAGATATTGTCTTTTCAGTTAGGACAGTGTACCTTGTGTATCTTCAGGACAATGTATCTTCAGGACAGTGTAGCTTCAGGAGTGGAGTCCAACTGGATCTTAAATGGGATCTAGGAGAGCAGTCCCTGCCCCTAGACTGTATTCCTTTGTAGGTTATCTGCCTTCAAAAAAAATTATTTCCACACTTAGAAACAATCATAAAAATAAAGCTGGAGAACCAAGATAGTGGCATAGGTAAACACCTATACTTGCTGCCTCTCACAACCACATCAAAATTGCAACTAAAAGGCAGAACAACGACCACCTAGAACCATGGGAAAGCCAGCGGAGTGGAAGTTCCACAGCTAGAGAGGTGAAGAAAGTGCACTGAGACTGGTGAGAGGCGCAGAGGCACGGAAAGTGCTGGCACCTGGATGTGCTGCTCTTTTAATCAGGAGAGAGATACAAGCTCCTGCTTTCTCTGAACTCCAGTCCCAGGCGAGATGCTGGGGGACCCAGACACATATGGAGAGAAACTGGACTGTCTGGCATCAGGACAGGAACATGAGGGTGGCTTTTTCTCAGAGGTGCTCACAGTGATCATTGTTCCTGCATGGGGGCATGGGACACAGAGATCCAGGGACCTCTCTAGTGCAGAACTGACCGGCAGCCATTGCTGTTTGCTCTGCCCTGGTGATTCCCAGAGACCCCGCCCACCCAATTTACAACCCCACCCAGAGACCCCGCCCACCCAATTTACAACCCCACCCAAGCTGTGCGCATTATCTTTTGCATATGAATGGCCTGTCCTTTCTCCCCCTAAAACCTGTCAAACTGCAGCTGGGTCAGAGAGCCCCAGAGCTTCCAAAAGAAGGCCCAAGGCCTGGCAGCAGCAGCCTGACTTGCTTCACAGCTGGGCTTCATCTGGGCACTTCCAAACCCCAAACAAAGAGGAGGAATCTGCAGATATCTCTGTAGCTCCTGCTGGGTGGCCCCAGACAGTGGCTGACCTTGCACCTCCTTGGAGATCCAAGAGCCAGTGTACCCAGTGGTCAGAGTGAGATCATACCGGATTACAACTCTTTGTGGGCTATGTGCACAGTCTTGTTGTTAAGCCTTGATTGTTGTAGGTATCACTGGGAGGAATTCACTTCCAGGCCAATTGGCTGTGAGAATCAGCTGTGTCTACAGTGGGAGAACTTCTGTGCTGGAGACACCCTTAGGGGCAAGATTTGCTTCAGTGGGGCTTTGGTGCTCACTGAGTCTGCCCCCTGAGTGTGTCCCTTATGGATCTGAGGAGTTGTAATCTAGATGGTCCCACTCTGACCACTGGGTACACTGGCTCTTGGATCTCTAAGGAGGTGCTAATTTAGCCTCTGCCTGAGGCTACCCAGCAGGAGCCAGGGAGAGATCTTCAGATTTCTCTTCTTTGTTTGAGGTTTGAAGGTGCCCAGATGAGACCCAGCTGTGAAGCAATGCAAGCTGCTGTGGGGCCTTGGGCCTTCTTTTGGATGTTCTGGGTCTCTCTGACGCAGCTGAAGTTTGTTAGGTAATTTTAGATTTCAGAGGGCCAGGCCGTTCATATTCAAAAGCCTCTGCACACAGCTTGGGTGGGACAGGGTCTCAGGGAATCAACAGGGCAGAGCAAACAGCTATGGCTGATCCTCAGCCCTGCTCTAAGAGGCCCCGGGTCTCAGTCTCCTGGTAATCGCTGCAAACACCACTGAGAGAAAGCCGCCCTCGAGTTTCGCCCGCTGCCAGACAGTTTAGTTTCTTCCTGTATGAGTCTGGGTCCCCAGAGACTCGCCTGGAACTGGAGTTCAGAGCCGTGAGGGGCTTGTGTCTCCCTCCTGATTGAAAAAGACAACCACGTCCTCAGTTGCCAGCCCATTCTGCCTGCGCCTCAGTACCTCTGCACTTTACTTTCGCACCTCCTCTCAGTCTCAGTGTGCTTTTCTCTTTCCTTCTAGTTGTAGAGTTTCCATTCAGCCAGCCTTCCTGTGGTTCTCAATGATGTTCGTTTTGTCTTTTAGTTGTATTTTTGAAGTGGTTGTGGGAGGCAGCAATTTCAGGTGTTTACCTATGCCTCCATCTTGGTTTCTCTAAGCTGACTTTTTAAAGACAAATTGAAAATGGTGCTTGTAATCTAAACGTGCTTGCCTACCCCACCTTTGAAGGTTATCTAAGCATAACACTTTGCAAAAAGAAAGAAATGCTATATGTATAAAACTTGTCCTTTGCAGTGTTATCTATGATCCCAAAGGATCCAAATTGATGTAACTTTATTATTGTATACAATAATGAAGGGATTCAGTTCATTATAATATAGCTAGGTACTGAATGTGGTAGGTATATTCAAGTGAAAACCCAGAAAATTCTTAAAGAAATAATGTGAGAAAATAAAAAGGAACAATTTTAAGACCATATATGTAGTTGAAAATATAGACAACTATATGTACATATGAAAAAATGACCTACAGTTAATATGAAAAAATTTAAATAATGACAGAATGGAAATTGAATAAAGGTCTCTGACACAGAATAAGATGGATTCTTTCCTGAAATCCAAAGATAAAGGTACTTAAATGTTAAGTTGTAACCAAAGAGAGGAATGGGACAGCAGAAATATTTCAGTTAGAAGTTACCTGGATGTAGGGACTTTCAAGCAAGGTCTGAGCTCTCACCTCTGCCTCTCTTGGACTTTGTTTCACTCTGAAGTAGATTTGAGCTCAGATGCTCTGGCTTTTATAGTACTTAAGACACACAGTATCCACTCAAAATGAGGGTGGTGATCCCAAATGATTGGATCAACTACACCCAATCAAGTAAACTCCATCTTAATCTTATCAAATTTGCAACCAATATCTGTCATGATTTTTTTAAATTTTCAATCATAATTTATAGTCAATATTATATTAGTTTCAGATGTACAGCATAACGGTTAGACATTATATAATTTATGAAGTGATCCTCCTATAACTCTAGTACCCATGTGAAATCATATATAGTTATGGCAATATTATTGACTATGCTGTACTGTACATCCTTGGGATTATACTGAGTGGCCAGATTATTATGTCCACCCCATCAGTACAATGAAGTGAATTAGTTATGCAAATAATCCTGTCTAATAATAGACGAACATGGTAATTGACCGTATCTTCGCTACACCTCCCATTGGCTAACCAACAAAGATGGCGGCTAATTTGCATACTGCAGGCAGATCCCACTGTGCTGCCTTGCCTGGGGCTGGTGGCAGTGTGATCCCCACCCGTTGCCCTTAGCAGGGGAGGGGGGGGGCGGGCCTGCCATGTGCGGGGCGGGGCGGGTGAGGCGGGGTGGGCAGGATCCAGGCCTGCCGTGTGCAGCCAGGGGTGGACGGGGCAGGCGGCAGCAGGATCTGAGCCTGCCATCTAGGACCAGAGGAGATGGGGCAGGCACCTAGGGATCGAAGGTGGTTATCTCCCTAGGGGTCCCAGACTGTGAGAGGGCACAGGTTGGGCTGAGGGACACCCCCCTGCCAGTGCACAAATTTTTGTGCACCAGGCTCCTAGTAATAATAATAAAACCTTGAGAGTATTTGCTTAGGAAGTTTTCAATATTCAGTATTTTTGGAAGTATCAATGAAGTACTGATGGGGTGGTCATAATAATCTGGCCACTCAGTGTATTTTGTAACTGCCAATTTGACATTCCCAATCCTTTGACTTTTTCACCCAGCTCCCCAACCCCTACCCTGTAATATCTTAATACTGCATTACAACATAAAACAATGTGCATAAAGATTTTATAATTTTTTGAATAAATGTTAATTATGAATGCTTCTATGAGCTAAGATTAAATCACAAAGTTTAATTCCATAGGTTCCTGATTAAAAATGAAATAGATTTTCAGTCCGTCTGGCATGGCTCAGTGGTTGAATGTCCTCCTATGAACCAGCAGATCATGGTTCGATTCTCAATCAAGGCACCTGCCTGGGTTACAGGCTTAATCCCCAGTGTGGAGCATGCAGGAGGCAGCCTATCAATGATTCTCTCTCATTATTGATGTTTCTCCCTCTCTCTTCCTCTCTATATGAAATGGCCTTTTACACAAGCTAGGGAGATAAGATTCGGCTACTGGTGAGGGAAGGTTGCATGTCTGCCCTATCAGGAATCTGATATATTTACAAACAAATGATATGTTTGCTCAAAACACTATTTGTACTTTTCAGAAGGCAGCAGCTGTAGTGAGATGATTTTGCAGCTTCCACTTCTCTGCAATCCTCACCCTCCCATCCTCTCTGCCACCTGGCTGTACATAAAGTGGACCCTCTCCCTGTTTGCCTCTCTGAATTAGAATGCCACCAAAGCCTGGTAATGGCACTCCCACTCTCTCCTGTGGAGCTCCAGAAACATAATATTTTTGGCACTTGGAATATCTAGAAAGTTCCACTTCTACACTTATGTTAAAAGACAGACTCTACTAAAAAAAAGTTAGGGATGCTTGGGGGGTGTACTCAGTGGTTGAGCCTTGACATATTAACCAGGAGGTCACAGCTAGATTCCTGGTCGGGGCACATGACAGGCTTTCATACTAGATCTCCAGTGTGGGACCTGCAGGACGCAGCCGAACAGTGATTCTCTCTCATCATTGACCTTTCTTTCTTTCTTTCTTTCTTTCTTTCTTTCTTTCTTTCTTTCTTTCTTTCTTTCTTTCTTTCTTCCTTTCTTTCTTTCTCTCTATCTCTCTCTTTCTTTCTTTCTTTCTTTCTTTCTTTCTTTCTTTCTTTCTTTCTTTCTTTTCTTTCTTTCTTTCTTTTTTTCTTTCTATCTCCCTTCCTCTCTGAAATCAATAAAAACATATTTTTTTTTAAATGTTAAGGATGGTTAGACTCTAGAGTTGCATGTAATATATAATTCTCTCTCTGGTCCTATTATGGAGCTCTTATTTTTCTTCTGAATTGGTTTATATTTTTGGTCAAATATTTTGGCAGAATATAATGTTTACATATTTTATTTACAATGTGTGTTCCTGTCTTCATAATGACAGGCAACAGAATTCTGTACCTACAGTAAATTATCTGTAAAAGTAACAAGCTCCAAACTGAGGCTTTTTGTAAGTTTCAATGACTGTAGGCTACTCACTCTCACATAAGGTAGTACTGCTTAGTCACTCAAGTGGGCCCACCCTTTTTCCCTCAGATCAGACCCTCATTATACCCTTCATCTTTCCTCCAGGTAAATTGTCACCATGTTATACACTTTTCAATTGGAGCACATGATTCACCTGTGGCTCCCTCACGTTAGTGTATCACCCCTACTGAGCACTTACTATGTGGTAGGCATTTTTCTACGTACTTTACATGTTTTCTCACACTGATTCCTTGTAGGCCTATGAAGTAAATGCTGTTATCAGCTTAACCTCTCAGATGATGCATTGAAGACTCGACTACCACCAAGCTGTAAGTCCTTGGTGTGTTACTAATTCTCTCTGGATTGTCTACCTCTGCTCATCTTTCACATGAGACAGTAATAAACTTCTATCCTATTGAAATCAGTGTACCTTAGTGATTTTTCTTTCACAAATCCAATCCAATTGAAGTCTAATTAAAATAGGTGCTAATCTAATTCTTTCTGTTTCTGGAACTATGGATCCATGCTGTCTCAAGAGTCATAGTAACTCATAAAACTTCATTTGGGGATTAAAAACCTGGATCCAATCTACATTTTCTACCATATTTTGCATTTCACTGATAGTTTCTCACCTAACTCAAGAGACAGGTATGACTCATTAGATCTTCTATACTTCTAAATGTCCTGGCCTGCCGGGAGCCGGTCCATCCTTGCTGTTTCAAGGGACCTGGCATATATGGCATACTGTTCTTAATATGTTTGCTCACCTTCTTGGCACTGTGTTTTAACCAAGGTCACCTCTCTGAGAAAGGTTGTTTCCCCAGGTAGGGATTTTCCCTTGAAGTTAGGGAGGGAATAAAACCCCTTAACTAAGTGCCAGGCGGGTAATTAATCACTTTAACTATGAACAATCATGCTTAAGCTACATAATCTTTACTCCCTGGAATGGAGATAAGAAATGCCCTAACCTTTGGAATAGAGATTGATAGGATTGGAATCAACTGGTATAAATACAGAGGTAACAAGACAACAGGACACAGAACCTAGACACAGAACCTATACAGAACCTAGAGACAGAAGAACTTTGCTGGAGAGAACATGGCAAAAGATCCTGGACAGAAACTGGCCACAGAACCTAGAGACAGAACCTAGCGAGAGAACCTGGCTGAAGAACCTAGAGACAGAACCTGGCTACAGAACCTGGATAGAACATGGCAAGAGAACCTGACTAAAACCTGGTGACTGAACCTGGCTGGAGAACCTGGACAGAACCTGGCTGGAGAACCTAGCAAGAGAACATGGACACAGAACCTGGCTGGAGATCCTAACCAGAACTTCGCTGGAGATCCTGACCAGAACTTGGCTAGAGATCCTGGCTAGGCTGCTGATCAACTGAACGCTGTCTCTGTGTCATTCCTTCTTTGCCGACTCCGTCCACACCTTTGGGGACCCCTGGACCTGCTGGGGTTGGACCCCAGCACTGGCCAGTACTTGTCAGCTGCACATTAGCTCTTGTTTTTTATTTTTATTTTTTTTACAATTGCATTAGTGAGTTCCTTAGCATGGCATCATTGCAAAACAGGAAATGTAATGACTAATTTAGCAGAGTCAGCACAGTCCTGTGAACTCAGCAGAGGATGCCTGGTGCAGTCGAATCTTTCAACTAACTATCATGTACACACAGCACATCATCTTAACATGCTGACTGTGGTCATGGGGTAAGTCCAAACAAACTAATCAAAACAACTGTCCACCTTCAGATGAACCAGCAACACACCAAGCCTTGCACACAAATGTCTATTGAATGTCTGTTATCTTTGAGATTCTCTGTTAAATACTGAGGGGAATCCAAGAAAAATAGAGTGATACAGTCAATGCCTGGTATGTTACAGCATAATTAAGGGAGGTAAGAGAAATCTATGAGAAGGTAAACAATGTCATGAAGTAAACAGTGTGCGGGTTTTTTGTTGTTAATCCTCACCCAAGGATATTTGTTCCATTTATTTTTAGAAAAAGTGGAAAGGAAGGAATGAGGAAGGGGTGGGGGGGGCGATAGAAGGAGAGAGAGAAACATCAAAACATCCACCTGAGAGACACATCCATTGGTTGCCTCCTGCACCAGCACTTGCCCTGACCTGCAACCCAGGTACCTGCCCTTGATCAGGAATGGAACCCAAGACCTTTCGTTTCTCTGGCAGATGCTCCAACCACTGAGCCATGCCAGCCAGGGTCCACATATATCTTCTTAGCCACATCTTCATATAGATACAAAGGACAATATATTTTGGTTTGTTTTTAGATATCCTCTTTTTAGAACCCTTATACACTTTAATGCTCATTTCTTAAAATAACACCAAAGATCTCTGAAATCGATATCAGTTAATGTATCCTATGTGAAAGAAATGGAGGAAATTGGTATAGCTTTACTTTTCTATCCAAGCCCTCCTCCCACCTAAAATAATCTAATTATCCATGACTATCCACAGGAAGTGTCCAACAAGTATCATGAATTGATAGTTCATAAGGAATTTACTTAGTGATACATCTAATCCTACCACAAATAATGTGCTACTATATCCCTGTATCCTATGCTTCTACTATAGGTGCTAGCAAGACATATAAGTATTATGTGAGGTATGCATAGTTCTAAAACTCAGGAGAAGGATCTGGGCTACAGAAGGGATTAGCATGTACATTTACTGGGAGAGAGCACAGTGATTGGGATTACCTGTGCAAGCTGTGCAGAGTGAGAACAGAGGGACTAGGACAGAGCCCTTAGAAACAGCATTTAGAGTGGAGATGGGCAAAGTCTGGCCTGGAGGCCAATGAAATCATTTGGTCTGACCCTGTCAAGGCATTAGAGGTGAGCTAATTAAATGTCTGACCAAATATAGCAGGCTAATTTTTTTGGTTGTTGTTAATCCTCACCCCAGGATATTTTCCCCATTGATTTTTTTTTTTTTTTTTTTTTTTTTAGACAGAGTGGAAGAAAGAAGGAGAGACAGAGACAGGGAAACATCAATGTGAGAGAGACACATCTATTGGTTGCTTCCTGCATGCATCCCAGGGGACCAGGGTACAGCCTGCAACTGAGGTACATGCCTTTCACCGGAATGGAACCTGGGACCCTTCAGGCCGAGGGCTGATGCTCTAACCACTGATCCAAGCCCGTTATGGCTAACAGACTAAGTTTTAAGTTGATAATTTTGTATGGCCAAAGAATGATGTTATAAATATCCAAATGGCCCCTGGCAGAAAAGCAATCCCCAAAAGAGATAGTGTCTAAGACATTGGGGAAAGAGATCCCCTACAATCAATAGTCCACTGGGGGCACCTCTGAGGGTGCCTGGCAGTTCAGCCTTACTGGGCCTTAGGTGCCAGCAGCGTGAATCCGGCCAGGAAAAGTCAAAGCCGGGAGTCCAGGAGATTGTGGAATTGGACAGAGTTCTGAAATCTAAATGGACAAAGAAGTCCGGAAAAATAAATATGATGTAGTACATTTGTCCAAGTGCGAAAGGCCAGGCAGGCCACACACACTGCAAAACAGAGGTCAGAGCAAAGCCTCCAATCTAAGGACACAAATCCAGACAGGAAGGAAGTTGGGAAAGTGTGAATGTGGGCGTGTCTACTTAAATTATGAAATCTCAGTGTAATGAAGTGCTGCACACACTTACATATAACATCTCTCCTTTCCTCTAAGAACTCTTATTCTAGGGAAACACTCTTTTTACAAATGCCTGTTACAGTGTTGACCAAGGTCTCCTTTGTTACTGTTTAATAATGAGCAGTATATTAGAAATTATTTCTTTGCTTACTAAGTTTTTGAATCTTTAGCAAAACTATCCAGATGCCTATCTCTTCTGAAATAAAAAGTTAATTTATCCTGCATACCTTTCATTTATTTTTTTTTCTTGATCAACTTTTTAATTATTTATTTATTTATAATTATTTTTTAATTTTTTTATTACAGTTGACATACATTATTACAGTTTCAGGTGCACACCCCAGTGATTAGACCTTACATAACTTACAGTGATCATCCCAATAAATACAGTGCCTATCTGCCACCATACATAGTTATTAGAATATTACTGACTATATTCCCTATGCTGTATTTTACATCCCAATGACTATTCTGTGACAACCAATTTGTTCTTCTTAAACCCTTCACCTTTTTCACCCATTTTCCCTCAACCACCCTCAAAACATTCCCTGTGTCTATGAGTCTGTTTCTGTTCTGCTTGTCCGTTTATTTTGATTTTTTAGATTCAGTTGTTGATAAATATTTATTTATTGTCATTTGATTGTTTTTTGGTTTTTGTTTTTTCATTAATTCTCACCGGAGGAAAAACATTCACGTGAGAGGGACACATTGATCAGTTGCATCTCGCACAGGCCACGATGTTCATTGAGCATCCTTATAACCAGTGTTTTGAGCTCTGCATCTAGTAGATTGCTTCTCTGCATTTTGTTGAGTGTTTATTTTGTGGACCAAAGGGGCCACATGCTGACCTGACAAGCTCAGGAGAGGCCTGCATGGCAGTCTTGCAAACTCAGAGACCTAAAGTAACCACAAAGGATGGTCTGAAATTAAACTTTAAAAGCAGTTATGGTGGGCAGTTACATCCTAGGCCAGTATCTTCGCTGACAAGGTCAACCTTTACCTTAACTGAGCCTATCTGTCTTTTTGCATCTATGATAACATACCCTTGAAATGTCTGGGTAACTTGTAACTTTCCTTTTTCTGGAGCCCCTGGGGCACAACCAAATGTGCTGGGCGCCAGGACAGTTACTACAAATTCCTTCATTAACATGTTAATTGATCCTGCACCCACCTAAGTATGTGTCCATAATTTTACTTTTTATCCAATCCCAGGGGTTTCCCCTGCTTTGCTTTATCCCCCTCCTTAATCTGTCACCAATGAATTTCATGTGACCCACCTACGTCCCGCCTTTGATTGCAAAGTATAAATGCAAATGTAACCTGCCATTCTCCGGAGCACTATCTCAATTCGTTGAGGTTCTGCTTCCCGGCATATGTCGACAGTTTGGCTCAAATAAACTCACAAAAATTCTTTTCAGGTTTCAATGTTTTTTTTTTACGTTAACAATTTTATGGGGTTTTGTTCTGTTCTTTCATTTGGAATATGTTTCTTCATCTCCTCCTTTGGCAGCCTCCCTGTGTTTATTTCTATGTATCAGGTATAGCTGCCACATTTTCCAGGTGGAGTGGTCTAATGTAGTAGGTGTTCTCTAGGACTCATGACGCAACCTCCCCAATCGCCCAAGGTGGCCCCTCAAGGTACACACCCCGTGTGGGCTGTGTACACCCTCTTCTTGCAGTTGAGCCTTGATTGCTGGTGTCTCATCCATGGGAGGGATTTACCCTCAGGCGATCAGCTGCAAGGACTGGCTGTGGTCCTCTGACCAATGTGGAGGACCAGCTGGGCAGAGGTCTCCCACACAGAGCAGGACTTACTTCAGCGGGGCTCTGGTGCCTGCTGAGTTCACCCCTGAGTGTGTTGCTTGTGGAGGTGGTTGGGTGGTGATGCTTTGACATGGGCTGAAGCTGCCCGCTGGGTGCATTGCATACCTTTTAAGGCTATTGGAAAATGATGGCTCAGTTTAGAGGGGATGTCATGCAAAAATATAAACATGTTTTAAAGTAATCAAAAAACATAGTTGACTAATTAAACATGGCCTTGTGAATACACACTGGTGCTCAAATTAGTCGACCCATGATATTGAAAAGTCAAACCACAAAGTCCTGGTATTTTCAGCATGTGCTTATGAAATGGCTTTTCTTCGTGTTACCCGACATAATCTTTTTCTAGGGATTAATAAACTATGAAGCACAGGGAGGTCAGCACATCATATAACTGAAAGATTACGCCATGCATTGATTGAAGAAGAGTTTTGAAGGACAGATTTTTTCAGACTTAAATTAGAGAAGCTTAGCATTCTTTGGGGTCATAGTAGTTCAAATCACTGCAGTTTACTGTACTGATTCAGCAAAACCAAGTTCTTCCTCTGACAGGGCTGGAAAAAAACAACATTCATGTCCAGAAATTCAATGTCTTCCCAGTCAGTAGCCCCTCCAAGGGCTGAGATGCTCCGGAATTTGTGTTGCATATTGCCATCTACTGGGTCTTTTTCAGAACTGCAGCCCCAGTCTTCATTATGATCTTAATCTTGATGGCAAGTAGAAACCCAACCAATGAACACCACTTGCCTTTAGCTTGTGGGAGGTTTTATAAATATTATTTAAAAATGAAGATGATATGTGTACACTTATGCTGTTAGATTCATTGAGACCCACAGGATGAGGATTTTAGGAATGTTAGGGAAAAATTAGATAAGAAATTGCTTCACTGAGGAAAAATCAATTTATAAAATTTATAATCACTTTTCTTGGCATCAAAGAGAACAGATAATAAGGTATTCAGGTTTTTAAGAAATAATTCCAAAAACATACAACTCTAATTAGGATGACTGAATTATGTATGTGGAGAAGAAAATAATAATACACGTCTGTTTTATTTGCATTATCAGGCATCAATTGTTCAAATATCTACAGTCTACATTTGTTCCGTCCTCTGCTATTTTCATTTGGGACCTAACTTCTGGTCATTTCTCTGCAATAGTGAGGCCAAAGGAAAGGCGATAACACACATCCACCTCACTGAACTGTCTCACACATTAGCAATACTGTTAGGTCGGTAGGGGAAGAGATTTTGAAATTCAAATACAATTCCATTATGAATTTAATTCACCAAGTCACTAGTACTCCTAACTGAATACTGGATTTCAATATAAGAGGTAATTATAATCTGACTAGTTGACACACAACTTGTACCTAATAATAGTGACCCCTGGGTAAGGCCAGATTTGCAAGGCGCCAGCTGGCACTGTGCATTAGCAGAGAGCCTGAAATGACACAGTTCCAAATATGCTTTTTCCTGACATGATAGGCATGGCCTTGCAGCAATTACTCCGGGCAGAATAACAACATGGGATGATTCCTTGAGTAGGTAGGTAAGAATTCAGTCCCTGGAAAGTGCTGGAAAAGAAATAGTCACCACAGCCTGGTGGGGAGGAAAGGAACTGTTAGAAAGAGGAGGGAGGTGTCACTCCTGCTGTGCAATTTCATTCATATTGGTTCTTACCCTCTTGTTCCTCAGCCCAAACATTGACAAGCCTCCATTACAATATTTTAAATTTGTTATATAAAAGGAATGAGTTGTTTTGCTTTGATTTGTTTTGCATTTTGGCGGCCAGTTTTAGTTAAAGAACTTTTGCAAGAAGGACTTGTTTTTGAAACTTCAGATCTCTACAGATATTCCAGAAACAATTTAAACTCCCCTTTTAAGGAAAGCTAACGGTTGCAAAGGCAAAGTTGCCCCTTAAGGAGAGGAGAATATGGCAAAAATTCTGTGCTTTGGCTGTTCCACCCATTTGTTTCCCTCTGGACTGATCCAACATTTCGGAACAAACCAGCTCCTGTAGAGTTCGAGGAGGCTTCAGACCTCTCCCTGTGACCACCCACTGCTCTCACTCCTCAAGGGACTGAACAAAATCTCCAGTTCCTCTCCCCTGAAGTAAGATGGGTTTGTAGATGAGGGAAGTTTTTCATCCTTTCTCATGCTCTAAATATCTATTTATTTCATCATATTTCTGAATCGTTTTAGGAAGGGCAAGGCCAAGCAAAATGTCATTTGGACCCTAATTTTAAACATCTGCTAGAATGATGCTCATACAACTTAAGTCTGAAACCCTCCAAGCCTCCTGCTGTCCCCTCCCCTCTGCATGTGCTTACCCAGTTTGCTCACCTGTCACAGCCAGTCACATCCTCTAACACTCTACCATTGTCCCAGGCTAAGACACCCCTTTCTCTGGTCCTAACTGCAAGGTAGCCCTGCATCTTTCTGTCCTTCTTCCAGTCTTTCTGTTACTGAGAACCCACCATTCTTTGACCCTTGGTTAAAACTCTCCAATGTATCCCCATTGTCCCCAAGATAAAGACCACAATCCTTACCCAGGCCATGTATTGCACAGTGTCTAGACATTGTCTACCTCTTTGGTCTGAGTACCTACCACCCCTCCCCTATATTCTCATGCATGGTCCTACATTCACATCAGTGAGGTACTAAGGCCCTCCCAGTGTCTGAGCATGTACTGATGAAATGTGCTTTTGGCCTGAGAGGCCCCTCCTTCCTTTCATCCCTGCTTTATTTCTCCACATTCTTTAAACACTGCTTTCCCTGAGCCCCAGCCTAAATCTCATTCCTTTGATAAACTGCCTCAAAGAATCTTATTCTTTTCCTGTGGCGCAATTAGCATATGATTGTTATTAATATTGTGTTTTTATTACTACCAAATAATAAACTTCTGTAATATGATTATTTATTCATAATCTGTTTCTTCTAGTAGAACAGTGGTTCTCAACCTGTGGGTCGCGACCCCTTTGGGGGTTGAATGACCCTTTCACAGGGGTCGCCTAAGACCATTGGAAAATACATATATAATTACATATTGTTTTTGTGATTAATCACTATGCTTTAATCATGCTCAATTTGTAACAATGAAATTGGGGGTCACCACAACATGAGGAACTGTATTAAAGGGTCGCGGCATTAGGAAGGTTGAGAACCACTGTTGTAGACTATGAATTCCATGAAGGCAAGAACAGTTTCTGCTGACCTTTACATCTTGAGCCTCTAGCCAGGATGCGATCTATGCAGTTTCATAGAAAGTTTGGAAAGATTCCACACGTGCTCTACTTAAAATTCTTAATTTTTTAACAAGGGCTCTTCACATTTTTACCTTGAACTTGAGCCTGCAAGTTATGTACCTGATCCTGTAGTTAGCATAATGCTTGACACACAGAAGCTACTCAATAAATGTCTTCTCAACAATGATTAAAGAATAACTACACTTAGAATGATTAATATACAGGTGATTGTGCTGCCAGTGTTACAAAAGATTACAGTCTCATGAATTTCATGTGCAATGGGAAGGCCTTATCCCTGGGTTCACGAAGCAAAATCAGTAACATATTGAAATCAAAGGCCTCCAAACCCTGAAGTTTGTATCAATCTGATCATGAAAGAATTAACAGACATCCAGGCTTTTTTGATCATTATCAACCCATCCATCATTCATCTTATGCAACAATAATTTTTAAGGCTCTACATATACCACAAGGTTTGATAGATACTGAAGGTATTACATAAAGTGTCATGGAATTGGCTAAAGAAATTCACACTCTAAACAGGTAACCCTACCAACCATAACTTTAATGTGTAGTTGCACTACTCTTGATGTGTGTGTGTGGGAGGGGGAGGGGGAGGGGGGTGAGAACATTTGAAACATGAGAGAGGGTATGCTCAAATGAGTAAGGAAGCTAGTACAACACTTTGTTTATAACTCCTTTATGTAATATACCATACTCTTTGTAACATAAGAATAATGTGTGTGTCTTCTGTTTCCTGATGGCTCACAGTCTCCTTAGAAACCAAGAGGCCGCCACATACTCCTCTATCTCCCCACTACATGCACAGCACAGTACCAAGCAATGTATTAAAGTTCCTATTGAAATTAGTTAAATTACAGACACTTTTTGAAAAAAAAATGATACTTCAAGTACAAGTCACAAAAAGTTGAGTGATGGGTAGAGAGAAGAGATTTTAAAAGGTATCAAAGGATAGGGGAAAACTTTAATGTTATTTCTCTTGCCAATAAGCTGCTGAAATCAGTCTTTATGGATCCATAAAGATACTCAAAAATGATGACCCAACAAAAGAGTACAATGATTAGATTTGTGACTGAGCATCCTTTTTTTAAAAAGTGAATTTATATCCAACTGCTTTTGATATTTTTAAAGTAAGAAGCCTCAGAGGCTTGCTTTAAAACCATGTTCAAAAACTACCACATGTGAACAGGCCTAGTACCCTGGGCTATTTGACCTATTAAAACACAAAGATTCTCCACTACTTCAGATAGTCATGGAATTTTTCTTTCAAATTTATGAATCAAGGCCTTACTGTGAATAGATAGTGAGGGGATTTCTTTATGAATCATTTCCCTATTATCATGGTTCATGACTTTTTATAATGTAATTATGGTGGCACATATCATATCATAATTGTGATTCTAGAAATGGAAATGAGAGGTAATTGAAAGGACAAAGTTACTCAAGAAAATGCAAATGCCATTTTATTTGCAAATTAAATTCAAAATAAAATAAAGTGGGTGTAGAAACTGATTGCAAAATTAATTGAAAGAAACAAATTTGGAATACTGTGAGGGACATCTGTAAGAAGTTCTTCTGCTCTGAGGTACTTTTCAGACAGTAAAGCTCTTCTTCCTATAAGCTAAAACTTGAGTGGAAGCCAGACTAAAGGCAGATCTTTAGAATATATCAGAACAGCCAGATTTATACTCTGAGTCCAAATGGGGAACTTGTAGGCTTGTCTGGCCTTGAACCACAAGGAATAGGGAATTTTTCTAATGTGAGTGCCTCAATTTAGGCTAGAGTGTGTTTGTTTTATAAAATATATTTTTATTGATTTCAGAGAGAAAGGGAGAGAGAGAGAGAGAGAAAGAGAAACATCATTGATGAGAAAGAATCATTGATTGGCTGCCTCCTGCACGACCCCTAGTGGGGATCAAGCCCACAACCAGGGCACGTGTCCAGACCAGGAATCAAACCTTGACCTCCTGATTCTCAGGTAGACACTCAACCATTGAGACACACCAGCCAGGCTCGAGAGTGTTTGTTTGTTTAACATTTGCCTTCTCTCTCTCCCCCGCCCCCCCCCCCGCTGATTAAAAAAATAATAATAAGTTGGAGACATCGAGGCATTTTGTCTCTACTTTTGTCACATACTTTAGCATGTGGCTCTTAAGAACAAAGAAATTCTCCTTCATAATCACAACATCATCATCACAATCATGAATTAAGGTGTAGCCTGGCTGGGTGGCTCAGTTGATTGGGGCATCGTCCTATGCACCAAAATGGTTGCAAGCTCAATTCCCTGTCATAGGTTGTGGGTTCAATCCCTAGTCAGGGTGCATACAGGACTAAGTGATCAATGTTTCTCTCTCACATCAATGTTTCTCTCTCTCTCTCTCTCTCTCTCTCTCTCTCTCTCTCCCTTCCTCTCTCTCTAAAACCAATAAACACATCCTCAGGAGAGAATTAAAAAAAGAATCAAGCTCTAAGGGTTTACATTCTATTTGCTTGTCGTGTCTCTTAAACCTCTTTTATTTTACAACAGCCCACTACCACCACCACCTGTTATTTAAAGTTTTTCAGGACACTGACATTCTGATAAGTCCATGCCAGTTGACTGGTAGAACGTTCCTCCTTCTGGGTTGTGTCCTCATGATTAGGTTCAGGTCAAACAGGGTCATCGTTTTTAAAAAGTAGACCACAACAGTGTTTGCTGCTCATTGTATCTTTGAAGGACAGACAATTCTTAAAAAGAAATAAAAAATATGAGTTGATCTTTTTAAATATTTAAAATATCAAAGAGAAGTATTGTTGATTTGTTTTAGAACCAGATTCTTTAGATTAGGTTAGAACAGTATATTCATGAGATGTGTGTGAATCTTGAAATTTCTGAGCATGTTTTCAAATCATTCATCCACATTCACTCAAAAACCCTCTTTTCTTCCGTTACTGAGAGATTTTTGAACTTGAGAATTTAGAAAGTGATTGTTCATTATCCAAATTCTTTTTAAAAGAGAAAAAGGAGTAGGCAACACTGCAAAGGACGGATCTTCATTGCTGGGATAAGAGACAAAATTTATGACTTTCCCACTGAATCCTCAGCCAATTTTGCCAGTCCCCAGTCCCCAATTCTCCAGAGATTAATACACGCTTGAATTGGAGTAGTCGTTTCCTTCCTTCTGCTCAGTGCCAGTTCTCAGAGGAAACATCCATTTTGCTCTTTGATTCTGGTAGCCCAGAGACAGCAATGAAAGAACCTGCTGCTTCCTTGACTGTAAGGATTTTATTTGGGGGGCTGCAGGGCAGGAAAGAGTTGTAGGATGTGTGTGCAGCAAGCGTGGGTGTGAGAATGATTTTCCCCAGGA
Source organism: Myotis daubentonii (assembly GCF_963259705.1). Classification (NCBI taxonomy): domain Eukaryota; kingdom Metazoa; phylum Chordata; class Mammalia; order Chiroptera; family Vespertilionidae; genus Myotis; species Myotis daubentonii. The sequence continues at coordinate 35,971,003 of NC_081845.1, forward strand.
CCAGCTAGCTGGCCTGGAGCCCAGAGTGAGCCATTCATCTACCTTAAATTGCACCATGAAGCAGAGATGGCCAGGGGAAGTCACTTAATGGCCCTGCCACTTGCTGCCAGTTTTTATTGTGTTTGTCTCCTTGACACCTGATGTCCTAGAAACCGATGCAATTTCCAGCCTCCTCCTCCAGGGGGAGTAAAAAATGCATCTCTCAGTGGGTCAGTAATCCATAGGTGAAATAAACTAAAATATGAGTATCTATATATATGAAGAGGTAATATGCAAATTTGTCCAGGATGCCTAACAGTCACGACTGGCTTCAAGCCTTACCAGTCACGACCAGCGTGGCTCAGAGCATGCCCCATCCCAGCGGACACACACGGGGGGCCTCTGTGTATGAGCTGCAGAGGAAATACCTTTTCTGACCACTCATTGGCTAAGCTCCTGGTATACCACTCACAGTGTTCTTGGTAACTTGGATAATAAGAATCCAAGAAGGTGCCCTAGCTGGTTTGGCTCCATGGATAGAGTGTCAGTCTGCAGACTGAAAGGTCCCAGGTTCGATTCTGGTCAAGGGCACATGCCTGAGTTGTGGGTTTGATCCCCATTAGGGGACATGCAAGAGGCAGCCAATCAATGATTTTCTCTCATCATTGATGTTTCTATCTCTCTTTCCCTCTCCCTTCTCTCTGAAATCAATAAAGATATATTAAAAAAAAAAAAAAGAATCCAAGAAGGTGATCTAGGGCTTTTCCACCTCACTCGTGGAGGGAAAAACAAAGGTCCACTGCTGGAGGGGCTAAGAAATGTCATATCCTGCCCTAGCCAGCTAGGATTAGTGGATAGAGCCTCAGCCTGCCAACCGCAGGGTCTGGGTTTGATTTTGATCAGGGCCCAGGTCAGGGCTTATGCAGGAGGCAACAAATTGAAGTGTCCCTCTCACATTGATGTTTCTCCCTGTCTTCCCCTCTCTCTTCCACAATCTCTAAAAATCAATGGAAAAATATCCTCAGGTGAGGATGAAAAAAAAGAAAGAAAGAAATGTCATATCCTATGAAAGAGACGTCTTGAAAATGCCTAAAGAAAGTTATCATTTTTTCGTGGTGAAGGGACTGGAGTCTGTGTTGATGAAAACACCTTGGCAGCTGCAGCAGCCAGCAGTGGCAGCAACAGCTTGGTGATGGGGGTGATGCCTTCCCCTGATCAGCCTAGTCACGTCGCGCAGAGGGAGGCCAGACTGTGGCTTAGGCATGTTCCCCTCGGGCCTAAGCCATCAGTAGGACATCCCCTGAGGGCTCCTGGACTGTGAGAGGGGGCAGGCTTGGCTGAGGGACCCCCCTACCCCACCCCAGTGCATGAATTTCATGCACTGGGCCTCTAGTTTTACTATAAAAAGCCAGAGATGGATCTACTCTCACATTCCTATTGTCCTCTATTACCAGATGCAAAGATGCTCTCAGTTGTTGATGAGCAGTCCAATTTCTAAGTCCTGAGTGAATGGTAAAGATGAAAGTGCTCTTGATATAGACATGGAATCTATCCAGACAACTGATGGTCAAGACTAGACCCAACTTAATCCATTTTGATCTGAAAATGTTTACCTTTAACATTCAGCATCAGGTTGCAGGAAAAAGAAACATGAAATAATGCATATAAATAAACCTGGCTGAGCTTCTTAAAACATGAAGCCAATGTCTGGAACCGTTTCTAATTAAGGACACATGAGTTGAAAGCCTAGGGTTTTGTTTGTTTTTTGTTTGTTTGTTTATTGGTTTTGGTTTTGTTTTACATTTGAAACAAGGAGAAATTTTTGATCAGGCTACATGGTGGATTTAGCCAAGCCTCAGTTGGCCAATTCTCCTGGCTGCCTGTGCCTAAGGAATTTCTCAGGAAAAGGGATTTACAGGGCTAAACCCAGGACAGATCTGGTCACCTGGCAAGCCTGTGCACAGCACCTAAAACATGGATTGCTTCGTCTTGTCCTATTGATCTGATATTCAGACCAAAGAATTTAGAAAAACAAAGTACTCAATCTTCAGTGAATAAAAAGTCATCAAACAATATCTTACATCCCAAAAGATTAATGCACATTTAGGAGAGTCTATAAACTTCTGATTAAAACTAGTTAAGTTGGGATTTGGGGGGGAAATGTTCATCAGGAATCTGAAATATTGACATAGGTTTTAAATTTCCTAGAATAGCCAAATAAAAATAAAAGAAATATACAATTACAACTGTAAAATTTTACCCATGTATCTAAATTTTAAGAGCAAGTGAGCAGTGATTTGCACTAATTTATGATGGGCTCCACAGATAAATATGAAATCAACCTAAATTAGTTAAAATATATATTATTATATTTGTATATAGAAGCCAATAAATCCCTACTAACTGTATTAACTTATCCTATATAATAAAAGGCTGATATGCAAATTGACTGAACAGCAGAATGACTGGTCTCTATGACACACACTGACCACCAGGGGGAAGATGCTCAATGCAGAAGCTGCCCCCTGGTGGTCAGTGTGGTCCCACAGGGGGAGTGCCACTCAGCCAGAAGCTGGGCTCATGACTGGTGAGCACAGCAGCAGTGGCTGGAGCCTCTCCTGCCAACACGGCAGCGCTAAGGATGTCCGACTGCCGACTTAGGCCCGCTCCCCTAAGCCAGCAGTCAGACATCCCCCAAGGGATCCCACACTGAGAGAGGGCTCAGGCCAAGCTGAGAGACACCCCCCCAAGTGCATGAATTTTGTGCAACAAGCCTCTAGTCAGAAATAAAGTTTGAACTTACCTATTTTTAATCTAATAATGGCTTGCTTTAATTATAAAGATGAGTTAAAAAAATGTTGTGATTCCAAAAATTCACTGACAAATTCAGAGAAGCACCTTTTTTCAGTTTGCAAATACAAATGCTTCTCAACTTACAATGGAGTTATGTCCTGATAAAACCATCATAAGTTGAAAATATCCTAAGTTGAAAATGCATTTAATACATCCAATCTACTGAATATTATAGCTTAGCCTAGTCTACCTTAAATGTGTTCGCTCTTACACTAGCCTACAATTGGGCAATTATCTTGAGTTTCATTTCAAGAATAATTGTTTTCCTCTTCTCACCAGAAGCAAGAGTTACAGATGGGCATTTTGTAGACATGATGGGATGCTAAAACATAGAACACAGTGTGCAAACAATGCTGGCAACACAGTCCATACAGTATCGGTTGTTTACCCTCATGATCGCATGGCTAGAATGGGAGCTATGGCGAGGCTGCCACTGCTCAGAATCACAGGAGAGTATCATACTGCATATTGCTAGCATAAGAAAAGATCAAAATTCAACATCTGAAGTATGGTTTCTACTGGATGCATATCACTTTTACATGAAGTCAAAAAATTGTAAGTCAAACATTGTTAAGTCAGGGAGCACCTATCATTCCTAGGGCATTTACAGTTGGAAATGGGATATTGGTGAGCTGCTATTGCAAATTGGAAACTTAGCATTTCATTTTGGAATGCTTCTTTATATAATTAAGTTAGCGTACAACAATTAAATGTTCTTTTTGAGATGAAAAATCCATACTAAATGCTTTACATATGTTATCTGATTTAATCCTCATAACGATGAGAAATATTATTCCTATTTAAAAGATAAGGAAACTGGGGCATAGAAGGGTTAAGAATCTATGGAAGCACAAATAGTAAGAGAGAATCTAACTCAAAAACCCTCGCTCTTAATTACCACTTAATCTTGCCTGCAGCAAACACTTTGGTTTCTCTAACACAGCGGTTCTCAACCTGTGGGTCGCGACCCCTTTGGTGGTCAAACGACCCTTTCACAGGGGTCGCCTAAGACCATCCTGCATATCAGATATTTACATTATGATTCATAACAGTAGCAACATTACAGTTATGAAGTAGCAACAAAAATAATTTTATGGTTGGGTCACAACATGAGGAACTGTATGTAAAGGGCCAGAAGGTTGAGAACCACTGCTCCAACACTATATCCTGGTTCTCTCCATCCCAACCTGGTTACCAACTTTACCAAGTGCAACACACAGACCCAGATAGATAAGGACTAAAAAGTTCAATTGCATCTTGATAATGAGGGCAATTTTGGCGACTTTAGCAAGAGCAGTTAAGGAACAGTGGGGCAAAAGCCAGATACCTGTGAGTTAAGAAAGCAGAGTTGCCGAACCGGTTTGGCTCAGTGGATAGAGCGTCGGCCTGCAGACTCAAGGGTCCCGGGTTCGATTCCGGTCAAGGGCATGTACCCTGGTTGCAGGCACATCCTCAGTGGGGGGCGTGCAGGAGGCGGCTGATCGATCTCTCTCATCGATGTTTCTAACTATCCCTCTCCCTTCTTCTCTGTGGAAAATCAATAAAATATATTTTTAAAAAAAAAAGAAAAAAAAAAAGAAAGCAGAGTTAAGGGTCTCATTCCTTTGAAAATTTTAAGTTCTCAGAAAAAGGTGAGAGACTTGATGGTGGCTACAGAGAGAAATGGCCTTGAATCCAGTTTACTTATTTAGGAACCTATGGAAAGGGAGAGGTCGGAGAGAGGGAAGGGTTGGGACAGTGACTTTAGGATTGAGAAAGCAGACAGTTCTGAGAGGCTTAGAGGTTGTGACTTAGGTCAGTGGCCTAGAGGACTTGAACTTGAGAAAGACACAAGTTTCCCCTGAGACAGGAAAGCAGATGGTGGGAATCAGTGAGGGTGTGGACAGAGGGAAGCATGTGGATACCCAGCTAGTGGGGATGAGGGGCTGCCCTGGGACCTTACTGTCCTTGGTATTGGAACAGCAAGGTCACCGCTGAGACAGAGGAAAAGGGCACTCAGAGGGGGTCTGAAGGGTCCTAGTGAGGGTGTGGGAACAAGTGAAAGCATTGGCAGGAACTCGTGAGGATGCAGCTGAGACAGGAGACGGACCGCTGGCAGTGTCCTTGATCTGCCAGGGGGCGTGGCTTTCCATCCTGAGTGTTGACTCTTCTGAGCTCCGGAGCAGAGGAGGCAGATAGACTCAGGACTCCGTTTTGTGCAGAAGCAGTGAAACGATTTAGTGATGAAGTAGTAACACAACTGACAAAAATCATTAAGATTCTCCACTATGCTACTGAGGCCAGAAATGAAATGAGGCCCGTGTGCCAGTTGTTGGTGCGGTCCTGTCTCCCTGTCACTTATTTTCTAATGCCCCCATTCAAGACTAGTCAGCCCGAAGTTAAATCCTATGTCTAGAATATTTCCTAGAGATTTCAAGTATTTCACAGATTGGAAGCTTGACCTACAAACACTGCTCCTGATGTGTAAGGAAAAGGACTTTTAAATCAGACCCTTACAGCAAAACATCAGAAACCAGAAAATACATGCTAACCTCTACCCATCTTGCAAAGAAAACCAATGGGTATGACTCTGAATCTTGAACAACTTCTGTAGTGTGGTCCTTGGAAGGAATTTCTCCCCTGGCTGTCACAGTCAAGAATGTGTCCAGCTTCGACAGTCACTCTAATGTAACAACGCCCTCTGTTGGTTCATATCATTGACAGAAATGTCACTTGTCCTTACCTGAGATAAAAGAATCTTCAAAGTGGAAGACAGGTTTGAGATTATTTAAGTGACCTCTTTTCATTTTCAGAGAAAGAAGCTGCAGTCCAAGGAGGTTAAAGCATTTTGTAGGCAGAATCAGAGTAAGAATTGAATCTTGCTCTTATACCCTCCCATCCCTGAAGTTAGAACTCAACTCCTTTTTTTGGTGGTGGTGTTTCCTTTCTTTGAAATTGTTTAATGACTCTTAATCTGAAAAACTTGAAAATAAGCATTTAAAAGCATTTTAGAAGCCACCTAGAGACATCACTCAGGAAGTATTTGCTGACAACTTAGACAAAGAGATTGTAGCTTGCAGGTTTAATGTAACTGAAAGCAGGGATGTATAAAGAGGCAGAATATCAGACTAACACCCTTATTCCAAAACGTACTGAGTGACTAAACTATTAAGTTAACCTCTTTAGATGTCTATTATTTTTCTGCAAAATAGATAGAAGAATATTATTTTACAAGGTTTTTTTTAAAATATATATGCAGAGTACCTAACAGAGAATCTAAAATCCAGGGAAAATTTAAAAGAACAGCTATTACTGGCGCAGTTGTTATGAAAAGACTTTGCTTCAATTCTCTGTGATTGCAGAGAAAACAAACAGATCTTATTTCCCTGATCAAAAGCTGTCAGAGCTGGCTTCCTGTGAATCAGCAGGGAAAACTTCATCTCTGAGATCATATTCTTTACATTTGAGATGCAAAGACAGCAAGTCTACAATATCTCCAAATGCTAAGGTTTAAGTTAAAGATGTTTTATTTGCCTTTTAACCACCAGGTGGTGGGGGGTGCTCCCTGCACTTGCCTGCCTCTCCTCTCTCAGTCTCAGCATCTGGCGTGAGGTACTCCCAGCCCACCTTATGCCCTAGGAATGCTCACAGCTCACCTCTCTCCTAGCACCTGGCACCATTGTTGATTTTTATCTGTCTTCCTCAATGCATCATGAGTGCCTCAAGGGCAAAAAATTAATTTCACTCCTATTAGTATTCCCAGCCTTTAGATAACAAATAAGTGTTCGTGGTGAATTAATAAGAGCAAGTCCTGCCTAGCCTTGCCTTGTGCTTTGCCTCTTTGGAACACTCAGCTTCAGTTCTCGATTAGCTTAATGGGCACTTCGGCTGGTTGAACTGAGGCATCTGCACACAGATGGTTGAAAAAGGCGGGCAGACCAGACAGTTGCACCCCCTGCTTCTCTTCCATCCAACGTGTCCTGATTTCCAGCTATTTCCTTGAACGTCCCTGTCCAGTGAGAAGCAACTTTGAACAAGAAAGGAATTATAAATGAGAGAGGCTGCTTCGGCCATATCCCAGTACAATTTAGGTATTTATAATAGTGTTGAAGAAACTCAAATCCCTCACTATGTCAAAAGCTCATTAAGTTACTAGGCCAGTGTGTACAAGCTAACTCGGGATAAGTTAGCCAAAAATTAAAAATAAAGGCGAATTCAGTTTCCCCCATGAGCAGGTGTGTACCCTTAGAAAATCTTCACATGCCTCAGCCGGTCAGTGGCTGCTCTGAAAATGTAGAAAGGGGATACGGCTCTCATCTACATACAGGGAGCCAGGTAATAAAGGGAGAAATGCAAAGTTTTATTCATATATATATATATATATATATATATATATATATATATATATATATTATTGATTTTTTTACAGAGAGGAAGGGAGAGGGATAGAGAGTTAGAAACATCCATGAGAGAGAAACATGGATCAGCTGCCTCCTGCACATCCCCCACTAGGGATGTGCCCACAACCGCAGTACATGCCCTTGACCGGAATCGAACCCAGGACCCCTGATTCCGCAGGCCAATGCTCTATCCACTGAGCCAAACCAGTCAGGGCAAAGTTTTATTCTTTCTTGAGGAGGAAAACTAAAAAGAAAGAAATTCTCACACATCATGTTGTTGTACAAGGTGTGAAAAAAACTAGAGAGAGGCAGGGGTCGGACGACTGTGAACAGTGCTGTTTCACAATCTACTCGGGACCCCACAGAGGCCCTTTTGTGCCAGACATGTGCACCTTTGGGATTTAGCCCTTTTCAGTCCTCTTTTTGGACCAAGTTTCACCCGCACCCTTTCAGGCAGCGGGGAAGGATTGCAGTTGGCGCATTGGACTCCAGCCTCAGGGCATGTGATACAGCTGAACAAACCCAAATAAATGGGGTGACCTGAAGTGTCAGGGGCTTCTAATGAGGCCACAACACACACTGCCGGCTGCTCAGGTGGAGGGGGTCTGCTCACTCTCTTTGAGCAACTTGTCCAGGTATTTGTCTCCTAACTCTACCTAATCCCATCACGATCCAATTTTATATTTACCTTATAGTAATTTTTAAGCACTTTTGTGGTATTGCTCAAGGGACACTTCTGGAAGCCTTCTAAAATTTCCGAAATCTGTAATACAGTTAATTACAAGTAATTATTTCCTTTCTCTTTCCTCAGTGAGAAGCTAAGAGATGCTTGCACACCAACTTTCAATGACATTGACAGGTAGCCAATTAGGCTCACTCTTACTAAGAGATTTGTTCCCACAATCCTGCCTTTGTCACAGCCAGTGAAATTCAAATTGATGACAAATTTTGACTTGCCATGAGTCCTCAAAGGTAACTCAATGTCCCAGCCTGCCACAGCCTTGAGTGATATTCACCCAAGGCAAATGTCTGTCTTTGTGTCTCATGTATCAGGTATTTCTGCTTATCTTGTTTTCTGCATTCATTTATCGATTCATTATTCAATAAAGCATTTGCTTGGCCCTGACTATGCGTGAAGTCCACAAGATACAAATTAAATAAAACACAATTTATCCTTACCAACTTCACAACGTGCTGAAAGAAGATAAATAAAAATGTACTACAATATGGTGAGCAAATTGCTATGGATCAGATTGTTTTGGGGTTTTGTTTTGTTTTTGTTTTTAGAAGGATAACCTTTTTCTTAGTTATGAGCACACAAACAAAAGAGGTTCTAAGAGCAAAATCCTGGACTTAGAACAGATTTCTTCCTGGAACCATAGTAAATTATTTTAGAGAAATTGAGAATTGGGAAGGGTTCACCTTTATGGCATTTACTATCATTGAACAAACCCTGTGGAGACATCCTTCATTATAATGTAGTCAAATCTGTCTTTTTCAGGGAAGTCTCTGTCACTGAAACATAAAATCTTATTTCATAACTTTACTTAATGGCATCTAATACTCCAGAGAGGTCTAGAAGGATGAGGACTGAAGAAGAACAAACAATTTGATCAAACAATTAGAATGTCTTTGATTGCGTTTAGAGAGCAATTTCTGTAAACTTGTGAGTTTGGACCCCAGATTGTTAGAGAGTACAAACAGTAAGTACAGCCTGATATTTCAAGAGGCAATATGTGAATGGAGTAAACACTAGCAAAGTGTATGGGTGGGAGGAATACTGACCTCAGTCTTTTACTCTGGCAGATCGCATGCCTTTAGAGAGATGGTGCCCTTTTCTCGTGGTGTGGCTGTGACCCTCTTTGGTGATTAGTTCTATCTTCCAAAAGAAGTTCCATGACCCCTGTATTAGGTGATATCTCAGGGAAAATGGAAGTTATGCATCATCAGTAGTGGTAACAAATGAGTTTGAACCATTTATCCACATCATTTCATTTTAGCTTTAAGTGTCAAATTGAGATAAGTAGAAAGGTATCATTTCACAGAAGAAATGAATATCAGAGCATTTAAGTAACTGACTAGGCCCAGTGTGGTTCCTCAGTGTGAAATACCAGACTAATTCTTAACCTCAGATACATATAGTTTTGTGAGTGACACAGGTATATTAAAGAAACAACGAAAAGTTCCCAAGAGAATACATACTAGTATCAAATTAAATACCATAAAATATGATAATGCCTGGAACTAATAATAGATACCAAACAGGTAGCTGAGAAAGGGTCATATCAATCTTGGCTGACTATTATATATTTTCCTTATAGTAAATTTTTAATCACTTTTGTAGTATAGATCATTGGTATTGTTCAAAGGATACTTCTGGAAGCCTTTATAAGATATAATGGAAATATTAGTATTTCAAATGAGAGTTGTATTTTGGCAAGTAGAGAGAAAGAAAACATTTCCGACAGGAACATAATGAGAAAGAATGAAGGCAGGAATGTAAGGCCTGGTATGGAAAAAAGGGGAGGTACTGAAGGGCTGGCCTGTAGAAATAGCCTCATTAGGAACAGGATATCAGACTGGAGAGGTAAAGCCCAAATTTGAAGGACCTAGAATGTCAGTGTGAAATGTTTAAAACTGAATATTTAAGTGATGTAGAATCATTTCAGGTATTTTCAAAGAGAAAGGAAATGATTAAAGAAGTGCTTTTTAGGAAGAGTGGGGTGACAAGATCATGCAGAGCAGATAGAAGGAAAAGATGCTGGAAGCAAGAAAGAAGAGTTAAAATGCTAAAACCACCATCCACATGTGAGGTGATGAGGTATTTATGATGATTGTGGGGATAGAAGGCACAGGAATAAATTCAGAATCACAGATGCTGAAAAACTACTTCCCAAGAACAGTTCTAGGGAGTGAAGATAGTCTCATGCCAGTGAACAAAGAGAGGCAAAGGGATACATTTTACATATATTATACATTTTACATAATACTAGAGGCCTGATGCATGAAATTCGTGCAAGGGGCTCGGCCCCTGCCACCACGGCTTCGTCCGGAAGGTCGTTCAGTCTAGATAGCATAATACGCTTTTATTATAGATGTACTTTTCATGTAGTATAGTTTTTCCTATAGTATATATATTATATTATATTATGTTATATTTACTAATTTACTATATTAATATATGCATACATTCCACTGTGCTCAGGTTGTAGGCACCCAATGAAGTGCTGTTCTTTGCTCCCCCTCCAGCGCCCAGGAGATGACACAGCTTAAGAGTAGAGCCCTAGCTGGTTTGGCTCAGTAGAGCGTCAGCTTGTGGACTGAAGGGTCCCAGTTCAATTCTGGTCAAGGGTACATGCCTGGGTTGCGGGCTCGATCCCTAGTGGGGGACATCCAGGAGGCAGCCAATCAATGATTCTCTTTCATCATTGATGTTTCTATCTCTCGCTCCCTTTCTTTCCTCTCTGAAATCAATAAAATATATATTTTAAAAAGAGTGTAGACATGAAACTAGGATTGTGAGAATAGATGAGCCCTCAGATGCAATAAATGTAGGTGGGTTTTTTTTTTAATTAAAGTCCTGAGAAGTAGGATCCCAGGGGCATCCACAGTTAATGGATAGGAGAAAATAACAAAGGCGATTAAAGGAGCAGGGGAGAGTGTAGTTTCCTCTGACAACTGCACAATTAACTTCTAAAGCATTAGCTTTAAAGCCTTAAATGCACTGTAAAGGGTGTCAATGGTGAAGTTAATCATGAAAGCAGAGTTATTCTGCCAAAGAGACCCATTTGAAAGTGAAATAGAGGTCAAAACCCCACTCTGACATGGAAATTGGAAACTGCCAGATGTTCCCATGCTGTGGTATAGTTCAAAAAGGGCAGAATTGACAGATTATTAACCATACCAGCTGGCGTTGTGGAATTTATGTTTTCTATGTTATGTGACATGCACAATCATAACAGAAACATTAAAAAACTGAGTAGGTTCAAGTCAGGGTACAACACAATATAAACCAAATTTTCCTGTAATAAATATAATTAACAGCAGAGGGCACTCTTCAACGCCTGGCAAACTCTCAAGGTAGACAAACTCCAAAGGGAGGAGCTTTTTATTTTCTGGGAACTTCTGCTAGCAATAGAACATTTTCACACACAAGAAGAAGGGGGAAAAAAAACTATGCCTTTGTAAATAAATTATAAACACAATAGTTAGACCCTCAGGTCCTAAGGCTCCATTTTTCACATTTTTTTCCCATGCTTTTTGCTAATGAGAAACTTTATCTGAAGTTATTAATACAATAAATCAGGATGGTCTAATTATAAAATGCCTCAAGACAGTAGAGTGATTTCTATGACCTTTCTAATGTATTTCAGACTATTCACCTGATGACACACACAGCATTTCCATAAAATTGCAATTTCTTGGCCTATAATGTCTGTATCCAAACACACAAAACAGAAAAACAAGAGGGCTGTGCTCTGCAACCAGGGCTCTAACAAATTGGGGCTGGTTAAACACCAAGATGTTTTACAATTAAATCAAAATCCTATTTATAATCTTTAATTTTTAAATTAAAGTATTTTGAATCATTTACAAACCACACTGGCAGATCTACTACTCAAGACAATAGACTGTGTAGTTTGTCCATATTTTAAGCCAGCTATTTTCAAATTATTATGAAAAATATGTGTAAAAGTAGGCTTTGTCTCAAAATGTTATCATTTGATTTGTACCTTGTCCTTAGAAAGTACAATGATTTTTCAAATGACACTTTCTGCCAGTCAAGTAGAACACTCTTTTTTTATTATTATTATTAAATCTTTATTGTTTAGAATATTACAGTTGTTCCTCTTTTTTCCCCCCATAGCTTCCCTCCACTTGGTTCCCACCCCACCATCTGCCCTTACCCCGCCCCCCCACTGTCCTCATCCATAGGTGTACGATTTTTTTCCAGTCTCTTCCCACACCCCTACACCCCTTTCCCCCTGAGAATAGTCAGTCCACTCCCTTTCTATGCCCCTGATTCTGTTATATTCACCAGTTTATTCTGTTCATTAGATTTTTTATTCCCTTGAGTTTTAGATTCACTTGTTGATAGATGTGTATTTGTTGTTCATAATTTGTATCTTTACCTTTTCTTCTTCTTCCTCTTCTTAAACGATACCTTTCAGCATTTCATATAATACTGGTTTGGTGGTGATGAACCCCGTTAGCTTTTCCTTATTTGTGATGCTCTTTATCTGACCTTTTATTTTGAATGATAGCTTTACTGGGTAAAGTAATCTTGGTTGTAGGTTCTTGCTATTCATCACTTTGAATATTTCTTGCCACTCCCTTCTGGCCTGCATAGTTTCTGTTGAGAAATCAGTTGACAGGCGTATGGGTACTTCCTTGTAGGTAACTAACTGTTTTTCTCTTGCTGCTTTTAAGATCCTCTCTTTGTCTTTTGCTCTTGACATTTTAATTCTGATGTGTATTGGTGTGGTCCTCTTTGGATTCCTTTTGTTTGGGGTTCTCTGTGCTTCCTGGACTTGTAAGTCTATTTCTTTCACCAGGTAGGAGAAGTTTTCTGTCATGATTTCTTCAAATAGGTTTTCAATATCTTGCTCTCTCTCTTCTTCTGGCACCCCCATAATTTGGATCTTGGTATGCTTGAAGTTGCTCCAGAGGCTCCTTACACTATCTTCATATTTTTGGATTCATTTTTCTTTTTGTTTTTCCAGTTGGGTGTTTTTTGCTTCTTCATATTTCAAATCTTTGACTTGATTCTTGCGATCCTCTAGTCTGCTGTTGGAACTCTGTATAATATTCTTTATTTCAGTCAGTGTATGCTTAATTTCTAGTTGATCCTTTTTCATAACCTCGAGGGTCTCACTAGATTTATTGAAGGTCTCACTAAATTTATCAGCGGTTTCTAGAAAATTCTTGAAAAACCTTATAAGTGTGGTTTTGAACTCTATATCCAGTAGTTTACTTTCCTCCATTTCTGTCATTTGTGACCTGTTTCTTTGTCTCTGCATTTTTTATTCTTCCCTGTGTTGATAGAGTGGCTTTTTGTGCTAGGTGTCCTATAGAGCCCAGTGGCTCAGCCTCTGCAATTACCTGAGGTGGACACTCTTGGTGCACTCCTTTGTGGGCTTTATGCACAATCTTGTTGTAGTTAAGCCTTGATTGTTGTAGGTATCACTGGGAGGAATTTATCTCCAGGCCAATTGGCTGTGAGAATCAGCTGTGTCTGCAGTGAGAGAACTTCTGTGCTAGAGACACCCTTAGGGGCACGACTTGCTTCAGTGGGGCTTTGGTGCTCACTGAGTCTGCCCCCTGAATGTGTCCCTTATGGATCTGAGGAGTTGTAATTTGGATGGTCCCACTCTGACCACTGGGTACACTGGCTCTTGGATCTCTAAGGAGGTGCTAATTTAGCCTCTGCCTGAGGCTACCCAGCAGGACCTATGGAGAGATCTGCAGATTCCTCTTCTTTGTTTGGAGTTTGGAGGTGCCCAGATGAGGCCCAGTTGTGAAGCAATGCAAGCTGCTGTGGGGCCTTGGGCCTTCTTTTGGAAGTTCTGGGTCTCTCTGACCCAGCTGCAGTTTGTTAGGTAATTTTAGATTGCAAAGGGCCAGGCCATTCATATGCAAAAGCCTCTGCACACAGCTTGGGTGGGGCAGGGTCTCAGGGAATCAACAGGGCGGAGCAAACAGCTATGGCTGATCCTCAGCCCTACCCTAAGAGGCCCCGGGTCTCAGTGTCCCTATAATAGCTGCAATCACCTCTGAGAGGAAGCCACCCTCGAGTTCCAACCGATGCCAGACAGTCCAGTTTCTCCCTGTATGTCCCCAGAGACTCACCCAGAACTGGGGTTCAGAGCAGTCGGGAGCTTGTGTCTCCCTCCCAATTGAAAAAGACAACTACGTCCTCAGTTGCCAGCCCTTTCCGCCTGCACCTCCGTACCTCTGCACTTTACTTCCGCACCTCCTCTGAATCTCAGTGTGCTTTTCTCTTTCCTTCTAGTTGTAGAATTTCCACTCAGCCAGCCTTCCTGTGGTTCTGGATGATGTCCGTTTTGTCTTTTAGTTGTATTTTTGAATTTGTTGTGGGAGGCAGCAATTTCCGGTGTTTACCTATGTTGCCATCTTGGTTTCCTCCCCTCCCATTGATTTTAAAGAGACTGGGGAAGGCTGTAGGGCACTCTTTTGAATACCAATGTATTTTATTTAAATGCACACTTTTTTATGGCTTCATTGGCTTCTACAAGGTATGTCATTAATCACATCAGGAGTCAGCAAATTTTACTCCTTCAGCTCTGGGGCCAAATCCAGCTCCCTGCCTATTTTTGTATGACTCAAGCTAAGAATAATTTTCACATTTTTAATACTGCTTTACAACATAGAAATCATATGAAATTCAAAGTTCAGTATCTATAAATATTTAAATATCATTAATAGAAATATTGTACATATTTATTTTCTCTTTTGTTATATAAATGCCTATATGGCATCCTCAATTTTGTCTCTTAACCTACATAGCCTAAAATATTTTATTTACTACCTGGGTCTATGCAAAAAAAGTTTTGCCAAACCCTGAACTATTCCAAACCCCAAAACCATTATTTAATGATTTTTAGACTCTTTATAAATAATTAAAGGCTTTGCCCTTTTAGCGTTAGAAGCAAATAATCTACAGTAGTGGTTGGCAAAATTATCTGTACTTTAGAATTATCTGGGTAGCTTTAAAATATATTGACACCTATATCCCAACCCAAGAGATTGATATTTAATTGGTTTTGCTTATTTCCTGAGCATTAAAAGTTGTAAAAGATGCATAGATGATTCTAAGGTGGAATTCAGAAGCCACATTAGAATCTACCCAACTTGACTTGGCCCCTCCCTTCTGCAGACAGCCATGTTGTTCCTCTTGCTGATTCCTTAGCACATGGCCCACCATAGCTGCTCCAAACCCTCCAAATTCTCCATAAGCCTTTCATTCTCACTCCCCCAGGCTCCATTTCTACTAACAAGTGACCTACTCATCAACCTGACTGAGAAGATCAAAGCCAATTCATCACCAAGCCTGAATATATTACTTTCTGAATGGAATTCCTTCCTTAAGTCCATCCTAATCTGTCCATCCCTTCTAGAAGGAATACTCTCTAGTGGTTAAAAAGAGGTCTTGAATTAGGCAGACCTGAATTTGAGTCTCTGTCAATCTACTTACAAGACTTGCTCACTATTTAAAGTATGATCCTCAGACTAGCATCTCCAGCATCCCCTAAGCACTTGTTAGAAATGCAGAATCTCATGTCCCGCCCAGACCTTCTGAATCAGAATGTGCATTTTAATCAGATTTGCTATTGATTGGTGTACACATTAAAGTTTGAGAATGATGGTTCTAGGAAGCTTTTCATTTCACTGCACACCCAGGCTGAGTCTCTTCTTGGCCCTTCGACAATATCTGGCGGTGCCCTTTATGGTGACTTCTATGTACAAAAAAAAAAAAGGTTTTCTCAAGTTAAAAAAAAAAAAAAAGTTGATCTATTGGCCATGAACAGGATAATTGAAATTAGAAGAAACTAGGTTGGGGAGAGGAATGGTTGCAAAATGCAGGGTCTCTTTGATGCAACTGAGAAAATGATACTCCCTCTGAGCATTCATGACCTTGTAGGTGCACACCTGGTGAGCTAACAGAGTTTTGTGCAATTTAGAAAAACATATTTCTCCAGGCTCCTGCTGCCCTGTTTCAGAGTGCAAGGCCAAATGCATCAGGTGCTCAGCCAGGTCTCCTTAGGCAGTATGTGGCAACTTCAGAGATAAGATTTCAGGAGGTCCTGAACTAGGGTGTTGTCAATTGGAAAGAAAAACAAGATTGGATTCCAGAAAATGCCAAAATGATGGAGGGAAATTGGGGAAAAGGTAGGGTAGAAAATGGGCCTGGGATTGTTACATAAGACTTCTGAGAAGAGGTAGGATCTGACTCAAATCTCAAAGTTTTGTAAAGCTGAGATACAAATATTCAATATGTTCTGAACAGTATTGGATTATGAGAGAGACAATATTTAGTGAGGACACCAGACAGCAAGAAAAAAACAGTGGACTATTTTAGGAGAATACTGAAGAGTCTGGACTCATTAGGCTATGAATTTGAAACCATTTTATTTTCTTCCAATAACCGTACCCGATAAGATAGAACAAGACCCCCTCCCCCAACAACAACATCTTAGCCCTATTCCACTTCAGTCGCTTTATTTAAGATTTAATGTTATATCCAATTCACTTTCCTCTCCCTTTTCCCAGCCAGGGGCATGGTCTTTTGCAGATGCCTTGCCCCTTCCTCCTCATCCCTGTAATATGGCATCTAGAGTTGGGGCAGGACAGAGTGAGGTTGCATACCCCGCCCCCCCCCTTAATCACCATGCCCTGCATGGCTGTGGTTCCACATGCTTTCCTCTCACCAACACAGTCCCTCTAAGTCACAACTCTAGACCCTGGCAGTGCCTTGCAAAATGGGGCCTCATCTCTGGCTGGCCCTGGATGGCATTGTTGTGTCACATTCTTTTGTCCCTCACTGTAGTATTCCTCTAGAGACCGTTGCCTCCAAACGCTAACTTCCTTGGCCAGTTCCTAGACCTGCAATACATACATATAGGAGCCACCTCAGTATCTCTTGAAAAAGGGTACATGTCAATGCAGAGAATGAAAAACCTGGTGACCTCTCCAACCAATGGACTCTTCCCCAACATGCAAGTGCATGTGCATGCACATCTGTGAGCATGTGCTCATACACACACACACACACACACACACAGAAGATTAGAAGCAGAAATGAGCACTTCACTCCCTCAAAAGACTTTTATTGTTAGTTTTCTTATATTAGCAGGGGTGAGGAATGGTGGGGTGGTATTGCCATGTCTGCTGGGATAGTCCTTCTCAGTGAGCTCTGTAAGAAGATAGCAGGTCCCAGTATGTGCATTTCTTAGAGTTTAAAATCTGGGGTACATTCTCAGCTTTGGGTTTTACTGATGATTCTGGGACAATAGGGAAAATCCCACTTAGACTTGATGTTGTACTGCTACAAATTCAAGAAATTACTTCTCAGAACAGGGAAGATGTTTGCCCATTATCAAAAAAGACATGAATTGAAATACCAACACCATGCCCCTTTCATTGGCTCTTGATAAATCTATTTATCTGTCCATAACTTGAAAGCTTTGAACTACCTGACTTCATAAAAATTAGAGGAAACAGCCATATTTTGTAAGCACAGCCATCGGTTTTTCCCAGTGAATACTAACTACAAACTGATACAACTAGCCATAGTACTGAATGTTAAGCTAACTTACTCATCAGTTACAAGCACATTAATGTGTTGTGTTGGTTTAAGAGAAAAAGTAAAATCTGCTCCCCATTATCCATTGTATCTATTACCCCATGTTGATGGTGAAATAGGACCAGGTATTAGACCAGTGGAGTCAGACCAGACCTTGATTCAGCAATCTCAGTACTTGAGTTCTGGCTAAGAAAGAATTCAGAGCCAAGACTCCAAGGATAAGAGAAAGTTTATTTAGAAAGTCACAGAGGTAGAAGTGAACTTCAGAAGAAATGGGCTCAGGGAACACATTACAGAGGCAAAGGTGGGCTCTTGGAGCTTAGGACAAAGAGAGAAACAAGGAAAGTATACCTGGGGGAAGTGCATGTGGAAAGGCATAGGTGTGCTCTGTACAGAGAGCTATGCTGTGTCCTCCATCTGAGGGCTTTTAAAGGGAGGGATTTTAGGGGAGATCCTAGGGGAGGATCTCAATAGAATATTCATCAGCTTTCCGAGTGTGTCCTTTCAGGCTCATGATCTCCACTAACTGGTTGGCGCCAGGGCAGGGGGTCATTAGTCAATGTAACTGGTTCTGATGTCAGCCTGTGGTCCCGTGTCTGGTTTTGCTGCTTTTCTGGGCCTAGAGCTAAAACATAACTGAGGCCTAGCTGTATTAAATGCAGATCAGAACCTCATTGTCCTGGTGGCTTAATGCCTAAGGGCTATTCTCTGCCCCCTTGTTCATTCTTCCTCTAAGGAGGCCTAACTCAAAATGACTGACAACATGCTAGGGGAGGGAAAGTCAGGAGGCAGTAAGAACTGCAAAAACAGCAATCTGCTGGGGGAGGAAAGGTTACCCTGGGAACAAGGTCCTTTTCCCCCAGTTTTGCCCATTGCTAGGCACCCAGGGCTTTCTTCCCTGGTGACCTGCTGATCCTGGCCCATTATCCCTGCTCTGCTCATGTGCTACTGCCTACCACACCCCCACAGATGTTGACTTGTTGAACACTGAGCAAGCATTAAAGGGCATTAACACTTTGGGCAGCTAATAAATGAGGACGAACTTTCCTGGGGAACACTGTTCCATCGGACATCAAGACATTCCAACCTATAGCCATGGACACCTCCAGAAAGGCCAAGTTGGAGATCATCTTAACTAAACATTTATTTTGCAGTTAGGCCAGGTCTATCCAAGCAAAGGGAGAGAGAATGTTCTACCACTAGCTACAGCATTTGGTTCATCTCCGAGAAACAAACCAGGATCATTTGCAGACATGTTTAGAGGTAGGGAGGACACTGAGCGTTTACATACTTAAATCAAGTTACTGAATATTTATGCAATTTTTTATTTTACTGAGGATTAGAAGGTTTGCCTGTGTTGAGACACTACTCTGAGAAAGCCAGTGCATGGCGGTGTCCAGAATCTGGTTCATAAATACTACCAGGTCAGATGAAGGTGGTTTTGAGGCAATGTAAGTCAAATATTACTTCAGCAAGCAAGTATTTATGAGCACTTGCTCTGTACAGAGCTCTGTGCAGGGGTTGTACTTTCTTGCTCAATGTAATTTCTCTGTGAGCCAGAAATATTTTCTATCCATGTTTTCCAAAAGCACGGAGGAGAGATATGGTGGTTTGGCCAAGTTCTCGATGCCTTGTCCATCCCTGTCATTGCACTGGTCCATGTTGTGCAGGGCCAATCATTGGTGCTATCCAGAGAGGAATTCTGCTTTCTCTTTCTTGACGTAACTTATTTCAGGTTGGCACCAGCTGGGAAATTCTTGCTTGCTTCACTTAATTGAGCTGTCAGTACAGTCTAGATTTTTTTTAAAAAGGAGAAAAATAAAAGGGAGAGAGGGGGGCTAAGGTTAATTCAACCCCTATGTTTATAGCTTAACCCATGGCTTTTTGAAGTGGAATTAATATGCCATTTACAGATAATCAATTTTGTAGGGGAAGGAGCTCCAGAGAAATATTCAAGCATTACTGTTAAAGAGCCATCATTAAGGATCTCACTGTGGTTAAATGATGCATTTCCCTTATTTTTATATGTATTCTCTTCCCCTCGACAAGTGGTGATCAGTAAATATTTAATGGATGAATGAAAAAATAAATGTCCTAAGGCAACCTGAGTGCTTATGTTCCTGCCTGCAGGAACTAAGAATCTTTGGCACCAGGAGAAAGGAGACAAAGGCTCAGCATATGGCTGGTGCTACCCAGATGAGATATTTTTGGCCAAAGAATAAGTCATAGATTTATAACATTTTAAATTATAGCAGAAACAGTAAAAGTTGCTATCTTTCTTATATCTTAGAACAATGAAAATTCAATTTTCTTTGTATAAATAGCTTAGTCCTGTTTAATTCAAAGAACCAAGAAATCAATTATCTTATTGAAAGAGATTTTTTAAATGCAGAAAATAGGAGACAGATTTCTTTCTTCAGAGCTAACCTGAGAGTACAAAGCCATGAAAAAGAATATGCCTCTTACTGGAGAGGTGACATTATGTTTGAACTAATGCCACATATAAGACATCAATTTTCTGCTAATGCCACTGAGAAAAGATGAGGAGCTTCCAATGGTTTGGAGGCAGCTCAGTGATGACCAGGAGCCTACAGTCCATTTGCCAAATTTATCTCAGAAATGGAAGAAGAATGAAGTGAAACAACAAAATTTATGTCTCCCCCTCGCCCCCCGGTCCACAGCTAAAACATCAAGCTCCAGTGTGAGAGATTAATGCAATATTATTCTTCAAGTGTTTTGTTTTCAAATATGTGCTTGCCTGCTCCAGGGGCACTGATATTTAGGAGAAATTGCAACATAAATAATCCAACTAACAGGCATTGTTATGGTGTCTTTGTTTTTCTTTAAAATAATTCAGCATAAACAGGATGTGTTGAGTAAAGCCTTAGGTGTCCTCTGCTGTGCTAAGCAGAAATTCACACTGCAGGGATGGTTAGCAAGCTCGCTAGTTAGTAGTTAGTTGGGACGCCCATACTCCAGAGGCCAGCACAAGTCTTCAGGTTTCTTTTACTCCGTTCACCCCTGAGGCTGGGAAATTAGTATAAAGCATATTAGAAATGGGCTGCCCATTATTAAATTATATATGAAGAGCTCAAATTAAATAGTTTCAAGAAACTTCCTACTCTAGAATAAGAATTTAACATGACCTCTCTGGCCTGTGCCCCTTGTCCTATATGCAGCTGAAAGGTCAAAAAGACTTCTGTTTGCTTGATGTCAACTCTCAGGATAATGGAATCCTGCATCCAGGAAATCATTGTGTCTGCCTCCACTAAACCTCCTATGTCACATGTAGTTGATTCACCTAAAGAAACAGAGCTAGGACTGATAGGGGGACTTATAACCTGACAGATAGAACACCTACATTAATCTGAAAAATAATCATATTATTTTAAATCTTAGTACACATATACTAATGTGAATAGGGGGTTAAGTGTTTCTTAAGTATCTTTTTCAAGGCCTGTGCAAAGCAATTAGGGAGGTGACTCAGTTGTGACTCCAGCAAGCAGAACTGATAAGCACATTCAGACTAACCCACCAGGAGTCAAAATATCATCTCATCAATATCATCTCATCGTCTGATAACTAAAGGACAATAGCTGACACCTGTGGAACTCCAAGGCTGCACCTAGCCCCTTCCCTTATAATCCTGTCCCCTGCACCTTGCTGTAAGACAGGATTCGAATGCTTGTAAGCATCCTGTCTTCTTGGTTGGTTAGCCTTCTCAATAAACGCCTTATATGATTCAACCCTGACTTTGTTATTGGACACAGCAACAGATAGCCCAAGCCCACCCAGTGGTTTCCTAGTAACAGGACTTCCTCAGGTATAAAAGTAGAGTAAGCTGGCCTGGCCCTACTGAGTATCAAACAGTAGCAAATGTCTGCATGTGACTCAGAATTTTCTTTGAGAATTTCTTTTATCATCAACTCTCATCAGAGTGGTGAGATAGGAGCCTTCACCAAACTTCTGGAATGTCCTATTATCCACCAAAAGTAACTTCAGAGATGTACATTTCCAAAATGAAATGGAGCGAGCAGCTGAAGCTAGTAACACTCACACCGAATTGGCGAAATTGCTCAGCTGGTGAGAGGGTTTGCAGCCGGGAAGAGCAGAACTCCCCTGGAAAGGTAAAAAAAAACCAGGGATTTGGGCAGGAAAGTTTGCCAGACCTCTGAGCCCAGGGAGTCGGAGGGAGACCGCGTGGCAGACAGCCGCGTCCCTTGGGACAGGCACAGCCCCTGACGGGGGGAAAGGAGAACCGCGGGATTCCTGGCGCCGCCAGGGAAATTGAGAGCTGGGTTCTGTGACCGCGGAGGACTGAGCCTAAAGGGGGCAGACTGAAGAGCTGACCTGACCATGCAGTCCCGGTAAGAGAAGAAGCTTACAGAAACCAAGCCTTCCCCGTTTCCGCGGCCGGCATTTGTTTGTTTGTTTTCACTGAATCCTGTTCATGGGACATTTCGGATACAGACACTCACCTGTGCTGAAGAGAGGGAGAGTGTGCTGAGGAGTGGAATCTGGGGAGAGACTGGGGAAAGAGGGGGAGCCGGGAGAGGTGGTAGTGAATTGAGTGCTGAGACACCCCTGAGCCCAGGACTGGGGCAGCCACCCGCTCCTGAGAGGGAGTCTCCTCCCCCCAGCCCCCAGGCAAGGAGCACAGCCACACCCAGATTCCACCCTGTACGAGATCAAGGATTAAGATAACCTGATCAGTCCCTGGGAGTTAACAGGGTCTGGCCTATAGGGGGATTTTCAATCCCAGCAACAACATAGCGCCGGTAACTAACTATTACGCAGTCAGCTCTGGGCAGTGAACTTCCACTGGTCAGAGAGGCCCTATAGCCTCAGAGGCCAACCCCAGAACACTGCCACCCAGAGGCTGACCCACAAACTGACTCTTTGCTAAACACAAAATAAGGCAGTCTGGGAAATAAATGCGGCATGCTTTAAAATAAGGACTGTGGTTTACAACACAGAGGAACAGTATATCGCAGGGAAACTCAACACTCTCCTGAATACCTGGAAGGTCTAAGGCGAGCCACACTGAAGAATAGAAGAAACGAAGGACCTCCACTACTGCAATTTTTTTTCTTTTTTCACTTTTTAACTAAGAAACCAATTTTTTTTTCATTCTTTTTTTTCTGTTCTTTTTTTTTCTTTCTTTTCTTCTTTTTCCATCACCTGATTTTACCCTTTTAATTACTACCTTCTTATTTTTAACCAGTATTATTACTGCTACCATTTTACCATTTTTTAAAGTGCCATTTTATTTTTTCTTTATTTTATTTTGGGATTAGTGTTCACCATTCTATTTTCATCGTTATATTATTGGTTGTTTCTAGTTTGCATTCATATCCAGGGAGCTGTTGCTGGAATTTGTTGGGATTAATGGCTGTTCTATAGGAGTATTCTCCTCATATAAAAAGTCTCTTCCCTCTTCCACTTCATTCTCTCTTTTCGCTCTTTTTTTTTTTCTCTTTTCTTTTCTCGCTTTTATTTTCCCCCTTCCTTTTTCCCAATTTCATTTTTGCACTCCCTTTTTTTGGTCCCTACTTTTCTTTTCCTTTTTCTCTTTTATCTTTTTCTCTTCCTTCTTCCTTATCCCCTAATTCTCTTAATTCAGGTGGTCACCTTTATTTGGGGTTATTAATATCGTGAATATATTTGTGTATAGTGCCTGGTACGTGGTGCCTTGTTGTGTTGTATTTTGTGCCTTTAAATCAACGCAGCAGATCCAAGCAACAGCAACCTCCTGAGCACCTCATCCTCTGCTGAGGAACAGCAGCTGTACGTGAAACCTCGCCCCACCAGCCGGAAGAGCCACCACAGCTGTGAACAGCACCCACCAGAGGAGCTGCTGACAACTGAAGAGCAGCTGCTACCGCAACCGCCCGAAGAGCAACCACAGACCAAGGAGTCACTGCCACCAAGGGAGCAACCACTGAACAACTCAACGTCTAGATATGTCAGTGAGATCAAACATGGGTAGACAAAGAAACCCCCAAAGGAAAGAGAAGGAGGACTCTCCAGAAAAGCAGCTAAGTAATACAGAGGCATGCAACATGACAGATAAAGAATTCAGAATAAGGATCCTAGAGTGCATAAACCGGATGGAGGAAAAAATCGACAACCTCTGCAAGAAGCAAGAAGAAACAGATGAAAAAATCGATAACATATGGAAGAAGCTAGAAGAAACAGATGAAAAAATCGATAACATATGGAAGAAGCTAGAAGAAACAGATGAAAAAATCAACAACCTAAGTAAGACCCAAGAAGAAATGAAGAGTGATATAGCTGCAATGAAAAACTCCATTGAAAGTATCAACAGTAGACTAGGAGAAGCGGAGGACCGAATAAGTGAATTAGAAGACAAGGAAGCAAAACACACCCAAAATGTACTGCAATTGGAGAAAAAAATTAACAGACAGGAGGAGAGCCTAAGGGAGCTTTGAGACAACATGAAACGAAACAACATACGAATAATAGGAGTACCAGAACAACAGAAAGATGAACAAGGATTAGAAAACCTACTCGAAGAAATAATATCAGAAAACTTTCCTGAGGTGGGGAAGAAAAGAGTCACACAAGCCCAGAGAGTCCCAAACAAGGTGAACCCGAAAAGACCCACACCAAGACACATCATAATCACCATGGCAAATGTTCAGGACAAAGAGAGAATCTTACAGGCTGCAAGAGAGAGACGGAAAGTTACATACAAGGGATCTCCCATTAGATTGTCAAATGACTTCTCAACAGAAACACATCAGGCAAGAAAAGAATGGACTGAAATCTACAAAGTGATGCAAAGCAAAGGACTGAATCCAAGAATACTCTATCCAGCAAGGCTATCATTCAAACTTGAAGGGGAAATAAGAAGCTTCACAGACAAAAAAAGACTAAGGGAGTTTGTCACCACCAAGCCAGCAATGCAAGGAATGCTAAAGGGACTGGTATAAAAATAAGAAATAAAAAGCTCAGAAAGAAAACAGCCACACAAAAAAAGAAATGGCTACAAACAAGTACCTTTCAATAATAACTTTAAACGTAAACGGACTAAATGCTCCAACCAAAAGACATCGAGTGGCTGAATGGATAAAAAAACATGGCCCATACATCTGCTGTCTACAAGAAACCCACCTCATTAGAAGGGACTCACACAGACTGAAAGTGAAAGGATGGAAAAATATCTTTCAGGCAAATGGAAAGGAAAAGAAAGCTGGGGTAGCAATACTTATATCGGACAAAATAGACCTCAAAGTGAAGGCCTTAACAAGAGATAAGGAAAGCCACTTCATAATACTAAAGGGATCAATACAACAAGAAGATATAACCCTGGTAAACATATGTAGGAGCACCCAATGTAGGAGCACCCAAATTCATAAAAAAAACTCCTGGAAAATATCAAAGGAGAGATCGACAACAATACAATCATAGTAGGGGACTTTAATACACCATTGACAGCACTGGATAAGTCCTATAGACAAACAACCAGCAAAGATACAGCAATCCTAAATGACTCACTAGATCAGATGGACTTAATAGACATCTTCAGAACACTTCACCCCAAAGCCAGAGAATATATGTTCTTCTCAGGTGCTCATGGGATATATTCAAAAATAGACCACATATTGGGTCACAAGCAAAGTATCCCCAAATTCAAGAAGATTGAAATCATAAAAAGCGTCTGCGCAGACCACGATGGCATAATATTAGAAATAAACTACAATAAAAACAACCCAAAATACTCAAACACCTGGAAGCTGAATAGCATGCTATTAAATATTGATTGGGTTACCAATGAGATCAAAGAAGAAATTAAAAACATCCTGGAAACTAATGACAATGAAAACACAACAATCCAAAACCTATGGGACACATTGAAAGCAGTCCTGAGAGGGAAGTTTATAGCTCTACAGGCCTATCTCAAAAAACAAGAAAAAATGGTAGTAAATCATCTAACTCTACAACTCAAAGAATTAGAAAGAGAGCAACAAGAAAACCCCAGAGTGAGCAGAAGGAAGGAGATAATAAAGATTAGAGCAGAAATAAATGACATAGAGACCAAAAAAACAATACAGAAAATCAATGAAACCAAGAGCTGGTTCTTTGAAAGGATAAACAAGATTGATAAACCTCTAGCCAGACTCACCAAGAAGCAGAGAGAGAGGACCCAAATAAATAAAATCAGAAACGATAGAGGCGAAATAACAACAGACCCCACAGAAATACAAATGATTGTTAAAAAATACTATAGACAGCTTTACTCCAACAAACTAGACAACCTGGAGGAAATGGACAAATTCCTAGAAAAATACAGCATTCCAAAACTCAATCAGGAAGAATCTAAAAATCTCAACAGGCCAATAACTATGGAAGAAATTGAAGCAGTCATCAAAAAGCTTCCATCAAACAAAAGCCCAGGACCAGACGGCTTCACAGGGGAGTTTTACCAAACATTCAAGGAAGAACTAAAACCTATCCTCCTCAGACTACTACAAAAAATTCAAGAGGAAGGAACACTTCCAAGCTCATTCTATGAAGCCAGCATCACCCTAATACCAAAACCAGGTAAAGACAACACAATGAAAGAGAATTACAGGCCAATATCCCTCATGAACATAGATGCCAAAATCCTCAACAAAATCTTAGCAAATCGGATCCAGCAGTACATCAGAAAGATCATACACCATGATCAAGTAGGATTTATCCCAGGGATGCAAGGATGGTACAATATCCGCAAATCAATAAACGTGATACATCACATAAACAAATTGAAAGAAAAAAACCACATGGTCATATCAATTGATGCAGAAAAAGCATTTGACAAAATTCAACACCCATTTTTGATAAAAACTCTCAGCAAGGTGGGAGTAGAAGGATCATACCTCAACATAATAAAAGCCATATATGACAGGCCCACAGCCAACATCATACTCAACGGACAAAAACTAACACCATTTCCCCTAAGAACAGGAACAAGACAGGGATGCCCCCTCTCACCACTCCTGTTAAACATAGTACTGGAAGTGTTAGCCATTGCAATTCGGCAAGAAGAAGAAATAAAAGGCATCCAAATTGGAAAAGAGGAAGTAAAACTGTCCTTATTTGCAGACGACATGATATTATACATACAAAACCCTAGAGATTCCATCAAAAAGCTACTAGACTTAATACATGAATTTGGCAATGTAGCAGGATACAAAATTAACCCCAAGAAATCTGAGGCATTTCTATACACCAATAGTGAACTTTCAGAAAGAGAGATTATAAAAACAATCCCGTTTACCATTGCACCAAAAAAACTAAGCTACCTAGGAATAAACTTAACTAAAGAGGTAAAAGACCTCTACTCAGAAAACTACAGGACGTTGAAAAAAGACATAGAGGAAGACATAAACAGATGGAAGAACATACCGTGTTCATGGATTGGTAGAATGAACATCATTAAAATGTCCATACTACCCAGAGCAATCTATAAATTCAACGCACTTCCCATTAAAGTACCAACAGCATACTTCAGAGATCTAGAACGAACTTTCCAAAAATTCATCTGGAATAAAAAAAGACCCCGAATAGCTGCAGCAATCCTGAAAAAGAACAAAGTAGGTGGGATCTCAATACCAGATATCAAGTTGTATTACAAAGCCACTGTTCTCAAAACTGCCTGGTACTGGCACAAGAATAGGCACATAGATCAATGGAATAGAATAGAGAGCCCAGAAATCGGCCCGAACCAATATGCTCAATTAATATTTGACAAAGGAGGCAAGAACATACAATGGAGCCAAGATAGTCTCTTCAATAAATGGTGTTGGGAAAATTGGACAGATATATGCAAGAAAATGAAACTAGACCACCAACTTACACCATACACAAAAATAAACTCAAAATGGATAAAGGACTTAAATGTACGACAGGATACCATAAAAATTCTAGAAGAATCCAAAGGCAAGAAAATCTCAGACATATGCCGAAGCAATTTCTTCACTGATACAGCTCCTAGGGCACTTGAAACTAAAGAAAAAATGAACAAATGGGACTACATCAAAATAAAAAGCTTCTGCACAGCAAAAGAAACCATCAATAAAACAACGAGAAAACCCACTGTGTGGGAAAACATATTTGCCAATGACATATCTGATAAGGGCCTAATCTCCAAAATTTATAGGGAACTCATACAACTTAACAAAAGGAAGATAAACAATCCAATCAAAAAATGGGCAAAGGACCTAAATAGACACCTTTCAAAAGAGGACATTCAGAAAGCCAAGAGACATATGAAAACATGCTCAAAGTCACTAATCATCCGAGAGATGCAAATCAAAACAGCAATGAGGTACCATCTCACACCTGTCAGACTGGCTATCATCAACAAATCAACAAACGACAAGTGCTGGAGAGGATGTGGAGAAAAAGGAACACTTGTGCACTGCTGGTGGGAATGCAGACTGGTGCAGCCACTATGGAAGACAGTATGGAGTTTCCTTAAAAAACTGAAAATGGAACTCCCATTTGACCCTGTGATCCCACTTCTAGGAATATATCCCAAGAAACCAGAAACACCAATCAGAAAGGATATATGCACCCCTATGTTCATAGCAGCACAATTCACCATAGCTAAGATCTGGAAACAGCCTAAGTGCCCATCAGTAGATGAATGGATTAGAAAACTGTGGTACATCGACACGATGGAATACTATGCTGCTGTAAAAAGGAAGGAACTCTTACCATTTGCAACATCATGGATGGAACTGGAGAGCATTATGCTAAGTGAAATAAGCCAGTCAATAAAGGAAAAATACCACATGATCTCACTCATTCATGGACAATAGAGACCATTATAAACTTTTGAACAATAATAGATACAGAGGCAGAGCTGCCTCAAACAGATTGTCAAACTGCAGCGGGAAGGCCGGGGAGGGTTGGGGGGCAGGAGGTAGGGGGGCAAGAGATCAACTAAAGGACTTGTATGCATGCATATAAGCATAACCAATGGACATAAGACACTGGGGGATAGGGGAGGCTAGGGGACTGTCTAGGGCGAGGGGATAAAATGGATACATATGTAATACCCTTTGTAAAAAAAAAAAAAAACAAACAAACAAAAAAAACAAAAACAAAAACAAAAAAATGGTCTGGGTCAGTTTATAATCTAATCTAATAAAAGAGAAACATGCAAATTGACCACACCTCTGCCATGCCCTAAGCCACGCCCACCAGCCAATCAGAGCAACTATATGCAAATTAACCCCAACCAAGATGGTGGCTGGAAGCCACAGAGCTAGAGCAAGCAGGAGGCTTGGTTGCCCTGGCGATGGAGGAAGCCAAGCTTCCCGCCTGCCCTGGCCAGCTGTGGCCTCTGCTCAAGACAACAAAGTTTCAATTATAGAAGATAAATAAATCCCAGATACCTGCTTCCAGCCAGCCTCTACTGGGAGCTTGGCTGGCTGGGGGCCATGGCCAGCCTGCAAACAGCCATCAGCCCCTCACCCATTCTGGCCAGGTACCCCAGCAGAACCCACACCCTGATCCGGGACACCCTTCAGGACAAACCAGCCAGCCCCCACACAGGCACCAGGCCTCTATCCTATATAGTAAAAGGGTAATTGCAAATTGACCCTAACAGCAGAATTACTAGGAATGACTGGTCACTATGACACACACTCACCACCAGGGGGCAGACGCTCAATGCAGGAACTGCCCCCTGGTGGTCAGTGCGCTCCCACAGGGGGAGCTCTGCTCAGCCACAAGCCAGGCTGATGGCTGCCAGTACAGCGGTGGTGGTGGGAGCCTCTCCCACCTCCTCAGCAGCACTAAGGATGTCCGACTGCAGTGTAGGCCTGCTCCCCGCTGTCAAGTGGACATCCCCTGAGGGCTCCCAGGCTGCCACAGGAATGACTGACTGCCAGCTTAATAGGCCCAGGGAGCGGGCCTAAGCCAGCAGGTGGTCATCCCCCAAGGGGTCCCAGACTGCGAGAGGGCACAGGCCGGGCTGAAGGACCCCCTCGCAGTGCACAAATTTTTGTGCACCGGGCCTCTAGTAGATAAATAATTAAGTTTAATAGGAAGAGCAGCCTCTGCTTTCTAATTTGCTTTTCAAATGTTGAAAAGTACAACTCAGAAGAAAGTTCCTTGAGCTCCAGGCCTCTCAAGCCTGAACATTGACAATCCTAGCTGCTGATTACAGGGACCATCCCTGCTGTGACTTCAGCCTAATCCTCAGGATCACTGACACAGGTTGTTTCATGCTACACTTACCAGTTGCTTCCAGCTATGAATGCTGCTTTCAGCACTTCGGCATTTGCTTTGATTTTCTATCTTGCAAAATGTATATGTTCCCATGTGTCCACATATTAATATGCCTAGAATATGAATGAAGAAGATTAGTCTAATGAGGAAGATTAGTGAACATTTTAGACAGACTGTATTCCACTAACGTGAGCACTGGCTTCCAGGAATGCCAAACATGCAATCAACAATTCAACTTTAAGCCATATTAAATACAAGGCATCAACGTAGTTTGTGTTCAGCAAATACATTTTTAGCTGAGACCAAATCATCTCAAGTGGACCAAAACTTTGGGAGAGAAATAGCTTAGACAAAAAGTATTTGATTCAACATTTTGTAGGTTTGATGATGGCAAATTGACTCATCACAAAATTTTTAAGCGTATTTCTCAAGAGGGTCTCTTGAGAAATTTTAAAACTCATTTTACCAGAGTTTTTATTTCTTAATTTTTAAAGCATTGTTGTGCTCACTTAGCAGATGAGTAAACTAAAGAGTAAAAATTCCTGTGTTCAGTCCTCCAAGAGTATACCCAAGGACAAAGACCAAATGAAAGTAGTGACTCTGAGCATATTTTGTTTAAAATCCAAATCTTACAGGTAGATAGTCTTTAAAAACTAAGAGCTACAAAGATTATAAAGAAAAATAGCAGCAGATTGCCTCACCCTTGCCTATACCTATTCCTGCTTTCCAATATCCACCATGTCTCATTCTTTTAACTATTTCTTCTAATATTCATACACATTTATAAATAATATATACATGCTGCCATTCTTTGTTTACACTGTAATCTATTAGTTTCCTATTTTGGAAGTTGAAGTTTCTACCAGACTCTTGAATCTATCAACAAGATTAAATTTATACAAAGAAGTCAGAATATGAAGAGAAAAGAAGGTTTGAGGAGAATTCTTTGGAGAAATTTATGATAGACCACCATTTTTTGTTGTTGTTTTTTCCACCCAAAGGGTAGGGATGCAATGTCAATTTCGACTTCCTTTGCTTGAAGTCCAAAGACAATGGGCTTCAAAGCGATCATCGGAGGGACTCACACATGGCCCCTGCAGTGGGACACAAAAACATGTCTCTAACTTCTGTCCAGGAAATCCTGAGGGGAAGAGAAGCCAGCAGGCTGCTTTGGCAGTAAGACACAGTAGAAGCTGAGGCTATGTTGGGAAGAAATTGTGCTCCTCTCTGATAACAGGTGAGAAGTCTGTAAAACTCAGGATCAGGTGTAGAACCTATGGCGGTGTGGTTGATACAATCTAAGGTGACCGCCAATGAGTCACAACCCTGTACAATCCCTCTCAGAATGTGGGGAGAACCTGTGCCTTGCTTTTAGCTGAAAGCATATGGCGACGTGTGTCACTACCTTGATTAGGTAAAGATGGGGGGATAGTGACTCCTGTCATTATATGACTCCCTCTTTGTAAACTGGAGAGAGAGATTGTGCTTCTCTCTGCGAAAGAGTCGCTGCCTTGCCGTCAAAGGGCCTATGGTAGGGACACATGACAAAGAACTGTAAGTAGCTTCTTGGAGCTGAGAATAGCCCCTGGCTGATGGCCAGCAAGAAAACAGGGATCACCATTCTATAACCACTCAGAACTGAATTCTGCCAACATTCACATTAGCTTGGAAGAGGATCCCGAGCCCATCGGACACCTTGACCACAGCTTTGTGAGACCCTGAACAGAGGACCCCACTGAGATAATAAATGTGTGCTACTTTAAGCCACTAAGTTTCTGGTAATTTTTTTTAAGCATCAATAGAAAGCTAACGTGATCAGAATGCTGTCCTGAGGTGATACAGAAAGGATCCTGTCCAAAGCACAGGAGGGCTGTGGGGTAATCATCTAAAACCAGAAGTTCAATAGATTCTGAGTGTCCTGCCACAGGACAACATGCACTGCCCGTCACGGCAGAGGGACCTGATGACAGGATCTCCAGGTCAGGGCAGGAGAGGTGAACTGCCTGACAAAGTCTAGAGAGCACAAAGCCACCAAAGGCCATTCATTCCCTAACCCAGTAGTGTGTTAGTAAAACAGCTATCCAGAGGGGGGAAATTCTGATTTATATAGTATTTGCCAATGTCTGTCATATAGATATGCCTACCATAACTGATCTTAAACTACTAACAGTTTAACAACCAGCTGATTATTTTTTGGATATTTAACAATTGGCTCTTGGGAGCTAGTGTTGTAGCCCACACTGCTGCCCCTACTTCCTCCACCTCTCCCTTCCACCCTGAGGGCTCAGCCAGACAAAGTAGAAGGAGAGTGAGGAGAGCGAGCAGAAGCCTGACATCAACAACAGGTCTCCAGTGGGGAGGGGGTGAGAAGAGACTTAACCCTGAAGGGAGACTGAAGTGTTGGTTAATACCTCCTACTGGACTGTTAGAGAGTTGAGATGCCATGTTCGTGACTTCAGAAAATGAAGAATTGCCTATTATACAGGAGTGGGTGAAAGGTCATGGATCAACCCAGATTTTCATGCACAGACTCACATGCACATGCTAACCTCTCCCCCCCCCGACATATACACACACATGAACACTCTTATAATATGCTAACAAAATAGATTTTTCTCTGTAGGTTAACTATTCACAATAGTGATAAAAATACAGTGCTATCATTTTGTGCTTTTTTACTATTTCTTAAGTCTCCTCTTTTCTCTAAATGAGTGGGATTTTTCAATTCCAAAGCTCCAAATATACAAATGAATGATTAAATGAAAAGTCAATCTCCTAACATGCTTCTCTGTTTGAAAGTGCTGCCACTGTGTCAGGAAGCCAGCCCCCTGCCCAGCACTGCTTCAATGTTAAGGCTTGCAGGAAGGCAAGCTGCTCCAAGGCATCTCAGGAGACACCAGAGAAAAAAACATCAGATTTCAAAGACAGTGAGAACCAAGTGGCTTTGCACCGCTAAGCAGACCTGACAGCTAAATGAGAAGAAACATGGGACTAAGCATTACTATTTGCTTCAGGAAACTCACAGGATGCAGAAGAGGAAAGACATTTAAAATTTGGGTGGAGCTGGACCTCTGGAGTCAAGATGAGTTTATACTATTTCTCCTGGATTTCCACTCCTAAATTCTCTGGTGAGTTATTTGGGGCAGTTTGTGCAGTTGCCATGGGTTACCCCCCTTTTAGAACATTCGCCAAGGGAATGAAGCCCTGAAATTTCCCTCCATGTATGCCGAGCTCTGGAAGAATATCTGTGAGTCATACATCAAACAGCTGGACATGAGCTGCACATGGTGGCTGCTCTTTGTACACATTATTACGGCACTTCTCCAACTGAACCCCTGCCTCCATTGAGTCCATTCGGGTGAAACTCTGGCAAATAAACAATGCTTAATCGAAGGAGCTCAAAAGTAATGTTTCATTGATATATGTATATCTTCATAGAATTTTGGACTATCCTTGCTTTTAGCTGCTGACCTTAATACTCACTTCAGTAAGAAAACAGAAGCAATTAGGAGAATATCTCCACAGGTTTCTACCAAAACATCTACCTATATTCTCTGTGTTCTCACCGCCTCCACAGATGAAATTGCCATTCTCCTAAGCATCAGCCCTTCTCTCTGTTTGCTGGATCCCAACCTTCCTGCCTAACCAAGGATGTCAGTCCACCAATTCTTTTCTCTATCTCCTCAACCATTAATTTTTCACTAACCGTTGAATCATTTCTATCCGGATGCAAACATGCTATCATTTGTCCCATCTTAAATAGAAAAAATTGCTTGTTTTGACCCCACTTATCCTACCAACTCTCTTCCTTTGCTCTCCTGTGCAGCACATTTTCTGTCTGTCTCTACTTCCTTTCCTCATTGTATCTTGGATCTACTCAATCAAACTTTTGCCGTCACCTCTCCACTGAGAATTTTTGACAAAGTCATCAGTAGTTTCCATGTTACCAGATGCAATGGTCAGTCCTACTTATCTGTCAGCTCAGCATATGACAGGGTTGATTGCTCGCTCTTCTTCATGTGGTTTCCAGGATGTAACACTTCCAGTTGTCTTTCTCCCTCACTGGTCACTCCTTCCCAGTTTCCCTGCTTGGTTCTTCTACTTTTCCCTGAAGACTTAGAATTGGAGAGTCCCAAGCTTGGTCCTTGAACTCTTCCCTTCTCCATCTACCCTCACTTCCTTAGTGGTCTCATTAAGTCCCAGGATGCTCTCATTTATATGTTGATGACTCCCAAGTGTAGATCTCCCATGCAAACCTCTCTCACAAATGCTAGGCTCATTTAGGCAACTGCCTCCTCACTATCTTCATTAGGATGTCTAATCTCTCAAATTTAACATCCAACTTTTGACCTTCAACCTGCTCCACCTGCAGCCTCCTCAATCTCCTTTGGTGGTGGGGGCAGCTCCATCCTTCTATTTGCTAAACCCAAAAACATTGAAGTCATTCCTGGCTCTTCTCTTTCCCCACATGCCCCATACAACCAGTCAGTAGATCGTGCTCACTTTACCTTCAAAATATATCAAGACTCTGACCACTACTCATCAACCCCACTGCTACAAAACAGACCTGACAGCTAAGTGAGAAGGAACATGGGACTAAATAGTCACTGTTCTCTCACATCTGAATTACTATAATAGCCTCCTAAATAGTCTCCTGGTATCCACTTTGCTGTCTAGTGTATTTTGCAATACAGCAGGCAGAGCAATTAATTTGAAACATAAACTGCGTAAAGCCCTACAGCCCTCAGCATTCCCCTGCAGCACAACTGCCTCAAGGGAGGACGCTGCAGGCTCTCCAGGCTGAGACCAGCTTCCTGAGTCAGAGAGGAAAAGCTGCTTCTACTGGCAAAATAAGCAGAATTTAGATGCTTAATTCCTTCAGCTACATTAGATCCACCTGCATGTTCCTATCCCAATTTTCAGGGTCTACTACTTCCCAGTCAATGCCATAACTTCAACATAAAAGATCCTTATTCAATTTATTGCTTCTGGTTAGCATACTGACTATGTCACATAGGTTTCTTGTCATTAATTGTTGCCTAGTTTGTGATTTGGTTTGATCTCCTTGTTCAACCAAGATATCCTGGTTAAATCCTTGTTTGAAAGAGTTATTTTAAATCTCTAAATGAAAAATATTTTTAAAAATGACTCTATCCTTGTAAATGTCAGCTTTTGTTGTACTGTTGTGAGATAATATGTTCTGATGGTTTCTTATTTCTTTCTTAACTGTATTAAGATTTTATGTGTAGTCTAATATCTGGACAATATTTGTAACTGTTTCCTGCATGTTTGGAAAGCAAATGCACTCTCTACTTTTTGAGCCGGTTAATATGTTAATTTGATTTAGCAAATTTCCTCTAGACTTCCACATTTTGTGTTGACTTGATTTGTCAATTTCTGACAAAAGTACATTAAGGCGTATACTTAAAAATCTGTAAAAAATAAAACAAAATAGAATATCAGTGATAACTCCCATTTCAAACAGAGAGAAAACCCAAGTCCTTATCATGCCTACAATGCACCCACTGCCTCATCACCCCTCTCTCTTTTTCTCCTACACTTATCCTTCTCCCCACTCAACACTTACTCAATTCCTTCCAGAAGTCTCCTTGCTGTTCCCCAAACATGACCTTTACTCTGTTTCCTCTGCTTAGAATGCTCTGTCTTAGGAGCCACATGGCTAATTCCCCCATCTCCTTCAAATCTCTGATCAAATCTCACCTCTTCACTAAGGCTACCCTCTCACCTTATTTAATATACAATTGTTCCCCACTCCTAATTGGCTGTTTCAACCCTGCTCTATTTTTTTCTATTTTTCATAGCATTTCTATCACCCTCTAACACCCGATTTAATTTGCTTATTCATTCTTTTCCATCTTCTCTACTTAAAAGAAAACTCTGTGAGAGACAAATGTTTGTCTGTTTTATAGGCTAATAATAGGTATATTCCAAAATCCTAGAACTGTGCCTGGCTTTGTAAACATTAATGATTTAAAAACTATTTTTTAGACCAATGCTTTGATTTTGGTCATCCTTTCTGGGAATGTTCATTGCATTCTAAGACTTTTCTCAACTCTCTTTGGGAAAAATTGAGCTCTACATTTTCAATAGGTCTTGTTATGATATCATGTCACAATGCATAAATGTTTTAGTTCTGTGATTGGAAAGTGTAATGTGGTTAATATAAAAGTATGCTATTGCTTCTCAAAAGATTACCCATGGTCTGTGCTCCTTCATTCTTTTTGGCTAACTGTCCTCATTGAGAATTCCCAGGAAAATGTACATACATTTTTTTTTTCAATTTCAGAGAATCCAGGGAACCCCTGACACCTCTTCATGAATCTCTACATATTCATGGACCTCAATGAGAAATGTCATCACACATATCCTCACAGAGACAGGCACATACACTTAGGATTTAATTTACACAATCTCTCTGATTTCTATCTTTATCCAATATTTTTTTAGCAGTACATTTTTCTTTTTTTAAATTTTTCTGCCACATGTGACTAACTTGGTTTGGGTTTGGTCTGTTTATTAAAATAACTTTAGAGTGCTTCAGTTTCACAAGAAGCTTGCACGTACAGGACAACCATATGAAAATCCTGCTTGAACTGTATCACGTATAAATTTTCACTTCAAAGCAAATGGAATGCAAGATGAAGATGTGGAAAGAATTCCCTCATCCATAAATATTTCATAAGCTTTGGGGCTCATGCTTGTCAAGTGGCAAACTTACAATATTCTCTATTTATAAATAAAAAGCACAGGTTTCATGCAATTTGTGTGAAAAGCTACTTAACCTAACAATTATATTCCTTAGGCTACTGGCTATGGTCCCTGAGCAATTGTTTATTATAAAGACTTAGAAGCCTGTATAGGGAAATGTCATAGGCACTCTGTTTGATAACAAGTGATTTTGTAACACTTGGAGTGTAGGAGACACTCCTGCGCCACAATTATGCAGCTTCCCTGACTCAACAATAGTGCCATTGCATCAGAATCTCCCAGGTGGGGCCAGGCATGTAGACTGATAAACCTCCAGATGCGTTTTTCAAGATAAGTTGATAAGCACTACACAGACAGTGGGAGGCCATGCTTTTGTTCACCTCTTTTTTAGCTTTTATTTTGGAATCATATTTGACTTATAGGAAAGTTGTTAAAATAGTACAGATTCCCATATGCCTTGCACCCAGCTTCCCCTAATCTTAACACTTTACACATCCCTGAATGCTTGTCAAAACTAAGAAATTAACATTGGCACATTGCCATTAGTCAAACTACTAACTTCATTCCGATTTCACCAGTCTTTCCAGTAATGTTCTTTTTCTGCTCCAGGATCGAATCCTGGGGACCACGTTGTGTTTAGTCGTTACATCTCCTTAGTCTCCTCTAATCTGTGAAAGTTTCTTAGTCTCTCAAATTTTTATGACCTTGACACTTTGAGGAATACTGGTCAGATATGTTTCAGAACATCCCTCAATTTCAGTTTGTCTGATGTTTTCTCATAATTCAGAGAAAGAATACCCCAGAAGTGACATGCCCCGCTCATTGCACCATATGGGGACATAATGTCAAAATCACTTATTGCTGGTGATGTCAACCTTGTTAATGTGGTTAAAGTGCCATCTGCTAAGTTTCTCCACTCTGCAGGGACAATCTCTCTTCTAATGACAATTTGACTAGGTCTAGCCTACACTGAAGGTGAGGACAATTAAGCTGATTTCCTGGAGAGGGAAGTAGTTATCTATATCTATTTTTAGGAATTCTTCTCCAAGAAAGATTTGCTTCTTCTTCTTTATTTATTTTTTGTTTATTCAATCAGTTATTTATACTAGTATGGACTAGGGATTTATTTTTAATTTTTAGAATTATAATACACTTTTTTCCCCCTCAAATTCAACCACTGAGCCAGTTGAATTAGTGAAGACGACAAACATGGGGAAAAGTGGTCCAAGAGCTAAAAAAAAAAAAAAAAAAAAAGCCAAATGGGGGTGGTGTCTAGAAAGGAAAAAGTGTAGAGAGCTCAGAAAATGGAGTGGTCAACTCTGTCAGTGCCACAGCCACAAATGAGGGACTGAAAGAGGCAAGAATGTTGAGGTGACATGTCAACTCACCTTCCAACAATGTGAAGGGGAGGAAAAGCGAAAATGTAGTGTGGTATTTTGAAGAGAAGTCACATTGCATGAGAGGTATTGTCTCTTTCTTTCTCTCCTTATTAGGATAGCAAGACTGAAGGCCCAAAGGCAAGACTGAAGGTTACTGAAATATGACTGGGCCAGTTACCTTTATAGCCCACAGGCCTAGTGAGGAACTATTGTGAAATGTGAAGAAAATGGAAGTTTTTAGTGTGGGTCAAGTGAGGGCAGAGCTGACAGAAAATACTGTGAGCCTTCACAATTTACACACGGAGAATGCAAGAAGAAATAATAAAGGAGGTCATTTCTTTAAAATGGTGTTTGGGGGAACTATTGTTATACATAATTAGAGCAAGAGTTAAAAATTCTGGGATTATTTAAAACACACACACACACAATTACAAAACTTTGTGCTTTTTACCCATGATATGTTTTCTTAACTCAGTCAATCTATAAAGCCCAAGTGGTTCAAGAACAATAAATAATATATTGTGTTTCCTGTAGTTACAGATATGTAAGAACCTTGAGTATGGATAGGACTCCAGTTAACCACTATAATACTGTGAGAAACCTCTAAACCTCAAAAGAAAAGTCTACATTTCATTCCTCACGTGGGAGTAAATGTTTTAGATTCATCAAAACAACTTCAACTTTATTTATGCTACATTTCATAGAGGAATGTATTAAAAACATAAATAACACTGAACTGAAATATAATGGTTTATTTATTGAGTCACTCTTTAAAAAATAATGTTAGTCACAAGAAGTTAACTATTTCCTTTTGGATTACAACCTGGTATTTCTTTTCATGTGAACAGATGCATTTATTTACAATTAAACATTTTAAAAATTTTTAATTGAAATAAAAACACTGGTTTAAATCCAACTTTGAATGCATACATAAATTCTACTCTATACTCTGTACTTAGTATACTAGTATACTATACCATACATATTATACTCTACTTTGTACCTATTACAATGTAAATATATTCTGCAAAAGAGCCTTCACGGTGAAGAGTGACAGAGTCTTGAGTCACAACCGAAGTTCTGTTGCCAAGTGACAAATCACTTGCCCTCTCTGGATTTTATCAGAGGACATTTTGCACGTTCTTTGATTACTCTCCTACATTAAACATGTGTAAATCCATTTTCATCTCTGGAAAGCGGAGCGATAGAATCTTTTGATGAGTAGACAAAGGAAAAAGAAATGTATGGACTTACTGAAGATAACGAACAAAGACATCAAAAGAACCGGCATGAAGATAGGAACTCTCACTTCACACCAACCAGCAGAGTACAGCGGCCAACAGCACAGTCTCTGGATTCCGAGCACCTAGGCTCAAATCCAATCTTTGTCACTTACTAGTTGGACCCCTGGGGCATTATGTAACATCAGTATCCCCATCCTAAAAATGGGCTGACAATGGACCTTGCTGCCTAGCACTGATGTAAGCATTGAAGGAGTTAATATAAGAAAGATGCTTAAAACAGTGCCCAATACATGTAAAGTCTCAAGAAATGTAGCTGTTCATGTTGTCTGCACTTTTTCATATTTAACCTTCAAGGGTTTGAATTTCTTAAGTCAAACCTGGTGTAGAACTAGTGTTCAAAAAGCCACACAACCTGGGCTAGCTCCAGATTTTTAAGTGGCCTGAAGATTGTACAATTTGGGAGACCTTTGTAAGAAACTAGAACACAGAACACAATTATGAATTATACATGCAGCGGAGCCCCTGTTAGGAGCCAGGCATTTGAGGAGCCTGAAGTTTAAACATCATTAGCATCTTCATATATCCCTCCACTGCCCTCCATGGTCAGATTATAGAATACAGCACGTTGCTATGCTTGGAAACTCTCTGTACTCTTGTAAAACAGGACAACTGTAAGAATTCTAAAAACCAACCACAACATAGCCCTGACTCCACTGTGAGGTTCTTAGATCCCCTACAGCTCAAGGCGCAGAGACTCACAGAATGCTTGGCGTTGGGAGAGGCCGCCTGGATGTTTGTACGGTTAAAGCATGCTGTACGTGCAGGCCAGAGGCTAGCTCTGGAATTGCTGGGGCCTGAGAACCAGGAGGAGTTGTGAGGCTGCCAGGGAGCCGGCCCCAAGCAGCTGCGTGTGGTGCCTGTGTTTAGAGCCAGCATTCTCAGACAGTTTCTGGGAGGGCTCAAGTTACAGAACGCCTGAGTGAAGTTAGCTGTTACTTATTCCACAAGAACAGAGCTGAGGAGGAGGAAAAGGGGAGAAGGATAAAGGAGAGAGAAAGCAAAAGGTATTTCCTGTCTTTCCTCTTGAAAGGCAGCGAGGCGTGTTCTCTCATGGCTCCCCTGTGACAGGACAAGACTCCCATGAGGTTGTCACCAGCTAGCAGTGAATGGAGAGCCAGGCTGTTGGAGAACAGGAGCATATGGAAGCAAACAACCTGGGAGAAACTTCTTTTTTATTTTTTTCCCCTTAGTTTTCCTTGCAAACCATCCATAACCCTTGGAGTTGTCATTATTTATCTACACTAAGCAAGCTTAATCGTGAATATACTGATTGAGTTTCCTTTCCTTTGGGGGAAGGCGGGCAGTCAAGAAGGGGGTGGTCTTGTGGAAGAAGAAAAGAGGAACATTGCAATTATCTTTATAGCTCATCTGAAAACTTTTTCTCTGTTGAAGAAGAGCATAGGTCAGCGATTAGCATGGCCTGGCTCCACTACTTTTCAGCTGCATCCTGAACAATGGGTAAACCTTTCTTAACCTTAGTTTCCTTGTAAGTGAAATGAGGAGGAACATGGCGCCTGCTCATGGGAGTGTTGTAATGGGAAGACTGAATGAGACAAGACAAACCAAGCTCCTCGCAAGGCACCTAGCAACTACTCAGTGCTCTAAAGTGTAGCTATTATTATGATGACTATCATGCGTGATGATATTTTCATAATCCACTACATCAATCACTTCATGGGCCAAAGGAAATATGGTCTAAAGTTTTCTTGAAGGTCACAAATACTAAACCTTTTTTCTTTTTCTTTATTATGGATTTTCCCCCTCAAATTGTAGACTTGTTCTTTTACTTTTTTAATGTGAGAAGTCACCAACTAAAGGTCCCCAAGTTGACATTTCTATAGAATACTGGCTATTGCTGACTTTTAAAAAGAAATATGCTTTAGATAAGAACATAAGGTTTGGAAACTTGTCATTAACGTCTTATTAAAACAGTCCTATATGTTGACATTTCAGTCTTCCCAAAAGCTTTTCTTGGAAAGACATCCAGACCAGTTGCAGAAGAAAGCCTAGCCCTTGGCCCTGGGGAGTTTATAATTTAATAGCACAACTGACTGTACACAGAATCATATAAATAAATGTAACAGAAGCACATGAACGGATATTTATACGTGGCTGAGCACAGCTGCATAGGTTTACACAGGTGCTAAATAATATATCGAGAAGGAAAAATTAAGAAAGTGGTGGTTGTTACAGTGCTTGGCAACTAGAATACAGAGCAATATAAGTTCGAAATTGCATAGAACTACACACACATGGTCTTCATGGTTGCCAAACAGAATATGTTGAGTTTAAGGAAGCTCAGAGTGTAGTGAAGAAAAACAGAATTCAAGTTATGGGAAGAGCAGGTATAATGGATTAGAAATGAGTGGAGTTGAAGTGTTCTGTTGACAATTATCTGTGACTAACATCTGAG
Organism: Myotis daubentonii; assembly: GCF_963259705.1. Lineage (NCBI taxonomy): Eukaryota > Metazoa > Chordata > Mammalia > Chiroptera > Vespertilionidae > Myotis > Myotis daubentonii. Next base: position 36,012,612 of record NC_081845.1, read on the forward strand.
CACTTTCAATTGCCAGGACTAGGGCTTTACAGGAATCATCTCATTTAGCTCTCACAATAACCCAAAAGGTTGTGTCATTGTTGTTACTCACATTTTACAGATGAGGAAACATTTATTTGACCAAATGAGGATCTAAAAGTCAGCAAGTGCCTCTACTGGGACTTGAACTCAGGTCTGTCTGATTCCAAAGGTCCCTCTTAACCTATTTTTCTACTTCTTGCTGAAAACATAAGGGAGGTAAAAGGGACCATTTTAAAAACAGACAGTGGGATGAAAAACTGGGGAAGAGGAGCCTTGGATAAGGAGAAGCCAGCAAGAGGGGCACCAAAGTCACACATCCATCTTCCATCTAAAGCATCACTAACACAGTCTTCCTTTATTATTAAGCAAGTTGCGTTTACCTGAAAACTTCATCTCCTTCGCAAACACTGCAGCATCACAACACCACACAGTAAAAAGCAGGCCATCTCAAATATGCATGTAGATAACCAGAGAGAGGACTGGTTTCCACTTGGTGACCTGGCCAATTGGTAACTAAACTAGAAAAACATCTAGTGCCTAATAACTACTCTACCAGGCAACCACCTCTCGAGTTCCCTATACAGCATTCTCTGTAAACCTACCTATTTGGATGAGTGGAGTCTCTGGGGAAGGATGGGCCTGGATTCAATAGAGTCCAGGCTTGAATGCCTATTGGCTTTGTGACCCTAGTCAAGCTTTGTAAGTGCTCTAGCCAATATCTCTAGCATAAGCATAACAACCCTATCCTATTGTTATGGAATGGATTAACTGAGATGATACATGTGAAACACTTAGTACAATGCTTAGCGAAATGCCCATAATAAGTGTTCAATCATATTAGCTGTTGTTATTAAAGAGATGATATGACAAGTAAAGCTCTTTATAAGTTCTTCAAAGCATTTTTCTCTTTGCTACTGAAATCAGCAATGTTATGCTTATGTTGGGGATATAAAATTCTGCCACTTAGTGTCTTTGTATTAGGCAAGCACAGTTTTGCCATGGGTGGCACCACTTACATGGGATAAAGATCCAGTTAAGTACATACAGAACGTTGGAATCCAGCAATCAAATCCTACAGCTTCAATTGTTGGGGAGAAGAGGGGAAACCACTGCCAATTTGGGCATTTTCTCTCAGGTTTTTTGTTTCCCTCTGGCTTCCTGTGATGCTCACCCAGAAATAACTGCAACCAGGGACTGCAGTTTAATGTTGGGGTGCTGTTGGGTCAAAATGATGTGGGGGGTGCAGGGGAGTATAATCTATGCAGCTGCTCATCATTACTCAGATAAGCTACAGAAGCCTCCCAATTAACCTTCTTGTGTCATAAAGCCAATCAGGACATGAAAACAAGAATTTCTCATTTACTGAAATGATATTTAGCTTGTAATTGCTGTCTGGGAATGTTGAACCAAGTAGAAAGCATTAAGAAAATTGCCCTCCTCCCCACAAATTTAAGCTTGGTGATTATTTAACACACACACACACACACACACACACACACACACACACACACATGAATGTCATTTGGTAGCCTTCAGAGGAAGAAAACATAGTAAATAAAATGCAGCGTTTACATAAATAAGGAACCTATCACGCATCACCATAAAAACTTTATAAGGCTTGTCACATGATAGCATTTTTTGAGATCTTACTGTGTATATGTCACTGTGCTAGGTTGGATGGACAATATAATATTAAGGGTGAGGAGATTAACCCTCATTAATGTTGCATCTAGAAGGCCCTGGAATATTTATTGGAGTGAATTGAGTTTAACTGCATATTGAATTGCATTAGGACAATTATGAGACACTGTTATTATACGTAAATCTCTAATCTAGCTAAGGAATCAAAATATAAATGCATGAAATTTTAAATAATACAGCTAATGAATAATAATATAAACTATAATTTTTAAAAATTTGAAATAATAGTAGACCCACCGGAAGTGCAAAACTAGTACATGGAATTCCATGAGCCCTTTACACAGCTTTCATGGTGCCATCTGATAGGGTTGTAGTACAATATCATATTCAGTTTTCACCACTGTTTACCTGCCACTCGTGTGTGTGTGTGTGTGTGTGTGTGTGTGTGTGTGTGTGTAGTTCTATACAAGTTAATAATAGGTACAGATGTGTGTAATCATCACAAAGAAAATCCTTCAGGCTACTTTGTAATCATACCCACTCCATTCCTGTCCTCTGGCAACTACTAATCTGTTGTCCATTTCTATTGTTTCTTAATTTCAATAACATGATACAAATAGAATCAGAGAGTATGTAACCTGAAAAGATTGACGTATTTACTAAGCGTAATGCCCTTGAGATCCATCCAAATTGTTGCTTGTGTCAACAGTTTATTCTTTTTTTATTGCTGAGTACCATTCCATAGAATGCGCATACCAATATCTGTTTAACCATTTTCCCATTAAAGGACACTTGGTTTGTTGCCAATGTGGGGCTATTATAATTGAAGCTGCTGTGAGCACTCATGTCTATGGGATTTTGTCAGTTTCCATTCCCATTTCTCTGTATTAAGTGCGCAGGAGCACAAATATTAGGTTGCCTGGTGGGTGCGTGCTTTATAAGAAACTGCCATACACTCCTGTCATCTATGCAGGAGAGACCCAGTTGCTCTGTGTGCTCTCCAGTGTTTAGATTTACTGCTAGTTTTTATTTTAGCCCTTCTGGCAGGGGTGTGGTGATATTTCATTGTGGTTTTTAATTTGCTCTCCCTCAATACACAATTCCAATTTAAGAGATGTTGCAAAAGAGTCCATTGATTTTCAAATTATATGGACACATTTTCTCTTGCATTTTGGTAGCTCTCAGTATTGATTTTATGTAGAATCACCTTGGAAGCTTTAAAACCATCTGAAAGCCCAGACCATACCTCAGACCAATTAAATCCAAATCTCTCCGGGTAGACCCAGGCATCATTACTTACTTGTTAATATGCACCCAATGTTGAGAACCAGTGTGGAATCTAACTACTACATGGACACCAGAAATCTAATCATACTTTGCCGGCTCCACACAACCTGTACTGCAGATAAAGCCCCATCTCATTGTCAGGCTCCTCTAGATCTTATTCCCTGCCGGTCCCTCAAGCCTCATCAACCTCCATTTTCTGTCTCCCGCTTTAAGTTCTGGTGGTAAGGAAGTATTTGTAGCTTGTCGCATATGTCATTACATTTTATGCAAAATTTCTGCAGTTAGAACCTGAGATGTGTGTTTTTTAGCAAGTACTCCAAGTGAAACACAAGATCTAAAAGATACTATATTGCCACAAATTACAAAGTGAGTTAGTTATTTGTTCATTCCTCTATTTTTCATTTATTTATTCATCAAACAAATATTAAGTACTTCATATGAACCAGACACTGGAGAGAATAGCTTCTGGTCAGTCAGTGGTGGAAGGTCCTGGCAGATAAGTAAAGATGTGACCAGTGGTGAATTAGTTCAGGGGTTCAGAGAGCTCACGGGACTGGCACTCCACCCAGTTACAGAGTCAGTAGCTGTAGCTTGAGGGTTGAAGGGTAGGTAGGAATTAGCCAGGCAACGAGAAGCAGAGAAAAGGATAGGGTTTTTCTAAAAGAAAAGAGCATGCTTAAAGGCTCATAATAAAATGACATGTCTTGTTCAGAAAATTTTTTTTAAAATATATATATATTTTTTTTTAAATATATTTTATTGATTTTTTACAGAGAGGAAGGGAGAGAGATAGAGAGTTAGAAACATCGATGAGAGAGAAACATCAATCAGCTGCCTCCTGCACATCTCCTACTGGGGATATGCCCGCAACCCAGGTACATGCCCCTGACCGGAATCGAACCTGGGACCCTTCAGTCCGCAGGCCGACGCTCTATCCACTGAGCCAAACCGGTTTCGGCCAGAAAATTTTTAAGACCTTTGGTATGGCTGGAGCAGGAAGGGAAAGGAATAAAGATTAACATTGAATATTCAAATGCCATAATTATATTACTTCTCTAATAAGGAAAGATCAATCAATACATAAGAATCAATGGCTGTGAATGGGTTAAGTTGCTGTTCTAAAACAAACAGGAAATACTAAGTGCAGCTTGAAGGGTTTTTGAAGATTCCATTGGAAATAGTCCTCACTTCATTAAACTCTATTAACAGTATTTTTTACGCTTCTGACCCCTGCCCTGGGATGGTTGGGTTGGCCTCAATGTCAGGGTCAAGAGATTTGCTTCAGGCACTTATTTCAGACCCTAACTTTTATGGGAACTAAGTACTCTCTCTTAATCCAAGTGTTCATCTCTGCCCCTAAATGACACCAACACTTCACTTTTCAAATACATGTTGGCTGTGCGGCTGAGCATCCCCAGCAGATGTCATTCCACTGCCTGCAGACTCAGAGAAGCTGCCCTCCCAACAGTGAGTATATATTCAGAAGGCATAGTGGGGATTAAAACATAAGATTCAAATCAAATCACTTTAAATGGCTAAAATTACCACAACACTGGATGGGAACCAAAAGGAGATAAATTCCTCCAATGAATTGCTGAAACATGTATCAAGAAAACTAAAGAGGAAAATAAAATAAAATTTCATTTTCAAAGTATAATTTTTTTTACAGGCAAGTCCCATCTCACTGGGGAGCTTCATTGTTCCAATATGAGTTTAAGTTCACTTCAGGATATTTTAACTTTATTCATGTTTTGGCAAAATTTATGAGCTACAGATCATTTCCTGAAAATAAGATGTTCTGACAGTTGCTGCCAACACTGAGGTAAATTTCACTTTATCAAGCAAAATTGACCAGGCTTACAATTTAAAAATAATTATTTCAGATGCTCTGAAGGGACTTTTCTCCTTCCTCTGGATCTCTGGGAAAAATAAAACCATATTTTCCACTTATGGGAACAATTCTGCAGCAGGAGACCCTGACCTGGCTGTCACCACTGACCAGCTACAGATTAGGACTTGCCAATACCATCACCATTGTGGACATAAGAAACGTCCAAACCTATAAGAATTTTTATGGATTATTTGAGCCAAACTGATGACAATTGATGGAAAACAAAATCCCAAGGTACTGAAAAAATGCTCCAGAGAATGAATGGGAGTTTTGCACCTTATTTTATATATTATAATCAAAGGAGGAGGTGTAAGGAGGGTTACATGAAAGCCATTGTTGATAGATTAGAGAGGCAGGAGAAAGCAAAGGATGGGGAGAAGGATTGAATCTCTGAGACTGAATAAGAAGGAGAATGAAGAGATGAATGCTTCTCTTACATTAGTGGGTATAGGACAGTTAACAATTAACACAAAAACCAATAACAATAAGGGGTTTTGTGGTCTCTGCTCCGGTGCAGTGATTGTGCCTTGAGGGGTCTGGAAAAAGGAAACTACCCTGACATTCCAAAGGTATGTTATCATAGATGCAAAAAGGCAGTAGAAAGGTTCAGTTACAGCAAAGATTGACCTTTGTCAAGAAAAATTCCGGCCTAGGACATCACTACTTGTCTTGACTCACTTTCAGCTAGAAAGTTTTAATTTCAGACCATCCTGTGGTTACTTTAGGTCTCTGAGTTTGTAAGGCCCACCATGCAAGCTTCCCCTGAGCTTTCCAGGTGCAGTATGTGGCCCCTTTTGGTCCACACAACAAAGTTTTAATCGAGCACCTTTCTGGATATGAGGTCATGTAGACAGCATAGCAATGGTGCAGATATTGTAATGACCTTGAGGGTATTTCAGAGGCTCACAGAGCAGGACATCTGAAATCAGGGCTATCTTAGAAAATCTAGGGCATCTGGTCACTGCTGCTGCCCTGGATTGATTTACAATCTAAACCATGTTGATGTGGGTAAAGATGAGGTGAAATGAATATTAATCCTTGAACATGAAGTAAGAATGGTTAAGAATTCATATTCTCAAGCAATCATCTTTTTTCCCATAATTTGCAAATCCTTTGAGGGCTCAGAACTCTGATGGAAGGGGATATCAAAAAGGCCTCACTGGCCAGCCTCTCAAGCTACTCATCTTTGCCACGTTATGTAACAAAACTCTTTCTTAACCAGAATTGAACTATGGAAGGGTGTGTGTGTGTGTGTGTGTGTGTGTGTGTGTGTTGGGAAAGGCCAGAGCTTAAATATAATACTAAGGAGATTCTACCATGTCCTTATCATATATTTTAAGCGAGTATTTATTCCATTCTTGACTGCTTTTTGAAAGTGAACTCTCTGAGAGGCCAGCCCTAGTACTTCCTGGGGACTTTCTGAGAGTAGGAGGGTCTTTGTCTCCTGATATTAGTCCATGTTCACCCAATTTTGGCCCTTTGGTTAATGGAGCATTCAATATGAAAATAAATAAAAATAACACTGCCAACCTTGAGGCATTGGCCTTCCCCAAACGACTACATTTTCTCTCTTCCCCACCCATCTCAAAAATTAAGTAAGACAGTCAGAGGAGCAGCAAATATCAAACTACCTTTCCCCTCCCTTCCTCCCTCCCTTCCCTCACCCTCAACAGTTCTTGAATCTTCCTCCTCTGCCCTAAAAGTGTCTTGTTTTTTCCCCCCTTGCTGTACTCTGACAGCCAAAAATATTGAATTTGATTTGAAGAAATAACATTATATTATGGAAACATTCTTCTATTAAGATAGCTGACAACATATGCTAGTGCATATACTCATTCGTTAGATTGCTATGCCATTTTTAGGGCAGAAAGAGGGTTTGGATGCAGTCTTCATGCTATTTTTCAAATTGTGTGTGCTGTGGGGAAAAGGCAAAGCTTGCCATTTTCCATTTTTGCAAGTTTATGAGGATTAGGGAGTATTTTCTCCCCCCCATGATTTAATATGACTAAATATTGTCTGTTAACTCCTAACAAGATTTTAATATAATAAAGCCCTAATAATCTCTAAAAAGCAAAACATAGCTTATTAATAGGATTCCTTTCAGGGAATGGCATAGGTACCTTGCCAAGGTCTGGCTCAGCAAAGATGGGAAAGTTTACTCAGCAATGTGGCCAGTTCAGGTCTTTAAGTTCCATGTCTTTCTGCAAGTGTGAGCTTTCTTTCAAGCTCTCGAATGAACTCCTGGCATGTGTATAAGCTGGCTGTTTTTCCCTGCCCTTCCCTCCCTTTCTCTTTTATAACCCTAACTCCTCTCTTCCACAAGATCTAAGCTGCAGGATGGTGAAAGGAAATGATTTCATCTGGGTGGAGAGGGAAAAGATATAACTTTAGTCCCAAATCATGGAAGTCAAATGTGCTGTACAAGACGAGCAGCTGCTGGGCCAAGGCTGTCTCTGTTAGTGGTAGGGCCTTGTTGTTGCAGCCTCTCCAAGGGATGGAGCAGCACAGTGTGGCCAAGACTTCACAATTCTCTCTATCCTACTGCCCTTTCCCTTTTTATTTTAGCGGGAGCATTTCTCTCCAGAGGTCTAGAGTACTGCTCTGGCTGCCATCTCTCATAAACTGTAGAGAGACATAAAAAGATATGTAATGCTCTCTGCCTTGGACTGTGCAAAGTATCTGTTGCTTAGATCTTTGCATAACGTGCTGACGCTGAAAATGAGTCTAGAAATATATTCCGAAAATAAGATGCTTTTAAAAACTTGGATTTGATTTGATCACAGATGAGGAAAGCACAGTCAATCCTTGGCGGGGCTGGGGGGTGGGGGGGGCGGGGAGATGGACATTACAAGGCATGTGCTAATTAGACTTGCTCTTGCTCATGCATTCTTTGTCTCCAGCATGCTACACAGTGGAGTGGGACACATTGAAGTGGCCCGGGTGTCAGGGTGACAGGCGCACCCAGAATGGATGTTGCTGTGCTTCTGATACACGATAAAGGACATGGCGTCAGCTTCTGGGCTCATCAAACCAACTTTCTGGAGAGTGCAGATTGGGAATCGCTGTGAACGTACTGCCTTAAATGTCAGTTTTGTTTTTGTGTGTCCGTTAACCTTTTTTGGATGGAGATATTTTAATATTTGCATATATCTGTCCTCACAAAAAGGGTTTTCAGATTATTTTAATTGTTTGTTGACCAGGGTTTTTATTATAAAAGTTCACCATCTGACCTACCTCTTTTTTATGTTCCTTTGGAGCCAGAAGAGGAGACAGTCTTCGCAAGGAAATAAAAGAGCTGCCCAGAGGTTTAGACCTGAGATGAGCTCATTGAATGTAGTGATTTGAGGTGACTTGGGGCCTTTCAGAAAGCATTAAGACATTATGGTGAAAACCTAAAACTTATGCAAAGGCTTAAGAATTGCAAGAGTGCAGAGGATGTGACGACCATGAGCCCTGACTTTGTACATCAGTGATGAAGGGAATGAAGAAGATAGACTGATAACTTAAGAAATAGAAAAATAGAAGGAATATTTACATTTTTAAGATGTAAGATGGCCTAACCATTTTGTAGACAAAGGAAGTGCTTACAGATGCAAGTAAAATGGGAGATAGTTGATAAAGAGTCAAAGAGGCTGGAGGACTGAGGTCAAGAGTCTGTTTCCTATTGTTAGAAGAAAAATTGATATAGTGTTTTTAGAGAGCAATGTAACACTATCCATCAAAATTTTAAATGTGTATATCCTTCAACTCAGCAATTTCATTAATACTATTCTGCCCCACAAAAAAACTAGCGCAGGTATACAAGAATATCCATTATAATATTAGTTACTAGAGGCCTGATGCACAAAATTCTTGCAAGGCCTTGGCCCCGGCCCCCACCCACTGCAGCTTGTCTGGAAGCAATGATGTCCAAAAGGACATCTGGTCTAATTAGCATATTATGCCTTTATTATTATAGATGATGGAAAAATATAAAGAATCTACGTGTCCTTCAACAAAGGAACACTTAAATGAATTGTGGAAGACCTCTTCCACAGAATGCCATATAGCTCTTAGAAACAATAAGCAAAATATGTATATACTGAAATGGATTAAAACTCAAAATATTTTCCCACTGCACTGTAAGCTCTACTGGGGCAAGAACCATGTCTGTTGTCTCCCCTTTGTATACCCACGCCCAACCATAGAGCTTGACCCACAGTAGGTAGGTGCTCGATAAATAGCTTTTGAATAGAATAGCTGTTGAGTTTTAAAAACATGTTGCAGAATAACATTTATAATGTGAAAAATTCATGTTTGTTTTATGTATTTATATATTTGTTATATGTATATGTATATGTATATGTATATGTATATGTATGTATATAAAAATTCTGGAAGAATACTCAACAAATTAAAGTAGTTATCTTTGAGGAGTAAGATTGATTAGAAATGGAGGAAGAGAAGCACATCTGCTTTTACTCTAATTACTTCTGTATTCTTAAATTTTTATATGCATTCATTTATTGCTAATTTAATTATGTCAATAAAATATATAAAATCACTAAAGCAAATGGAAGAAGAGTGCAGTACAATGCATTAGCCTAAGCAAGGTTCAAGAGCTGCTCTTTTCTAAAAGACAATAGTGAATGATGGTAAAGTTACATAAAGGCGGAAAACCTAGGAAACCCAATTGTTTGTTTCAATAAAGTAGGAGCCTGTGTCATCCATGAGAGTGAGAGCAGGGGTGACAGACTGGCATTTGAGAACGGTGGAGAAGGTTCAGAACATGTACTCAGTTTTAGAGCCAGGGAATCCAGCCACTCACTTGACAAAAAGCTTAGCCAAAGAACACATGGTTTGTGAGTGATAGCGTCAGTCCAGTACAACAGCTTCTAAAAATATGCAAAAAGGATTCAAAACAGATGAACACGTAGATTGCTGGGCATTTCTGAGGACCCTGATAAGGAAGGACTTGTGATATAGAGTCTGCCCTATACTATGGCATTCCATGTTAATGCCAGGTACCCTGTGAGCTGGAGTAGAAGAAAGGAGAAGTAGGTGCCAAAAAGGCAAGCTGGTGAGTGGAGATGGTGATGAGTCCTGAAGAGGCAAAAAATGTTTCACAACAATAAATAAATAAGCAGAACAAGGAGCTGGAATTTGTCAGCTAATGAGAAAAATTCTGAGCTTAGGAAAATGGCAGCAAAATGAGAGACTGACTGTTGCACTAATGATTGATAGTTTGGCTTTAGACTGATTGACTCAAATGAGTGGCAGGCCACTTGGTTGCTCCACTTCTTTTTTTAATTTATATTTATTTTTGAAAGTATTACAGATGTCCCCTTTTTTCCCTACCGACCCCTCCACCCCACACTCACACACACACCCCAGGCCTTCACCACGCTATTGTCTGTCCACTTTCATTCAAAGAATCATAGCTATGCTTCTTTACCTAATGTTTTGACTAGGTAAGTAGAGGGAGGTATTGCTCCAATTGTAAAGGCAGTACATACTAGCTTAATAAAGCAGGAAATAACATCAGTGAATCAAAATGTCTGCAGGTTCCCAGAATTGTCGGGATGAATCCTGACCTGCTACTTGGACAGGTTTAGCTACAGTATCAGACCTTCATTAAAGCAGTGGTTAATCAAGCTTAAATCTGCCGGGTAACCTGCTGATATTGTGCCTTCTGCCCAACTCGAACTGACTTCTCCCAGACTGATGTCCTACCATGATGTCCAGCCATGATGCAGTGTTGAATTGCCAGGATGGGGGGTGGGGTGGGGAGACCAGAGCATATGGTATTGTCCAAGAGATGGAGCTAGGGAGACGGAAGGCACAGACAATGTTCTTCTGACCTCTCTGAGATTGCTTTGTGTTTTAATGCTTCTGGCCTTTTGCTTCTTATTTTTAAATTTCTTTTCCTTTTTTAGTTTATCCACATGTCTGCATCACATGTAGATCAGGACAATTGAGTTTGCCTGTGTCTTGCTTTGGCCATATGTGCTACTCAAAGCTACCACATGGTCTCAAATTCATTACTGTTTTGTCGGGTTAAATAATAACATTTTTCATGAAGACTGAGTTCTACTTAGTCTATGTAATAGATTACATAAAATCTGAGTAAATAAGTAATCCACAGCTCAAATTTCATAATACTGTTCCCCCATATTCTTCAGCACCCTGCACACAAACAGATGTTCCTTGTTCTACTCAGTTCAGTCAGGCTTGTGTCTATACTTGGCATTGGGCTTAGGAACATCACATGTATTTTGTCATAGTTTGCCCTTTTGCTTTTTACCAATTGTATTTATACATTTATCATCGTTCTCAAAGAGCAAGGATAAAATAATTCATAGCTAAGAAAAAATAGGGGCTCAAGGAAATGAACGAAATTTAACTTTTGAACATTATAACTCAATAGAATATTTTTTGAATGGCCCTTCAGGTGACCCAAGGGCTGGGAGTGACTACCCTTTTCTGCCAGTAGAGTCACAGTTTCCTGTTGCACTGTCCTGTGGCATTTGCCTGGTCTTTGTCCATCTCCATCACTACATGTTTTGATGGCCTATTGTTCTAGGAAGGGCCAGTGAAGGGCTGTATAATAAAGAGTTGAATCGAGGACAGGAGACATATTTCCAAATTCTTTTTCTTTTGCGGTCTCAAGTGGCATTTTTTTTTTCTTTCTGGACCATGGTTCTGTATCTGGCAGGGTTTAAAATAATAACTCAATTTCTCTTCCCTTTGTTGCATTTAATTTGTTACATGACAAATCCACAGATTTTCCTAAGACACCTAAAATGTAGCTTCAGCCAAAACCGGTTTGGCTCTGTGGATAGAGCGTCTGCCTGCGGACTGAAAGGTCCCAGGTTCGATTCCGGTCAAGGGCATGTACCTGGGTTGCGGGCACATCCCCAGTAGGAGATGTGCAGGAGGCGGCTGATCGATGTTTCTCTCTCATCGATGTTTCTAACTCTCTATCTCTCTCCCTTCCTCTCTGTAAAAAATCAATAAAATATATTTAAAACAAAAAAAAAAATAAAATAAAATAAAATGTAGCTTCAGGCACAAATTACCAGACCCTGTGCTTAATTACCCCAGCAGGGAAGGCCATGGAATAATCCTCTGGGTGTTGCTCTCTGAGCCATCCATCTGTTCTTGGCCATGGCCATCACAGTCAGAGTGTCTAGGGATTCTTCCTTTCCTAGAACATGAGAGCCTTGAAGCTGAATGGGACCCTAGGCTCATCTTGTCTCACATTCCATTTTATAAAAGGAAAGTGTGAAAGCCAGAGAGCTTAAGAGACTACCTCTAGGTTGTGACTAGTGAGGGGCAGCCCTGGGATAAGAACACCAGGGGTCATTTTCTCTTCCTTGTGCTCTTTCCCAGGCCCTCCATGGAGTTGATGGTCATCACTCATCATAATAGTAGGTTAAAAATCACACTAAACCTTTCCCAAAAGCTATACACCTGTATTAAGCACAGAAATGTCATAGGGCCCATCTTTAGTAGCCAGCTGGAAGAAATGCTTATTTCAAGGTCTTTGGCACAGAATCAGTTTCACCCTGGAGATCTCTTCTCTTAGAATACAAGCCTGGGCCATGGTAAATCCAGTTCTTAAATTGTCTATGCTCAGGTATCCTAGTTAATAAAGAAGCGAGAAAAGAAGCCCTTGTTTTTATTCAGTTGTTTAATGAATTAAATGTCTCCTTCCAAACATGCTCCTCTTTCCTCCTATCCCATAATCCATTTTTGCCATCACTATTTTTATTTTCTCATAAATAATAAATTAAGAATAATAGTAAGTGAATTATTTCTCAAAATCTGATAGCAATCTTGAATGCTGCTCTTTTGATATCCTGTGATTCAGCTATGTCTTAATTTGGGTTGTACAAGTAAAAATGTCACAGACTGCTGACTTTGCAAGCCAGGTGTAATGGAAATAAATCAATGTTTGTCCGAGAACTTGAAGATCAGCCTTCGGGCCATGGTCTACTACTTACTGATACTGCCCTCTCTCTCAGCTTCTACTTGGATGATGCCACTCATTCCACAGAGTTGTCAGGAGAATTACTTGGGGAAGTGTAGGTGACAGCATCTATATATTCAAAAGGTTGAAAACATGAAGACCAATGTAAAAAGCCAGAGTACTAAAAAACTTTAGTAACTATAGAGTCTGAATTTGAGTCCCTAAGAATACCAGACAGGGCATTGTCCCTTAAATCATGGTCTAGTTGCCTAGACTCACTTCTAGGTACTAATCCTACCAAGTTTTACTATGCCTGAGTCTATAAACGAAATTGAAATAGAGAACTGAATAAGTTAAGGACATAATTCATACTAAAATCACTTTGGACTGAAAGAGCCAAGTAATTAAGGACAGAGTAGTTGGGGCCATGGATTACCTAGATGGTGCTAATGGTTAATGTGGAACCTTTAGTAAAAGTCTTGATGTTGTCTCACGTTGACAATGAGACCATAACCATGTGATAGCCTGGATAGCAGCCTCCATGGGAAATGTTAACAGCTATTAAATATTACATTGATAATAAAGCACCTGCAATTTTGTCATAGCTCTGAATATTAAAATGACTGAAAGAAAAGTGAAAAATACTTACTGGATTACGCTATAGATAACAGAATTCTATTAACTTTCTATAATTATTAACTTATCTCTCTGTCTTCTTCTCCAGAAAATATTAGTCATATAACAACAGCAATAATATGAAAATTACTAGTAATAACAATTGCAGCAATGAGACCCTAGCACAGGTGCTGTGTGGAGGAGGTGTGAATGCTCCATGGAAAATGGGAGTAGTTACCAAGAGCTCTCTTTAAATCCACTAGTTTTCATCAGCATCTCTAGGTCCCAGTGATGTCAGGGTGTGAATTCATCTAGAAATTCCCATAGAGAAATCTGACTTTATTTAAAGGTGAGAACCTATGTTTATGGTTTAATTTATTATTAAGAAACTACATGGATTACAATCCCAAATACCATAATTGTTTCTTTTTACATATGTATTTACACACATATTCCTATTTAATAATTTAAAAGAAAAGAGACCTGTCCAGCCAGCGTGGCTCAGTGGTTGTACATTGACCTATGAACCAGAAGGTCACGGGTCAATTCTCGATCAGGGCACATGCCTGAGTTGTGGCCTCAATTCCCAGTGTGGGGTGTGCAGGAGGCAGCCTATGAATTGTTCTCTCTCATCATTGATATTTCTATCTCTCTCTCCCCTTCCCTTCCTCTCTGAAATAAATAAAAATATATTTTCAAATGTAATAAAATAAAAAGAGGCTTTAGGAGCTGGTTTAATAGGAAAAAATACCTTTTTATTAAATAAAGAAAATATGCATGCACTTAGCTTTAGATAAATATAATTAAAGTTAGTGTGAGACTTTTGAGAAAACAAATGAGGGCGAAATAAAGAAGAAAAGAAAACAAGACTGAGAGACAGAGGAAGAGAGGGAATGACTAGGGGCTCATTTAGAAGTAGTCAGAGTAGACCCAGGGCCAGTAATGCATGAACTTTACTGAGGGATAAAATGTGCAATGGATAGAAGTTGTCTCATAGGACTTACTGTTGGGCAACATCTGCTGCTGGCAGAGGACCCCAACGTGCTGTGGTTGGTAAATGTGTGACAGTGTGTGTTGGCTGAGAAACACAAGGAACAAATGTTGCTTTCTTTCCAGGCCTATCCTTCCCCTGCAACAGGAGGGGCTGACCCTATTGAAGCTAGAATTCACTTCAGTGTCAAATTAAATATCAGTTTTACAAATTGAGGTGTCCGTGTTGCATCTGTAAATATGACTGCGAAGAGCTCCCCAGTATTCAGATTTGCATCTTGGGAGGATCTCTTGGTTGCATAGAGGCCTGGGCTGCAGGGCAGCGCTGAGACGGGGAGGAGGCTGGGAAGCCCTTTCTTCTCACACAGGTTGGTCACCCGGTGCCGAAGATATTGACTGTGCACTGTGAACAGGGGGCTCAGGAAATGTTTGGGGACCACATGGCTTTCTCACCCCTCCTGTGGCGCGGGTCCCCCTGTATAAGCGGTTCCTTCCTGGAGCGCCCGCCTTTGCCCCCTTTTCCTGAAACTTGTCCTGACTCCCCCTAACCGAGTCCAGGTAACGGGCTTGTTCTGTGCATTTTATTAGCAGCATGTCTGGACTCCCCCTTTGAACTCCTGTTAATTACTCTGCATTCTTTGCAGGGTCTATTTACAATCTGTCCCACCAGACTCTTACCTCCTCGAGAGTTACCATCATGATTTTCATCATTTGCCCCCAGCATCCAACCTGCAATACTGAGTTCAATAAGAACTGATTAAACAAATGAGTACATGGATGGAGGGATGGATGGAAAGGATGCAAGGAGAACATGCTAAAAACCAAAGGAGGCTGTGACAGTGTCACAGTCAGGAGAGGGAACATGGATAGCTGCATACTATCCACATCCTGAACAAAAGCCTGAGGAAATAATGGCAGAAGAGCAACCTTCAGGCGGTCCCCATCCTCACCCTGCACCCTTGCTGCTGCTCCCCCGCAGAGAGCCTGAGCTTCTACCAGAGTCCTTCAGAGAGAAGAAGCTCAGCCAGAGAGGAGAGGAGTGTGAGCGGAAAAGGAGACGCTGTCTTCTACCTTCCTTCCTGCCACTTGATTATCAGCTAGCGAAATCATGGTAGGGAATCGCTCCTGCTTGCTCCTCTGACCAATCTATTGTTGTCACTAACACACAACAATCCTCTGTCTAATCATGTCCAAGATTAGCACCTAAACACCCAAATAGCAACTGACATGACTTTTTTATTTATAGAAGGGCACACGGGATGCATTAGCAACACCCTCACTAGATTCCTGGGCGCTGTGGACAGGCCCAACAACCAAGTGCTGAAGGAAATGGGCCAACTTGATATTTATCTGCTGATAACTGTACCGGGAAACTCAGAAGGGAATTCCAGAACCTTCTTTTGATAAAGCCTTCGAACCACCAGATCTGCTGCTGCCAAAACTAAAAATAGCTTGGTCTAGCAGGAAAAGCATTGGTCTGGGTGTCAGAAGATGTGGGGCCCTCATTTTGCATAAACTGCCTTAGTGTCCTTGTCATTTAACCTCTTAGCCTCTCTGAGCATAGGTGCTCTCTACGATGCATTGGGGATGACGGAGCAGACTTCTTGGGTCCTGGAGTAGGTAGGAGTCCCAAAGGAGATAATGGACATGAAAGCACTTGGTGACCGCCTGGCCTCAATCTCAGGAAAGAGAGAGGGTTGTGATAAGAAAGCAGCCACACTGGAAACACTCCCCAGTTGTAGTTTTAGCAAGAATGAAATCCTCCCACACTCAGGCCTTTGATGGTCTGGGGGCAGCTCTTTGCTGTAAAATAGTCAGCCGTGCTCTCTCCTGACCTGCCCGCCCTATTACTCTATGGTCCGTGACTGCCTCATTCATGGTTAACACAGGGAAGGCCCACGTAGCAGCCAGAAATGCAAAAGGCTATTTTCAGCAAATGGGAGGTTACCCAAGTCACAGAATAAATAAACATGGCTATTTTTTTCTTTTCAAAAATAGTTATCCTGTTCTTTTTTAAGATTTTAAAAATACAGTATAGTTAAAGAGTATATATTGAGCACTAACTATATGCCAACCTGTGTTAACACTTTATATTATTTCATTTACTATTCATAATTAACTCAGTGGAAGAGGTATCAGTATCCCCATTTCACAGATGAGGAAAGTGACATTCGGGAAAACTAAGTTATGTGTCAAGGTCTCAGAACATCTTTATGCCGATCTAAAATGCATTATTTCATACAAAACCCATGCTCCTGTGTATTATGCTGTGTTGCCTCAAAAATAATGATAGAATCTGAGAAGGAAGAGTTAGAAGCTTATATTTAATAAAAATAAATAAAAAGTCCATAGGTCCAAGCCTCTCACATAATCCAAGCACCACCTCGTGAGCAGGGAGAGGAGGCCCTCTGTCAAATTAAAATAAAAGTGTATGATTTATTGACGGTTAATGAAGAACAGGACCTAGTCCTTCAGAAAACAAATGGAAGCAGTTGTACTCTGAAGAGGTCTATCTCTGACGTCAGAATATGATGTAAGCATTTATCATCATCATTATTACTTACAGTTCTTTTAAAGGGACAGTAGGGCAGGATAATTGAGAATTATTTTCCCTCTTCAGACTCTAGCCATCTTGTCTCCCAATAAGTTTTGCAAAGACCCAACTGTAAATGAAAAAGAGGTGATATGCAAAAGCTGACAAGCTTAGGGGAGGCCAGCATGGTGAGCCCTACTAACTCAGAAACTGAAAGTAACCACCTAGGATGGTCTGAAATGAAAATTCCTAACTGAAAGCTGTCAAGGCAGGTAGCCACATCCTAGGCCTGTAGCTTCCTTGACAAAAGTCAATCTTACCTAGGTGAGCCTGTGTATTGTCTTTTTGCATCTAAGACAAACATACCTTTGAAATGTCAGAGTAATATCCCCCCAGACATTCTCAGGGCACACCCTGTACCAGAGCAGAGACCACAGAACCCCTCATTGTTATCTTATTTCCAAATGCCAATCCTATGTGATATAAATGTTATTAACTAGCCTGTACCCCCCACCGTAAAAGTAGTATGTGACTCTCCATTTTACTCTTTATCCAATCCCAGAGACTTCCCGGCCTTGCTTTCTCTGGGCCCCTTCATCAACCACCAATGGATTTCATGTAACCCTCAAGTCTCTTCCTTTAATTATTGTGTACAAAATAAGCTGCAAAACTGCCATTCTTCCGGGTATTTTCTCAACCCATTGAGATTTTTGCTTCCCAGAAATTGTCATCAATTTGGCTCAAATAAACTCACAAAAATTTTCTACAGGTTTGGATGTTTCTTATAACCAAAACATATTTTTAAGTTCTTTCACTTAATCAAGTGGGTTAATCAGTTTATATGGAAGAAAATGGTCATACTTTGGCTCACTGGTCCATTGCAATACTATTTTTATATCTTAAAATGAAAACATTACAAATGTTTTGGAATATATGAAAACTTTTGGCTTGTTCCAGTTTTGGCTCTTTTGTATCACACCATTTTCTTCTTTACAACCAGTGACTTTAGCATCAGATTTACTGGATTCTGGTAGTACTTTTACCACTTACCAAATGTGTATAACAATACCTATCTCATGCGATTATAGTGAAGATGAAATGAAATGAGATAATTTATGCAAATTTAGGGCCACATAGAAGGTATTCAAAAATGGGAGTGCCATATCTCCTTCCTCCGAATTCATGGCCTTTATTTTCTGAGCTTCAAGCAGTATAGATGTGAAAGGTAGTTTGGAATCAGTGAAGCCCAGGTTCAAACCTCAGCTCAGCTTTTGCCCAACTGTGTGACCTGGGCAAGTGTCCTAGCCTCTCAGAACTTTCCTATTTTGCAGGAATGCTGTGAGGTTTGCAAGTAACCTATGCAAAGTACAGTTAGTACAAAATTGTTGTTTCCTTTATCCGTAGATAAAATGACTGTTGTTCTATAAAACAGAGCTAATGATTAGGTTTTGTGAAAATGCTCTATTGCATAATTGTGGGTGATTTCAAACACCTAGAAACTTACCTGGGCATCATTTCATGGCTGTCTCATCTAATCTTTGTAAGTCATGTTTTGGTCTTGTGGGAATGTTTAAAGCTCTATCATGAGGACAATGTGACTAGAGATACATATCAGCTATCCTGGCCAGTGACCCAGCCCTGGGGGTACCCCAGCCAAACTAGAGCCCAATTTCTCCCCCAAAGTCTTGGAAAGGTTACAGACAGATGTGGTAGGCATGAGATTACAGGCCCAGAGGAAGAGGTCGGGGCTGTGGGCAGTATATTGGACAGGCTCACACACTGCAAGCCTTGTTCTGGGTCCTTACAAAGCACCTCTTTAGGATGAAAACAAGATGTTCTTTGTAAATAAAAGTTCATGCATTTGAGTAATGAAGTCATTTTCCAGGGCCGCAGTGAAAGATATTCTTCTCCCAAGCCTCTGGGCGAGGACTGTCAGGAGGAAGAGGGGTAGCCAGTCAGTCCCCAGGGATGATTAGCACAGAGGGTGCAGCGGCCCATCTCTGAAAAAGGAGAAACCTTGCCGGAGGGAGTGGGTGCCCTTCCCCTCTGCCATCTGAAATCATCTACCTCTGGCTCCTGCCCCCAGGATCCCCTTTTCACCCACTTTCCTGCAAACTAGGGGCCGAGAGGGATACATACAAGATCTATCTAAATACAGATGAAACAGCCAGTCACCTTGGCTAAATAACTAAGAGATGTGAGCAGGCAATGGCAAAAGCTAAATATTCATCTGGCTTCCTTAAAGGGGCTCGGGACTGAGAGGGAGGAGAGCCGAACCGGGTGTGTGAAAGGCGGGCTTGGAGTGGGAGGGCCCCGGAGTTAAAGGTAAAGAGGGAGTGGTGAGGCTGGGCGTGGGAAGGCAGCCAGGCCCGCAGCCCTCAGTCCAGCCCCGCAGGGACAGGAGGTGGCCAGGCTGGCCGGGCTCGCCCAGTTCAGTCTGCCTTTTGATGCTCAGCTTTGAGTTCCATCCATCTGTATGTTCTTCAGCCAGAACCTCTGGGAAGAGAGAGAAAGAGAGAAAGTGAGAGAGGCAAACCGTGGGGAAAGAGAGGAGAGAGAAGGAGGGAGGGAGGGGAGAAAGAGGGAGGGAGGAAGAGGAGAGAGAGAGAGAGAGAGAGAGAGAGAGAGAGAGAGAGAGAGAGAGACTCCCTTACTCCCTTACTCTCTCACTCTCCTTTTTCCTTCTTTTTTTTACTAAGTTGCTGCTTGGGCTGCCTTGGGTTCCCACATCTGGATTCTGCGAGCGCAGGGAAGGTGAAGTGAGGAGGCACCTCTGCACCACGGAGGGTCCCAGCGAGGACAAACGTCTGCCGAGCCCCGAAAGCCTTGCTGGATGCCAGCGGCCGGATGGCTCTGAGCTCAGCCTGGCGTTCGGTCCTGCGTCTGTGGCTCCTCTGGGGCGCTGCCTGCTCCCGCGCGGCGTCCAGGGACGACAACGCTTTTCCCTTTGACTTTGAAGGGAGCTCAGCGGTTGGCAGACAGGACCTGCCTGAGACCAGCCAGCCCCGCGTGGCTCCCGGAAGGCTGCCGCCTGCTGCAGAGGTACAGTGTCCCTGCCATTGTCACCCCCTGGGCACCTGCCCGCGGGCTGTGCGTGCCGCGCTCCTGCTCCTGTCCCTCTCCTCCCCCTTCCCTTTCCCCTCCCCCATCCCCCTTCAGTTTCACCTGGGTGAGGTCAGTTCAGAAACTTTTGAAATGAAGAGTTTACTGTGTACGCTGGATTGGGGCGTTGTGAGCTGAGAGTTGAGGCTTTGGAACGTGCCACGGTTCAAACTGGCCAAAGCGCCTCCTCTGAGTCAGTCTGCCTGCACCTCTGCGACTTTCTGCCCTTGGTGCCCAGGAGAGTCCTGTCTGTCGGGCCACAGCACTTGATGCCTGTGCCCTGCACTGGCTTCCTGCTGCTCTGTCGGGTTAGGACAGTGGGAACAATAGGGCAGGACCAATCCTTTTGTCACGAACTAAACAGAAGATCCTCCCTGGAGAGTGAAGGGGTGGGTGAGGGTGATGGGCACTAAAGTAGCGGTTAAGGAACTGCCAGCAGATAAAGCTATGCTATGGATGATAGGTTTACTCAGAGCTGCTGTTTATTGTGCTAAATTACAATAGCTTTTATGTTGAAGACATTAGCAAAGGGTAGAAATTGGGTAAAGGAAAATGAACCCAGAGTAAGTGGTTTAGGAGCCCCTGAGGCGAGACGGCCGACAGCATGTCCAGGGTGTGGGAGATGCTCAGTAGGTGGAAAATGAAGTCATCTAAGTTCATGGGAAAGGAAGGAGCAATCGACCCAACACACACACACACACACACACACACACACACACACACACACACACCCTATAGTTACAGTTGTAGCAACTATAGAACCAAAGCTGTTATGTGGATTGACACTATTCCTAACAGAGTGGAAGTCTGGATTATTGCTATTAAGTCTACTAATTGTCAGTGTAACTGCAGTATTAACTATTGCTGATAAAATAGGGTGCATGAAGATGACCCTTCTCCAGGAGTGAGCCCTACCCATGCCCAAGAAAGTGGGGAGGGTGGGTAGGCATAGAGCATACCAATGTCCTATTGTGGTGCAAACTGCAACCTCGGGGAGAAAGGGGGCAGGGCTTCTGGTCACCTTAGCACTCAGACAGGGGGGCCGGCAGAGATTCCTGGGAAGTCCTAGGAAGGCTTGGATTTCACCCCCAGAGGCATTGTCTCCACCTGTTGTTTGGGCATGGAAAGTCCCTGAAATGCTTAACTTAAGAATAGAGTTGCCAGAAAAAAATACAAGCTGCTCAATTAAATTTGAATATCAGATAAACAACAAGTAGATTTTTGGTTATGTCTCAAATATTGCATGAGAAGTAACTAAACTTAAAAATTATTCATTGGGTATTTGAAATTCAGATTTATATGGGCATCCTGTATTTTTGTCTGCTAATTCTAAAGAGAGAGGCATACTTTTTGTAGCTTTTTTCCCCACAAAAAATAACAAAATAATTATTGGATTTTTAGGGAACTTTAAGTTTATTGTTAAGACCCTGAACAATTTTTTATATACCCATATGTCCAGTAAAATAATAGGAAGGTGGCACACTAAAGTGTTTACTTGCAGGCTTTGTGGTCTAATGATCCCAAGTTCAAATTTCAACTTACCTGTTCTTTACCTTGGGCGAATTATAGATGCATAAATTGCAGATAAAGAAACTGAGGCTTAAAGGAGTTATTGATTTCTACTTCACATTCAGTTATCGTGATGAAACCAGATAAAATATATAGAGTGCTTAACGCAGTGCCTGACATAGTATAAATGCTTTATATATCCTAAGTGTTGTTGTTATTATTATAAAATACATGGATGATTGGATAAAAAGAAACACTTACCTGGGAATAGTTCTTAGAATTTTTTTTACAGTACTGTTTTGTTTAATATTGCTATATCTCTGTCTATATTCTTCCAGCCAGAAAGAACACTCTATAGTGAGTTAAATTTGTAATACTGTTGGTCTCATAGGTTCAGGATACCAGAGCCTTTGGTTTAGGGAAACAGACAGAAATGATTAGTCATTCCAGGAAGGTCAAAATATATGATGTAGAAAGGGTGGGACTGGAATCATTACGTTCCCACTGCATAGTTTCACATAATGCCTCCAGTTAGCCTGCATGCAGTCCCCCAGGATCCCAATGCCCCCACTGTCAGGTTTCCCATGCTCTTTATAGCCAGTATGGAGACTTTAAGCCAAATACATTCCGGAGATTTAACAACACGGTACAACCACCCTACTGAATTGGTTCAGGAGACTGTATTTATATCTACAGAGAGAGAATGAGAATATGGACACATCTAATATGTTGTTCCTGAGAGGTTGGAGATGTGACTGGAAGGATATTCTAAAAATAAATTCACTTATTTCAATTGGATTTATATGAATGGTTATTCCTCAATTATCCTTCAAGGGAAGGAAGAAAAGTACTAAAGCCAACATGCAGCAGTGGGAGGCACTTGGCTGAAGGCCTTCCTAAAGCTCCCAAGTTCCTCAATAGCAGGGCTTATGTCCTCTCCACCCCTGGTCCTCCGCCTGTGACATGGACTCCAGCACACTGGTGCACAGTGAGAGTTAGGGGAACAAATGCATGAAACATGCATTGGATAAAATGTTGGAGAGCACTGACTGTCCAAGGAGAAAGGTCCTCCCTTCTCTTCCAAAACAAGCCCCAGCTCTCCCTGGGAGGCAAAGAATTTTTTTACAAAGAGCACCCAAGGGTAAGGGTGACTCTGTGCTCATTGGGAGGATGTTCTCGCCTTCTGCTTTTTTACAAGCGATTCATTGAGTCCATTATTGATGAGTTTATGGTGAGATCAGTGATTCTTAGGAGGCAGGGGTGGGCAAAGGGGAAACTAGGCGATTTTTAAAAGTATTCTGTTATTTCACATTTAAGAAAGTCTTTATTTGTAATAGCAAGACTTAGGTATAGCAAGTAAAACTAAGTCTTCTTGACCATATAGATGTGCAACTGGAGGGGTGGAGATGGGAACAGTTCCCAAGGACAGAATGTCAGAGTGTCCTTGGAAGAAGTAACATTGTGATTTATCAAAAAGAAACAGGAGTTAAGCAAGGTCAAGAACACTAGGCTAGAGGTCCAGGCTGCATAGCTGGAAAGAAGCCACACAGAGACTCAGAAGGAGAGGGTGGGGACTCTGCTGGAAGAGCAAGGTGGGAGGTGGGGGGAGGCTATGGGGCTGTTACTGCCTTTGGCAGATAATTGAGAAAATAAGGGACATAACTGACAATATGAGCAAACTTCCCTGAGAGGGGAAAACCGGAATTCATTTCCTGGCAACTGACTGGGTGTTGCTATTGTTGTTGGCTTCCCTCCAAGAAAATCTATTGGCCCCTGATTTTCCCCACACTAGACAAACCTACCTACTAAAAACAAGCACATGAACTGAACTGGTTCTGAGGGACTTTTCCTCTGGACTCTTTCCACTATTGATATGTGATTCCCATTCTCCAGCATGTAAGTGGGCGCCAGGCCACTAAAGGATTGCAGAATGTTTATTGAAAGACAGTTTAGATCTCTTTCACTATCTGCTTTCCTTTTCCTTCTCTTGGTCCCTTACTTTGAAAAAGGGCATGCAGAATCATACCAGCACCTCCAGTCACTGGCCTGGGCCATCATTCTGTACTGCTGTTCAGCAGAGCAATTAGGTCATTTGAAACCCCCATATTCAATCATTATTTCCTTCACTTAATACTCATCCAATGAGCAGGTTTGAACCCTTACCGCATACAGAGCAAAAAAGTAGGTGCCTGAAGGGACAGAAAGAAGGCAATCACATCCCTACCCTCAAGGAGTAAGAATTCTAAGAAAGAAAAATACATACATAGTCACTGTATAAGGAAGAATGAATCAACGTTCTGTAAGAGTGGCTACAACCTAGTGCCATGATAGCAATGTGGAAAAAGTATTACTCTTAAGATAGACCAGTAGGGTACAATCACCTGCTCACCAAACATCAAAGAAGATTCCTAAAAACATTATTTTAGAAGGACCGGAATATAGTCACGGCAGTAGTAATAATAACAGCATGGCTTATAGCTAATACCCATTGAGTATTTACCACATGCCAGACACTGGTCTAAGCACTTTCTACGAGTTATTTCCTTTAACCCTTATGACAACTTAATGGGACTAATATAGTTATTTTCTCATTTTGCAAACCTGGAAACTGAGGCATAAAACACTTGCCCTGGCAGCCTACCTGGTAAGTAACACAGCTACAAAGGAGTTTATAAGGTAATTTTGATTATGCAGGAGTATCTAGAAAAAGGTAATTAAGTACATAGAACTCTCTGCAGGCATAATTTTAGCCAACATTTTGTGAGTTTCTTAAAATGAAGATATATAAAATGCCATTCAAAGATCATTTACGTAGTACTTGCTAGATGAGTAGCATAGGGAGCATAAAATTTTAGGATTACCAAAGAATTGCAATAACTTCTCTTCCCTGTCAATTAACTGCTTTTTAAACTACTACTCAAATAGAAAAGGAAATAATTATCACTTATAGACTTCTACTAGGTCCTATGAACCTACATGCATTATCTTATTTAGTACTCAATAGTGAAAATTATACCCATTATACAGATGAGCAAATTGATGGAGATGGTCTACAGCATAGATTATTGGACTAGCCTGCAAGAGACTTGGGATTCCAAATTCTATTCTCTTTTCCCAGCATATCACTGAGTTTTCCTGATAGATTTCTTTCTCTTTTTAAAACTATAGAATTTTCTTGTATCTTGTTTTGGTTTTATAAGCATGTTCTAGCATATATTTCCTCTACATGATGCTACAGTCTACATTAGAAGCTCAGGATTTAGATTAATAGGTAGAGAATTAAAAACAAACAAACAAAAAAACATCTACAGCAATACATACATGGTCTATCTTATAGAACTTTTACAAAATTTCTGGAATATAAAGATTAGCTTTTGCTATAATTCCAGAGTTCTCTGCTTTAACCAAAAGAAGGTTTTTAGTTGTCATAAAGTTTACATAGCATAAAATTTAGCATTTTAACCATTTTAAGTGGCATTAGGTCCATTCACATTGTTATGCAACCATCACCAACATGCATCTTCAAAACTTTTTTCATCTTCCCAAACTGAAACTCAATACTTATTAACAGCATTCCAACTTTTCATTAACCCCTTCCCTCAGGCCCTGACAACCATTATTCTATTCTCTGTGTCATGAATTTGACTAATCTAGGTACCTCATATAAGTGGAATCTGTAATATTTGTCCTTTAGTGCCAATATTTGGTCTTCATGAGTTTTATTTCACCTAATATAGTGTCTTGAGGGGCTCATTCATGTTTTAGCATGTGTCCAAATTTCACTTCTTATAAGGCTGAATAATATTTAATTGTCTGTATAGATCAAATTTTGTTTATCTATGTACCTGTCAGTGGACATGTGGGTTGTTTCTACCTTTTGGCTACTGTGAATAGTGCTGCTCTGAACATTAGTGTACACATATATTTGTTTGAGTCCCTGCTTTCAGTTCTTTTGGGTATATACCCAGAAGTGGAAATGCTGATCATATGGTACAGAGAAAGTTATAAAGCTCAAAGTCTTGTAGAGTCCAAGCAAAAAATAAGTGGGCAGTCCTAGCCAGTTTTGCTCAGTGGGTAGAGCATCAGCCTGCGGACCAAAGGGTCCGGGTTCTATTCCAACCAAGGGCATGTACCTTGGTTGCAGGCTGCTTCCCAGCCCAAGCCCTGGTCAGGGCTTGTGTAGGAGGCAACCAATTGATTTGTTTCTCTCACATCAATGTTTTTCTCTGTCTTCCCCTCTTCCACTCTCCCTAAAAAACAATGGAAAAATATCCTTGAGTGAAGATTAACAAAAAAAATTTTAAACATAAAAAAAAAAAATAAGTGGGCAGTGAAAGGAACACATCCTGTGAGTGATGGAGCCAAAGCAACAGGAGAAGGGGGTCCTCTGCCAGAGGGGCAGCCACCTCTCTGTGTTGCCAGGTCTTCTATTTTCTCAAGAGAAGACAGAATGTGGATTCTTAAGTGAAACTGTTGATTCAATTCTTAAAAATGCTCTGTGGAAAGTACATCTGATGGCCCAATTCAGCCTGAGGGCAGTTTATTTGCAGTCTCTGAATTAAAACATCTTAAGTTCACCTTTCATCAAAGGCACAATGTGGGCATCTAGCCAGACAAATGTACTGTGAACCCAGCTCCACTACTTTTTAGCTGTTTGACTTTGGGCAAATTTGTTCATCTTTCAGAGACTCTGTTTGTTTGATTGTAAACTAAGCAGAAGCACATTTGCCTTGCAAGATTGTTGTGAAATAAAATCTATGTAACCTGCCTAACTCAAAGTAAGCCCTTAGTTCTCTCTCCTGTTCCTCTCACCTCACCCCTTTCTTCTACTTTGTTTTGATCTATCTGTAAATTAAGATTTGTAGTATCAGTCTATTTTTATCTAAATTTTCTTATTCTGTAACTTTGGTTACTTTCCATTTTTGCTTACAAATTTGCTGATTATCCAACATTTGAGAAGAAAGAGACTGTTAGTTTAGTTTTTATAATTATTGTATCCCTAATGGTTCTTTGACCATAGCTTTAGGATTACCTGAGCAATTAAGATAAATGAATGAGTTTTTCTAAATCCCCAAAAATCTAAGAACAAACAAGTAAGCAAAAAATAGTATCTTTGATATGACAAGGACTGTAACCTTTTTTCCTCTTTCTCAATTGAGTTCTCAAACCTGACTTGTGCCAGTTTCTTGCCAAAAACACTCCTCCACTTTATGGATTTTCCTTGTTCAAAGTAATTATATAAATATAATGATAATGATGGCCACACATGATTTTGAGACATTTGATCAATTAGAAAACATTAAAATCAGATCACCAATACATGCTGTAAGTTCCAAAACTTAGCATTTGCAATTACTTATTTGTTTTCAAAAACAAGTAAATCTGCTAGTTCATCACGATTCAGTGACCACATACAAGAATATTTATAAACCTACTCCCGCATTTGCCAAAGAGCAGTCTTCTTTTTTTTTTTCAACTGTTTCTCTTTTTGCTCCTAGTGTGGTAAAGTTAAATTCTGGGAAATGCTTTACTAAAGGGAAGTTTAACCACAGATGTTTGTAATTCCAACTTAAGTTTCCCATCAAAGTTTTAATGAAATTCAGCTGCCAGCAGTTCGGCTCTGAATCAAGCCTTTTTCATGAGAAACTTGAGGGAAACAGCATTCCAAGGTTGAATGGTAGTGGGAAAATGTTCATCTACAAACCCAAATCCTCTGCATAAAGAAAAAAGACATAAAGAAACAAAAGGAGATGGGGAGTGGTCAGATGTACTTTGAGTCATGTGCAGTAGGACCCTCTTTTCACTTCCAGGACTTACTTAGTTTGTGTGACATATTCTGGTGGAAGCTAGTGAGCTAGTGTTTACTTAAACGGAGTGAAACATCTCCATTTATGACTGCATGGGAACTGATGAGTTAGAGAAACCCCATAACAATAACAGTTGCATTAGCACAGTTCTCTTGCAGCCTAGACCAGTAATCCATGCTGTACATACACCACAGTTAAAAGGGCCCTTGAGCATAGTGCAGATTTTATGTATTACTATTTACTTTGAAATGATATCCTCCTTTAGATGGAGTGGCATGATTACTTTAACGGAAATCAGGGAGTCCAGAGATCAAAGATGCTCTTACTAAAACTCACCTCAAACTCCTGTTACATGCAATACTGTTGTCTAGTTACAAAGTGAATTGCAGCACAGCATACTGAATTAAGCAGCTCCGTAAAGCCAAATGTCAGCCCAAAGGAATGCATACTATAGACACCAGCAGAAGGCAAGAGAAATGTCCAGTGAGCCCCATATCGTCGGATGCTAGGGCTGTAGAACCACCTAGAATGACAATAAGAGCCAGAGCACATAGTCGAGTCTTGAGCTTAAAATCAGGCCTGGCCTCTTCTTGCACAGCAGAGTGGCTCCACGGTGCCCTTCAAGCTTCACAGCCACAATGTGTGATTCCCCTTGACCAACAGAGATAGAATTTGACAAGCTGAGTGCCCTCAGCGTAGCCTTCCTTCCTGCTGATGTGACTTGAGTCCTGGGAGCATCAGAGTGGTTCTGTCATCGGTGAGTCTGTCAATTCTCAGGTCACAGGTGAGGTGCTAAATGCCTGTTATTTGAAGATTGAACGCGTCGGGAAGCCTGGAGATGGACCAGTGTCTCTCTGTGGTGCATGATTATTGCCTCATTCCTTTTTGTTCCCTTGGAATTGTTGTCTGTCATGATCAATGTCGGTAGACACCCTGAAATCCCGTCCATAAGAGGCACACCCTGAAGCCTCTGCTGCAGGACAGAGGGGACCTGTTTGCACGCAGAGCCAGTGGGTGGTCAACCCTATTGGACCATGAAACCAAAGGAGTCAGAATGTGATCCCTAGAAAGGACGTTCTGAGATTCAGCCCCTCATTCTGTAGGTGAGGAACCTGAGTATCAGGAAGGGGTTGGGGTTCCTCACTCAAGGACACAAAGCTCTTTAGCAGCAGTGCCAGGGTCAGTGTTGTCTGACTTCTAGCCTTAGGTTCTCACCCTTAGCTTTAGAACTGGAGATAATTAAGTGAGTATATATATCTATACTTATATAGATATATATATATTCCCCCACAATGTGAAATGTGTACACACATTTTGAATAATTATAAAGGCAGTGTTTATTAAAATATATTTCATTTTCAAAATTGAGCTATCGGCTGTTAAAGTATATCTATGTATATATGTATGTATATATGAGAAAAATTGTTTATTCTAATATGCTATCACTCACTTTACTTTTTATTGTTTCTATTTATCCTTAAGTTGATTTATCAATAGGAGAGTCTCACAGGATGGGGTGCAGTGGGACAGGCACTGCACTGTGAGTCTGGAACTAATGATGCTGGCTCTTGGCCACACCACTAGCAACCAGATCACCTTTACCCGTTAAAGGCACCTCAGCAGGTCCCTTCACTTCTCAGGGCCTCAGTTTCTACAGATTAAAAAGAACAAAACAAAAAGATTATTGCTCCTAGAAGCAGAGTTCTAGAATTGTCTAATAAATAGATAAAAACTTATACTAATTAAAGGGAGGCTGGCTTAAGGAACAAAATCACTCAAGAGTCATAGCTGTTGTCCTAGTTAGAACCCCTAGTTCGGAGTCCAGAGCCTGAGGGAAGCAGGCTGATCTGGAGGGGCGGGTGGGGTGGGGCTGTTTTTATGGAATCCTTTTTCTGGCTTCCTCACAACCCCAGGTGCAGGGCTGAGGGAGGTTTCAGGCCAGAGCACTGCCCCAGCCCCAGACATGAGCCCTCCCAAGGTGCCACAGCAAGAGGCTACCCAGCCAGCATTAGCGGCAAACACCTAAGTGTGTCCAGTGAAGTTTGTCAGTAGTCTCCCACACCTGGGTTCCTAGGTGCTGTCACCTGCTCTACCCAGACCATTCAGGATGACTCTAAACATAAAGCTCCCCACAGAGAAACAGGAAGCATGGCAATGGAAGAGGTAAGGCGCATGGAGAACTGAGAGGAGACTCAAGTCAGTGTATCTCCTAACAGTTAAGCAGCACCTGACAGAAGGCCCAGAGAGGAGGATGGATTTCATGCAGTGCTGAAGGAAGGGAAGGCTGGGGATGGGTTATTGGTTCATCATATACATCCATTAAAATCACTGCATTATAGCATTCACAGATAGCTGTCAATGATAAGACAAAGAGGAAGTCTAACTCGATAATCTGCTCTCGATTGGTCAGAATGCAGCATTCAGAAGCAGATATTTTCAAGGACTTTTCTGGGTGTCAGAATTGTCAGTAAGTGAGGGAACCTGCCCTGGAATGTGAATGCCCTGACTGTTCCTGGCGGTGGGGAAGGGGAGTCTAAATCATAGTGACTCGAAGGGTGGCCCAGCCCAAGGACAGCAGGATCAGCACCACAGGGCATGTGTGAGAGGTGCAGACTCAGCCTCCTCTCAGGAATCAGAAACTGCATTTTCACCAGATCCCCAGGTTGTTCATATACACATTAAAGAATGAGAAGTGTTAGCCTCTAAAATGCAGCTGGGCTTGAATTGTAATAGACTCAGGAGAAATTGGTAACCAAGAAAAGCTTTTTGGATGCACTGTAATTATAGGGAGGCCTAAAATATAAAACCAAATCAAGGCTGTGTGAGGCTAGTGAGGGGCTCACAGGTACTAGCCTCTGGCCTGAAAAGTTACACTTTAGAATAAAAATTTAAAAAGCTTCAATGCAAACTGCTGCTTTAAGACATCTGAAGAAGCTGAAAAGGTTATGTCACTTACTGGCCTGCACATAGTAGGTATTCAGAAGGGGTTTTAAGGAAAACATGAAATGAAGGGGAGGTTTCCTACTCCTGCCTATTTCCCAGCACCCGTAGTCTAGAAATACAGCCTCTGGAGACCCTGTGTCCTTGAGGGGAGAGGAGGCAAGGAAGAATATATTTGTGGAATTTGCTTGGAAATAGGGTGTTGCTCAGACTCTTCAGAAAATAGTGAGCTTGTAATATTTTTCTTGCTAACAAGGGAGGCTTTCTAATTCAGTTTAATGTATCTTTAGGGTGTGAGGAGTATTGTCTATGGTCCTAGACTAGAAAAATAACGTTAACAAATATGGCAGAGCTAGTTCCTCACGGAGAAAATTGCCCAGGCTAGACCTCAAGCTGGAACTTTTCTGGACAGATTAAGACCTATAAGAAAGCGCTCTGAAGTGGAGGTCTGTGCCTCCTCCTGCATCAGAGGAGGCCTTGACATTCTCCTGGCAGATTCCAGGTCTCCTTGATGCTGCCTCAGCCCCGGGAGGGCCCCTTGCTATTTCATAACAGCCTTAAAGGACACCAGCTATCCTTGAACCCATTCAGGGCGGCTAACTGGCTGATTTCAAAGATCCTTGTAGCTTTCATTCCTACACCTTTGATTAGCACTTGCTAGGCATTGTTCTAACTACTTGAAATATATTATTAATAAATGTATTATTAATTCATTTATTTCTCATAATATAATAAGGAAGACACTACTATTAGCACCATTTTACAGATAAAGAAATGGAGTCATATATCAGTTGAGTAACTTACCCAAGGTCATAGTTTAGGAAATCTGGCTCCAAGCTCTTAAACTTTGTCCTGTAATGACCCTCTAGCACAGTGGTTCTCAACCTTCCTAATGCCGCGACCCTTTAATATAGTTCCTCATGTTGTGGTGACCCCCAATTTCATTGTTACAAATTGAACATAATTAAAGCATAGTGGTTAATCACAAAAAGAATATGTAATTATATATGTGTTTTCCGATGGTCTTAGGCGACCCCTGTGAAAGGGTCGTTGGACCCCCAAAGGGATCACGACCCACAGGTTGAGAACCGCTGCGTCTAGCATCTCTTTTTTTCTTTTTTTTTAACCTCAGAGTGCTTTAGACTATCTCAGCTAACAAGAGTCCCCCGTATCATCCAGGAATGCCAGAATGGTCTTAGTAGTTGAGGAATCTGTAAAGAACATTTAAATCAGTGCTAAGCATTAGTCATTTCAGTGGAATCCTGAGTTTACTATAGGGACTTACTACTAAAAAGAACTTGATAGAAGGATAAGGAAAGAATTTGAAATGTAATAAAAGCAGAACCTCAGGGGAAATGATTAGACAGAGAATGTCAATCATAGGGAAACTGAGTGAAGGTTTAGAAAACAGTTTATTTTTAACTTTTTTTTTCTATAAAAGACAATATAAAAAGAAAGGGAGTTTAGCAACAGCAAGGATTTATCAGATCTAAAGAAACAGGCTGTTAACTCCTTTCTTATAAATTTTCAAGCACTATATAAAACAATAGGCCTGAAATAAGTGAGCTATTGATTCAACACATAATGATTAAGAGCTAAGAGGCATGTGCGAGGCACAGATGATTCCATGAGATGGGACACGGGCAGACTCTGCCCTCTGGACTAGGAGACTACCTGTGGTAGCAGTAGTCACTCATGAAGGCCATTGTTAATCTGGGGGCGGGGGGCTGTATTTATTACAGCAGTGGTTCCCCCAAATTTTCATGCCCAAGAATCTCTACTATTTCTTCTATTCCTCTAGCCCCATGTTTTGAAATATTTTGTGTAGTGTGTTAGCTTACCAAGGTTGCCATAATAACATACCACAGACTAGGAAGCTTTAACAGCAGGAATTTGTATTCTCACAGTTCTGGAGGCTAGAAATTTAAGATCAAGGTGCCCTCAGGCTTGGTTTCTGGTGATTGCTCTCGCCCTGACTTGCAGATAGTGATCTTCACTCTGAGGTCTCACAGAGCCTTTCTTCTATGCACATACAGAGAGGGAAAGAGGACCTCTGTGCTGACACCGGTTCCATCAGAATGAGGCCTCATCCTATGATCTCATTTAACCTTTATTCTCTCCTTTTAGGCCCTGTCTCCAAATAGACACGTAGGACCTGGGAACGGGGGTGGGGAGCAAAACTGAGTCCATGCCTACCAAGTGAAGCATGTTAAGCAATAATTCATTTTTTAAATGAGGCAAAGTAATGTATAACTGCAAAAGAGAGCTTCTGGTAAAATTAGATGTTCAGTGTTCTGATTCTATATTTACTTCGGTCAAAAGTAAAAACAAAATTTAGCATTTAATTTTAGTTGTACATTTTTTAAACAGTGGGTCACAATGAATTCTAACTAGATATTTTAAAATATGGAAAATAGTGTGCTGGGTCCTATATTGTCACTTTGTATTCCTTAGGTGTCCAGGGACACTTGATTGATCAGCATAAATATATTCTCTTGTTTTTTAAAAAAGGTACCCACTGCCTTTTTAAAAGTAAGTGCCATGTATTCTACAAAAATGAATAAACGTGATCAGAGAGATAAAACAAGTGCACTAACAGTGTAATACAACTCAATTGATATAAAAAAAACACAACATTTAGAGGGTCTAGAACACTGGTTCTCAACCTTCCTAATGCCGCGACCCTTTAATACAGTTCCTCATGTTGTGGTGACCCCCAACCATGAAATTATTTTCGTTGGCACTTCATAACTGTAATTTTGCTACTGTTATGAATCGTAATGTAAATATCTGATATGCAGGATGTATTTTCATTGTTACAAATTGAACATAATTAAAGCATAGTGATCAATCAAAAACAATATGTAATTATATATGTGTTTTCTGATGGTCTTAGGCGACCCCTGTGAAAGGGTCGTTTGACCCCCAGAGGGGTCTCGACCCACAGGTTGAGAACCGCTGGGAAGGTTGCAGATGGGAAGGTCACAGGTGACTTCAGGGGAGAGATGTCATTTGAGTTGAATCTTTAGATTGAAGAATATTTAGCTGAGCAGACTGGATTAGTAAAGACAAATGACAAAGGATTTCTTCTAGAAAGACATAAACTCCCAGTTACTGAGACTGGGCAAGAGGGAGCCATTGAAGATTCCAGAGCAGAAAAGAAATTCAGTGAGAATTGTGCTTCATCAACATGAATCTGGAAACAGGCTGTTGGATGGCTTGGGCAACAGGCAGCAGAGAGCCTCGCATGAGGGTAGCCTATGCTGTGTATTGGTAGTTGTCCAGGAGAGAGAGATGGGCCTCAATTTGGGTGGTGGCCGTGGTCTGGAAAGGAAGACACAGATACTGGAGTCATTGCAGAGATTTATCAAGATGAATAAATCTTTGCCATATATTCAGAGAGCAAAGATGATGAAGTCAAGGTGTTTGTAGAAGTGTATTACATCATGGGGAATCTCTTCAGAGAAATTTTAATATATGACCTACTAAATCAGTGGCTTCCAAGCTAAGGTTTTATTGAAATGCCTCAGGTATAACTTGGGGTGAGGGAGTCTGAGCACCAAGAAGTTAGGGCTCTGCTTTCTTCTATAAGAGCATCTTTCAAAATTTCTTTTAGAGATGAATTCCATATGAGATTTCACTAGGGTGTGGGGTAGAAGATTTCTGTGTTCTAATATTTTTGAAAACCATTATGCTGGGAGCTCCCAATCATGAAATATCCAAAATGTTACCCAAAATCTTATTCAAATCAGTGCCTCCAAGGCACTTTCCCAACACTACAGACACTGCCTCCGGGCCAGGACATGGTGCTGATAACCGGAGCTGCTGCTGCTCTGAGCTCCTCTGTAGCAGCTCCAAACAGGAGCTAACAATCTCTAAACAATTGGTGCTCTCCTGAGGGATATTTTTATGCTTCCTTTTCCTTGTCTGAGGATATTTTTGGCCCTTTCCTAGGAAATTAGGAAATTCCATTTTTGTCAGTTATTACCTGGGAGTGCTGATCAAAACAACAAAGGAATTTTAGAAAAAGGATAGGGTGGTAGCGAGTAGACAAGACAACTGGTATATGTTGGACCTCATAAAGAGTAGTCGGATATTTACTTGGTTCCTATTTTTCTAAACCAATTATTCCATCACCATGATCATCATCTTATCCTAGAAGCTAAACCACAGTTTATTCCTCGCACCCTGAGCTTAAAAAGATTGTTCCTAATCTTTCTCTCTTCCTCCCTCAACACAGGATTACACCCCCTATGGTCCTTTACCTCCAAAAGCCAAAATGCTTCCACTATGAGTACTTCCACTATGTCTATTAAAAGAGGGAAAATGATTATTAAAAACTGTATTTTATCTTTACTTTTTCATTTGAAAAAAAAAGTAACACCCTAAACTTTTCAGTGTCATGAGGCAAGCTGCAGCTTGTTTTATTTGCTTTATGACATACGTGCAGAACACCAAGGGAGAGAACTGATCTTTTGATTGATTAGGAAAGCTTCCTTTATGTCTCAACCTATAGCTTGAAGCATTTAGCATTTAAAAATTAGCTATTGATGTTGCACCAATGTTATTCCAA
Organism: Myotis daubentonii; assembly: GCF_963259705.1. Taxonomy (NCBI): domain Eukaryota; kingdom Metazoa; phylum Chordata; class Mammalia; order Chiroptera; family Vespertilionidae; genus Myotis; species Myotis daubentonii. The sequence goes on from NC_081845.1 coordinate 36,047,472, forward strand.
ACTGCCAAGTATTGGAATTTGCAATAACTACTAACTCGGTTGAAAAATAATGTGAACCTTGCCAGTATTGCTCAATGGTTGAGCATCTACCTAGGAACCAGGAGGTCAGAGTTCAATTCCCAGTAAGGGCACATTACTGGGTTGCTGGCTTGATCCTCAGTGGAGGGCTTGCAGGAGGCAGCCAATCAATGATTCTCTCTGATCATTGATGTTTCTACCTCTCTCTCCCTCTCTCTTCCTCTCTGAAATCAATAAAAATATATATTTTTTAAAAATGCAAATCCCTTAAAATAAAAGAAAAAAGATGTTACTACTTATAAAGCTCCCATTACAAGTTAAATGTCTACATATTTCCACCTTGATTTCAACCATCTTACAAACCAGGTGGTTATTAATCTAATTTATGGAAACTTGGAGCTATTAAATCATTTGCCTGAAGTCTCATAGCATGTACCTTATTGAGGCAGAAGGAAGTTTTATAGATTTCTTGAGTGTTAGTATGGGAAGAGCCCAGAAATCATTGTGCCACTCATGCTGTTGAAAGAGGAGAAAACCAGAGCCAGAAGTTTAGGCACTAACTCCAGGTTTTTAGAACTTGAACCAGAACCACATTTCCTGGCTCTTAGAGCAGCAATCTTGCCTTTCTGCATCAGAGCATGGATGCAGAATAAGTAATAGGGATGAGGAACACCTGAATCAAACAAGAGCATACCCATGTTCACCTTCTTGTTACATAGTATGTCACCATGTATGCCTGAGTCCTAATTTTACTACTAAAATATTCCAAGTTTTCTTGGCCTTTTAGTCATTATGTTTATCCCAATTTTGAAATTAAGTCATGATCACTTCATTCATGCCTTTTATTTCAAGGATTTTTGCTTTGGTTCCATATGGCTATTGACCCCTTAAACTATGCTCTCGGCACGTATACTTAAAAAGCTTTCAAGTGCAATAAGACTTCAGAATTTCCGGCTAGAGTTTTCTGTCGGTCATGTAAAAATAAACACCACATCCTGGATCTTAAAAGGAAGAAAGAAAAAAAACACTATTTCAAGAATGAACAATGATGTTTTTGTTTTAAAACAATATGAAGAAATAATTTAAAAAATTTCCCAATCACATCATGTCTGTTATTCCCTCTACACACAGTCACCTTTCAGGTTTTCCTATGACTTCAAGAAACTTTCCTATCATGTAGCAAAGAAATTGCAACCTGAAAAATTAAGGAGGAAGATGAAATATGTGATGGCACCAAAGTGGCCTGCTCTGGCAGTCAAATCCCAATGAAACCTTCCCAACCAACTTTACAACAGCTCCATTTTATTTGTGGAGCTTTTTCACTGCTGATTTTGAAGCCCAAGTCCCCTGACTCTTCTAACACAAGGAACTACATAATATAATACCTGCTTCTCAAAGAAAATCTCCCAATTCCCAGCAAAACTATAGTTGGTAAAATCCAGGGACTGTCCCATGAATAACATCTGCTTAGATGTATCCTGAGTCTAATAGAGGAGAGGAAATAAGGAGGATTTTAGGGGGTTAGGGCAGACCCCATATGGCCAGCAAAATAGGAAGGTCTTTGAAAGGCAGGACACCTCTAACCTGCTGCCCCTTCAATGGTTTATTTTCAAAATAGCAGGCACCCTCATCCCTTGATCTCTCCCCTAGTCTCTGATGTGAGGAGGATCCTCAGTATGGTGAGAGTAATCTATAATGATAAAAGCATAATATGCTAATTAAACTGGACAGCCAAACCTTCCGGATGTCATTCTGGATGAAACCGCGGAATTGGGAGCCGAGGCAGAGGCGGTTAGGGGTAATCAGGCAGGCAGGCAAAGGGGTTAGGAGTGATCAGGCAGGCAGGCAGAATGGCTAAGGGCAATCAGGCAGGCAGACAAGCGAGTTGTTAGTAGCCAGTGGTCCTGGATTGCGAGAGGGTGCAGGCCGGGCTGAGAGGACTGCCCCCTCCCATTCACAAATTTCATGCACTGGGCCTCTAGTACTGTCTATAAGATGATATAAATAGCTTAATAAATCAGAGTAATAATCTCTATCAGGGAAGAAGAATACTCTTTGTAAGGTGCTTTAAAATCTCTGGGTTTTATGAAAGGGCTGGGCTCTTTCTACTCTCAAAGAGTATTTGTGATTATTTTGGCAAATGAAGTACATTGTTCCCATGACCTGTGTTTTTGGACCTGCAATTTACCAAAATGTTCACTGGAAATAAGCATTTTGTTGATTTTTTTTTTTTTAGAGCATATTTTTTGCCTTGCTCTTCCATCCAGTTATTTTGAAAACTTTAAAAAAAAGTGTTGGATCCTTTTTTAAGTTTTAAGACATTATATCTTAATCTCAGATTATCTAAACTGTTTTGATTTTCCTTTTATTACAGCCTCTCTTTTTTTTAATCTACTAACATAAGCTCATGTTCATCTAGAAAATGTGCTTTCTCTTCAAAGTCATGAGTCAGTATGAATTTCTTATGAGCTTAGTTCAAATTGCCTAAGAAATCTACAAATTTCCAAAAAAGGGAAAAAAACAAAACAAAATAGTAGTGAAAGTTTTAAATAAGGACAGTTTTTTGCTCTATTTTAGCTGTTCAGTAACTGGGCTATTGACAGTAGAAAATTGAAAACCAAGCACCAGGTTCTTGCTTTAATTCTTGGTAGGTGCTAAGTCAATTAAATCAATCTTGTAGCTACTCAGAGAGCCACAAAACTAAGTATTTCCACCACCATTCTTTTGACCTTCTCGCTTTGGACAACATATATTAGATAGCAGAATAAAAGAGGATAGAATAAAAATACTGTCTTTTTGTAGTTGGATGGCATTCTCCCTATGCATAAATTATAACTTGGAAGTTATTATTGATTCCAAAATTCCTAACTTGTAAGCTATGTGACAATCACTCATAAGTGCTGGTGACCACAAAGAACAAAGGAGGCTTCTAGGCATGCCTAGCAGTTATTTCAGGGATTGGGGCATGCCTTCAGCATTTTCTATAAAGTACAGAAAGAGAGCACTATCTCCTCATGAGTACACTGTAAGCCAGAAGGTTGCTGAAAATGTCACACAAGTTTAATTGCTGATATTAAACTAATATCCTCCCAAAGAAGATCCCACAAAGGAAGGCCATCTGGTGCCTTTATTGACGGAAATTACCAAGACTGAAGGATGCAATTCACTAACAGAAAGAACATACCTTAGGAGTGACTAAAAAATTCCCTGTGCTTTTCAGACTTTCAGCTTCAGCTTTCCTCCTTCCAGAAAATCCTGCACACATGCTACCTCCTCCACACAACCATTCTTCACCACCACCCCCTCACGTTAAAAGTAACTTGTCCTTGCTCACTCTCCTAGCATTTCTCTGTGCCTCTCATATTATGATCCTTAGAACTTTATATATATACTAGGGGCCCGGTGCACGAAATTCGTGCACTGGGTGTGGGGCAGGGGGGAGTGTCCCTCAGCCCAGCCTGCCCCCTCTCACATACTGGGAGCCCTCAGGCATTGACCCCCATCACCCTCCAATCGCAGGATCGGCCCCTTGCCCTCTGACAGAGGCGTCAGGCCTGGGCAGGGGACCCTCATTTCCCCCCATCACTGGTTCTGCCCCCAGCCCAGGCCTGATGCCTCTGGCCTAGGCATCTGGCCCGGGCAGCGGGGACCTGGAGTGGCAGCGGGGGGCGCCGCAATCACGCGGGCTCCGCCCCTGCCCCTGCAGGATGCCTCTGGCTGAGGCGTTCGGCCCAGGCAGCGGGGACCCACAGCTGCAGCGGCCCCGCGATCATGGGCTCCGCTTTAGGCCCAGGCAAGGGGATCCTAGCTCCTGGGACTGCCAGCTTCGACCGTGCCCAGCTCCCATCGCTGGCTCCACCCCTACTTCCTGCTATCACTGGCCAGGGTGGAAAAGGCACCTGATTCTCCAATCATGGCTGGGGGGCAGGGCCCTGCCCCCCAGTTCTTAGCCCCCCGCTGGGTTTCCGATCACTGTCAGTGGCAGGGGGCTTCTTCCTGCTTTCCCTTTCGCCTCCCTGCATTGTGCCTACATATGCAAATTAACCGCCATCTTGTTGGCAGTTAATTTGCATATAGCCCTGATTAGCCAATGAAAAGGGTATCGTCGTACGCCAATTACCATTTTTCTCTTTTATTAGTGTAGATATCTTAAATGCTCCCACTAAGCTCCTGGAGGCTAGCAGTGTCCATTATTCATATTCTGATTGCCCAAATTGTCTGACCAAGTGCCTTCAGTATCCTAGGTGCTCTAACAAATAATTTATGCATTCCTCAGTTATTTGTTGAATGCCTGCTTTGTGCCACACCCTAAACCAAGCCTCAGGTAAACAGTGGTACATGAAACAGAGAGATAGAATGAATGTGTGACCAAACCAAATACTGGAAGCCAAAATAGTGCCAAGTATTCTGTTTGTAGCATGCATACACTCAAGACATAATTCTGCCATATAATCCTGATGAGCAAATCAGTATTTGGCTTGACCTCAACAGAGAACCATGGTGTCCTAAGCTATCCAGTCCAGGAGCTCGGCTCTGCAGGCGAGAATGCCTTTTAAGCTAAAAGTGTTGTCTTTCCCACTGTATATGGAAAAATTGACTGCACTTTCATGGAGAAGGTCTAACTAAGAAATGTTTATATTGGAACAAGCCCCATCTCTAAATCTGGGCTTGTTGCTGAATGGTATTTTGTTTCCTTGGATCGGGGAAGGGGTCTGGAAACATCTGTAACTAGAGTATTGTTTTAAAATCAGCACAATTTTCCCCCCTCGAATGACAGATAACAGAATGACTTTAAATCAAACAGTCTCAGCCTTCCCCATCCATTTCCTTTCATAAATGTGTAGTATTTTATTGTCATTAAAAAGGCAGTGAATAGAATAGACTTGTAGCACTTGAGGTATTGCCATCTCCTTTGCAGTAATTTTCTTTTCACTTTAGTGTGTGTACTTTAGCTTCACTTTTATAAACACTCTATAGCAGAATAACTATCTGAATCACAACAGCATTTGGAGGGAAATTTTAAAGCTACAAACAGATAATATCAGATTGTGAAATGATTCTGAAACTATCCTCCAGAATTTTTACTAAAAAGAAATGTGCAGATTATTTATGCCATTCATAAATGTAAAACTGAATGAAATAAATATGCAAATTAGGTAGTATTTTATCAGAATCACAAAATGAAATCTTAGGGGAAGGAAGTTAGGGAGAAAAATCACAGGTAATAATTGCAAATAACAAGGAAAGAATGGAAATTCTGTGCCAATCTTGAATATCATTCATTTTCTAAAAAGAATAAAGTAGCTTATGAATAGTTCATGATATTGTAGTTAAAATTTTGTTAGTATAGATTTACCACTTCTTGGAGAAGCTTTTTTAAAAATTAGTTCCCCAAATTAAGGAGCTAAATGTTCAGGTTAGTAACTCAATTCCTTTGCTTTCTGTAAGCAGTGCTGTTTGATATATTTATGAACTATTTGAAATTGGCCCTGTCAACAGAGCCCCTGAACAGACTACCATTCAAATATGCTGATCTTGGTCTGAAGATTCATTCTTCTGAGGCTTTTAGGTGTTTAACACATAGTAAGGATGCAAAATATTGTTAATGAATTCTACTGCTTGCATTTTACAAATAAAAACACTTGGAGTAGAGTCTCATTGTTATTTGCCTCAAAATTTGTCTCATAAAATACATCCATGGAAGCATGGAGGGTCAACACACAATCCTGTTTTTGGACTCATCAACAACCCTCTGTAGGATCTAGCCTCCCTCAGTGTTGAAGGGTGAAAGTGTTAGTTTCATGGCTTAGTCAAAATTGTAGTGATGGTATTTTATTAGTATCATTTATGGGTCTTAGTTTTCTCATTAGGTGGGATCAGACATATATCAAGCTGTCATACATTCTGCCTAACCAGACATCTGCTTCTGATTCATAAGGGAAACACCTGCACACATGGTGATGAATATTACACAAAGGAGCATCCTTTCCCAAGACTCACTGTCAGATCCCTCGCAGAACAAAGGAGGTGTCCGGAGCACAGCTGCATGTCACACAACCAGCTCCTAACAAGGGTCACTTTCTCTAATGAGTAATCTACATTCCTTGCTTTGCAGTCCATTTCTATCTGCCCTACATAGAAACTGTTAAAAAATTGAAACACCAGCTATAAATTATTATATTTAAATTAAAAATAATGGCCATATGCCAAACCAATTACTGAGGGCTGAGGGGCAATGTTGCCTATCTTGAATGAGACACACAGAGCAAACCTGAGCAAGGCTTAAAAGTGTTCCCTCTCCCTTAATCCACCTCCACTCTTCACCCCACCCCACCCCACTACCATTTCCTTACCCCCATGCCTGGGGGGTAAGGCAGTGCATAGAGCAGATCTGCACACCACCAAAGGTAGTAAGACCTTTTGATGATGGTGATGGCATTAATGAAAGTTTTAATTAGATTCTTGATAAATCTGATAACCATGAGCAGAGTTTATCTTTATCCCAGGTGTGATGGGAAAGACAGAAGCAGACAGTGTGCAAGTTTGCAGCCCAGAACATGTATGAGCTACAGAACAACCCTACAATTCTCAATATTATGTTCTTCACCATCATCAAAACGTGTAGTATAGTGGAAGGAGCCCTAAGGGTGGCATTAACCTGCTCTATGCAGATGACTTTTGGTAAGTCTCTTACTTCTCTCGGTCTCACTTTTCCAATATTTAAAACGAGAGGTTAGATGAGGTAACCACTAAGATCCTGGCCAGCTCTAGAATCCTGTGATTCTGTGATGCCAAGATACATTCAATACATATTCATTAAGCACCTGCTATGCAAGGCACTGAGGATATAGTGAAAAATCAGACAAATTTTGTTTCTGTTCTTTTGGTGTGAGTCTTCTGAGGAAGAAAGACAATTAGCCAGTAATCTCAGGGGTCATAGTGAAGCTGTGCGCCACAAAGAAAGAAAGTGTTGCAGTTAAAACGAATAACTCTGGCACAGGCACATCCAAAAGGAAGGGAAGAAACTAACAGCTACTGAAGCTCTTCCATGCCCTTTTATTGGACTTTAAATGCACATTAGTTGAGCCATAGCCAGTTTGGCTCAGTGGATAGAGCGTTGGCCTGCAGACTGAAGAGTCTCGGGTTCGATTCTGGTCAAAGGCATATGCCCAGAGGGCAACCAATCAATGATTCTCATCATTGATGCTTCTGTCTCCCTCTCTCCCTTCCTCTCTGAAATCAATAAGAATATATTTTAAAATAAATAAATAAATGCACATTAGTTGATCCTCACAACTACTCTAGGAGATAATATAGTGATCACTACTATTTTTCAGAAAGGGAAATTGAGACCCAGAGTTAAATAGTCTGGGCAGGGTCACCAGTGGTAAAGCTGGAACAGGCATCCAGATGATCTCATTTCCCACTGCTCCAGTTCTCTCCAAGGGATGAAAGTCCAGGGAATTATGGTCACTGCAGATTGTAGATTGTAGTGCATCCCATAAGTGCACATGGGAGATAAATCAGTGAGGTCTAGACGCTGCAGGTACCCTAAAGGCAAGCAGACTTGGAGGAGAGATTGATTCATTTACTCCACAAATATTTATTGAGTGGCTGCCAGATGCATAGTTAGCAAATGGGGACTTGAACATAGATACACATGTGTGCATTTCTTAAAATGCCAAAGAGTAGGTTTTCATCATATTCTGACAATTTGGGGTGCAAATTTTTTTAAAAAAATTACATACAGGTATGTGTTATTGAGGTGGGGGGGTTGTAAGCTGTTAGAATAAGAAAAAGAATAGGTTTAAAAGGCAATATTCCCCCTGTCTATGAAATGCTCTTAATTTCCTTGATTTAACAAGTAATTTATCACCTTATATTGAGAGACCTACCAAAATTGATTATTTGAAAATGATCCCTCCTTTGGATACAAACCGTTATCTATTTAGATTCCCTGAAAATATGTTCTGTCAACTGAACAGGGGAAGTATGTCACCTTTTTAAAAATTATTATAAATTATGATAAAAAGAGTCCAAATATGTGAAGTGCAATCCATCTTTAGATCCTGCAATTTCAATTCTAAGATGGATAGAATTCTATTTGTTAGCTCTTTTCAGTCCCTTACAAGCTATTCCAAAATCATGTCTTGTAAAAAGCTTATTTTATACGTATATGGTATATATTCATGTTTTGTCTTGACAATGGCCCCTATTGAAACCACTTAAAATTCTGTTGTCACCACCAAATTAATGTTTGGACTAATTACAGCTAAAAATACCTTTTCACTTCAACAAAGAATAGTTATCACCCAAGAGTTGATTGAATTTAAATGAAATGTAAAGTTCAGATCAGGATGTTGGAGGAGCTAATGGATGTGGTTATGGTTTTGCCTGTGTCAGAGCCTTATGCCTGAGGAAGGCTGAAGAACAGGGCTCTCTAAGGAGGCAAAAACCAGGAAAGAGCTGCACTGCTCTCCACCAACAAAGACAGTGAGGAGTGGAGCCACGGGGGAGATGTGATTAAAAAGCAGCAGGATGTGAATAATCTTAAACTTTTGGCCCAGTTCTAGCTCAATGCACAAAGCCACAGGTATGTCTGGTATCACCTTTAACCAATTTCCCACAAACACTGATTTTGCTTCTGTTTCAAGGTTTAAAACCATCCTAATTGGTATATTAACATTTTTAATGAACCATCAGAGATTTGGTGAAAACAACTTATTTGAAAGAGCCCTTAGCCTAGGACTGTCTGAGAAAGTCAATCAGATGTCATTTCACGCATCTACTGGGCCATTTGAATAGTCCCCAGATAAAGAGCTGGCAGCTGTATCTCCTACTGTTACTTGAGTACTCCTGCCACACCCCCGGGAATGAGGGTGTGTGTTGGTTACTCTGCACCTACCCCATTCATTCTCCATAGATTCTAGCTCTGCCTGCCTTGCTCTGTCTCCAGAGGCCAACCTCTATGGACTGCAGCACTCAGGCTCTTGTGTTGAGCCAGCACAGAGAAGAGAGAGGTGGACAGTTCTTCCCTATTCCCTCTCTGCCTCAGCTCTGGCTCTTGGGCAAAAGCTATAACCTCCTCAAGACTGCAGCTCCTCTGGCAGCCTCTACTCCCCAGCTCTAGCCTCTCCCTGAATCAGTGTAACAAATGTCTTTGCTTCTTGGGCCCCAGGAGCCTCTCCGTTCCTTGCTGCTTTAACCTGTCCACACTTCTGCAAACCATCCATTTGTTCTCTCTCTTCATTCGAGCCCTCTATAGTGAATTCTCTTCCTGCTGGCCCATGACTAACTAATTGACTCGGTCAATGACAAATCCATGGCTTTTTACATTTCCTTTCTGGTGAGGGAACCTTTTCCAAAAGCGTCTGTTGCAACCAGCTGTTTCAGTTCACAAATTATTTTACTTTCAAGTAAGGGAATAATGGCGAAATATTTAGCAAATTATGAGAACAAAAATCTTAAATTCCACAGTTCAGCCTCATTTGGTTTGAATCATTGCACAATCTTTCCCTGTTCCCCCTTTGCAGCTGCAGAAGGGCTGGAGAAGGCAACCTTTAACCGGAGCTTGTGGGTCACTCTGCCATGTTCTGCCAATCTAACCAGGGATGCTTGGGGCTCCCATCATTACCTGTCTCAATCCCTGAGGAGACAGGGCTCTCTGAGTTTGGACCCCCAAACCCCTTTTACAACAGAAATCTAGCCTGTAAACCTTCTTACTTGGATTCTAACATTTTTGCTTCTCAGACATCGGAAAAATTGAAGTAGTGTGCACTACTCTGAGAATCTTTTACCCCTGCTTTCAATTAGTAAGCCTCAACCAGAATAAGTGCCCCAGAGTCCTCCAGGCTGCACAGGTAGCCTGATACCTGCTCAATGAATCAGATGCAGACATGTGGAAGGCTTCCACAGGGGGTGAGATCGCTGCTTGCTGCAAGATGAAAAACAAAGGAAGAACAAATTAAGAAAGGAATGTTCCCTTACTTATTTTTTTAACTATGTGTAATGGTAATGATACATAAGCGAATAACAAGGAAGTTAGGGAAATTATGCACAAGCATCTGAATCTATTGTCAAGACCACATTAGTCACTTCCTAGAGATGGTGTTTTAGAGACCTCACTAGGTCTAGACATGGGAAGCCAATATCCAGCCAACCTAAGTGGGATCTTTTGTTTTCCTTTTCTATTTTCTCCCTTCATTTTTTTTCTTTCCTTCTTTCATAAGCATTTTATCCCCTCCATGTAACTTAAGGAGTAAGATAGTGCCAATATAATGGAAGCCCATATACCCTTCTTTTAATTTCATTCCCCTCTTTTACCCTTAAATGGCCTGATTTCTTAGATTCCCATTTGTTTCTTTATAATTTTTCTTTACATATGTGTATCCCTACAAAATGTATGGAATAGTATTATTTTACATGTTTTTGAATGCAATGTAAATACAGTATTGTATTGTTTCTATTTTGCAGCTGGCTTTTATCCTCAATATTATATTTAAAAGATTCATTCATTATTGGAGATCTTCACTTGTGATATTTGCCAAATTGCCAAAGTTTTTACATGGTTTGAATATTTTCAGTACTTGCTTGCTATTTGCTAGTCACTCTGATAAGTGATGAGGATACAAAGATGAATAAAACACTCTCCCTGTTCCCAAGTTGTTCACAGTGATTTCAGAGACGCGTGAGTGTGAATTAAAAATTGTAATAGCATGTTCCATGTGCTCTAATAAAGTGTGTGCAAAGTGCCATGTGAGCACAGAGGATGTGCAAATGAGTCTGAGACCAAGGAAAGGATTCATAAGTGTTGGAGGGGAGAAAAACACTGTAAGTCTTTATGAAAGTGTGTGCAAAGTGAAGGTGGGAAACATAATGGTATATTTGGATAGGGGCAGGGGGGAGAAGGTAGATGGTTTAATTAGGGCAGAGGGAGTAGAGGTTGACCCTAAAAAGACAGGTTGGGGTTGCATTATAAAAGAGGAAACTTGTATGTCATGCAAAGGAATTTTATGTACTTATGTAATCAATGAATGAAGAGCCAATGGGAGGTTTGAAGCAGAAAAGTAGTATGACAGATGTGTATTTTTTAAATTTTGGTAATAAAGATTAGATTGGAAGGAAGAAAGTCTGGTAATCAAGAGAGTAGAGTGGAAGCAATTATAATAATCAGAAGTAATACATCATTATCCTGAATTAAACCATAGATTGGGATAAGGAGAATTGTCTTGGTAAATATCTCAGAGTGAGAGTGTAAACTGACAACAGTCTAACCTAGGTGCAGACAATAAGGAACACATTGTATATAGAGAATTTAAAAACAATATTAAAACTTACTAAGCCTCAGTCTGCTTTTTATTACCACCACGTGCCAGCAATTCTAAACAATGTCAGTGACAACATTCTCCTCCCTGAAAAATCTTTTGTTGTCTAAGTTCTAAGCAGTCGCTGTGGTTACCACTGAGTATTAGTAATATAACAAATATGGAAGCTTCACATTAGCACATTCTGATTACGTAACCTTTAATAAACATTGTATTCTAAACAGAAATTAGCTCAGTGAACTTCCAGCCCTACAGTCCACCCCAACACAGGTAGGGGTATGAATTTAGAGAGTAAATTTATAACAGTTTAGAATTGTGTGAGGTTATTTCTAACTAAATACCCTACCATTTGAAAACCACAGATTTGAAATAAACAATGAAAGCACCATGATTGTGAAAAGGAAGACACAGAACTTGAGTACTTAAATTTTGTCATTCTATGTGCAAACTATTCTTTATCCTCGCAGGGTTCACTCTTTTGGAAGCATTTCCCCAAACTACATTAGTGCAAAATACATTAATGTAATTTAAAAGTATTACCTGATTACTTTTTCCTTTTATGTTCTATAATCTTTATACTAACTGAGATATAACATAAGGAATACAAAATGGAGTGGGAAGAGAATACAGTGTGGAAAGCATGCAATTCCAGTTGCCTATAGAACTGGAGACGGGCTTGTCTAACAGGCACTGGAAATAAGAGTGTGGAATAAAAGAGCAAGATCAGAGATTTGTAGAGAGATTTGGGAGCCCCCAGAGTATAGATGGAGGATGAAACTGTGGAGAGGTTGACGTTACAAAGTGTGTACACAAAATGTGTAGAGAGAAAAAAAGACCAAGGAGGTTATCTTGGAGAACATCAAAAAGGACAACAAAGGAAAAGGAACAGTCCTCCCTTCCTTCCCCCATTAAATGGTCATGATCGAATTGGAATGTCTATAAAAAGCTCTTAGCGCAGTGCCTGGTGTCTGTCAATAAATATTTGCTGTTATTATTCATAGAAACCCAGACGAAGATGCCAGAGATGTCTGTCATCTCACAACATTGATTCCTGCTCTAAGTGGTTAAGGAGTCATAGGGTCATATCATAATCGATTAAATCTGAAATCATTTCTCTCTACCCATTATGACAGCTAGCCCTTGTGGTCCGCATCTCTTCCTTTCTTGGAAATGTGTCCAGGGCATTTGCACTAGTAAATTAAATAAAACTGAGTCAGTTTTCAGATATAAAAAAAGTCTGGCAGAGGCTGTGTTGTGTAACCACAGTTTGGAAAGCGAGGGGTGAAAAGAACAAGCCAGTGACATGAGGCAGTGTGAGGAGGACCCAAAGCAGAAAGCCAGACGTTAGCAGATTTTTTTTTTTTTTTTTTCAGGAAAAAGGGCACCACCAAAGCCCCATTATGTTATATAAGTGGCAATCGCTACTATAAACACACAACTTAAGTGTTTTAAGTAATTCTTCAAGGAGAAAGTTTTAAATATTTTCATCAGAATTCCTGAACATAATTATCCCAAATCCAACATTTTACAACAAAAGTCTATATGGTTTGGGGGGCTCTAAAGTTCTAAACTTTCTTGTTCGACCCTTTTAGTTATACAACTAAAGAGAGCTATTTATTAGCAAGCCTGCTAAGTACTTCATCACAGGCTGCCTCTGTTGGTAGCTATCGTCCAAATAAGCATTTGATCAAATGCAGGGTTTGAGAGCAGTTATTTGAGATCTTTGAGAGGAGCACTGGTTTTCATGCCTGAGAGGATATGCAGGAGGCCCATGAAAAGTGCTGAGGAGCTTTCACATAAATACAACATAAATGCCGCAATAAATATCTCTCCACTTTTCAAAATTAAGGGACCTGGCTTAACAGCTCTGTACTCCTCAGAATTCCTCAGGACCTGAATCACTGCCTCTATTTCATTTGGTGATTAAACTGAGAGCTGGAGTGTCCTGCGAGCTGGCCAAACACGTGGCTGACAGGAATCCCAAGCGATAAGCACAAAGGAAGCTCCAAGAACCAACTAGGAGAAACTAGCCCCATCGGTCCTGTGTAGCTGATGCCCTAGTTTACTATGCCAATCTTAAGAAGAAAAACCTTTGAACTGGATAAGCCTCTGAGGAATGCTGAAACCACTTTCCTAATCAAGCTATGGTGAAATCACTGTCAAAATCTAAAATTTAACTTCTCCTATTGAAATGTGGGGAATTTCTATTGCGCAAACAAGAGCTTAAAGAGGCCCAAGGGAGGATACATGGGTAATTCTCTCCATATTCAAGTAAATTCAATCGAGAAGCCAACTTCTTGCTAACTGGAGCATGTTGCATAATACATTTAACTTATGTTGGCACTTTGAGAACAGCTTTGTATATGAACAATCAGGGCTTGTTAAGCCCTACATGAAAAAATTTAGAACCTAAGTTATCAATAGCTTAATTCAGTACTGCTTTCCATCCCAGACACTTTATCTTTTATTTTTATAGTCACAGAATAAATGGCCTGTGAGATGCCTACCCATGTAATGCATATGTCCTTCGAAGTAACTCCTCTCCAGCAAAGGATGAATTTATATTTGTAGTAAATTAAATTGAACTATTGGACCTTACTAGAGGATTCCCGAATACTACCTGATTTTTAAATCTACCCAGCGTTTAAGCATATGGACATCAGCAGTGTGCAGGGCCCATGGACTCTGAATAAAGGCATAAAGTTTTAGCTCCCAACTGCACATAATATTTAATAATAGTGACTAAATTTTATGCTGACTCATTTAATTAAGCAAAAAATGGATTTCACTAAAACTAGAGCTAAAATCATTGTTTCCTGGAAACAAGAGAAAATGGATTCATCATATACACACAAAAACCTAAGCTCAAAAATGAAAGATAATTGAATGTGTGCTGTTAAATTTGAAAAATGCTAATTTGAAGGAAGCAATAACTTTGACACATTTGCATGAATTCAGAGAGGTTTTTATTTTTTAATGCTTTCCCATTGAGCCTCAGTGAATTAAGCAAAAGGTTATGAATAAAAATTCTAGAAGTCTAATTCAGAAAGTGAGATGAGTCAACATTTGTAAAATGTTTGTAGATCTTGGTTGAAGACACAATGCAAATATCTGTTTCAATTATAGGTCAGATCCTATTAGAATAGGCACTAGGACTATAAATATGCTCTTTATAATGGAATTTTATTTTAATCAATTCATTGTTGTTTGTTGAAGCTAAAGATTAGGGTGTGATTCTCTGGGACATAAGTACTTACTCGGAGATCTCAAAATGTGTCTCACACCCTCAGATCACCACTTCAGACCTCCTAAATCCTGTCAATTTTTGCCTTTGTCGATTATTAGCCAGTTTGTTTTAATGAGTGATTGGGGACCTTAGAGTTCTAGAGAATTTACTAGAGCATTTTATTTAGTCAATCAGGCTTTTTAACAAAAATTCTGAAGCTCTCAGAAATTTAGTGTCTATGCAAAAGTAATGGCTTGTGGCCAGTTAATTAGCTCCTCTGTGACAATATTTGGAAAACACAAAGAGATTTTTGTGAAAGTTTTCCATCTAAATTGGTATTACTTAGTTTGGTACTCACTTTATTTAATTACTACAACTGACTTTACAAGTTTGCTACACCTAAAGGATACATACTGAACTATACCTCAAAGGAGCACAATTTAAGAATTTTGAGAAAACACAAAAATGTTTAATACAATGACAGTATTACTGACTTAAGTCTAGTGTTCCCAAGGGGACTTCTTCAAATGAGGACAAAAATTATCAATCAGCTATATAAATGTTATTCTCTTTGTTAAAAATAAACAATCTTACATCATCATAATCATATCTTATGAAATAATTAACATCATGATTGCATATTGGACCTCTGGAAATAATGCCATCTGCAATGATATCAGCATATATTGTTATTCCCAGTTTCTTTAAATATAAGTGGCACAAGGACATATCACACTAATTTACTCCTAAAATTTCATCTAGTTCTAATCTATGAATGTAAAACTAGTCAACTACACAGACATTGATTTTTACTCCCTGCCAGACATTACAATAATCATAACCAAGTAAGTAAATGGCAATTTTCACTCTTATTCTTCAAAAGCAGAAGTAAATATTATGGATTAATCCAATCTTAGTGTCAGAGCAGAAGACCAGATGTAATAATAAAGTGGCTCAGTAATGGAGAACTGTACAAGGTCTATGAAATGACTTAGTGGAAAGTAATTCATTGGTCAAATGACAATTTGGCTGAAATAATTTTTTAAAAGTAAATATTCTTATGCAATGGTTTTTGTATATTAATAACTTTATATGTTTCAAGTATGTATCTATTTTTTAAGGTTTTTTTTCCTGGGGCTTAAAGGGGAGATTTTACATTTTTTATCCATTTCAGCCAGCTTTGGACTGTGGCATCTAAAAACAGATTGTAAGACTTTTTCTCTTGCTCACATACATGAATATATGTAAACATTTTCTTTGTTTAGTAAATTCTGGAGACTATTCCAAAATAAAGCATATAAACACTAAAACTATTCATTGTTTGCAGGCCTCTAAAAAATAGAAGTCTTGAAATTACTTAGCAAAGAGATTGGTAACCAGGAGCAAAACTAAAACAAAAACAAAAAAAGTGTTTTTTTTTATTCTTGAAAAGATCTACCTTTTAAATACTATGACAAAGGTCATTTGTACCAGTTCCTCTAGAATTTCAATAAGAGATTCAGTAAAAATTAACAGAACTTTCTGGGGGGGAAATATAATAACTTTTTTATATAAAATAAACAGCTCTTCCTTGAGAATACTCAAACTTTCTTGAACTGTGGTAGGTGAGCAGAGCAAGGATGATGGCCAGGTACAGAAGGTCACCAGCCCTGGGTGCCTAGTGAAGGACAATTGAAAGGGGGAGCCTTGCCCTCAGGGTGTCCTTTCTCCTCTGGCATATTGGTCATGTGGTTTGGATCCCCTGACATTTCCTTCCTAGAGATAACATCTAGGCCTCAGTTGTATTTCAGCTCCAGGCCCAGAAAAGCAATAAAACCAGCCACCCCAAGGCGGATGTTAGCATCAGCTGCATTGAATATAATGATCCCCTGCCCTGGAACTGACCAATCAATCAGTGGAGACCTAGACCCTGAAAGGACACACCTGGAAAGCTGCTGAATATTATAATGAGATCTTCCCTTGGGACCTCCCCTAAAATCTCCACCCTTAAAACCCTTAAGAGCAGTGGTTCTCAACTTTGGCTCATCCTCCGGAATGAGGCCCAGAAATCAGGATTTTAAAAAGATTCCCAGGTGAATCTAATGTGCAGCCAAGGTTGAGAACCACTGCTTAAGAGGAAGGACACTTTCCAGAAACAAGCCTGCAACTTTCCCTTTCCCCTTCTCCTATCCCCGCTCCTCCCCCCCACCAGACAATACCTTTACCTTCCTCAGTCCCAAGCTCCTAGGGCCCTTCCTTTGCCTCTATAACTTTTTCTGAAGCCCATTTCTTCTATGAATTACTTCTTCCATCTCTGAGATTTTCCAAATAAATGGAAATGTCCTCTTATAGTTTTGAGTCTTGGCTCTGAATTCTTTCCTAGCCAGAACTCAAGTACTGAGGTTGCTGAACCCAGGTCTGGTCTGAACCTATGGGTCTAACACTTGGTGCCTTTCCTGCCACTGCTAACAGAACCACTTAATAATTTACCACTCCAGGGAATACTCTAAAGTTCTACAGCACAAGGTTAGAGGGGTTCAGAACAGGCCTTCCCAAAATGTGATACTTTGACATGTAAATTCTTTTGAGCTGAAGACAATCAAGATACTGCAATCTCATGCCAAAATTTTACTCTTCCCTTAAAGAATTTAAATTAAGAACTTTGCCCCTAAAAAGAGTTATCACCAGAAAGAACCTTTTATGACCTATCTATAGGGAAGGGCAAATGTCCAATTACTGAACATCCTGCACATGACCATCCTTCCCTTTTAAGCCCCAAGGCTCTTACTGCATCCCTTAGCTGAGAATATCATTATCACTCCATTTTCCCTTTCTGTCTCTGAACCTCTCATGTGGGGTCTCTGACTCTCTTGTGTATGTGGGGCGCCCATATGTAAGAGTACAATTAAGTTTGGTTATTTTCTCTTGTTAATCTGTCTCATATCTGTTTGATTATTAGACCAACCAAAAGAACCTAGATGTGTAGAGAAAAGTTTCTTTCTCCCTCACAAGGACCAAGGCATCCAAGAATATGGGCTCTAGTAATGGCACCAGAAGCTCCTTATGACCAGGGTTTCCATTAGCCTGTGGGGTGCCTTTATGTGAATTTAAAAATGGTGCCTCCCCTCTGAATAGATGAATTAGAAAATATAATCCTTTCAGGTATACAAAACCCAGCAGGAAAGGAGTTGGCCAGGTTTCCACCCTCAACCTCACCCTCTCGGCAGGAGGCCAAATGACTGCTTCACACACACTTATCCCTGCCTCCCTTTTCTTCCCATCTCCTACAGTAGAAGAGACTGAAGCCAAGTCATCCTTCACACAAGGCCTGGGTCTGGGGAGTGAATAACGGATAACCACAGATTCTCAGAGTGAAGTTTCCTCCTAAACTTGGCAGAACATAAAGATTTCATCTTGCATACATCCAGTCTACGAATTGGCTGTCTGGACTGTGTTGAGAAAGATTGGAGACCAAATCTAGCACAAACAGCAAGCAGTGGGTGGATTAGCAGTAAAAACCATTGGTTTCCAACAACACATATGTCTCAGATTTCCTGTCCTGATCCGAACCACTCAAATCACAAGCATTCATTGAGCAATTAACATGTACCAGGCACTGTGAGTGATACTTGGAAGCAGTCCTTCCAAATCTGGTCACACACTGGAATCCTTGAGGGACATTTGTTTTATTCAGAATGTCATCAAGTTAGTTCCCACGTTGGGAAACTTACATCACTCACACTAAAATCACTGGTGCATTGGAATCATTGGTTCAACACACCTGCATCCACATGCATTTGTAGCTGTTGTATTCCTGACGATTCGCTGGGCTCTGCCTTCTGCAGTCATGCTCTAGCACTTATGTATTGAGATATGATGCAGAGCCAAACAATTTTCCCTTGATTTACATGGTAGTTGTGTACTTGGAAAATGCACTGCATATTAAAAGCTTGCAAAAACATTTTGTGTTTAACATGAAAAATGAAGTTAGCTTGTGGGTTCAGAGGAACAGGCTTTTAACCTACAGGAATATTGTGTTAGACATTCCCAAATCTCATAGAATGAAAGATAACGCTTTATTGTGTGGGACTCTCATACACTGCACCATGCCCAGCACGCCCTCCCTACGGCAAGCCAGAAGTGCCCCACATTCTTCCAGAATGCCCTCTAGGGACAATAAAAACAAACAAACAAAAAACCCAGAACAGATCCCTTATAATTTTCTGTGAACTAAAGTTATTCTAAAAATACAAAATTTACCACTTTTGGGGGTTTCTTTTTGTTTGTTTTTTCTATGTTGTGACAATTTTATTTTTAGAAAATGGGTCTTGATTTAGCCAGAGCCTTGGGGATATAAGGGATTAGCCACTGTCATATTCAAATTGATGCATTTATTCAGGGAAAGCTTGAATTTTCTTTGTCTTCTTCAGAAGAAAGTGCTATAGGAATGCCTAAAAAACTGGAAGTAATATCAATTTAAAACAACTTTACTGAAACTTGAGTTGATGGTCCTTACCGTAGTTGATGGTACAAGTAGATCTCATGTACTGTTTCCAGGCATCACTCCCAGACTCCTTGCCACCATCAGTGTGCTTTTCTGCTGCAAATACACCTCCAGTCTCTGCCCCGCTCATTGGAACTCATAGAACAGAGATCAGAATGGCGCTTATAAAGGCTGGGGTCAGGAATGAAGGAAATGGAGAGAAGCTGGCCAAAGTGTACAAACTTCCAGTTATAAGGTTAACAAGTTTTGGTTATTTAATGTTCAGCACTGTGATGATAGTTAATAATACTTGAAAGTTGCAAAGAGAATACATCTTAAATGTTCTAAAAAAAAAAAAAAGAAATGGTGATTACGTGACTTGTTAGAGATGGTAGCTAATGCTGTGATGGTAATCATTTTGCAGTATGTACATGTATCAAATCAACACATTGTGCACCTTAAATTTATAGAATGTTACATGTCAATCATGTCACAATAAAGCTGGGGGAGAAGAATTAATTAAAATAATATTTTAATACAAAATTTATCTTATTAAAAAATACAGATTCTTTGGCTTTACCATCAGAATTACTGACTCAGAAGCTCCCCAGATGTCTGTAACATGGTCAGGGAGCTCAAAAGCCACTCTTTTGGCAGCTACTAAGATGACTAATAGGAATCTCCTCACTTCTTTTATCCATTTATCTTATAATTAAAACGCTCTTCATGTCAAACTGAAAGAAGAAAAACAGTTAACATCATCAAATCAACTTTATGTCTCATGACCAAGATATATTTTTAAATAAAATGAAGACGTGATATATATATATATATATATATATATATATATATATATATATATATCAGAAATTTATATATGTAAGTATATAGCGTGTCCCCAAAAATGTACTCACATACATTTTTGATAACTTAATTAATGTCTCTTTTCAGATTTATCCCACTGGAATTAATAATTATTCTAAGTGTGTATATTTTGGGGAGGACACCCTGTATATACTGGGTAACAATGAAAACCAGTATTTTTACATTTTGAAACAAAACTCAAAAACATGAAATTAGATGGTCTAAATTAAATGCTTCCAGTGCAATTTTAGCACCTTTTCCTCTCTTTGGTTCTCTAGTGGAAACTGAGATAAAAGCTTACTATCATCCACAAACTCTCAATGATACATTATACATTTGTTCTCTCTCAGCCTTACTTTCTCTCACTTAGTAAAATGGTATTTCTTTGCCTTTTCTTCATGGGCTAATGTCATTATCCTCTATTAAAATTTCTCCAAATGGAATATATTATATTTTAATTTTAGGCTCCAAACTGGTGGTATTTTTCTTACACTGTAAATGGTGTCTAGTGATATTTTCCTTCTTTACAGAGAAAAAAAAGTAAGAGGAAATGGGTTTGCATAGCAGTCGGAGGAATTTCCGCCAAATATAATGAAAAATTTCCTGGTAGCCTAGACAGCACAAACTGCAATGGGTCAGTTGGGGAGGTGGGGGTGGGGGGGAGGTGGTGATGTGAAATCTCCTACTTTGTAAGTTTGTGATAACAACTTAGATTCTTATCTGCCTGAAATTCTTTAGATGTAAATCTGTCTGGTGGGCAGGGAGTAGACTTCCTGGTCTATAAGGCCATTTCTACCTTACATCATTGAGACAGAAACACAAAATACATATCTATAAACCAATTGCATGAACCAGGAACAATCTCACCACGTTTCTCAGCTGGAACACTGGTGAAAATTCATCTCTGTGCATTGGAAGGTGGTTTAACATTGCCACAACCCACCTCTGGGTTAGTTATCTAATTACTAAAATGAAGGAAAATAATGTGTTCCTCACAGAGTTGTGAGGATAAATGAAATATAGCAACACTGCCCACATAGGATCTGTCCTTTAAAATTTTAGGATCTGAAAAGATAAAAATTTTCAAAAGCCCAAGCTATAAAAGACACAGCTCTAAGTTGTTATACCATAGCCAATAATCTCTGAATCCATGCATTTTTGTAGGGAGCATGATGTGATTCCTCATCCAAATAGCCATGGCTTTGTTTCCTGTTTTGTTTTGTTTTGAAAGAAAACATTTCTTCTCTTTTACTGTTACCTGAAGTTTTCTTATTCTTCCTTACAATGATGGGACACTATTAAAGTTATTCCTAATTTCCAGCAAAGTGAAAGAAAAGAGGAAAAATGTGTAACAAAGAAAATTGCATATACATCACCAATCCCTGAATGCTAGTATAAATCTTTTAGTATGTTTTGTAAAGAAATAGATAGTTTCATAATCATATCCTCTTATTCTTCTCAGAAAATATTGACCAAAATTGATGGTTTCAATAATGGAAATACTTTTGTTGTGTCTGTTTCAGACATGTGGCGCTGGGTTCTTTCTTGCCCAGTCGGGAGAATGCTTGCCCTGTGACTGTAACGGGAATTCCAACGAATGCCTGAACGGCTCTGGACTCTGTGTGGTAGGTTGGGGGCACTTCTCACAGATTTCATTGGCCCTTTGCATCTTGGGTGGGAATAAAATATTTTTCCTGGACATTGGAGCTACCTAGGAACAAACTGCTAATCAAGGTCTTTTTCTTACCCTTCACCTTTTCCTGTAAAACACCCCATATAAGCTGCTTATGATTGCAAGTGGCCACCGAGGCCTGTGTCTGAATGCGCAGGTGCCCCTCGGGGTAAGTGCCTCACCACCCTCTGCAGCTGGCTTCCTGCTGTGGGCCAACAAGCGATTGAAAAGAACACACATAGGAGGAAACCACCCATCCAAATGCCTCTGTAATAATATAGTTTGCCATATGTTTGGCTTCGCTCCACATAAACTGGGAGAGTAAAACAGTTGTTTCATAGACTATTTTACAACTTATAAGGTAGTCAGGTCTACAGGTCAAAATTAAAAAAAAAATAGGTTCGAACCAAATTGCTAATAAAAATGAAAGCTTTGGCCTTGTGGTCTTTGTAATCTGTGATCGAACCCACAGAAGACTTTTTTTTTCTTAACTGAAATGAATTCTCCAATAGACTGTTCCTCAGTGAAATACAGTAGAGACTTATGAAGAAGACTTAGAAGCCTTCTAGCAAAAAACTACTTGCTACATATTTTCCATTTCCACTATATGGACTGGCAACTTAGTGAAAATGGGAATTGAAAAATTTACCAGAAATAGTTTATGTAGGAGTCATAGCAGGCATTTTTCTTTAAAATCATATTTTACTGTTACCTAAGATCATATTTTTTCTTCATAAGCTATATTGCATATGAAGGAAAATTAGGTTCTTTAGTTTCCTTTGAGGCAAAAGAGGCTTTCCAGACCTGCAAGAGTATTTTTGCATAAAATATAAGAACATTTAATTAAGTATACCTATTTACCTTAAAATTAACATAATTGTTCTTGTAAGCAGGTCATTTTGATTATAAGTGGGCTCCAAGGTGTGTGCATGAAGGTGTTATTTTACTCATGATTTACATTAAAATGCAAGTTAGAATGTTTTCATTTATTTTAAACCTAGGCGTTGCCATTGTTCTAGGGACAGAGAGAATTAAGTGGCAAACAATAACAGTTGTTGTCTGTATTTTTGCTTACTCCTGCCATGTCTGTAGTCCCTTCCCCCCTCTTCTTAAATAACCATTACATGCAGGATGTCCTCTGTAGCAGTGTAGGCACATGCAGCTGCCAACATCTACCCCTTTCTAATGCTTCCATCTCCGGTTTCCTGTTATTTTAATCCCAGTGACATTTGCAAAGAAAATCCCATGGATGCACTTGAACTAATAATGTACAGCTCTGATAGTTTGACTAAATAAAGGCTCTTTGTTACCTGGTTTATTAAAATATAAGTCAATAGGGACTTGAAAGTCCATCAGCTATTGTTAGTCAGGCAGTCAATAAGAGGGAAGACAAACAGCTTAAAGGGAAATAATTCCTCCTGCCAGAGCCTGTGGAGAGCTACAACAAAGCCCCTCTTGCTGACAGTGACACTTGTCAAAATAGGAGCTCTCACGGGTTTCCCCTGACTAGCCATGAGCTTCTGAAGGGACAGCCATCCTGTGATTCCTCCACAGCACCTGGGCCATAAGAGGTTCTAATAAAATTGGGGATGGGCTATAGTGTAAAACACTTTTATGCACACTCAAGGGAGTTGCCAATCTTCCTACATTTACTTTTTTCAAGACAGAACAATGGGGAAAAGAGATAAAGAATAGCCATTCTATTCATCCTAATGGTGATTCCTCCACCCCACCCTACCTGGAGGGAAATATTTTTCTCCCCAGTTAAAGTAATATATGTTAAAAAACACAAACAAAACAACAACTACACATATATACTGTACATGAGATCCAAAGGAAAAATCAAGCACTATCTCATCCCCCAGAGCTAAAACATAAGTATATTCTTATAAGTTTAATTTTGAAAGACAAAAAAAATGTAATTTGTGTTTAATTAAGCACAAGCGAGGGAGCAGAAGAGGCTTGTAATATAGAAAGAATATGTTGCCATTTAGTTGGCAAATATATGGTCTATGGTATCACATAGGAATCAAACTCATATTTATTTGTAATTCTGGCCATCTGATCGACCCGAGCCAGTGTCTCAGCTCCTGCTCTGTAGCCCCACCTCCTTCTCAGTTCTCAGGGAGCCTGCGAAGCAACAGCTCCACATGAACACTTTCTTGCAGCTCACTGGAAGCACCAGAGTTTCAATAAGTTGCTGCAGTTCACCTGGCCTACCCCATGCCTTTCATCTTCCATAAGAAACTAAAAATAAAAGGTCTTATTTTATTTTATTTTATTTTATTTTATTTTATTTTAAAGGCTTATAATGCCTCTGCCTTGTCCTCTCTCAACTGTTTCTAATTCTTTCAATGTGACCTTATATTTTACAGGCTGCTTTTAAGGAACTATGACCTTTGGCAATAAAATATAAAGTAGATAAAGTTATATTACCATTTTTGGACATATCAAAAAAGCTTAGAAATTCTTTCACAAGAGGAATGTTAAGTTATCAAATGCAGAAAAGTGGCTTAACTAATGCAGTCCAACATGTATTGGTGTCTTTCAAAAAGGCCACCTTGCATCTTATCAGAACTGGAACACATTGGGAAGAGTTCTCAGCTGAGTCTTGCAGGCAGGGCCCCAAAAGCCAGGCAACTCTAGTGCATATGGCAGTTCCCCAGGAAAACTCCCGAAGGAGGCCTGAGGAAGGAATTATGGGGCAGAGAGATGGCTGGTGGTAGGAATGCCTGCTCCAGACTCTTCTTTCCCTGATGTGTCTTCCTCACTAGCAACGGAGACACCTTTCAAAAACACAACCCAACCAAGGCATTCGCCTTTTTAAAATTCTTCAGGGTTTTCTATTCCAGCCCCACTGAGCTTCTCGCTACCCTCTAAACTCACTCTGTGCTCTTGTACTCTGTCCCAATTTGTACTTCCAAGTTCTCGGTCTCTCTCCTGTTCTTGCTCAGCCCTCAAGGCCTAATTCAAATGTCACCACCTCTACTAAGCTTCTCCAACTTTCTCAGGAAAAGCTAGAATCTTTCCCTCTTCTTTGTCCCACAGCAGGAATGTACTGAATGCATACCTCAGAGCACAAACACTATATTTTCCTTATTTATCTCTGTTTCCTTCACAAGTCTGTGAGCTGATGAAAGGAAGGAACCAACATTTTTTCATTTTAGTAACAGTCACAGCTCATTATCTATCAGGATATCAGCTTAATCTAGGTTTGTTAAGTGAATGAATGGATTGATAAAATAACTAACTTAATTGCACAAACATTTGATTTTATAATTTATGGGACACTTGAGTTACTATTTCAGGAAAAGGTAATGTCTGTTATACTAGAGAGACTCCGCTCAAGTTCAATGTTGAAGAACTAGCCAGACACTTGCTTCTCAAAGTACAGTCTAGGCCAGAAACACTGACGATACTTGGAAACTTGTTAGAAATGCAGACACCCAGGCCATAATCCAGACTTCCTTAATTAAAACCTGCATTTTCACAAGATGCCCAGGGCATTCATGTGCACAGTAAAGTTTCAGAATCACTGATTCAGACAGAGCAGCATATCTCCAACTTTTTTGTTTCATGAGCCCTTTACACTCATAAGAATTATTCAGCTTGTCAAATGACTTTTCTTTATGTGGGTTATATCTATATTTTCAGCATCTGACATTTAAAACTGAAAATTTTAAATAATATTTTTCTATTAATTTATTTGAAGACAACAATAATAATTAATCCATTGCATGTAAATTTACATATTGAAAGTATATTTAATGTCCGGTTTAATGGGAGGCAGCTAGATCTCATATCTGCTTCTGCATCAATCTGTGGTAATATCTCCTGTCTTGTAGCCTCAGGGGGACTCCACCTTACACACATGAGAAAACTAGAGTGTCAAAGAAAATAAAATCTAGGTATTATTATGAAAATAGTCTTCATCTCCCTGGGCATACTTCAAAAAACACAGATCTAGATAGACTATAGTCTTGCACAAAGCATGTGACAAACCGCACCAAGGCTAATCTGATCCTTCAGGCTTTCTTCCTCCATTATTCTGGTAGTGTGGCCAAATCAGTAAGAGACATCACTTCCAATTGAAAGAGACACAGCTCTTATCCAAATATCCTTCCTATTACCAATGTGTAATTGGTTGTCTACATAATAGCTTTCTTAAAGACTCAGAATGCTTTTTACATTTTTGAGTGAGGTCAGGTTTATTTAAAAATAACTCTTCCCTTCTAACAACTGATTGCTGTCATTTTTGTTTTCTGATTTTTTAAGTGGCAGAGCATGGAAAGTAAAGGGATATTTGCAAAACAATTTTCAGAGCTAGAGGAAATCTTATAGGCCTTCTCATCTAGATCCTGAGAATAGAGACCCAGAAAAGGCAAGTGACTTGTTCAAAATCAACCAGCTAAAAAATGGAAGAGCCAGTCCCTTCCAACATTCTCTCTGCCCATCTCCCAGACTGCGCATCAGTGCCCTTTAGGAAATTTCATTATAAACCCTTTAAAAGGAGACAGATGAGGAAAGTCAGTGTTTGCACTCTGCGCATTTAGAGGCTGGAGAGATTTGGCTATTGCTCCTGTGGCTGCTCTGGCAGAATTAGAGCCCTGACAAGGAATCCAAAGCATCTGTTGAGCCATAAGGGGACAGAATTGAGAATTAGCTCATTTTTTGCAACTTAATAGGCATTCCAGGCACAAAGAATGGCCTGCACAGATGGGCGTTATCTGTCCAACAAGGACTCAGACAAATTTGACCCCAGTCTACAAGTAGCCCTGCCAGATTGCTTATGGCTTAGATTCCTGGTGGTTGGACAAGGCTCATTGGTTTTCCATGGGATGAGAGATTGCCACTAGTTTTTAGCTGGCTTTGGGTGAGTGTTAATTCCCTTTATTTGCTCCAGACATCGATTGACTAATTTGCCCTATGCCAATTTTTCTTTCATTTTTTTTTTTCCTGACAACTGACTTAGCACAAGACACAGTGAGGGAACTATGCTAACATCCTGTTGTCTGCACATCAGACTTTATTTTTCAGAATTTTCACTGATCTATCGGGCACTCTGAACTATCCCCTAAATTCCATTCTAACATAATTCTAATCAGGAGCCAAAGATGACCAATTAAGTATGCAAAGGGTATTCAACTAGGATAGCTTGTTGCCACAACAGTATCCCTCTTCTTCTTCTTTTTTTAATTAGTGTGCTGTACTTTCTTTGAAGCTCAAACTATTCATAAAATAGTCTGACAACTTCTGATGCAATGATTTTGTGACTCTTCTGGAAAGAAGCCTTTTCTCCAACACACTGGAGAAGCAGTATATTGTGGGGATGAATAGCCTAGCCAGCTGCCTGACATTGGGCAATGTCCTTAACTTCTCTGTGCTGTCATCTCTTCATATGTAAAAGGGTGGAGGAAATGTAACTTTCCTTAGAATTATTGTGAAAATCAAATTAATCTATGTAAAATGTTTATAACAGGGCCTCACCATTATTTTATTTTGAACTTCAACATAGCATATAAAGATTAAAGACCTCAGAGTTCAGCCTAATATTGCTCCATTTTGTCTTCCCCAGGCTTCCTCACAGAGCACTGTTTGGGGAAAAAACTAATTCTATTGAAGCTCTGTGCATAGGTCTTACTAAGAGAATTGCTCAAACAGGAGGGTGTCTCTTCAATGGCATTCTGATTCTAACCCTATTGAATCTTTAAACACTTTGGTGAATGTAAAGATAAACATATCTTAACTAGTGGCCCAGAGCATGAAATCGCACACAGTAGGCTGCCTGCCGCTTCCACAGGAGCTGGCGGGAGCCACAAGCACCTGCAGGAGGCCGTAGTGAGCCGCTGGCACTGGTGGGAGGTGGGCACAAGAGGCCGCCACTCCCTGCAGGAGCCGGGGTGGGGGGACCAAGAGGTGCTCCATACATCTCCTGGTGACCAGTGGCTCATGCAGCCCCCCCACCCCCACCAACACACGCCTCGCCACACACGCAGCCCTGCCCTGTCCCCGCATGTGCCTGCTGTGCACCCAGCCTCCTGCTGATTGGTCGGTCATGTGAGGGCATGGCAACCATTTGCATATTAGCCTTTTATTACATAGGATGCTAATGGCATTGCCTTGTGCAATCCAGGCTAGTCCAGTTGGAGAAAACCACCAGTGAACTAGCATCACTTACAGAGTACTAGTCAGAAATCAGCCCATCAGCTGGACAAAGAGCTATGAGTACCTACTCCATTCCAGTTGATGGCAGTGCACTGGTTAAAGACACAGCTGGGAGCAGATGATAACAGCACACCGTGGGCAGTGGCAAGAGAGGAGCATCAGGGAGGAAGTCCTGGAAGTTTTGAGACAGATAAAGACCTCAGATGATGAACAGGCATCTAGGCAGAAAAATCAGCCTGTTTTGGGCTTCTTTCTAATTACCCTCACAACAAACGGATAAATCATACAAATAAACCAGCTTACTATTTCTTGTATGTCACCATGCAAGATACCAGTCCATTAACAGAATATTCTTTATCTACTTTCCATTACATTTATACTTCAGAATGACACATTTTGTTCTTCCAAGCCCATAAATCAAGCATGTCAAACTCAAAGGCTCACATGGGCCAAATAAACAAGGTTTAAGTTTATGTGGGCCGCAAAGAAACCAAAAGCTTCAATTTTCATAGAAACGTAGGTTTAGTTTGATAGAGACATAATGAATACAAAGGGCTGAAATAAATGAGTAATCGTTAACATAACATAATAGAACATTTTAATAAAAATAATATTTTTTCTTGAACATTAACTTACTAGACACTGAATAACTGCACAAATTAATAAGCATAACACAAATAAACCTAGTTTTCTTGTTCTCCAAAAGCAAAATATTTCCTGTTGTGCAGACCAAATAAGTCAGTAAAAGGCTAATGATGTGGCAACCAGCTGCTAAAATATCCGCTGCTAGTACTAGTGGAGATAAATGGTGCGCCTGCGCATAAGGCACATAAGGGAAATGAATACAACACGAGTATAGTAATCAGCCATTAGTGAATGTTGTAGTTCATTATTAGTGATTATGCATAACAGGATGTTGTCAAAATTAAGTTACGAAATTTTTATTAAAATGTTTCTTACATATCGTTATATTGGCTGGGCCACAAAAATATTCGTTGTGGGCCACATGCGGCCCACGGGCCACGAGTTTGACATGCTTGCCATAAATCCTTAAATTGTTCCCTGTGTCATGGGTGAGCACAAGGAAGATTTTTTTTTTTCCATTTCATATTCATTCCAAGTCAGTAAGCTGATGCTTCTACAACATCCAGAATTTGACATTCTGATTAGCATTCTGAATTGAAAAAGCACACAAACGGTAAAGAGACTCCCAGGCTGCTAGTGCTCACACAGAAGTCCAGGTCTAAATCCTGCATCATTGTGCACACTTTCTAGCACTGGCTGGGGCCACGTGTATCCTTTGTGATAATGAGTACTGACGCACACCATCTCTGTCAAGCCTGACATCCTCTTCACTGGAAGTATCACTTGGTTCTCAGATTCGCTGTCTGTAAAATTTCTTTTGTGTCCTTGTCAATTTTTCTATCTTTTGTCTTATAGCACTGCCAACGGAACACAACAGGAGAGCACTGTGAGAAATGCTTAGATGGTTATATTGGAGATTCCATCAGGGGACCGCCACGGTTCTGTCAGCCATGTCCCTGTCCACTTCCATACTTGGCCAAGTAAGTCCTAAAGGAAGATGATCCCTTCTACTGCTTATCTCTCCCCACTCACCCCCATTTTTTTTTATTCTATCCAGAGTTCTAAGGTTTTCCCATTGTCAAAACTGAGTACCTCATGCTGAGATGAGATTGAAAAAGATACAGGAAAGATATCTAGCCTAAATATACTTTCAGGGAGGCTTAAGTGCTTGCAGTATACTAGAATGTGATGACTTCATTCCCAAAATATTGGGGTGCACCATAAAGTTAATGAAGTCTCCCAAGTTTTATAAGCAAGGGTAATCTCAGCTATTCGTGGCTTACCCTTGACCTAGAGAGATCACAACTGATAATGCCAATAGATTCATTATAATCCAATATTTTCTTTAAACTCTGATAGAGCAGATATTTTCCTATAAATTGTAGCCAAAAAGGATTTTTAATCAGAATTAGAACACAAACTGAATGCATGCTTTAGGCTAATCACCTCATAGAAGATATCCAAGAAAACTAATTTCACCTCTGGTTGTGTTTTGGCCTGAGTGAGAAGTTAAAGAGCATAGATATACATCTTAATGGAAATAGTGAATTTCTTTCCAGATAGCTAATATGCATACTAGTAAATTCAATAGTCGAGTCATGGCTAGCCATTTTATTGGCTTAAAAATGATAGACTGTAGAATTAAAATGGTGTTCTGGTATTTGGTTCTCCAAATATCAACCAATTCTTTAATTCTCTGATACCAACTTGGTGTCCTACAATCAATCAGTTCTCACACTAACTACCCAGAGTTAGTGCAGATCCCAGAGTTTAAGGGTTCATTCCACTTCAGAAGCAGCTGAAATGGGGTCCCCAGGCTTTTCACATTTTTTCCATCTAGCTACAAATGTAGGGATCCCTCAACCCCACTTAGGTTTGGTAATTCTCTAGAATGACTCACAGAACTCAGGAAAATGAGTTTTATTATAAAGAAAATAACTCAGGGACAGGCCAATGAAAAATATGCATAGGGCAGGGTATGGATGAGGAGATAAGAAGGACCAGAGCTTCTGTGTGCTTACTCTCCAGGGGCAGCATCTTTTCAGCAAATCAGTGTGCTCACCAGCGCAGAAGTTCCCAACCCTTGCTGTTGAAGAGCTTTATTGAAGTTCCATTACATAGTCATGATTGATTAAATGACTGGTGATTAAACTCAATCTTCAGCACCTCTCCCCTCCCCTGAGGTTGGGGGAGGGATGAGGTTGAAAGTTCCAATCCTCTAATTGTGTAGTTGGTTCCTCTGGCAGACTAGCCTCTATCCAGAAGCTATGTAGGAGATCACCAGAATCACTTCCTCATCATAAACTCTGATATGGTTGAAAGGAACTCATTATGAAGGACAAAAGACAGTCTTGAAATTCCAAGGGTTTTAGGAACACTGTACTAGGAACCCTGTACAAAATCCAATTATATATATTACTTCAGGTAGAGTAATGAAACTAGGTCAATATCTGTGCTCTGGCACATAATAGCTGTATGATTTCAGACAAGGTCTCATTTTCCATGGGATTGGGGTTAAAGAGACTAGATTCAGATCTTAGTTCCATTTATTGATTCCTTTAGCCCAGTGATGGCGAACCTATGACACGCGTGTCACCTCTGAACTCATTTTTTTGGTTGACTTTTCTTTGTTAAATGGAATTTAAATATATAAAATAAATATCAAAAATATAAGTCTTTGTTTTACTATGGTTGCAAATATCAAAAAATTTCTATATATGACATGGCACCAGAGTTAAGTTAGGGTTTTTCAAAATGCTAACACGCCGAGCTCAAAAGGTTCGCCATCACTGCTTTAGCCACTCTGGATCTCAGATTTTTTTAGTAAATCGAAGTTGCTCTCAGAATCTGCCTCAGAGAGTTAGACTATGATAATATGTGTGAACCATTTGGGTTGGTGCCTTACACATGGAAAGGAGTATGTTGGATGTTGGCTTTAGTAAACACATGCTTTATATATTTTCTTAACACTTATATTCCACTTACTCTATGTCAGGAACTGTTCTAAAGGTTTGGCTATAATAATTAGTTGACAGCTGTTATAAAAATTAAGTTAAACAATACATATAAAATAACTTAAAAGGCCTCAATAACTGCCACACATACACACACATACACACACACACACACACACACTTAAAAAGAGAAAAAAAGAGGAGATAACAACCAAATGTCTCCCTAATGTTTTGTCCTTAATTGAATACCAATATTGATTAACATTTCTCCTAATAGCTTGTGATTTGTTCAAATCCTCTGAGGGTCTGACAGTCTGGGAAGAAGTCAGGTGTTTTATAGCCCCATCTTTCTTTAGAAATCATTAAACTGCCTCAGCCCTTCCTTTGTAATTTTTCATGTCCGATGGTATTAATAACCTGCACAAAATGAATGGTACTGAGAGTGAGAGTAGAAAACTCCAACATTAAATGTTCTGCTATTTCCACTCAGTGTATCCTGATTTATGTCGCCTCATCTAGGTATATTGTTTTACTGTTCATTAATATTCTGCTCTTAAACATTAGTCTCAACCATATCTGATGGCATGTTTAGCATGTCACTCTCTTATGTGATATAGTTATTTTGATAAATATATTTACCTCCAACCTCCTAATAACAGGTATCACTCATTTGCCCATGTAAACAAAGATGTTATAAAGCACTAACTGTTCTAAATAGGTTTATAAGCTTTTAGAAACTAACAGGAGAATTAAAAAGGCAATCCCAAATGCTAATTGTATTGTCTAGCTTATGCATTTTTTTATTCCTTTCCTATGACAAGACTTTTTAATCTAAATTACCTGACATTAATGTCTTGAGATAAAAGACTTTTGGAACTCATTTCTATTGACTGAGAAATTTTGTCTACATGCAATCAAGAAATATTTATTGAGTGCTTATGTGCCAATCATGTACCAGTTGCTGGTCACAGTAGTGAATAAAACAATCAAAAAGTCATGCCTTTACTAAGATAAGTCAAAATACAGCAGTATTATGAAGCTCCTAAAGCAACTTTTTCCCTTTTAGGCCAGATTATCCAGTATTTCAGTTGCAGTTACTTCAGCTATTATGAAGGCCAATAATTCTTTTATTTATCATTTATTTTTTAAATATATTTTTTACTAATTTCAGAGAGGAAGAGAGAGGGAGAGAGAGATAGAAACATCAATGATGAGAGAGAATCATTGATCAACTGCTTCCCTCATGCCCCCTACTGGGGATTGAGCCCACAGCCCAGCATGTGCCCCCACCAGGAATCAAACCATGACCTCCTGGTTCATAGGTCAATGCTCAATCACTGAGCCACTCTGGCCGGGCTGTTAACTCTTAAATAATTGAAGCAGAAACTTGCCAATTGGGTAATAACCTTCTTGCCTTGAAAGAGAAAAAGTTCCCATAGGCATCAAGGACCTCTGTGTGTGAGTGGATCCCAGTTCCAAAGAGTGAAGGTCTTAGGAAATGTGCTCTGCAGTTAGGAGCATATTCACAGACATGAAAACTGAAGTCTCCATAATACAGATCTGAGGTTAAAAACCTGCTCAACATGAATATAAAAGCAAAAATACACCCCCAATAAGTAAAGACCATATGTGGGAATGTTGAGGGATTGGGAAGGGTGTGAGAGACCTGCTCTCTTTGTAGTGGCAATAGTTCTACTTCCCAAATCCCTTGGAGGGGTTGGGGGAGGGAACTGGGACAAAAATGGGGGTGAGGAGGTAGTCAGTGATCATAAAACAGGACAAATTTGCTTGGACGCTATGAAGTTCCAGCCTTTGATCTGACCTTATTATTGACTCAGTTAACTGATTTCAAACACGAATCAAATATATTATCAAAAATCAAATACACCATTGCCTCTTTCAGTTGTTTTAAAATTCATATTTCTATTTTCTATAAAATTGAAACTGCCAGGACTTTGATTTGAGTTCAGAAAGGCACAAGTGTGGAATCTAAATCACACTCTCAGAGATCTGCTATTTGACCCAGGATTTGAATTTCTAGTTACAATAGCCACATCAGAAAGCAAGGAAATAAAGTCTGAGGGAGTTTAGCAACACACAGAGCTAAGTCTATTTTTCTTTAAGTTCCCTTGAGGGTTTTCCAAGAGCAAAAGGCTCCTTTCCTCTTAGAAAGGGCGCCATGGCTGCTAGTGCGGGCTGAGAAAGGCACAGTGTTTTCATTTCCCCAGCCAAGACAGACTTTCCTCTGAATAAAACACAAACATTTAATGCTGATGAAAAACAAAAAAGGAACCCTCAGCAGCTGGCATTGCCTCTGAGTCTCCCACCACAGAGACCAATGGTCACGCAGCTATTCCCAAGGACCATTTGCACAGAATTCATTTATTTATTTTGGGGTTGGCCAGACATCCACCATGTCTACTATTAGCTATGGTAATGGCTCCAATTAAGGAAAATGTCATCTGTTTGAAGCAGCAGGACATTAGCTCAAGGCAGATGACTCCAGACACTGGCAGATGTTTCAGCTCTTCAAGCAGTATGCAGGCTGCCGGGAGAAACATCTTCAAAGAAACATGAATGCCCTGGACTCTTCACTGACAGTGTTTCTTTAAGAATGCTAAGGAATAAGAACAAGCAAAATGAAGAGTAAAGGCCAAAGAAATGTAATTTCATGGAATGTTTTTAATCAAACTGTTAAAGGAAGTAAATTGTGGGTATTACCTTTCACTGAGAAGCACATATTGTTTTCTTACTTGATTTTATAAATATCTTTAAACAAAGCAAACACATCCATTTGCTTTCTTCTGAAAGCCCATTAGGGTAAAATTGCTTGCACATGCAGTAATGTGAGAACAGCAGATCACGCTCCATCGATTGTACAGTACCTAGGCCAAAACTAATTTAAGAGTCTGTAAAACTTTTTATACCCACCTCATATGGGTGGATTCATGTGTCAGTGTAGAATTATCCAAACATGTGCAGAGTAATATTTCATTTCCCCTGCCTTAATAATTAATTTGGTTATTTATTCTGCTGAACTAATATTCTTATTACTTTTCTGACCTAAATTTTATAAAAAATGAAGATGAAGAATTAAGAGAGGGGTTCAATGGACTAGAATCCTTTTACCGTGGGTCCTATTGCTTGAGTGATTGCTTTGTGACTTTGATCAACAACTAAGCCAGTCCCTCCATCCTTTATTTCCATTCTTCAAGGTGCACATAAAAGAAATTAAGGTTCTGTGAAGATTATAGAGTACTAGAGGCCCGGTACACAAAATTCGGGTAGGGTCCCTAGGCCTGGCCAGTGATCAGGGCCAATCAGGGACTTCCTTCCCCCACCCTCTCCCACCACCTCACCACCACCCCCACCCCCACCCCCGGCTGCTGGCTGCCTGTGGTACCTTCCTTCATTCTGTGCCACCCCCTGGTGTTCATTGCACATCATAGTGAGGAGTTGAACTCCTGGTTGGTCAAACTCCTGAGGGGACAATTTGCATATTAGCCTTTTATTATATAGGAGAGTTTAGAATTGGCTCATAATTGTGAAGAGTGGAAGAGATCTAGGGAATAAAAAAGGGGGAACTTTCAAGTTTATACACAGAAAGTGATGGGAATAAGAGAAAATTCTCACATAAATCTTAAATTGCAGGCAAAATTTGCTTATTTTATCTGCCTTTGAAATATGTTTTTTAGACTTTATATATAATATATGGTTTTCTGAAATGCCCACTGCTTCAAGTAAACATAATGAAGTGCCTCTATGGAAAAATAAGTAAGGTGAACCTGGAAAATGGCTTCACAAATGGAGTGGCATTTCCTGTCTGAGCCTTCTTGTTCTAAACTTTCCAAAAGGAAGAGGATTTACTTTAAATAAAGCAAATGACCACACCCATTTGAAGAAGGTCTCTTCAGTGATTTATGGAGTTGACTTCTAATATCCCCTTACAATTCTAGTTTTGCAGAATCCTGCTATAGAAAAAATGGAGCTGTTCGGTGTATTTGTAAAGAAAACTACGCTGGACCTAACTGTGAAAGGTAAGCTAATAAAATGTACCATTTTCTGTGTGGGTCAAAGGAAGCTTTCTGTTGCTTGTATTCATCAGCTCTGCCTTACTCCCCTTCAATAGATGCTGAAGTGGATGATTGAGAGGAAGGAGTAGGAGATAGCATTTCATAACCCCATGCCCCAGACACAGATATAACAATATGCTCCCTAGGGGCCCAGGCCAGAGCCACATCAGGATAAATGGACATGGAAAGAAAAAATGAGTATGTGTCTTTTAAAAAGATTCTCTGGATGGTTTTGGTAACACTCCCCTCTCTCTCTCTATCATTGAGAACCAGTAATATAATTAATGGAGAGTGAGGCTTCCTTGTTAAATAAAAAATAAATCATATCCTCTATTAGAGCAATAAGTTTAAAATACATTGCAATGCACTGAAATAAAATTGAAAGTCAAAATTAAATCCTCTATGAAAGCAATCCATTGAAATACACTGAAAAAAGCACGAATCTATTATTTAACTCAGTCTTTACACCATTTCTCCCCTGGAAAAAAAAAATTCATGAGAGTTTGCATTTTCTGAATCCCCATTTGGTACCTACACCTAACTTTCTTTTTTTTGAGTTGCTCTGATCTCTGGTCAATCAAGAAAGGCCGTGGGGACTAAAGATGCGAGGCTTCCCACTGAATGATTTCTTGGCAAGACATTTCCCATTCTCCCCACCTGTCAACTGCTCACAGATTTCTATGATAAAATGGTTTCACCAAAAAAAAAAAAAAAAAAAAAACCTCACATAGAGGCCTTCTAATTTTCAATAGAAATGCATTAACAATGGCCTCATCATTGTGTTTAGGCAGCAAAATGTTAGGTGCTGTCATAAAGACAGAGAGGGAAGGGCAGGAGGGACCAGTCCAACATCTAGTCCAACATCTGCAGTGTACTCACCTCCTCACATCACACTCCCGACCATCCTGACTGTGACTTAGCCTTGGGGTCATAACATAAACCTAAAATGATAAGCCAACTCACTTCCAAAGAAAACACCCTCCATCTCTCAAAATGAAGTTCTGCAAGTCTTTTTAAAAAGCCACAATGTCTATGGTATAGAGAAAATATCTATACTTGGAGGTCATTGTTATTATGATTATTAAATATGCAAAATGTGGATAATTCTTTCTCTAAAGGGTCGTGGGATTTTTCCCTTTTTAAAAAAATCCTCACCCGAGGATATTTTTTCATTGAATTTTAGGGAGAGTGGAAGAGAGAGGGAAAGACAGAGAGAAATATCGATGTGAGAGAAACACACAACACACATCAATTGGTTGCCTCCTGCACAAGCCCTGACCAAAGCCGGGGCCAGAGAGGAGTCTGTAACCAAAGTATGTGCCCTTGACCAGAATCAAACCCAGGACCCTTTGATCCACAGGCCGACGCTCTATCCACTGAGCCAAACTGGCTAGGGCAGATTTTTCCCTTTTTTGCTATAAAGGAAGAGGGAAAGTAAAAGCTGAGGGCCACGTGAGTTTCAGCTTTCAGAGATGATCAGATTACCTTTGGTTGATTAATGTTGGCAACACACTCATTCTATTATTTCCTTACTGAGGGACCCAGGAATATGAGGCACTTGATTTATTCTTTTTTTTTTTTTTTTTCTCAGTGAGGGTCTGAGAGGATTGTTAATCATCCAGGGATGGAGTTTTTTTCTCACCAGTGTTTGAGGTTAAACTCAATTTAGTCTGATAAGGATTGAGCTGTATTCCCAGATAATGGGTGTTCCATGGCTCCTGTGAGGGGAACTAATGGCCTTAAATAGATCCCTGCTAACCTAATGCAAGGCCTCCAGAAGTGAAGTAATCTCAGCCCTAAGAGCTCATTTCTGCAAAATCGCACAGGGTGCAGCTAAAGGTTCTGTCTGCAGCAGTGGGGGTCCTGGCACAGAATAGCATGCCCACCTGAGATGTGGGATTGTGGACGATAAATCCCCTGGCCCACAGCACAGGCTCCTAGGATCTCCTGCCATTACCCCGTAAGGCTGGATCAGATGGGGTGCTTATGATGGACCTGGATTGATAGGATGGAGGAGAGAGCACTAGTTTGGAAAATGGAAGTAGAGAGCCTGGCTGAGTTTGAATCTCAACTCTAGCCCTTTGTGATCCTCCTGGGCAAGTTATTTTTGACCTCTAAGTTATTTCCACATCTCCAGAATGGAGAAAATGAAAATACCCACTTTACGAGACTGTTGTGAGGTGATGCTGCCAAGTTTTTAGTATGACACCAGGTACTTAATACAGGCGCAATAAAAACTAACTGGTGACAGTAGGAGTCACTGTGGTCATTGTCCAGTTTCCACCACTGGCATAATGTGTGTCTGGGACATGGTGGCTCATTTCCCCGACTCTCAGTTTCCTTAACAGAAATTATGGCTTTGAAGTAAATAGTGTCCTTCATTGATTGACTCCTGTGTCTCATAGCTTTACATCCTCATCTCTCAGCCTCATGACCATCCTGAGAGGAGCCTATAAAAATCTGTAGTGTTGAAGGTTGGACTGTGACTTCAGAGTTGCCGCCAAACCAATCACCAAAAGATGTTCTTGAAACTCAAAGTAACTGAAAGTAGGTTTCCACTGTGATGGAGATTCTGACTTACAGAATAGAAAATGAGTTTTTTTCTCTTATGGAAGACCAGGGGATAACCTATGAAGATCAAATACTGTGAAACTAAACAGAGAAATGAAAGTACTAGTAACTGGCATCTGACTTATGCAAGCTTGGGCAAGTCCCTTCACTCCTGGACCTCAGGATTCCTAGCTGCACATTAAAGGGGTCGATCTGAGTTCCATTTCAATGAATCTAATATTCTGTGTAGTGAACTGCAGCAAAGGTTAGAAATTCAATCCAGCCCTGTATTCCGTAGAGGAATGATTTATGCTGTCATGGGGACCAGAGGCCCAGTAAATTAGAGGTGCGAAGACATGAGTGGATATGAGTAACAAAATTCATTAGACATTTTCTCTTGGGGATATCTCTTTGTAGATTGTGTGACACTTTAATTCGAGAATTTAGATATTATGTATGATTGTGCTTCATTTGTTCCTGTTCTTTCAGAATGGGCTGTGTATTTTTCCTCTTCCTGCCTTTCTGTGCCTTGCATAAAATAGACATGAATTGTCCCTCTGTTGGATGAATTCACTCATTCATTTATAGTAGCAGCAGTGTGGTCCAGGGTGGAGTGAAGGAAAGAACATGAGGGTCAGAAGGTCTGGGTCTTGCACTGACTTCCTAGCTATGTGAGGCTGGAAAACCAAGTAGCCTCTCAACCTCAGAATGCCAGCCTGTGTGGCCTACCTCCCAGTTGTCTGTGGTAACTAAGTAAACTCACCCAGGTGAAGCTATGAGATACAAGGCAAGTCAAGGGTGTAAAGACTGAACATACACCATCATTACAACTACACCAAAAAAACTGAGATGTGGGAATAAAGGCTGGAAGATCATATGCAAAATGTTGAACAATTATTTCATTAGGGCCTTGGGATTACAGGTGTGATTTTTATTTTTCATTTCTCTATTTTTCAAATGTTCTGAGTCATAATTTTATTACTTTAAATGGAAGCTTTTAAAATGTAGTATCGTATTACTACAGACCAAGCCTTACTTATTTCCTTGGAAAGTCCTCCCTTCCTTTCCATTCCCAAGGCCAATGCCCTAGCCCAGGCTCTCCACACCCCACCCTGGTCTCCCCATTCCAGCCTGCAGTTTGAAGCCAACATAAAATCCAAATTTTAACTTCTTTGTTTAAAAATAGGAAAATTTAGCAATACAGGTCCTCCATTCCCTCACAGCTACAATTTGGCAACAGTTGACAGGAGCCAAGTAGCAGCTGACCCTTAGATGGGACCTGCAGTCCCACCACTCACAGCAGGGCCTTTGAAAAAATAGAGAAAAGCATTTGTTCCTCTGAGCAGAGGCAGCCCCACCTAGAGTGCACAGTTTGGCCAGGCCAGCAAAGGTTGGATGGATTTCAGTCACCACTCTCCAACGAGGCTAGGCTGTCTCATGAGGGGCCCAGCCAGCATGACCAAAGGCACCAGCTGTGCCCCCACAACAAATGCAGAGGTTAGGTGCCTGGCCTCTGTAGACCCAGAGATCTAAAATGTCCAGAATAATGGCTACTTAGGCTCCAGCTCTGTTTCTCTGTGGTACCCTCAGCTCTGCCCTCTGCCTTGTCTCCACATTGCCTTTCCTCGGTCACAAGATGGCTTCAGAACTAAGAGCACCACCTGACTCTACATTCTCCCACAGATGAAAAGAATGCCTCCCTATAACCCTCAAACAAGAGCGCTGGGCTACACTCCAATTGAATCACCTCTGAGCCAATCCATTTTGGACAGGCTAGTGCCAGGCATTTAGTGGCTCAGATTTAGGTTAATCTGAACAATTCACTACAGCAAGGTGGACAGTGATTTATATCAGTGTTTCTTAACAAAAGTATTATTAACTCTTTGGCCAAGATCATTCTTAGCTGTGCACTAGTAGTGGGTCTCATTTAGTGTATCTACACCACCCATCATATGCCAGCTGTGCATGCCAGTTGTTGGAATGACCAAAAACTCCCACACATTGGTCATACCCAGACACTCCTACATCTGGAGGGCTGGCCATGCTGAATGGGCTGTAACACACTGGGGAGGGGTGGTTCTTTAAAAACAAAGTCTAGTTCTATTAGGAAGATGGGAGATGTGAATGAATTCTGGAAAAGCAAACCACAAATATTAACTACGCTTTTATTCTAGGTGGGAAAGAAGGTTAAAAGGAAGAAAAACTATGGCTGTTAAATTTTTAACATGTGATTCCCCTTCAGATGTGCTCCTGGTTACTATGGAAACCCCTTGCTTGTTGGAAACACCTGTAAGAAATGTGACTGCAGTGGAAACTCTGATCCTAACCTGATTTTTGAAGATTGTGATGAGATCACTGGCCAGTGTAGGAATTGCTTACGTAATACCACTGGATTCAAGTGTGAACGCTGTGCCCCAGGCTACTATGGGGATGCCAGGATAGCCAAGAACTGTGCAGGTACAGTACTGTAAATCCTTAGACGGCCACCTGGATTTAGATGTATTTATCTTGGGAAAATGTCTCAAGTGCCCCCTTGTCACTTTTCCAGGGCAATGCACATTCTCAGGAATGTGCATCCCATACTCACCCCTGGTGGATATTATCAAGGCTACTAATGTAACCTAGCT
Organism: Myotis daubentonii; assembly: GCF_963259705.1. Taxonomy (NCBI): domain Eukaryota; kingdom Metazoa; phylum Chordata; class Mammalia; order Chiroptera; family Vespertilionidae; genus Myotis; species Myotis daubentonii. Next base: position 36,087,992 of record NC_081845.1, read on the forward strand.
CATAAACCAAGAGACACTGACACAAATGAGCTCTTGCCTTGCCATCTTATATCCTTCCCATTTTGATCAAAGAAGAAAAGCAAACTTCCATGGACAGCCTATGATTGGCCAGAATTCTGAATGAAAACCTGCATGGTTCACATCACTTTTCTTATTCTGGAAGCTAAGTCCCATTTTTTCAGTTATGTTTGGTAAAATGGACATTTTAGTGCAATAAGTGAGCAAATCAATGGTAGAGTTTACTCATCCCCCAATTTCCTCAAATTGTCAGAGCAACTATCTCAGGTAGAGTATAAGAATTGACTTCAGTTAGACCGAAATGTATACATTTCATTGATAATTTCTATAATCCATTTGCCACATAGAATAAAGCTCTTAATAGGTAAAGTTAAATTGCCTTCCTCTAGGAATAAGGCTGAGACTGAATATTTCTTATTTGTTTGTGACTTTGAGGGGAAGAATGGGTGAGGAAGAGGTATTGTACTCTTGTGGCATGCTCCTATTGGAAATCCCCTCACTAAAACAAAGTCCCACTTAAAAAGATTCTAAGTGTAAAGGTTAATATTGAGAAGAAAACACATGTGATCTTCAGAAATCACAATAAAAGTAAACATGGCTACAAGAAAGCAAAGTGCACAAAGGCATAATACCGAAAAGGACAAGGGAAGAGTGTTCTGTGTCTAGACAGACTAAAGAAGAAAAGCAGGCATCTGAAAGAGTGCTGGCATCTCTGGCTGGGTGGCTCAGTTGATTAGAGCATTGTACCACACACCAAAAGTTTTTGCGTTCAATTCCTTGTCAGGTCATATACCAATGTTGTGGGTTCATTCCCTGGTTGGGGCATGTACAGGAAGCAACCAATTGATATTTCTCTCTCTCTTCCTCTTTCATATCCTATCTAATATTAAACAAACATGGTAATTGACCGTACCTTCACTATGCCTCCCATTGGCTAATCAGCACGATATGCAAATTAGCCTCCAACAAAGATAGCAGCTAATTTGCATACTGCAGGCAGGGCAGGACAGCACCATCCTCCCTGCCCTGCTGCCATCTGGGCCTGCTATTTGCCACCCGGGGCAGTGGGGCAGGACAGCGCCATCCCGCCTGCCCTGCCGCCATCCGGGCCTGCTATCTTCGACCCAGGGCGGCGAGCATCCCATGTGCAACCTGACCCAGCGCGGCCGGGTGGGGCAGCAGTAATCCACTGGCCTGCCTGGCCAATGTTCGGGTGTCCCATGTGCAACCTGACCCAGGGCAGCAGGGCGGGATAGCATGGCTCCTCTGTCACCCCAGCTTCCTCATCACAGCTCCCTCATCACAGCTCCCTTGGGGGCCTAAGCCTTTAGTCAGACATCCCCCAAGGGCTCCCTGGCTGCCAGAAAGATGTCTGACTGCAAGCTTAGGCCTGATCCCCCGGGGAGTGGGCCTAAGTCGACAGGTGGACATCCCCCAAGGGGTCCTGGACTGCAAATGGGCACAGGCCGGGCTGAGGGACCCCCCCTCCCCAAGTGCACAAATATATATATTTATTCTGGGGCAAGAATTTTAAAAAACTGCTGACAAAATCAAAGCCTTAGACATTGATGAATATTCTGATTCTCAAAACATTTACTAAACTATGTTTAAACTACATAGAAGCAGATCACTCTTAGAAAAGAAGCTAATGCTAAAAGCAATAAAGCAATGATCTTGCTGAATGGCTTAATAAATCTACATTTTGTGGAACATTAAACAGCTGAAATGTAATAAATGCATTTCCCCTTACAGCTAAATTTTTTATGATTTTTCTCTAAAGACAGTTAAGAGATGGGGAAAATTCACAATTCTACTTCAGCTTATTGTTGATAGCTCAGGAATTCCTTTTTAAATATCACAAATTAATTTCTACTCTGAAACTCTGAATTGGGGTTTTTGTTTTTGCTTTTTTCCAAATGACTATCTTGAAAATCCTCAGTAGATGAATAGAGGGTCCTCAGGATTTCTGAATTTATGTAAATATGTTCCTAATTTTTTTCCACGACATTATTCCCTGCCATCCCACTGAGAACTATCACTGGGAGGTTTGGAGTCAGCTGTGCCAAGGGTCAAGCACTGTGGAAGCCAAGATTTGCTCTTGGGCCTCCTCACTCTCTCCTCGCTGGACTACTCCTCCTTCACACCTGGCAATGATCAACCCCGAAGTTGGATTAAACTGGAGAATCAGGCTGCAATGAAAGGCTGGCTTTCAGAGTCCAGTTGAATAATGGGCTCCATGATTATCTTGTATCTTGTGAAATTTACCAGGATTTTTCTGGACTGAAGCAGGGGTAATAGTCATGTCAAGAACCTCCCCCCCCCAAAAAAAAAAAAAATTGTGAGAGGAATCCTAGAAAATTTAAACTTGTTTTTGCCCAAGGGTCTCCTTTGAAAATTTCACTAGACTGGGGCTTAATTGGGTGAGGGGCACAATCTCGGTATCATAGAATGTAATTAATGCCCATTGAATGATTATATACTGATAGCCAGTATTTCTAGAAACCATGAGAACATTGCCATACTTTAAGCACTAAGAAATGAATCCTAATCTCTTGTTTTTGTTTCCCACAGTGTGCAATTGTGGAGGAGGCCCATGTGACAGTGTAACCGGAAAATGCTTGGAAAAAAGTTTTGAACCCCCTACAGGCACGGACTGCCCAACCATAAGTAAAAATAACAGTACATGATTGACTAACCCCACTTTCTCTAATGTGCTGCAGGTGGAGGATTAAGGAAAGTTATGCAATACGCCTCTCTAGAAACTACCTGAGTTTCACCCCTGGCTTTAACCCTGTCTGTGCCTCAAACAAATGTACCCTAAACAAAAAAGATTCAGTTGTCCGCTTGATTCTAATTTGCAAATAGGTGATTTACATTTAAACACCTCTACAAAACTTATCAAGTCTTTAAGTTTAGCATCTTACCTAGTGGATAAAGGCAAATTCAGAAACATAATTCCCAAAGACTGGGTTTATTTTAGCTCCTTTTCTCCCTTTTCTCTACAGGTCACTAGATAATATGATATATACAGACAATGCTTTACAACTCTGAGAAAACTGAGATAACAAGAGATTTCAGTGGTTTTTCCCAGATCACTCCAAATCTAAAGTGGCACCAGAAATAAAATATTCAGGCCTTATGAAAAAGACCTGCAATCTTTCTTTCCTGGATGTTTCTGTCATTCTTATCAGTCAAATAGTGATCAATTCTGATGGTGCAAGGACCTGCTGAAACATTCAAAACAAATTTCTAGAACTAGTCTTAATGACTTTTCAAGCACCATCTATGATAAACCCTCAGCCGATATCATATGCAATGGTGAAAATCAGGAACAGGACAAGGATGCCCACTCTCACCACTCTTATTTAACATAGTTTTGGAAGTCCTAGCCAGAGCAATCAGGCAAGAGAAATAAATAAAAGACATCCAAATTAGGAAGGAAGAAATGAAAGTGTCTTTTGCAGATGACATGATTCTGTATATAGAAAAATCTAAAAATTCCACCAAAAAAAACAAAACTATTAGAAACAGTAAGTGAATACAGTGAAGTTACAGGATACAAAATCAATGTACAAAAAGCCATTGCTTTCCTATATACTAACAATGAAACTTCAGAAAAAGAAATGAAAAGAAAACAACTTTTGCAATTGCAACCAAAGGAATAACATACCTAGGAGTAAACTTAACAAAGGAGGTGAAGGACCTATATACTGAAAACTACAAAGCATTATTAAAAGGGATTGCATAAGACACAATGAAATGGAAAGATATTCCGTGTTCATGTTCATGGAATGGAAGAATCAACGTAGATAAAATGGCTGTATTACCCAAAGCAATATACAGATTTAATGCAATCACCATCCAAATCCCAATGTCATTTTTTAAATAAATAGAGCAAAAAGTCATCAGAGTTGTATGAAATCACAAAATACCCTGAACAGCCAAAGAAAAAAGTTAGAGAGGTATCATACTACCTGACTTTAAATTATACTACAGAGCTAAGATACTCAAAACAGCATGGTACTGGCAGAAGAACAGACACCCAGACCAATGGAACAGAATTGAAAGCCCAGAAATAAAACCACAGGTACATGGGCAAATAAATTTTGACAAAGAGGCCAAAAACGCACAATGGAGAAAAGAAAGAACCATTATCCTCAATAAGTGGTGCTGGGAGAATTGGAAAGCCACATACAAAAGAATGAAACTAGATTATAGCTTGTTCCCTTGTATAAAAATTAAATAAAAATGGATCAAAGGCTTGGAACAATAAAGTACATAGAAGAAAACATAGGTGCTAAACTTATGGACCTTGGTCATAAAGAACATTTTATGAATTTAACCCCAAAATCAAGAGAATTAGAGGCAAAAATAAATGAATAGGACTCTATCAAACTAAAAAGCTTCTGCACAGCAAAAGAAAACTACAACAAAATAAAAAGATAACCAACCGAATGGGAAATGATATTTGCAAACAGCAGCTCCGACAAGGGGTTAATATCCAAAATATATAAAGAACTCATACAACTCAACATCAAACAAGCAAACAATCCAATTAAAAAAATGGGCAGAGGGCCAGAAAGACACCTTTCCCAAGAAGACATACAAACAGCCAACAGATGTATGAAAAACACGTGCAACTCCACTAACTATTAGGGAAATGCAAATCAAAAGTATAATGAGATACCACCTTACACCTGTTAGAATGGCTGTTATCAACAAGGCAGGTGATACAGTAACAAGTGTTGGAGAGGTTACAGAGTAAAAGGAATTCTCATTCATTGCTGGCAGGAATGTAAACTGTTACAGCCACAACGGGAAACAGTGTGGCAGTTCCTCAAAAATTAAAAATAGAGTTACCACATGACCCAGGAATCTCTTCTAGATATCTACCCCCCCAAAATAAAAACCCACTCAAAAAAACATTTATTCCCAAAGATATATGCACCCTATACTCATTGCAGCATTATTCACGGTGACCAAAACATAGAGACAACCAAAGTGTCCTTCGATAGAGGGATAGAGGATTGGATAAAGAAGACATGGTATACAATGGAATACTGCTCAGCCCTAAGAAAAGATGAAATACTGCCATTTGTGACAACATGGATGGGTCTTGAGAATATTATGCTAAGCAAAATAAGTCAGTCATAAACAGCTAAGAACTGTATGATTTCACTCATGTAGAATATAAAACTGATACTCAGACACAGACAACAACATGGTGGTTTACTAAAAGGGAAGGGTGAGGGTGTAGTAAAGTGTAAAGGGGGCCAAATATACGGTGACAAAAGATTACTTGACTTTGGTGGTGGACACACAATGCAACACACAGATCATGCATCACAGAAACGTACACCTGAAACCTATATGACCCTATAAACCAATATCACCCCCAATACATTTAATTTTAAAAAGTAACTAATATTTATCTTTAAGTAGAGTGATTTAAAGACTATATATTTTTTAACATTAGGTATTCCCTCCCCCAAACAAAAATATCTTGACTTCTGAGTCCTCTGGACACAAGAGATTAATATTACCGATGAATCACATTTTAGAAGATGGCACAGAATGCGAGGCACAAGCAGGGTAAAGTTTACACACTGATAACCTAGGTGGTCCCCTAAGCAAGGTCACTTTAAGGACATCATGATACCTGCCTGGCCCTAAGCATTTCCCCCTCCAGCCTGATGTTCCTCTGAGAGTCAATATGAGTAAGACCATGTTAAACTTAATTAACACACTAACAACTATTAACACGTCAGTCTCCATTTACCAGTTCTCCAGAAGAAAGTACAATCTGAGAGAGAGAGAGAGAACAGGAAAGTTTCAAAGGGTGTACTTGTGAGTGGCCCCAGGAGGGCACTGGGATCCTGGTGGGTGATGACCGTGGTCAGAAGAACTCAAATGCGAAGTGTGAGAAGCCATGAGAAACTGCAACTACTGCACCAGACAGGAGGTCAGGCCAAGGGGAGGTGCTCAGGTAGTCACCCTTGGGGTGAGGCCAAGGAGTAAGAAGTGCTAGAACCTGAATTGAGACGGGAAAAGATGACAGGAAAGGGGGAGTGCCTATCAAATAGCCGCCTTCACCAGTGGACATTAAGCAAAAGCCCAAAGTCTGACATAAGAGAGTCATCCCAGAGGGCTGTCCCTTTCATGCTTTCTTTCTGTCTCAGTGCAGCACTCAGTGTTCATGTTAACCTACTTTCCCTGTTGAATGTGTTGTTTCTTTTTGTTATGTGTTAAGTGGGGATAGTGCTTGATGTAGTTTGGCTCATCTTGGACTCTACTCAACTTTGAGTATAAGGACTAGTTCTGTGGCCCAGAACAGCACCTCATGAAACAAAAATGGAAATAGAATTAGCTAAGGAAACTCATATAGTGATGTACTGAAGGCAGCATGCTTCCCAGCTGACTTTTCATTTTGAAGAAATGACCTGCCCATTCTACTTCTAGGCTGTGATAAGTGCATCTGGGATCTAACTGATGACCTTCGCTTAGCCGCGCTCTCCATTGAAGAAAGCAAATCCGGTGTGTTGAGCGTGTCCTCCGGTGCCGCCGCCCATAGACACGTGAATGAAATGAACTCCACCATCTACCTCCTCAAAGTATGTAGAAATGTTTACCTTCTGCGCATTTTCATTCTGGTTTCACTGAGTCACTCCTAGTAACCCCTATCAGTTTTGGTATCTGAGTCCCATGGCAACATTACAGAAGGTTAGCCCTAGGAAATTATTACAAGTTAATTGTAAGCATTATCTTCAGCTCAACCAAGAGCTGCCATCTATAAAAGAGGTTAATACTGAAAATGAAATGACTAAAAAACTGGTATCTATGTACAAAACTATCAAGGGATGCGAAACACTTATTTCCTTGGTGAAGCTGTACATTGGTCATTCAAGGGATTACCACAGACTTACTGTTACCTTACCCTCAATGTGCAATGTTTTTGAGAAGTTTCTCTAGAAACGTTTCTCTCTGTGTGTCTCTGTTTCTCTATCTCAATTTTATCTCTATCTCTATCTCCTACCCTTACCTTACCTTTCCTTCTCACTGTCATATTCCCCCTCATTTTCCCACACTCACACACACACTCAGACACACAACATACTCACATGCTCTGTTTCTCCTCATAGATCCTGTGGTTAATCTCTAATAAACGAGTTAAAGGCAGGAAATAGATGAACTGTGCTTGTATATCTAAGCTTTAAGAAGTGGTTTTATTTCCCCCCTCTAAATCATGGGCTTCTATCACAACCAACATATTTTTTGAAAACAATGATAATTAGCCAAAACCGGTTTGGCTCAGTGGATAGAGCGTCGGCCTGCGGACAGAAAGGTCCCGGGTTCGATTCCGGTCAAGGGCATGTACCTGGGTTGCGGGCACATCCCCAGTAGGAGGTGTGCAGGAGACGGCTGATCGATGTTTCTCTCTCATAGATGTTTCTAAGTCTCTATCCCTCTCCCTTCCTCTCAGTAAAAAATCAATAAAATATATATAAAAAAGAAAAACAATGATAATTAGCTGAAAGGACAATAGAATTAATACCAGCGTAATTTTTTTTAACTTTGTTAGTCAATTTAGTATAATAGTTAACAGCATAGACTTTGAATTTAGATTGTTTGCATTCAAATGCTGGTTCTGACACTAGCTAGGTAACCTTGGGAAAGTTATTTAACCTCTTTATTCTTCAGTTTTCTCATCTGGAATTGAGGAAAATTATTGAACCATCTCATGGATTGTTGAAAGAATTCAGTGAATTGATATGTACCTAGCATAGTAAGTGTTCATTACTTTGTGGAGGCACAGATGACATGCACAGCAACTGTCCATATTATGCAAAATGCAAAACAAAACAAAAAAATGACAAAATTGTAGAGCTGGATGGAATCTTAGTGAGCATTCTGTTCCAAACCTAGAAATCCTTCTTGTCCAAACTCATCTGTTTGGACACATGAGGGCAATAATTCTCAGGGGAGTCACCCAGACTCAGGCCTCTTGATGCCACTTGAATCCGCTTTCCCCAACAACACAACTTCAAGACAGATATAATTATAAGTACCGCACGCTAACCGATTGTGCCACTGGAGCTCCCAGATAGATATAATTATAGCTGACAGAAAGGCAGTACCAAGTTCGGTGATCCTACTCCAAAGTAATCTGAGTAAAACCACATTTGGACTAAGCTCCATTTACTTTAATTTGTGTGAGTTGATCATTTCTTCCAAAGCCTTCCAAAATTGGCATTTTAAAGGTTAGACACCCAAGGCCACCACCAGTCTATATTGTGCATTTGTACAAATTAGGAAAAGGTACCCTTTCCCCACGGCCAGCACAGCACAGCCCAGGGTCTGCTTAGTGAGCAGAGCTGGAAGAATTTTATTCCTTAAGGCCCTGAGAACCCTCATGCAGTCCCCAACCTCTACACCAGCCTGCAACAGCCTGCAGACCCACCACCATTTGGGAAACAGAGACTCACATTCTACTCTAAGTCCTTTAACATGGGAAGAGTTTTGTGTTTATTTTTACAAGCCTGGTGTGCACGTCTACTGATTATTTTCAAAACATTTTTTTCCACAGACAAAATTGTCAGAAAGAGAAAACCAGTATATCCTAAGAAAGATACAAATCAACAACGCTGAGAATACAATGAAAAGCCTTCTGTCTGACCTGGACGAATTAGCTGAAAGGGTATGTATTCAGTTTCTGGAACTACCTTCAGAGAAAGGACTTAGCTGGTGTGAGCCTAGCAAGTCACAAACAACTGAGGCTCAACACAGCTCAGAAAATATGTAGTGACTCAAGTGCCTTAAAATAAATCAAGAGTAGACTTGGTCTCTACTGTTTCTTCCCCTTTTGACTGGTTTCCTTGAAAAACTGTTTTATGAGGAACTATTTTAATATTTGCTGTTGGTTAATATGGTTGATATAGTTCAATTAGAATAGTTGTTCAGCTGTTTGCATTAGCATTTTATGACTAAGAGCTATAGAGCATCCAGAAATAAGCTTTACTATGTGGAATATAAAATTTAAATGTCTGCTAAAGGATGCATTAAATAATAAACAGAAAGAAGAGCAATGATGCTAAGAAAGCAATTTTGCACTTTGGCAGGGAAAAAAATCACTTTCAACCCTCACCTTACACCATATCTATAATAATAAAAGCGTTATATGCTAATTAGACTGGACATCCTTCTGGACGACCTTCTGGACAAAGCCAGGGCTGCTGGCATCTGGGGGAAGGAAGGCCTATTCTTGCACTAATTAAGTGCTTCGGGCCTCTAGTACTAAAATAAAATCCCAGACAGATTAAAGACTTGAATTTAAAATCTCAAATTCACAAGAAAACAGAACTAAATATTTATTTGAAATTGAAAGAAAATGACAATGCATTTAAATACAGCATGAGGAATTACAATAAAAAGATATAATAGATATGACAAGATAAAATTTCAAATACCCAGTAAAGACAACTAAATAAATGAAAAAGTCAATAAGACTAAGAATAATATTAAGGGAAATATGACATAAAAGCTCTCAGAAATTAACCACAAAAGCATTGAAATTTGAGCAGAGTCAGTGTGAGAGACTATTAAATACACTCCCCAGCAGCCTAATGGAAAAATATCCTGCCTCTGTAGTAATAAAAAAAAATACAACTAAGCCACAAGGCGCCATATTCAACATTTAAAATGTTTAACACATTTTTTTCCTTGTTATGCTCCCCCAGTGCTGTCCAGAGCACTCTGGAATTTCTGCTTTCCTATACTGGTATTTGACATAAACTGTGGAAGTGCTTTTCAAAAAACAATTCTCACTTTCTACAAAAATAAAGGTTAAAATAACTTTGATAATCTCTTTTGACCTTGGAGCTCTTAAAGTGTTAAGAGATTAAGCTTCTAAAAATGTTAATTACTTGGACCCTTGGAAGATTCAACCACTTGGAAATGCACCTGAAAATTGTCCTTGTTTCCCATACAATGCCACATATTAATCCAACCACCAGCATTTGAAAAGCAATGAGATCTCTTAAGTTTCAAAGGAAGTACCCAGAAAGAAATCTTTGCGAAAGGCTCATTGTGATTTCATTCTTGTATCATGGTTGGAACTTGCCAAAAGTGTCTCAAATCTTGAGGATGTGTTTTCACCAAGATTCGTTCCTCCCACAGCTCAGACAGAGTTACAGACCATTTTGTTGTGTAGCTTTTCTACTTTGGATATACTTCAAATGCAGGCTTTCATAGAGAAAAATAATGCAAGCTTGAAAATAACAGCCCAATAGAAAAGGCTCCAAGACAACAAGAACACCACCAAAGCAGGAGGTTGATGAAAAAGCTACTGGAACGTTCACCCGGCTGTTTCCGTTTATTCTTACTGAAACTAATGTCCTTCTGACTCCAACAGTCCTGATGGTACAATAACCTGCTAAACATTTCAAAATCAATTGCTCCGCATTTGTCATAAGGACTTCTCAAGCATCCTCAAGCCCTTAGTCTAGAAAAATCCATAGTTTATTCTAAGAAAGATTTAAGAAAAACTTTGTCTTAGATTTCTATCAAGAAAGTAATGTTTGGCTTCAGAGTGAAAGATTTCACGGTAGGTTCCCACAGTGATAAAAGTCACACTAATGTTGCCTTTTGAACTTAAAAATACCTCTGTATGCAAATTACCTGTCACATGAACCTCATGTGACCCAAACCTCACAATTTACATTAATCTGAAGTTATTCGTTTTGTCCCAACATTCATATCCAAGTCCTCTAGCCCCCTTTGGGGAAATGCTATAGCCCTTTCCCACCCTTACTTCTGGGGACCTCCTAAGGGATACCCATGCATTTGATGAAAAGAGATCTTTAGGAATGGAAGGAAAATAGGTCACCTCCACACATCAGAAGCACCTGAGCCTCCTTTCTGATGCAGAAAAAAGGGAAGGACAAAAAATAAAAAATGTTTCAATTCCAAAAGCATTACTTAACACCCGGTATATAATGGTCATTGCACTAGATGCTATAGATACTGAAATTAATACAGTAAGACCCCTGTTCTCAAAGAGCTCACGGTCTAGTAGGGAAAACAGGCATGTAAATTAATATATGTATCAGCATTTGATAATTGAGGCATGATACAGCCTAAAGAGATAATTCTAAGGAAGAAATAACTGTTTTAGCAGGGGCACCATAGGGAGACTTCTCAGAGAAGATGAGCATAGGCCTGTGCATTGAAGAATGACTAGGAGTTTATCAAATACTTCCAAGCAAAGGAAATTTACCACAAAGCAGAAAGATGTAAAGCACACTGTATTCCTGGGACTAGAAGGACATTGGCCTTGGCCTTCTGGAAGATTAACTGTAAATCAAGGAGCAGGAGATAATGCTAAAGAAGTTCTCAGAGGCCAGATCATGAAGAACCTTGTCCACCAAGCTAAGAATCTATGAATTTCACCCTGTGGACTTTGGAAGACACTGAAGCATTTACTTAGAACAATGGGCTGATCAGACTTGGAATTTGAGAAGCGTTCCTCCTCAATAAGGGTGATAGATTGGTGAGTAAAGATCTGAAGATAGGGACACAACTTAGGAGACTGCCCCAGGAGAAAATGGATATACTGAGCCAAAATTAAGAGTGGTTGATTGTCTTCATTTGAAAAGCATTACAGTGAATAGGGATCTACTGAGACTGTGGAAGTGGGGAATTGGAAGGGGGCCAGAAAGACAAGTGGAATCAAAACAAATTCGGTGATCAATTAAATATGAGGATAAACAAGGAGGAAAGCTCTGGCTTGGAGAAATGGATGACTAAGACTAAAAGTACGGAATGGATTACCCTGGACATATTAAGGATGAAGTATCTATGGATGCCCACAGGGCAATTAGAGATCTGAGTCTGCTGCTCAGGGAAGGCATAAGGCTGGACAGGCATTTGGAAGTCTTAATGTGTAGGAGGCAGGCAGACCCACAGATGTAGATGTCACTATACAGATTCCGAAAAGCATGCCGATATTCCTGCTGTTGTTTTGTTCGAGACTGTCTGTTCCTGTTTATGCTTATCTGCCAGAGTGATTGTTAAAAGATCCTCCTTTCACTCTCCAAAGTGTCCCCATTTAAACAATAAAATATATGATCACCCTAGCTAGATCTGATTATCACCCTCAATCTGATTGATTTTTTTAAAATTAGTATTCTAGGTACATTACTCTTTATACACTTATTTCATTTGCAGGTTAAATCATTAACTTATTTATGGTTGTGAGATAATTTTTTAATCTCAGCTTTTCTTAGAGCAAGGTGCACCTGTTTTATCATATGTCTATATCATTAGTTTTCTTCCATAAGCAAAGTCACAGAAAAAAATATAGCATTCACATAGGCACTACTATATATTATAGCCAGTAATTTTGCAATTTATTTATTTATTTAGTTCTTAAAATATTTTATTTTATTTATTTATTTATTTATTTTTAAGTAATGGTGGTTCCTCTGCCATGGAGTCTTTTGCTAAACATTAATAAGCGCCCTCTGGTGTTTGTCAGGAAGAAAAGGTTTTCTTAGAGAGAGGACATCCTCCAGCTGTCTTCCATTGCTTCAATTCAAAGTTTCCATAATAAGTGAAATGAACACATTAGCATTTTCCCTTGAAGGTTGAAGCCAAAGCCAAAAATATGATGTTGTGCTGTTCAAATATAATTCAATTTAAACTAGATCAAAGACCAACTCGTTAAATGTTTTAAAGTTTTAAACTATTGTATTCATATATTTAAAAAGTGGAGAGAGGTGACATGAAGGATAATATTAATCTTATGCCCTGCATCATTTAATTTTAAAATGACCACAAATTTTATGTCACTGGAAAGCCTTAGAATAAGCCAAGAGGAAGATAGGAAGGATGAAGGAATGCATTGGCTCAGAATACAGTTCCCTTCAGAGAGCTCGCTATCTAGGGAAGGGACTGATGGCTGCATTACTGCTGCGCAGGGCGCTTCGTGTGGAGGCAATTTCAGACTTGCCCAATAAAAAGCCTCTAGAGCTTATGCCTGCTATGATATGCTTGCTTTCTTTCTTTTTTGTTTTGTTAATCTTCACCAGAGGATTTTTAGAGAGTGGAAGGGAGGGAGAGAGAGAGAAACATTGATGTTAGAGACACATCCATTGGTTGCCTCTTGCACGCACACCAAACCTGCAACCCAGGTACCATCCGGTGCACAGGCCAACACTCTAACCACTGAGCACACCAGCCAGAGCTATGATGTGATTTCTGCATTCTCTTCCCTGACCAAGGGCCATTTGCTTGGGTTAGGCCTGGGAAGTATAAAAACATTCCAGGTATAACCATGGCATAATCCACTGGCTAAAACCAGGTGAAAGGAGAGAAGTCTGAAATGGCCACTTTTCTGTCCTGGGGCAACTGCGCAATGGTTACCAGTGGTCTGCGTGGCGGGTCACCCCGCAGTCCATTCAGGCGCTGTAGCTCTTTGTGACAGAGCTGAGCCAAAACAAAACCACACCACACCAGATGCGGCAAGTGGGCATCCAACCAAGTGTCAGACTGAGGTTCTCCTCCTCTTAAATAGGACCCAGGAGTCAGCCTTTCTAATGCCAAAAGGAAGTACCCGGCCCCCACGCCTTGCATGCAGACAAGTGTCCTGGCCTTGAACCATGTCTTAGATCAGCTTCTGTCCTTGCACACACAGAAGCATGCACATACACATGCGCCCCCACACATCCTTTCTTCAGAAGCCACATTTGGGTTGGGATTTCATTTTAACAAATGTTTCATGGGCACTCCGAGACAGAAGCTCCCGAGTTGAGAAATGGAGTCAGCTTCCCGGAGAAGAGCGCCATTCGCTCTGAGCCAAATCTGCCTGAACAGTTATTTGTGCTCAAGTGCCATCGCTGTTGATGGGAATCTGGAGTGCAGCACTGAAAACAGCATTTAGCCCAGTGAGCCTAAGCCTTTGAATCTCTGCGGTGATTCAGTTTCACCAGTGATTGGACCACCCAGGAGCCACGGATGCATGGAGCATTTCAAGATCTGCCTGCTTTCTTGACAATTTTCCCTTTGAAGCTTAAAGCTCTTGAGTGTCCAATGTCAAACTGCTCAGCACACTTGGGAAATTTCCTGGTCTGTCATCTTGAGATACAGTAAAAATTCAAAGGGTAAATTAGCTATGAAAGCCAGCTGGTTTGGGTTGAGCTGTGACTGATGGCAGAGGAATGCCATCTGATTTTGCAGCATTCTGTAATCCTAAAGCTGGTCATCACAGTAGCCTTCATGCATGGTTTCTGGGACCATTTTATATGTTATAGAACTTCCCATGTCAGGGAAATTTCCGGTTTTGAAATACATTATTCCCACCCACCCCCACATATACATATACATATACAACATCTCCTTCTTCTAAATTTAATCCAGTGTTTACACGGATTATTTATAGGAAAGTCAAGCTTCAAGAAAGAGCCAACTGGCTGAGAAGGAAAGTATGGATACCATTAACCATGCAACTCAGCTCGTAGAGCAAGCCCACGACATGAGGGATACAATCCAAGGTAAATATATCCTCTTCTGGTTCAGCTCCATGTCAAAGCATCATTTCTGTTATTAACAACAATAAAAACTAATAGCTACCGTTAGTGCTTACGATCGTGCCAAGAACTGTTGTTAGAGTGCTATAGGTTTGAACTTATATGAGGTCTGCATTTCAAGTTTGTTACCTGGGATTTCTGAGCACTCATCCTTCCTTACAATCTGTAAGTTTTCAAGAATAAATGTACAGAGTCACCTACTTTCCAGGCCTTTTACAGAAGGGGAATGCCAAAATATCTTTTCGGCAGAGGAAATCACATGCCATGGTGTCTCTAAAATGCAGCAGTTGAACAGGATTCACGTTTTTCTTAATGACTGGCAGCAAAAACACTGCTTTTAGAGGGGCAGTAAACTGTCTACTAACCCAAATGGCCCTGAGCTGTCTCTGACGCGCTTTCGCAAGAATCAGGCAGGCAACATGCTCTGGTCCCCAATCCAGACAAAAAAAACAGGGAAGGGTGTATGTGCGAGATTTCTTGGCCCAAAAGCTTGTGGTAATTTGACCTTTCCCCTTGAAGGTTCACTTACTTGCGCTCTGGCCTCTGGTAAATACAGGTTGCATTTTAAAGCCTATTTTGATGGTGCATTGAAAATCAGCCTTCATTTACCAACAGAAAACAGGCAACTTTGTTCTAAGATAAAGAGAAATTCCTTGGGTTACAGTCTGCTAGGAAGCAGTGTGTGTGAGTTCCCATCGTTTTTATTATCCTATATATTCAGAGCTGGATGACAAGACCAACTGCACCCCAGGGCACAATGGCAGTAAAGGGACCCACAGTGGGAGATTCATATCTTTATACTGAGGTATAGGGGGCATATTCCAAGAAAATGGATATACTGAGCCAAAATTAATCATTTGCTATATTTCCTTTGGTGCCTATAATGCACAATAAAACAAATGGCATACATTTGAAACACTTCCCACTCCCATCCTAATTATTGCATGCTTTTGCATCTCCCAATAAAATACTCTTTTTCTCTAACATTTTAGAGTTAGTATTGATTTGTTCTAAAAGTGAGATTAAGCCTAGATTAGCTGACCTCATCTAATTAAGGAATAAATGTCCCTCTAGGTAGCAAATAAAGCCAGCGTTCATCCTAGTAAGCCATTCAGAGAAAATAAGTTACTTTTACTTCTGTAACTCAAAGTTTTATTCTATAGCATTTCATTAGGAAAGTTTCGAAGCCCTCTTATTTAGAGAGTTTCTAAACCCTTTCACCCAGCGATTTTTAACCTTTTTCATCTAATGGCACACATAAACTGACTACTAAAATTCCGTGGCACACCAAAAAATATAGGATATATTTTTGCCAATCTGACCAAAAAAAAGAGGTATAATGTTGATTCATTCTCACCAGACAGCTATTGCCATCTTTTTACTTGACAGTTTAAGGAAAAAGAGGTCCGTATCCCTGACTAGACGGGTATTGCATGTTTTAAAAATTCTTGTGCACACCCGGTGCTGTGGCACACAGGTTGAAAATCACTGCTTTAAGCATAAGAAAAAATGAAAAAAAAATTACAAAAGAATGTAAATGGGAAACTAATTTCCATCAGTTTTTACCATTTTATAATAATGTATGAACAGTCTCCAAAGACCAGTGGCAAAAATGCTATTGTCTACATTTCCTTTTTCTAATCTCTTCCAGAAGTGGCTAAAATAAAACAGAACAGAATTGTATGTATAATATTTTTATCAAAACACCAAAGAATTAGCCTTGCAAATACTAGTTGTAAGGGGGGGGGGCAATGTTTAGTTTATTTCAGGAGTTAGTGTTTTAGACTTTCTTGAAAAGTGAATGTTTAAATCCCTCCATAAGTTTTTTTTAGCATATCTTGGTGTCCCTATAATTTTCTGAGTAGTATTTCTAGTATTAAAACGTCTTTCCTCATTTATCTCCCTTTCTTCACAATTCAGGAATGCTGCACAACACCACTAGTGTGTCATTCCTATTCCCAGCCATCTCTAAAATAACTACTGGAGACCTTCAAGCTATTAGCCATAGAAAATACAAGCCCTTATTTGGTATAACTTGTGACAACAGTGTTTGTCTGCCAAACCACATATCACAGTAAACCACAGACACACAGTTTCATTTATGCCAAGAAGATAGAATGCTTCCTCCTGGAGCTCCTATAGCACAAGTTGGCAATTATATAATTTTCATCTGATCATCTGTAGTAGAAACAGGGAGTCAAAGAACTATTCAGCTCTGCTAATATTTTGGCAACTCATTTAATCCCTCTGAACCTCAGCAGTCCTCCAGTTCTAAAATTCTCCATCCTACTTCTGGACATGGGGTGAAAATGACCCAGAGTCAAAATACCAACAGTCATATACAGAAGACAGATAGCAATTGCAAAAAAAAAAATTCATATGAGAAGAAATTCACAAACCTTTTTGGTATATCTACTCTGTAGAACCATCTGAAAGACTCACTTGAACTACAGTATACTCTAATTTTGACTTAAAGCCTTGGTAAATCCTTGTCTAAAGTATGATTAATATCGCCAATGTATCCTACATATGACAGGAGATACCTCAGAATATTTTCTCCAAGTTATGTATTTTATATAGAAGGTTGATCAAAGACTGCAGACTTGTGTGCCTTAAATATTAATGTTTTTGAACCACTATGTAAATGTGATTCAAAAACCAGACACAGGTTTCCATGAAATCAGGGCAGGCATTGTGTTAATCCCATTCCCATTCTGAAGACCCCAAATAGGAAGCCAAGAGGAGTGATTTCCTCAGGTTTCACTTCTCCCTGGAATCAACATTGAACTCAGATGCTGGCATCAGTATTTGCAGTGTGGACGTCAGTAAGCCCGTCCTCCCCCGTGTTTTCAATGGCATCGCTGTAAAAGGCCCAGTCATCTCTCCCCACTGCCTTCTCTCATCATATCCTTCCTTTCAGAGATCAACAACAAGATGCTGTACTACGGGGAGCAGCAAGATCTTAGCTCTGAGGAAATCTCTGAGAAGCTGGTGTTGGCCCAAAAGATGCTGGAAGAGATTAGAAGCCGTCAACCATTCTTCACTCAACGGGAGCTCGTGGATGAAGAGGCGGACGAAGCCCATGAATGTAGGTCCATTCAGCTCCTGGAGCCCAGCACATGTCTGCTTTCTTTGTGGGTCCAGGAGAGGACATAGAGACACAGGGAAATATTTGGTCAAAACAGCCAATTCCCAATATTCACAGCTATTTGGAACTTGTGTGTGTCCTCAGGGAATCATTCAGCACAACTTGACTATATGACCACGATTTTTAGATCCAGGCCCAACCTTAAGCTTTTGAGAAACAGCTGAGGTTCCATAAGGAATCTATAGAAATTTTACTCCTGAAGAGAAAAACAGGGACTTAGTAGTTGATGAAAACATGAGAAATGGAAAGGAGGGCTAATGGAAACCAATTCTCAGAACTACAGTTGAGAAGCCAGTAAAGTACAAGCTCAGCAACATTCGTGTTCTGAGGTCCATGAATGCCTTTCAGTGGCTTTTAACCTCAATGGGAATTTAACATTTCCTTTAATGATGCATGTAGACATCAAATCAGAATAGTACTAGTGAACCTCTGAGTTAGTCCCTGTATCAGTTATCAGTTACTGTCTATCAATCCACCCAAACATATTCATTTAAAACAATAACCATTTATTTACCATGATTTCATGGGTTGGCCACTTGGGCTAGATTCACCTTGGACAGCTCTTCTCTGCTTCAGGAGCCATGGTTGAGCTGGCTCACATGTATGGGGCCTTAGCTGAGGTGGCTGGGCTTCTCTCTCCATGTCTTAGGAAGGTAGCCCAGGATTGTTCGTATGATGGCTGCCTTCCTAGAGGGCAAGAATAGAAAGTGTAAGGTCTCTTGAGGCTTATCCTTAGAACCCAACAATACCATATCCATTCTGTTGGTCAAGACCTGCCCAGGTTCAAGGAGTGAGGAAATAAACTCCACTCTTGATAGGAAGAGTTGCAAAGCATTCGTGTCCATTTTAATCTACACAATCAACAAAAGAAGCAACAGGTTTGCGTATCATATTATGGCTATTGCTGGTATCTCGAAACATTAAGCTCATCAATAATTCAAAATTACAGTGGTTATTAGTCCCATCTCTAAATCTTGTTACTTAATGCATTACTAAAGAAGCACATATATTACCAAATTGTTTTTTAATATATTGGTCTCCCTTGTAATTGTATGTATTTTACTTTATGCATTTTAATAAACATTTTAAGAAGGGGTCTGAGGGTTTTACTAGATTACAAAGGGCCCTGCAGCACAAAAAGGATTAGGAACACCTGCCCTAGATCATTTTCTTGCAATTGTCACTATCAATTTCTGCTAACAATGAATGTGAACACTCTAGAAGAGGAATATTCTCAATATAAGGCAGAGTACCATGGCAGACATATAAAGTCATAGAAACAGTGAAACCAAAGTAGAATCTCAGGCCCCATGTCTGAGTCAGGATGAAGCCAGCAGTCAGAAAGGCTGAAGTCTAATGTTACAGTCAGATACTTCTATGTTCTTTGCCTTTTTTGGAATTTAATAAGACTTCCCTGGAGAAATGGGACTAGTGAAGGTGTTTTCAACCCCTTTCTTTACTCAGCCATGAACTTTTGTCTTCTGTTCATGGTGATGAAAGAAAATACAAAAAAATTGAACACATCAAATTGATATTCCCTGAAGGAAACGTGGAATGAAGACACATAGTCAATGCATGCAACTTTGATCAGAAAGCTAAGACACATATACCATTACCATTTAATCTTCTTCCCACCCAAAATAATGATTTAGATTTGACCTAAAGGAGCTAACTGGGGAGAACAGAGAAAATGAGTGGTTGTAAACATCATTTGTCAGTAACACACAAGATAATTTTCGTTATTTTAATAATAAGACTGTAATATATCCAAATCCATTTTATATGGTAAAATTAGAAATAATCTGGGTAATAATCAACATAGTATAATTGCATGGTTTCCACATAAAATGTAATCTCAATAGGAAAGCTAATCAAACCCTCCTTTTGGCTGACTGCCATCCAGGGGCTCTCAAATCCTACAAAATAGTATTATTTTTACTTCAATATGAAGCATGGACTTATTTTGTGATCAACACCATCCATCTTTATTGCTTTTGAAGGCATGGTCTGACAAGTTTTTATCTCTGCTAAATGCTGGACGGAATGGGAAGAGACAAGAGAAGCCCAGACTGAGTTTCCATGTCATTTTTCTTCCAGTGTTGAGCCAGGCTGAGAGTTGGCAGAGGCTGTACAATGATACCCGCTCTCTGTTTCCTGTGGTCCTGGAACAGCTGGAAGACTACAATGCTAAGTTGTCAGACCTTCAAGAATCACTTCACCAGGCCCTTGACCATGTCAGGGATGCAGAAGACATGAATAGAGCCACAGCAGCCAGGCAGCGGGACCACGAGGTACAGTGGACGACTCTAACTGGAAATACATTTCAGGCATGAACAACACAAATGTATGCCAAATGTATAGCTGGTATACAATTTTTGAAAATACTGGTACATTTAAATATTCATATTTTTAAAATATTTTTGCCACTGTAATTTGCTGATGTAAATGTGTACACCTACAACCAAATGGAGGCCGTTAGAATTTTTTGCCTTTTGCATTGATAAGAATGCAGTCGTTCTTGGTGCTTGGGTCCACATGTCTGAATGTGCTGCTCTTGCAAGTGAGAAGTATGGCACTATTTCTATGCCTAACTTTTTCTTATATGGAGAGCACTAGAACACCAAATCAGCTCAACATTATTTTCATGTAAGGATATGTGTAAATTCTGGAAAGGCGTGGTAAGTAAATCTCACAGCCAGGCTACTCAGCAGCTGCTGACATAGGGTGTCTAATTCAGGCCAAGGTCATGCAAATACAAAGAGATGAGGAAAATCCCAGATGTGTCCATAGCTTGCAAAGGCAGTTGTCCCTATGGGGCCAGAATTTGTGCATGCCCACAAATTCAGGGCTCAGAATTGTTGTGGTCACATGTGCACTTCAGGCAATGCATGCAGTCACAGCCACCACCATCAAGGGCCATCATCTGATAGGAAGACATGTGTATCTTTGGACATGCTTATAAATATTAGAGTGAAAAATAGGAAACAGCTATGAGCAAACTCATTGATTCAATTATGTTTATTTTATGGTTGGCAAAATCGGCTTAAATTAGGCTCTCTACCCTGATTTTCAGTCATCACTATCTCCCAGTAAGTCCCTATAAAATGTCCTAAATAAAAGTAAGTTGTACTTATCACCACCAGTTTCTAATAGCAGCAATACCTCAGCCAATAATCTATACTAATAAAAGACAAATATGCTAATTGACCATACCTTCGCTACACCCACCGGCCAATCAGAGCGACTATATGCAAATTAACCCAACCAAGATGGTGGTTAATTTGCATATACTAGCTGGGAGCGAAAAATGAAGACAACGTGGAAGCAAAGCGCTACAGAAAGGAGCAAAGTAGAGGCGGTGAAGACAGGAACGGAGCCAAGGCGGCGGAGGCGGAAGGCAGGAAGGAAACAGGCCGGGTGGTGGAGCGGGAGGGGAAACAAACCAGTGCGAGGCAGAGCAGGAGCGAAGCCCACCTCAGCAGGTTTCGCTCCCTTCTCTGCTTCTCTCCAGTCACAGGAAGCCCTATTCTTGCAGGAATCTTCCTGCAACGGGCCTCTAGTCTATATATATAAAAGCCTAAGTGACCATCCGACCCTTTGACGTCCAATGGTAGCAATGACATGCACTGACCACCAGGGGGCAGACGTTCAATGCAGGAGCTGCTGAACTGCTGTGACTTGGCAGCTGCAGTTCTCAGGTGACACACCCAGAACCAGAGAGGAGGGAGCCCGATTCTGGGGTGTGTCACCTGAGAACTGCCCTCTCAAAATCCAGGACCCCTCAGGGGATGTTGCATGGTTATTTAATAAACCAGAGAGCCGGTTTCAGCTCCATCCCTGCAGGTCAGGCTGAGGGACCCCACCTGTGCATGAATCCTTGCACCAGACCTCTAGTTTTTAGAATGATGATGGTCATATCCTTTGTTAAGTAAATGCATGATTATCTTACACAACAAAATTTTATAAGTATAGCACAAAATAATAATTTCCTCAAGTAGATTTCAAGAGAATTTCTGGGCTTCATCCTTATTCTTGAATTTCTCCTCTTTTTCACCTCCCACATCTAGTCAACCACAGGTTCCTGCCAATTTTACCATTGGAATATTTTTAGCTCTTTCTATTTTCCATTTCTCTATAACTTCTCTAGTTTGGGCCTTCATTTCTCAACCAAAATAGCTTCCTCTTGTCTCTCCTCCATTTTTGCTCCCTTCCAACCCATCTTCCACATCCTGCTAGAGTGTTCCACCTAAATCTCTGACCATTACCTTTTGCTCTTTCTAAAAACCTTCATTTGCTCCTCACGAGAGTGCCTTTGACACTACAGCTTGTGAACCATTTAGTGCAGCGATTTTCAACCTTGTACATCTCATGGCACACATAAAATAATTACTAAAATTCTGAGGCACACCAAAAAATATATTTTGCCAATCTGACAAAAAAATAGGTATAATTTTGATTCATTCACACCATATAGCTATTGTTGTGTTGGCTGTTGTCTTTTTTCTTCTTTTTTTTTTTTTTTGACAATCTAAAAGAAAAATAGTGACCCTGACTGAAAGTCAGATATTGTATTTTTCAAAATTTCTTGTGGCACACCAGTGTGCCTGCCTCAGCACACCGGTTAAAAATCACTAACTTCGCAAATCAAAATAAGTTTTGAATGCTATAACCAGCATTTTTTAAAGGGGGGGTAATAAATAAAATAGAAAACATCCAAGTACATAATCTAGACTAAGGAATAGTTTCACAACATTTCTACTTTAGTTACATATGTTTACTGGATTGCGACATAAAATACATTTTTTACTGTGGGTTATGGTCAAAAACAAGTGAAAGACACTGTCCTATAGGAAAGTCTATGCTGTTTCACGTGGCATACAGATGCCTCTCTGATGGGCCCAGGCCAGCCTCCTCAGCCATACCTCTTGCCTTTTCCCTGCTTCACACGTTCAGTTCAGACAATCTCACGCTACAATAACCCCATGTGCCTGGCAGCAAACTTCTTCTCCTTGATACCTGGGTGATCCCCCGGTTTCGCCTCCTCCATGAAGCTACCCCATCCTTCCACCTTCTAGATGAGCGGGAGCTCCTCTCCAGCAATCCCATAGTGTGCCTTATGCTTATCTCTTTCTGTATTGTGACCATCTGTTAGTGGATCTGTCTCCCCCACTCAACCAAAGCATTTTAATTTTATTAATTATCATAACCCCAAAATCCAGTCTTTATACAAAACCAAAAAAAATCATTTCGATGTCTGCTAACAGCAGCCACAGATCTAATAATTACATATTTACCTCACTATACTACATCCAACACCAAAGGGTAGCAGCATGATAAAAATATTTTTCAGATAAATATAAAATTTTATATTTCAAAAGTAGGTTAAATACTCTTTAAAAAGCACTGTTTAGAGGGTCTTATAAGCCAAAGCTCTGCCTTCCCAGGACTGTTTCTATAATTTATTTTAGGATCAGGAAACCTTTTTTTTTGTATATGTGCAATGGATACTTAGCATGCAGAATAGTGCTAATTATGTCATTTTCATAATTATTTTGAAAACTTTCTTTTGTTCAAGTTGACCCTCTTTCTGTAGGAATATCTTTATTTGTTTCAAAGCTAATTTTATTCATTCTGTCCAACGGTATATATGATAAGTGGGGAAACCCCTTAATTTGAAATATATTGTTTTCCAACTACTGCAAATGAACTTGCCATGCAGTGCTGTGAACACTCGGCTCTGAAGTTTGGCTATGACCTTGGGGTGTTAGCAGTGTTCGCTGAAGGTGACCCAGACTCAGGGCTTCCAGATGGGGTTTTAGCTCAGACTCTGTCAAAAGAAAACTGCGCTGATAGAGCTAATGCCAACCATTTTTCCATCTCCCTTTCTTATATACTTTAAAATATTGCTTTTGTGCAGAGCTGTATAAATACTGCTCCTTATGGAGATAAGAATAATTAACCCCAGATAGTCACATTGTATTAAGCTTGATGGATATTGAGGGGAAATTGGTATTTTTAATGTCCTTGCATTAAGTGGATGTTCAAATGAGATTATTTTCTGTCCCTAGACCTTTATCTTCCCCTGTAGCAACATATTTGGAGAAGATGGACTCCATCTCTCTTTCCACTAAATCAGGAAAGACCTCAGGAAGTAAGGAAGACATTAAGATAAACTTAAGTTTTAATGAATGTCCTACTATATCTGAGCTTCTGTAATTATTTCTAGGATATCCTAGATTGTACCATAGCTTATATATTTCAACCCTAACTTAAATTAGCATTTTCAAAGTAACTTTAACTCATTTTTTTCTGATTGTAAATTAATTTTTTACTTTTCTCTCTTAAAGTTTCATTCTTGTTTGCTTTCAAACTCTGAATTCACTTGAAGCTCCATAATATTTCTTCAGAATCACAACACCCCTGTCCAACAGTGAAGGTGGAAATTATAACATTCATTAAAAAATATATCAGTGCCCTAGCTGTTAGGGCCTAATTGGTTTGGCTCAGTGGATAGAGCGCCGGCCTGCAGACTGAAGGGTCCCAGGTTTGATTCCGGTCAACGGCATGTACCTTGGTTGCAGGCACATCCCCAGTTGGGGGCGTGCAGGAGGCAGCTGATCAATGTTTCTCTCTCATCGATGTTTCTAACTCTCTATCCCTCTCCCTTCTTCTCTGTAAAAAATCAATAAAATATATATATATACATATATATATATACATATATCAGCAACTTAGGCAGGTTCCCTCCTCAAAAATTCTGAGCATCTAACATAATGAGCTCAGAATGGGAGAAAGCAAAATCACAATTTTGTGCTTTAATAATAGAGCTATTTTAAATTTTACAAAGGACATTAAGATTATTCTGTATATGCTTTATTCCTACCCAAATGAGCTATTTGTGCCCCAAGTTAGCACATGATACTTTTCTGAATTAATTCATTTTCCAATTATTGCAAATATAGAGCCTACATTCAATCCTGTCTTCATAGTTCCACTTTACATTTATGGAGAAGTGAATGTTAGCTCTGAGATGATGATGTTTTAAGTATTAATCTACAAGCTTCATCGCTCCCAAGGTGCCTCCTTTGTTATATCTGTGTCATGGTGAGGAAACTAAGCATTCAAAGGGTAGAAGTCCCCAAAGTCGCACAGCAATTAGGCGGTGGGGCTGAGATTGGAACCCGGATCTGTCTGGGGCAAGGACAACGAGTGGACATTGACCACTCTCTGATGCTTTCTCTAAAGCCGCCTTCTCTTCTTCTGTCCTTTACTCTTCTTTCCTACAGAAACAACACAACAAAGTGAGAGGACACATGGATGGGGTGAATGCCTCCCTGAGGACATCTTCAGAGTCTCTGGTAACGCCTCGTCTGACTCTTGTAGAACTTGATGAAATAATAAAGGTAAGGACACATGTGACCTGTTCAGGTTTGTACTGATAGCAGATTAGAACAGCAGCTCAGTGCCACAGAATAATTGAATCCAATTCAAATCTACCAATTTAGCTGGCGTTATAAAACTAAGATCAGGTGACTAAATCTTTCAGTTTCTTTTATTGAATGGTGGCCACTAGCCATATATGGCTACTTAAATTTAAATGATTTAAAATT
This sequence comes from Myotis daubentonii, assembly GCF_963259705.1. Lineage (NCBI taxonomy): Eukaryota > Metazoa > Chordata > Mammalia > Chiroptera > Vespertilionidae > Myotis > Myotis daubentonii. Next base: position 36,113,350 of record NC_081845.1, read on the forward strand.
AAATTAAATTAAAACTTTAATTTCTTAATTATGTTAGCCATAGTTCAAGTGCTCAATAGTGCCACGTGTGATCACCATCTCAGTCTTTTAGCACCAAACTCCCTATCTTCCTCTCCATCCCTATTCCCTTGAACACGTGTTCAACAAGCTTTTTCTCCAGTCCACCTCTGTCATCTCTCTTATGGCCATACTCTGGTCATCAACAACAATACCTTCTCCCAAACCCAGTTTCAAGCACCTCCCACCCTAAGCACCATCTCTTATCTTACTCTACAATTCCCACTCCAACAATTCTCTAGCCACATGGAGACCTCCTCTACTTCATTTATCCTCTTCTCCTATCCTCTCTTCCCTCCTTAAGCAGCTAAAATTATCAATATACTCATTCTTTGCAAACACCCTTGACTTCCATACTATGCCCCTACTGTACTCACCTGAGAATTCTAATCCTATATCCCCAATAAACCCAAGTATACCCAGCATCCAGTGCAGCCAACATGACTGGTGGGAAACCCACCTCCTCTTCTATCAGTCTGGCTGGTGAATTTGCTTCATGCTTCACTAAAAAATTAAGAACAAAGAGAACCCACCTCGTATTTCCTCCCTAAATCTACCAGCTCACCTGTATCTGTATGCAGATGTCTACCTTCCTTCCTGAAATAAATAATAAAGTGTCCCTTCTCCGGATACAGCCTCATTCCTCCACCTGCTTTCTTTATTCTATCTTTCCTCACCTTGAAGACAGGGCAGTAGGGTATGGCTCCCGAAAGCATACAATCTCTCTTCTGATTCACCCAGTTCTTACTCTTCACTGATCATTACTGCCAACATACAGACCTGCTTCAATAGCCCTTGTCTTTCAAAAATTAAAAAGAAAAAAGACCTGGCTTACATCCCCTCTAATTTCCACCTCAATGCTACTAGTATTCTCAGCATCACAGCAAAATATCTTGAGCCATTTAAAGTTACTGTTTCCACCCCCGCCCCCCCCCCCCCAGCTCCATGCTGTGTATTGTACTCAACCCACTCCAAATGGGAGCCCCTGCCCCTCCACCGAGGATGTGCTTGTCCAAGTCACCAGCAACCTCAACATAGCCAAAACCATGGCTGCATCTCTCTCCTCAGCATTCTCAGCCTTGCACTGCTAACCTTCCTTCCTTATTTAAAGACCCTGTCGTGGCTCCTCCGATACCCCACTTACCTGGCTCTCCTCCCGCTCATTGGCCATTTCTTCCCAGCCTCCTTTGCTGGCTTCACCACTCCACACCCTCTCAGAAACAAATATTTGAGGCTCTGCAGGCTATATGCAACTGCTCTCCCTTATTCTCTTCTTGTGTTTTTTGTTGTTGTTGTTACTTTTTTACAACCCCTTAAAAATGTAAAAAATATTCTTAGCCGGGAGCTATACAAAAAAACAGCCTCAGGCCATACTTGGCATTGGGCCAGGTTGATCCCTGCTCGGGATAATGAATGACTCAGTACTCAGTCATGGGGCCTCTTTTCTATTTATATTCTCTCTCCATTTACTCCCATTGAATCCCATGACTTTAAAATCTAATTATATGTATTATTCCACAATGTATACCTCTGACTCTGATGCCTTCCCTGAGGTCCAAATTCTTACATCTGAATGCTTACTTGACATTTTCAAGTATGAACTCAGCATGGTTTGTAGCAAAATCACAATTTCATCTACCACTTTGATATGTAATAGGCATCTCAAATCTAAATATTCTGAATAAAATCTGCTTTTTCCCTAGTCCCCTCCCACCTCAATACATGGCACAACCCAATAGCTCAGTCCAAAATTCTGGACTCATTCTTGATTTCTCCTTTCTTCTCACTCCCATTTCAGCAAGACCTGTTGGCCCTGTCTCCAGATTGAATGCTTACCCTCTTCTCTGCGACTCCTCTTTTGTCTAAGTCTCCTCATCTCCAGTGTGACCTGCCACAGAGCCTCCTACTGATCCATTTGGCTCTACTCTTGACCCTCAAGACTTATTCTCTATGCAGTTGCAGAACAATCCTTTAAAAACATAATCAGATCCCATTATTTCTCCCACATAAAACCCCTGTGACACTTAAAGTAAGAAACAAGCTTATTTTACCATGGCCCATGAGTCCCTAAGTCACCTCATGCCCCACAATTTCCCTCCCTCACAACACTCAGACAGTTACACTCTAACTCCTCTCTATTTTCTTACCCACTACCATATTTTTTCCTACCTCAGGACCTTTTCACCTCTGTCCTGAAGTTTTCAAATGGCTAGTGTCCTTGTGACCATTCAATCTAAGTGGGCCTCTTACTTTCAATCACTCTCCAACCCATCTGACCTGTTGTATTTTATTCAAAGTACTGTTACTCCCTGAAATTAACTTGATCAGTTATTTGATCCCTTTCTTTATCATCTGTATCTTCCCACCCATTGTAAATTCCTTGAAGGCAGAGAATGTGTCCACAAATATCTATTCTATCTCCTAAAAGAGTGCCTGACACATAGTAGGCACACAATGAATGTTGAATGAACTAATGAATAAAGGTGGAATTTCCATGGCATTTTCTCTGCTTATACAATTAAACATATTTTCTTCAATGTATTGTTCCCCATATGAGCAACCAAATGGCTAGAGGTTTAATACCGTCTTCATAAAAATAAACCCTATATGCCAGGAAGTGTACTATACTCTGGAAATACAAAAATAAACATAGTTTCTATCTCCCAGGATTGTGTAACCTGGTGAGTGGAATATTCAAGTTAAAAGATTACAGTAATGAAATACGTGGCTTAAAAAAAATATGTGGCCATACTGAACTCACCCTGCAGAGGTCAGGGATGGATGGCTTCATCAAGGAATGATCATTTGAGCTGAATTTGGAAGGATGAGTAGAATTTTTCCAGGTGGATAAGACAGAAAAGAAGGGAACAGTATTCCCCAGACAGATAAAATAGTATGTGCAAGGACACAGTGGTCAGAAAAATTATGGAGCATTGAAACAACAATCAGTTACTCAAGTGTGGACCATAGGTGTAGTAGGATGAGGAGTGGTGAGAAATGAAATTCGGTGAGAGGAGGAGTCAATTGATGAAGGCATGCTAAGGAATTGGATTTGCACCTGCAAAGCAATGGCTGATTTTGAGAAGGGAAATAACATAATCAGATTTGCTTAACAGAAAGATCAGCATTCCTTCAGGATGTCAAAGAATGAGTTTGAAGACTAAAAGACTGGGCTCACAGAGAGGAGTTAGAGTTCTCGGTAAGAAAAGGGCTTAGTTAAGGTTTCTTTCCTGGCCAGAGAAATAGGAATCCAACCAGGAGAGAGCAGCATCACAGAAGCTAGCTTTGGTTAGTTTAGTTTTGTTTGCTTTCAGATCAGAGATGGCAGAGCATGTCTGAATGCTAGGGAAGCAATCAGCAGAGAAGAAGGAGTTGACTACGCAAGAGAAACAGATAAATATTTACTTGTATTTATCATGTAGACCTGGCCTGAAATTTATTGAACTTCATAATGATGAAGACTGGAGATTATCTTTTGATACTTCCTGGGGAAAATGTTTTAAGTTTTTCTAAATTCAACTCATTTTTTAAAAATATTTTCTTTAGAATGCATCAGGGATTTATGCTGAAATAGATGGAGCCAAAAATGAACTACAGGGAAAGCTATCCAACTTAAGTAACCTCAGCTATAGTTTAGTCCAAGAAGCTGTTGACCATGCACAAAATCTTCAACAAGAGGCCGATGAACTAAACAGGTAATATCCTGGTTTGAGAAATGCAAATATCTACATGGGCTGGTTAACTTGTTTTTATTCAATTCCATATGCCAGAGTTATTGGGATTCAGTGTTGGTTTGAGGGTCGGGTTTGCTTTTTTATTTGTTTATTGATGGGCAATCTGAGAACCAGTCGCTGTTTATTGTAATCACTTCGGGGAGACAGTTTTTCAAATTTTAAAAAAATCTGCCAGATCACAGACCTGTGTTTGGTGTGAGGGGATTTCTGTTTCATAATTATTTATGCATTTTTAAATATATTTTTATTGGTATCGGAGAGGAAGGGAGAGGGAGGGAGAGAAACATCAATGATGAGAGAGAATCATTGATTGGCTGCCTCCTACATGCCCACACTGGGGATCGAGCCCACAACCTAGGCATGTGCCCTTGACCAGAATCGAACCCTGGACCCTTCAGTCTGCAAGCCGATGCTCTATCCACTGAGCCAAACTGGCTAGGGCTATTAATGCATTTTTCTTAGAAGCATAACTTGCAAAATATCAAATAAATCAGATCCCTTTACAAGGTCTAAATCTACCATAATTGCCTATTTACTTCGTTGGCAGTATTAGCTTTCCATACTCAAGTTCCTTAAGTAAAGCTGGTTGGAAGTTGATAATACAACTGACTTCTGGTAAATACTCTCATTACTCTACACTGCCCCAACTGGATCTATTTGATTTCAACACCTGTTAAGAGAAAAATCAATGGACATTTTTTCCTCTTAGCATTTAGAAGAGAGTCATGCACCCTTTGGGCACTCAATTCATGTTCATTGAAATGTACTGAAAGATTGGAATTGAATTCATGGCCTTGAAATAATAGATAAATAATGAGATAATTACAGAGAAAGGACTGCAAATTCAGCCATTAGAAATAAGAATCAGTCAAGGTCATGAACAACATAAGAACCGATAGTAACTTCTGTTTAAAACTTAAATCACCTTTTTATTCCTGACTGCCAAAAATTTCAATAACCTACAAATCTCCTGAGAATTGAGAGAGAGGGAGAGAGAGAGAAGTGGGGAAGAAAGGGGGTGTATGTGTGTGTGGGGGGGGGGAGACAGGTCTTGTCAAGCCTTGGTGTGTTATATCCAGCTGTGTCATGCTCCCAGGAAATATGCCTTTGATAAAGCCAATAAAATGGAACTTGACTAAAAGATGCTTTGGATAATGTGCTGGCATCAGTAGAATGTTATTTTGAGGCCCATCCCTGTGCACTCTTCAGATTCTTTGGTCATTGTAATGGCCATCCTCCTGACTGGGAACCTAGCACACCCTTCCCTAAACGCTGCTGCGGCAAGCAGTGTCCCAGCGTGATTCTAAGTTATCACATGCTTTGCATGAAACATGATGGGGAACATCAATCACCCTGAAACCCTTTTGTGTTTAGGATATTTCTGATTAAATATATGCAGGGAACCATCCAAATTTATAGACAGATTTCCTTCAAAATGTGAATATACCTCAACATCTATCTGGGTACCCAATGATTTGCATGTTATGCCTCAAAAAAGATAAACATAATTCATCAAGAAGCTCCCATTTCAAAAACACGTTTTGTTTTGATGTGGTGCCTGTTTTGTGCCTTGTAATGAAAACAAGTAACAAAGGCTTTGTTTCAAGCTCTTAGGTACATCTTCTTACCACTCTAGCCAGCAACATTTTAAAATATTAGTAAATATTTATAAAATTATATTCCTTTTATCCTTTTAAAAAAAACTTACTCAGGTTTTACTTTCTGAGCAATTTCTAAGAACAAGGGGCTCTGGGGAGGAAGAAATGGCAAGATCAGAATTACCTCTGCAGAGCAGGGCTGCATTCCGACTTTCATGGGCCCTGGGTTCTTTTGCCTCTGTGGGCCCCTCCCTCCATAAAAGGTTAAAAATTATATGGCATGGGTGCCTTCATATAAAAACAAATGTTATCATTGTCCTCCCTACTAAGTCAGCCCTGGTGTGAAGGAGCCAGGAAAATGACTTGAACAAAAGAGAAGGATGTAGCCAAAGAAATGCAGAGGAAGTTACTCTAGCCTTAGAGAGCATGCAAGACCTGACGCTGGATGCAGAAGGCTGAGAAACAATTGACTGAGTTCACAAGGTCAGGGCATTTTACTGGGTGACAGAGAATCTTCTGGAAGTTACTGATGAATTAAGGGAGTGGTTCTCAACCTTCTGGCCCTTTAAATACAGTTCCTCATGTTGTGACTCAACCATAAAATTATTTTCGTTGCTACTTCAAAACTGTAATGTTGCTACTGTTATGAATCGTGATGTAAATATCTGATATGCAGGATGGTCTTAGGCGACCCCTGTGAAAGGGTCGTTCAACCGCCAAAGGGGTCGCGACCCACAGGTAGAGAACCGCTGGTTAAGGGGTACTACTCACCAGTGTTTGGAACTGAGAGAAAAAGGTGGAACTGGTGGATTTAAAATTGAGACAAATAACTGAGCATAAGCTGCAGAAAGTGGGGAGGGTGGGGCATTTATGTTATAGAGGAAGAAGTACGTGTCAATAAAATGAATTATTGACGAGCTTGGAATTCCAATTCAGGAAATACCTTAGGTATAAAAATAAGTCCTGATGTTTACTGGGCGCCAGGCATGATGCCAATCATTTTACACATTTTGTCCCTGTGTAGCTCACATCAATCCTCTGAGGCATATGCTGTTATCAGCACCTATGGGATTGTTCAGTGCATGATGGGTACTCAATAAATGTTAGATGAACCTTACAGAGGCCAGAAAGGGGCAAAGGCAGAGAACATGGTATATAGGGCGGGGGAGGAGGAGGCATGAGTGGAGATGTGTGCTTAAGGGAGGCATCCAGGCCTCAGGAATGAGACAAACCCTCTCTCAGAGCCTCACTTGCTTCTATGAAAAGGGAATAATAATATCTAGGGTCATGGATGTGCTAAGTATTAAAAACATAATATATATTTAAAAAAACATAATCTATAGAACAGGGCTAGCCCAGTATCTATCTGTCCATAGATGCCCCATGCATGTTATTTCCCTTCTCAAGGAAAAATATGGTCTGTTATGTGAGGGAAATAGGGCCATGCAAGAAAAAAGGCAAGAGCCCTAACCGGTTTGGCTCAGTGGATAGAGCGTTGGCCTGCGAACTGAAGGGTCCCAGGTTCGATTCCTGTCAAGGGCATGTACCTTGGTTGCGGGCACATCCCCAGTAGGGAGTGTGCAGGAGGCAGCTGATCGATGTTTCTCTCTCATCAATGTTTCTACCTCTCTATCTCTCTCCCTTCCTCTCTGTAAAAAATCAATAAAATATATTTAAAAATAAAATAAAAAAGGAAAGTAAGTTTGAATGAATAGTGAACCCAGCTAATGCCCAACACCAGGCTGAGGCTGTGCACCTCTCTGAGAGCCTTGGTTTCTTTTATGGAAAGGGAATAGCCATAGGTAAGGAGTAGATGGGGATGACTGGGTTCATTCCTCTGCCTGACCGCCAAGCATAAACTCTTGCTTGAAGAGGGGTAGAGGGCTGCTTTTAACTCATCATTTCTTTTTCCTGTGGCTGCTGCCAGGCAGGCAGCTGCCTTGGAGCCACAATAGGATCGTTTTGTGGTCACCAAAGGCAGGGGAATGCAAAGGAGATGAGCCTCTAGGAAATGAGTTTAGGAAAACCTTGTCAAGCCAGGTGACTTTGAATAACAGGAAGTGCCTGTGGTCCTGGAAGCATTCCAATCAAGCCCTACAAATGGCCCAGTTTCCCAAAGAGGTGAGGTGGAACAATAGTGACAAGTTTGTTCATTAACAGGAATTTACACAGTTCAGATACAAACGGGCTGGTTCAGAAGGCTTTGGACGCTTCCAATGTCTATGAAAACATCGCCAATTACGTTAGTGAAGCCAATGATACAGCAGAGTTGGCTTTGAACATCACTGACCAAATTTACGATGTGAGTATTCTCTTATTTTAAAGTTCATTTATATGTTGCCTTTTCCCAGATATGACTTTTCTGTTTTCTAATGTCATCTCTTGGTCTTCCAATGTAACACAAGTGGCAGGAAGAGCAGAACTAAGAAAAGACCGTTTTATTTATGTTACGAATGTTTCAATAGTGCAATTTCTTCAAGATGTGCCCTACTCCAGACAGCAAATGCCAGTTTTTTGGACAGTTGTTTGAAGCCACAATTCCTGAATAAAACATATTTAAGACTAGTTCCTGGTGAGGGAGAATATGCTTTATGCAGACATTCATATTTTTTCTTTTTTCCCCCCAATTTAGTATTTCCCAATTGCAGCTGACATACAATATTATATTAGTTTTGGTGTACAACATAGTGATTAGACATTTATGTATATGTACCTTATGAAGTGATCAACCCTATAAATCTAGTACCCACCTGGCCCCATACATGGTTATTACAATATTATTGACTATATTCCCTTTGCTTTTTTACATCTCCACGACTATTTTTATACCTATTAGTTTTTACTTTTTAATCCCTTTCATCTTTTGACTTTTTTCAAATCAAAAATTATTTGTTGATAGTTTCTACAGGACAAGCATTTTGATGAGGCCTTGGCCAGGCGCTATTCTTAGTTTACTGAATTTTCCTCAAAAATCATTTATCTTGAAAATGCGAGGACATTGTTGTCTCATGTTCACCTTTGACCTTGAAAGATGACCTATGAAAATAAAACTGCATGGATTTTGTTTGGTGTTTAGCAGATAAACTGCATCATTTAAATCACAAATAGCTCTTCTACCATCATTCTTACTTTCTCCACTCAATTCCTTTGTAGGCTGTGAGTGGGATTGACACTCAAATCATTTACCATAAAGATGAAAGCGAGAACCTCCTCAATCAAGCCAGACAACTGCAAACAAGGGCAGATTCCAGTAAGTATCTTCACTTTCCCACCTCCTTCGGGTTTACAGCTGCTTCCCTCCTTTCATATAATATTTCTGCAGGTAGACAGATTTTAAAATTCTAGGATTAAAGAATAAGTGATATTTCAACTGAATAATACATTAATAGTTTCTGCTCAGAGTCAAGGTGTAACAAAGCAAAGATTAGATATTTTGAAATAAATTGTGGATTAAAACACACACACGCACACACGCACACACACACACACATACCTTTTGCCCTAGCCATCATGGTCCAGTGGTTAGAGCATTGGTCTGTGCACTGAAGACTACCAGAGTCTCACGTTCCTCTGCTGGCCCCAGACAGGGAGCATGTGGGAGACAACTGGTAGATGTGTCTCTCAGATCAGTGTCTCTCTCTCTCTCTCTCTCTCTCTCTCTCTCTCTCTCTCCCCCTCTCTCTCTTTTCCCCCTCCCTTCCACTCAATGGGGAAAATATCCCCTTGGGTGAGGATTAACAAAAAAGCAAAACAGACACACACACACACACACACACACACACACACACACACACACACACCACTTTTATATAGTAAAACATGTGGTGGGAATTCTTGATAATCAAATGGACTAATTAATACAAACATCAATTTTTATCGAGATTATGCCAAAAGACACTTAACACTAAAACTATATTGCACATCATTTATTCTTTCTTGGACAATTCAGAAGTTTCCTTAGAATTTTACCCATGATGACCCATTTGGGTCACCACTGTGAGGGTCAGGAGGATAGGGTACCACAAAGCCATTTGGTTATTTCTGCTTTCTTGTAGCTTGTGTTTTTCAAAGTTATTGTATTTAGGACAAGCCTAATGGCCATAGGGAAAGAAGCATTTTCAAAGGCTGGTGTTTGCATCTGCTGAAGCAATACCTCCCAAGAGTGGGAGAGGGAGGAAAAAATTAAAGTGAATCGTTTTAATCAATTCTGAATCTTAAAAATAATTGAATTGAATAAGAATTTCGCTGAACATTATTCATCACTGACGTAATGAACTCATTTCTAAGGATAGTCGAGCATTGACTAATGAGGCTGGAAATCCATTATCTAGCTAACTTCTAATTACCACCTAAAAACAAAAGGCCAAGCTTGAAACTGAACACTTTATGTAATTTTATCAAAGCAATTAATCTCGAGTATTACTGTGCCTTTTTTTTTTTTTACAAAGAAGTACATGGAAAATAAGTGCATTGTTTTTCATATGCAGAATATTTAACTATTTAATTACCACAAAACAACTATTATTTTATGCCAGTCTTGACCATACTCTTTAGAAAAGTTACATTAGTAACAGTAAGGAATTTGATGCATAGTAAAATATTTTAAGTAAATGTTGCCATGTCTATGTATTGCTTTTGTTTCATGTTTTGTGAAGACCAGAATATGCAGGTCTTCATGATTCAATGACTTAAATATTTTATTTTCCTCGATAATTTGCAAAGTATTGTCTCAATCCTGTCATTATTGAGTTATTGAACCTCATGAAAGCAATTTTTCTATTTTAGGAATGCTATCTCTTTAAAATTCAATGTTTTATATACAGATAAGTCTCTCTTTATTGGTCTCTTTGAATATATTGTAGATTTTGTCACCTATTTCATGATCTTGCTATTTAAATCCCTTCATGTATTTATTTGTAAAAGGGACACTGAAGGAAAGTTAAGACTGTGTGGTTAAGAACTTGCCTCCCTTTAAACAATACACATGTTTGTGATATACGTTTAAATTTCCAAGCTGAGCCATATTCATCTACTGAGTTACATTGTAATTTCAGATTACTGTTAATTTAGATGCAAATGACTTTCAATGATCAATCATCTTCATTTTCTTCCTTTTCTTCATTGTCAAATAGTTAATAAACTCAGGAAGCAGCTATTTAAAGAAATCTATTGAATTCATTTGTAAAATAAAAAAATGTTTATGTAAGACAATAAGTTCCAAATAGGACATGCTCTTCATGAAACATTTCTTCTTATAAACATCCAGCTCAAAATAGATTTTCTTTCTCCTATTTTTACGAGTTCCAAATACAGAACTAAATATATTATTTCTCAGTATATCAGCTAGTGTTTTCTGCAGTCAAAGGACCCAAAAAAAAGAGATGAAAAGATTTTTTTATACCACAATATTCAAAAAGTGAAGTTAAAAGAGGGAGAGAGAGTTCACTACAACTACAAAATGTTTAAGTCCCTCCTTGAATTCTGGGAAATTCTCAGGCACTACCCAGAGGAAATAAGAAAGCAATGCTTGTACTTTGGTTACATTGTACTTGGTGACAGAGTCAACTAAGCACCACCCATTGTATACCCATTATACACATGTGGCGATAAAAATAACTGAACAGTAAACCAAGCATACCAGATTATTCAATAAAAAGGAGTAAGTACACCATGGGAGAGTATATATCTACAAGCCCATTAGAAATAAAGAGAGGTATATAATGGGAAGTGAACCGGTATTTTTCTGTTTATCAAGAAGCATTATTTCTTTGGTGGTTTGTAAAGTAAACAAAGCATGAACACATTTTTGGGAAGTTGATTCTTCAGTTCAGATGACAAGTTATTATATCCTGACTTTTTTGGATTAGGTCCCAGATAACACAGTTTAGGACTATGCTACAAGCACACTTTCAATAATAGTTTTGTAAGAAAAAGACTCTTAAAACTGAAACAAGAACAAATAGAAAATCTGACAGGCTGTATAATAAATTTAATCAGTAATTAAACCCTCCCACAAAAGAAATCTCAAGGAATCAATGGGTTCTTCCAAACTTTTAAAGAAAAATGACACCACTCATATATAAATTCTTCTAGAAAATAGAAGAAGTGGGAATACTCTCTAACTTCCTCTATGAAGCAAACAAAATACCAAAATCTGACAAGGATATTATCAAAAAGGAAAATTTATAAGCCAAATTCTCTTATAATGAGACCAAGTTAAGTTTATTCCAGATTTCAAGGATAGTTTAACATTTAAAACATCAATAGTAACTCACCACACTTACAGATTTATATGATCATCTCACTACATGCAGGAAAATTATTTAACAAAATGCCATACCCATTCATATTTTTAAAAAACTAATAGCAAACTAGGCATAGACTTTACCTTCCATAATTCAATAAAGAATAATAAAATGATATTCATCAAACTAAAATTGAAATATTGAAAGCTTTCCCACCAACATTGAAAGCAAGACAAGGAAGCCCCACATTACCAATTCAATGGATAAAATCCAGTTTAGTTCTGTGTATACCAATGAGAAATTAACTTTTAAAAATAACACCGTTTGCAATACAATACCCAGCAATAAATCTGATGAAAAATGCTAAGATCTCTACATGTAAAACTACAATATGCTCCTGAAAGAAATTAAAGAATTTCTCAATGGAGATCAAATGAGAATTTATATCTAAAGAAGAATAATTAAAAGTGTATAAATTAAGAGGAAGATTCAAATTTGTAAAAATGTCAATTCTGCAAAATGTATCTATAGATTTAATATCAGCACTGTATGCAGAATAATTCTAGAATTTATATGGAAATGGGGTAGGGGGCAAGAATAGCCAGCACAATTTTGAAGAATAAAAACAAAGATGGAAGACAAACTGCAGGTATCAAGACTTACAACTCTACAGAAATTAAAACAGAGATACAAAAAATATTTTTAAAATACAGTACTGTATTATTTCCTTTTAATAAAATTTAGAAACAGACACAACTAACAGACAGAGAGAGAATCAGAATAGTGGTCATCTTTGGGTAACTGCAGAATTCCCAGGAAATTGTAAGGGTGCTAAAATAATATTCTATTTTCTTGACCTGGACTCTGGTTATATTTTATGTTTGGTTTAAGAAAATTCATCAAGATGTGCATTTATAATGTGTGCCCTGTTCAAGATGCATGTTGTGTATCAATTAAAATTTTATTGAAACAATTCAGAAAAAAGAATTACTCTTACATAACCAGCCATCACCATAACTCACTCTCATGTCATATTCACAATGCTGCAGATGACTCCATGGTACAATCAGAATTTCTCTTGCTGAAATGGAGTTTTTTCTCCTGGCATTCTGGCCCCACTGGTACTTTTTTCGGCTTCTTCTCCTCAGGCAATGATGAGGCTGTGGCTGACACCAGCAGGCGTGTGGGGGGAGCCGTAGCAAGAAAGAGTAACCTTAAAAGCAGATTAAATGATGCCATTAAGCAACTACAAGCCACAGAAAGAGGTAAGGATCCGACAGAACTTAAGCTTCATCTATTTGTTCACTGGTATTAGATAAACCTTTGAGGAAGATGTAGGTGATTCCTTGCTTATCAACCTTTTTATAAATAAACTAGGGGCCCAATGCATGAAAATTCATGCACTCAGAGGGGACCCTCAGCCCGGCCTGCACCCTCTCACAATCGAGGACCTCTCAGGCAGGGTCCTTAGCCCTGGCCTGAGATCAGCGCCTATCAGGGCTTTCTTTCCCCCAGCGGCAGGCAGCTGGCCCCACCCCCGCCACTGCCACTGCTTGCCATATGTGCCTGTTCCTCTGCAGGCAACAGGAATGGGGTGCAATGGCTTGACTGGCCTGGGCCTCCCTCTGCGAGGCGATCCCTGGCCAGCCACACCTGCCACAGAGTCGCCGCTGGTAGCCTAGGACTCCCTCTTTCTGTGCTAGGGGGCGGGGCCAGCCCTGTGAGAAGCCTTCTGCCTACCTGATTGCCCCTAACCACTCTGCCTGCCTGTCTGATCACCCCTAACCACTTGCTTGGGAGCTGATCCAGCCCAGCGAGGGGCTGTGGTGGTTCTGGTCTCTGGTCATTCTGGTCGTTACGCTTATGGTGGCTGGCCTTTTATTATATAGGATATTGTTTTCTGATGACAAAAGAAACTATGTTCATTACACACACACACACACACAAAGAAAATTCTTGAAAACTACACCATCTAAGGGTGACCATTAAATTTGAGAGAATTTTCCTCCAATTTTGTGTGTGTGTGTGTGTGTGTGTGTGTGTGTGTGTGTTGTTTTCCTCAAATCATACTGCTTTTACGCACTGTTCAGTAACCTAGTTTGTTATGAACATCCAAATATGGTTATTGGGTTTCTCTGGTCCCAACTGTAAACAGCTGCCCTCTGTTACATGCCACATCATTTTTATAGTGAAGCAGGGAGACCAGTGAGCAAAATAGAGAAACAAGGGCCCTCATCTTGCCTAATCTGAGACTCCAGTGGTATTTTAGAAAGACATGATTGGAAGCAGATGTGCCTTCCCCAGCAGTGAGAGCTAAAACAGGACCACAGGGAGTGGATGTTTTACTACACAATCACATCCAGCTGCAGTGCTCCCGCACACCCAAGCCCTGCCGGGGAGTGTCATCCCTGGGCAGTCCCTGTGGTCAGTACCATCAGGGCTATCACATGCTAGGCTCTAGGCCAGTGATGGCGAACCTTTTGAGCTCGGCGTGTCAGCATTTTGAAAAACCCTAACTTAACTCTGGTGCCGTGTCACATATAGAAATTTTTTGATATTTGCAACCATAGTAAAACAAAAATTTATATTTTTGATATTTATTTTATATATTTAAATGCCATTTAACAAAGAAAAATCAACCAAAAAAAAATGAGTTCGCGTGTCATAGGTTCGCCATCACTGCTCTAGGCTGTGTTTTACCCACATTATCTCACGTGGGAAAGTGTCACCCTAACTAACCTTCAGGCTGCTGTGAACCCCGAGGCGTGTCAAGGTTATGGAGCTTGCTCCAAAAGGCACAGTTCCAAAAGAAGCAAACCCAGGATTCAACGCTACCTCCACCAGAGTTCAGAGCATATACAGTTGAATTAAATGTTTCTTCACTTTTAAAAAAACTGAAGCTACAACCCGTCCTGAGGCATTTTTAATTGTTTTTGTTACAGAAATAATACATGAGCATATTAGAAAATAGAGAAGAAAAGAAAGAACAAGGGAAGAAAAATATTTTATAATCTCATACCTAGTAAAAAAAAGAGCATTTTGCTGTAAACATATTACTTTATATATGTAGATTTTTAATGAAGTTGAATTTCAAAATATATTTTAAATTTGCTTTTCTTATTCAAAAATATATTTCCTTACCAATTTACTCCTATATTAGAGCATCATTTTTATGGCAAAACTTGTTCCACATAGAAGAAAGTGATATTTACTATCAATTTAAGACACAAACATATTATGAGTTATCTCTCATATGAATTTTCTGTGGCTTTCTCACCAGGTCTCTAACCTGAATAAATACTAATTACTTTTTCATTTACTTCTCAATAGAAAGTGTTCTAAATACACTACGTGATTTTAATGAGACTCTAGAGCAGTGATGGCGAACCTTTTGAGCTCGGCGTGTCAGTATTTTGAAAAACCCTAACTTAACTCTGGTGCCGTGTCACATATAGAAATTTTTTGATATTTGCAACCATAGTAAAACAAAGACACATTTTTGATATTTATTTTATATATTTAAATGCCATTTAACAAAGAAAAATCAACCCAAAAAATGAGTTTGCGTGTCACCTCTGACACGCGTGTCATAGGTTCGCCATCACTGCTCTAGAGTCTTCCAAGCTCACTTATTAATACTGCTTACAGTAGTCTTGTGCACCTAACTTACATCATAATGAACATATGTTTAAATATCTTCATTTGGCTTAAAAGCTCAACATTTAATAAGGTCTGTGTCACCCAGTGAATAAATGGATGTTAATGTTCCCTCCAAATGCCCTGCTTCTCTGCAAAGTGAGTGTCCTTGTGTTCTGTGTGAAGGTGACGCTCAGCAGCGCCTGAGTCAGTCCAAGCTGGTCACCAAGGAGGCAAACAGGACAACGATGGGAGTCCAGCAGGCCACCGCCCCGATGGCTGACAACCTCGCCAGCTGGTCACAGAGCCTTCAAAAGTTTGACTCTTTTGCTTACAATACTGCAGTGGACTCTGCCAGAGATGCAGGTATCCCTTAGAAATTTCTCAGTTTGCATCCAGTTGAGGAACTGGCCATTGAACTCTTCACATACTTTAAGAAGTTTTCTTCCTTTGGGTTTCAGATTGGAATACTGTAGAAGTTAGCTTACAAAAGGAGAAAAACTTTTGCTTAGTTCGTCTATCAATATGTGTGTGTACATATGAAATATATATACTTCACATAAACACTAAATAGATTGGTTAAGAGTCATGACTATCTTCTATGTAAAATATGTTAGCATTTGTTTTTGTTAATGTAAGCCTGATTCTTTCAGGAAGAAGGTCAATCACATGTTAGAGTAAATAATCTTCACAATCTTGCTTTTAGGAAAAACATTTACTAAGCAGCATTGATTTTACTAAAGAGCATTACTTTATCCTTATCCCAAAAAATCAGGCTATTACCAACAAGTACTGAATATGGCCAAATATAACGGAAGCTTCTCACTAAGAAGACAGTTTGTTGGCTAGCTTGAGCACAAGATTATAGCAATAAAAAGGAGATACTTAGATGCCCACCTCATTTAGTTAGTTACATATAGATGTAAAAATCACATATTACTTGAGAAATTTTTTCCAGTCTCATATTTTTTAAAAATGTATTTATTGAGTTTTAGAGAGATAGGAAAGGAGAGAGATATAGAAATATCAATGAGAGAGAAACATCTATATGCCCCCCAACGACAACCAGGCCCACAACCTGGGCAAGTCCTGACCAGGAATCGAACCAGCAACCTCTTGGTGCATGGGTCAATGCTCAACCACTTCTCTCAGTGCTCCCTTGTCTCCTCCGTCTGCCTCCGCCTCTGCTGGGACTGCCGCAGCAGCAGTGTGGCCTGTGAATGAGCATCCTGGGAAACAACCTTCTTTTGCCCAGAATTTTTAAAGCTGTTATATCAGTAGTATTATAAGTGCGAACAACCTGTGTGTGGTGTGTGGTGAAAAAACATCTGCATATTTATTCTGGATGCCGCCCTTCAGACATGTGCTTTATAAGTTAGCTGGTTCTGCATACATTTATGAATCAATATGTGCTGTAAATGTCACAAAAGAGGAATTAATTATGCCTTGGGCTTAACTATTAATTTTGCAGGATTAAAAATAATTTCTTATAGTTCTACCAGAAGTAATCATGTGTTTGTTTCTTCACCTCATTCCTGGAATGTAGTCAGTAATGAGATATTTACACGAGTGATTAATTTTTATTAACTACAGTAAGAAATTTGACAGAGGTTGTCCCTCAGCTCCTGGATCAGCTTCGCACAGTTGAGCAGAAGCAGCCTGCAAGCAACGTTTCCGCCAGCATCCGGAGGATCCGAGAGCTCATTGCTCAGACCAGAAGTGTTGCCAGCAAGGTAAGCCATGAAAAGACTCATTAGTATTGATCACTGGGAGACAATGAGAGTATGAAGAGCAGCTCCCAGGTCCATAGTTCTCAGCTCCCTCTGTTCATCAGAATCACATGAAGAGCTTTGAAAACTAAACCTTTCCTGGTCCCAAGCTCAAAGCAACGCATCAGGCTCTCGAGAGAAAGGATTCAGCACCTGTATTTTCTTAAAGCTCCCCAGGGATTCTAAGGCATAGCCACGACTTAAGACCACACACTTAACCTAGTCAACATGGTTTATACAACAAAAGAAATCAAGTGAAGCCAACCACAAAAAAAGACACAATTATTATTATTATTATTATTATTATTATTATTATTCATTTTAACAGTTGTTTTAGTGCAATTGCTATATGGAATAATCTTGCCCATCTATCTCTTCAGAGAATTTTCTGGTACAACACAGAGGATTGTGTTGTACACAGAGCTTTTACTGACCCTTCCACAGGCTTAACTGAGGAATCACATCTCAGCTAAACTGAATAATCTCAAAAAAGGCCCTATTCTGAGATGCTTATACAGAAGCAACACTGCAACTAGTATAACTAGCACTAGTGTTGGTAGGAATATAGCCTGACACAACAGTTAACATTTTGGTGTGGTGAAACAGGGCTTGTTCTTTAGCTTTCTTTTTTTTTTTAATCTTTATTATTGAAAGTATTACATATGTCACTTTATCTCCTCCCCCCCCCCCCCCCACTGACACTCATCTCTTCTAGCCTGCCCCTTCCCCCACCCTCCAACCCCTGACCCCTGCCCCAGACCTCACCACCCTATTGTCTGGGGCCATGGGTTATGGGTTATTCATATCCTATATAATAAAAGCCTAATATGCAAATTGACTGAACGGCAGAACAACCGTGGGACAACCAGTCGCTATGATGCACACTGACCACCAGGGGCAGATGCTCAATGCAGGACCTGCCCTAGCCTGCAGGCCCAGACCCAGCAGTCGGGGGGGGGGGGGGCGGGGGGAGGCAGGACCAGCAAGCTGGCGGTGCCAGGCCAGCCAAGGCAGGTACCAGCAGGGGCCCCCAATAGCCCCACCAGTCACCCCACAGGTTGGCCCTGATTGCCAGCCAGGCCTAGGGACCCTACCATGCCCGAATTTTGTGCACCAGGCCTCTAGTATGCATATAAGTTCTTTGGTTGATCTCTTCCTGCCCACCCACCCTCCCCCACCTTTCCTCTGAAATTCTTTTTAATTTCTTCTTTATTGATTTATAGACCAGCAAAATTTTTTACAGCCAAATTATATTATGTTATTTTCTCAATTGAGAATTGGCCTGAACAGACTATTGGCCTGAATTACTTACAGAAAAAAAGAGTTAGAATTCAATTATTTTGTACCAGAGGGAGATAGTGATTGTTAAATATACCCACGTTTTAAATGATATATGGTAATTGATTTCACACCACAAATTACGTTTTTTAGATACCTTGAAGAACATTTCAAAAAAGGTTTATCATCAAGAAATGGCATTTCCAAGGCTAAGTTTTCTTTGAGTCCTTTTGGTAGTTTTATTCATATGGAGTAGAATTTGGGGGCCTAAAAAACCTAAAACCACTTTCTAAAGAGAGTCTTGGCAATGACTAAGGAACCCACCAGGCTCCTTAGAGTTAGATCTTTCTGTGTAGATAAGACATCCTTCTCTGGCTCTCAGTTTTTATGTTAATCCCACACAGTGTGATAGTTTATTAACACGCATTAATGTTTAACCAGCTGGCAACATAGGACAGCTGTACTGTAGGCACCTGGTAAGATAATCTTGAGCTCACTCACCATCAGTATTAACCAAATCAATATTAATTAATTGATGTAAATACATCCAATCATTGAGAAATATTTGCATAAATGGCATGGATATACACAGTCTTATCTTCTTCTGAATACTCTGAAAATCACCTCAAATCCATTTAGCATATCATCCTGGGCCTCTTAGAAATGCATTGACTGAATTGTGCTTTGTTGTGATGCCTTTCTGCGAATCATTAGAAGACACATATTCATGAATTCATTCTTAGGATTATTGTAATGATAGAGCCAGGCACTGGAATGCATTTTATAGTTATTGTCTTATTTCATTCTCACAACAAACTTATTGTCCTCATTTTACAGATGAGGAAACTGAAGGGTAAGTGATTGTTTGAGTTACATGGCTAGTAAGTGGCAGAGCCAGTTTTCAAGACCCTGTTTCAGACTCCAAAGCTGGCTCTAGGCCCCTCTCAACTGTCCATATGCAGTCAAGGGTGCTGCTTACAGCCTCGCCCCATGCTCCTCTTTTAAAGATCCTGGGGGAAAATTCTTAACTGTACTAGGACCCAGTGTTAGTTAGTTATACTTCTCCTGATGAATTCATTGTTGTTAATCTTACAGGTCTTGTGAATTGTATAAGTATCCCTTCAAGCTGCTTAGTTCACTTCAACCAAGTATGTAGTTCAGTGTGGAATTCCTATGGATCCTCTTTCTTAGACTTACTTCGTCACCGTGTTTTAAACTTAAACTATTATATTACAATATGCCTTAAATCCTTTGTTTGAGGAGGTGAGGACATAAGCAAATGAAGCATGGAGGAGAAGAGAGCTCAGAGACCCCATCAGGAATGAGGGAGACCCACTGAGAACCGTGCCCATTTCTGCAGCGTACTTTTAATGGAATGATTTTGTAACTCCAGATCCAAGTCTCCATGATGTTCGATGGCCAGTCTGCAGTCGAAGTGCACCCTAAAGCCAGGATAGATGACTTAAGGACCTTCACATCCCTGAGCCTGTACGTGAAACCTCCTGTGAAGCAGCCAGAACTGGCTGGGATTGCAGATCAGTTTATCCTATATCTCGGAAGCAAAAACGTAAGAGCATGAGGTTTTATTTATATTTTTCATTTGTTGCGGGTTTTTTTTCTTATTTTTCAATGACAACTTACATTCAATATTATTTTGTATTAGTTTCAGGTGTACAGCACAGTGGTTAGATAATCATATACTTTACAAAGTGTTTCCTCCAATATTCCTAGTACCCACCTGACACCATATATAGTTAGCACAATATTATTGACTATATTCCCTATGCTTAACTTTACACCCTTGTGAATAGTTTGTAACTACCAATTTGTACTTCTTAAAAAGAGAGAATACTCTTAAAAGAAAAAATTGGTGCTTTTCCTTTGCCTTACAACAAAGCTACCCTATCCCAACAACAAAATTCCCATTCCGAAAACTCAAAAAGTATAGATCATTTTAGTGCCAAGACTAAAGTAGTGATTTAAAGGCAAGTAATTCCTTTTGTGTGGGATACCTCTGGGCTTGCTTTATATCAGCCTCACACTGCTATCTCTGAGGACTCTGAAAGGAGCATTTCAAAGACTTTCAGAATGCAGAGGCCTATTATGTTTAAAGATGAGTAGCAATTGGTATTGGCAGGCTGCATTATATCCCTGCTTAACTAAACAAGATTAGCACACTCTCGGGAGCCATCAAATGTCCATAAGCCTACAGTTGCTTGCCTCCTTGTCCAGATGCACTTGGACAAGGCTGGGATGTGGGTAGTGGGGGGCACAGCAGACTTATGCAGCCACAGGGAGGATGGAGAGGAAGAGATGCTGTGCAATCTATCAGGAACTTTGGTTATAAATCAGAACAGACATGCCTGGATACAGCCAAGTATTGGAATTGCTTATTGTCCTTTAAAGAAATGAAAACAAAAGATGATGTTCACTCACTTGTATTTTATTTAAGTGACTTATTGACATTTCAGGCCAAAAAAGAGTATATGGGTCTTGCAATCAAAAACGATAACCTGGTGTATGTCTATAATTTGGGAACTAAGGATGTAGAGATTCCCCTAGACTCCAAGCCTGTCAGTTCATGGCCTGCTTACTTCAGCATCGTCAAGATTGAAAGGTAAAGTGAATGCATGACACAGGACTGTGTGCACATTTTATAACACACACACACACACACACACACACACACACACACACACACACACCACTCACAGTCTTCCTAGACTTCTTTCCAAATACCTTATTGAAAAACAAAAGGTTAGAAAAATAGACATCATTTTTTTTCTTTTTTAAAATATATTTTATTGATTTTTCACAGAGAGGAAGGGAGAGAGATAGAGAGTTAGAAACATCGATGAGAGAGAAACATCTATCAGCTGCCTCCTGCACATCTCCCACTGGGGATGTGCCTGCAACCCAGGTACATGCCCTTGACCGGAATCGAACCTGGGACCTTTCAGTCCGCAGGCCGACGCTCTATCCACTGAGCCAAACCGGTTTTGGCTAGACATCATTTTTTAAAAGCAATCTGATTATTAGATTTTTTTATCTGGTCTATCCATGAATTAATTCTGAGATGGAATGTCTTCTTTTTGCCCTTCCCATTGATTGCTGCATTCTATAACTTCTTATGAGAGTGACAAAAACCAAATTACCAGTTCTGTGACAAGGAAACATTAACATTTTGACATTAAAAAATATGTATTTTCTAAAAATTATCAGGCTAATAAAGAGTAACAATTGTTCATCTCAACAGGGTGGGAAAACATGGAAAGGTGTTTTTAACAGTCCCAAGTCTCAGTAGCACTGCAGAGGAGAAGTTTATTAAAAAGGGGGAGTTTGCAGGGGATGACTCCTTGTTGGATCTGGACCCCGAGGACACTGTGTTTTATGTTGGTGGTGTGCCTTCAAACTTCAAGGTAAGCTCTCCAGCTATATTCTGACTTACTGTGAATCTACAGTGATTGTTTTCAAAAGTCTATAAGACCTACAATGATTTGGGCGTGGGATAGAAATCTTCATATTTTAAGAAAGAGCTTACTCAGTGGGTAGTAGATTTCTGAGCCAGGATCTATAAATCCGGTCTCTGCTACCCACATTTTCACAGTGTCAGATGCATTCAAGCTTTAGCTAACACTGGCCTATCAGTGCATTTCATTCTGACACATGAGTAAGTAATTAATAGTATTCCCCACCTATTGCAGAAGTAGCTGTACTTTCTGAGTTTGTATCTAGCCTTCAGGCTCACAGATGATAGGTTCAAAAATTTAGTTATCTCAACTAATATAAGCATAAAATAAAATATAAAGGGGGGATGAGATCTAGGGGGTAGTGTGAGACCTAATGAAAGGCAAATAAAGGAAAGGACCAAGAAAACAGTTGATGTAGGATTCAATTCCAGAACTGTTATTTACTAGTTATAGGCACATTATTGAGCCTCAGAATTACTTCCCCTTTATATGAGAACAGAAATAATTACTTCACAGAACTGGTGTAAGGATCGACTTGGGTCATGAATTCACTGTCCCATGTGTAACTGGCACATAGTATATGCTCAATAAATCCCACCCTCTCTGCTAAGATATGTACAATGAAAAAATCATGATGGATCTAAATGATTTGGCATAGAGTAGATGCAAACCCAGGGCTGGAAAGACATCTATACCAATGGACAGATCTCCTGGGCTTGTTGTTTGTTTCATTGCCTGTTCTGTGTGGCCCAGGTGAAAGGTGATCCTGGGACAATTGACTTTGCTTTGTCTGTTGCACAGCTTCCTGCCAGCTTAAACCTGCCTGGCTTCCTTGGCTGCCTGGAATTGGCCACTTTGAATAATGATGTGATCAGCTTGTACAACTTTAAGCACATATATAATATGGATACCTCCAAGTCAGTGCCCTGTGCCAGGTAAGGAAGTGTTAGGAGTGCTGAAGACTTTGCTAGCCATGAAAGAGCAGCAGGGAGACACATGTGAGTCAATATTCAGGTTCCCAATCTTTTCTTGAGGGAAACCAGTTTGGAAACCAATTAATAGTCATGCCTGAAAAACACTTTTTAGGTTTTCTCTGCCATAGATGAATATGCACAATTATAAAAAAGATAACTTGTTTGTAGCTTTGATTTTGGATTCCAGAGACTGAGATTTAACTAGAGACTTCTGTTGTCTTAGCACAAAGGTTAGAGAAGAAATCTATTAAAAACAATTCATTTAACTTACCAATAAATGCCTCTTTATATCACCCACGCAGACATCACGACTTCATTTAAATGCTGGAAGGCCCAAGGAAGATGTCATGAGATGGGTTAAAAGGGCCTCACTTGAGAAGCATGTCATTGTAATGTTTATATGGTCCTTGCGTTTTTATTTCAGAGATAAACTAGCTTTTACTCAGAGTCGGGCTGCCAGCTATTACTTCGATGGCTCTAGTTATGCTGTGGTGAGGGATATCACCAGGAGAGGGAAATTTGGTCAGGTGACTCGTTTTGACATAGAAGTTCGAACACCAGCTGACAATGGACTTGTGCTCCTGATGGTCAATGGAGTGAGTAAAAACAAAAGTGCTACATTTTCTTTATTTCCTTTACTTTCTGCTATGCATATTTCTAGGAACCTTCCAAGGTTGTGTCATGCCATCAAACTGAAGTTTTAGTTTAGAAATCAAACATGGATTATTTCCTTCAGTGAAGTGATGGCAGCAATAAGTAAAGCAGCCCTAAGACGCGTTTCTCTGCACTGCAGTTTTGAGTGTATATTAAATATATCCTCTTTAATATACTGAAGGAATTTTGAAGAAAATCAGTGCCAAAAATTAGGAAAAACTGTATGTCTATGGAAATTTAACACTGACTTTTTAAATCATATGCCCTAATCAGTAAAAAAAAGACTTTGCATGTCTACTATATATGTATGTGTATATATACATATAAACATTTCTTTATTAGTGATTTGCATATGCCATATATGGATATAATACATAAACTGGGAATAAAAGACAATTTATATAAAGATAGTATTGAATAAAAATAAATGTTATTTTAAAATAAAGACAAAATAAAATAATTTTTATTTGTTAATGATACAAAAATTATTGTTAATATCAGTGTTAAAACAATGTAATTAAATATGCTTAAGTATTTTTGACAGTCTCATTAAACTCTCTGTAATAGAATGATTCAAAAGTCTTGTCCTAAGTCCAGTTTATTTCAATATAATGTTGTTTCTTCACCTATCTTTATTGGACAAGATACCTCATAAAAATAAAACTGTTAGAAGTGTATTATTGGCTTTGTTTACTATATTATGATACCATTTTATAATCTCATTCACCAGTTGGTAAAAATTGTCTTTGAAATTTGTCTGGTACATTTCCAGCTTTCTTGATGTCAGTCTTACA
Source organism: Myotis daubentonii (assembly GCF_963259705.1). Lineage (NCBI taxonomy): Eukaryota > Metazoa > Chordata > Mammalia > Chiroptera > Vespertilionidae > Myotis > Myotis daubentonii. The sequence goes on from NC_081845.1 coordinate 36,137,559, forward strand.
AGCTGATCAGAAAATATGTCATTTTGTACACTTTAACAAAGGGGCTTAAGACCATTAGAAATCTTCATTGGAAGGTTTTAAAACAAATTTTTTTAGAAATTTAGAAATGTCTTTCCAGAAGTATTTTAATAGTACAAACATGAGAATTTTTATAGGAAGTAAACATTCATTGTGTTCAACAAGTTCACTTAACAATAGAAAAATTTCCAAACACATTTTTTAAAAACCATAAATCCAGTGCTTCAAAATAATAAAGAAATTGACTTCTTTTTTAATATCCATATTTGTTGATAATTATTTAAGGGGTTTTTTACATACCTTGGAATTAATTTTCAATATCACCAATGTTCCTCTAAAATGAAATGCAATCACATGTATTGGCTTCTTATAGTTTTCAAATTTGCCTACAGAAAAGGCAGTTGAATACATATTGCCTATAATACTCTGTTTTTTAAATTTTTTAAAGGTCATAAGCTAAACATAAAATTTCATTAATTCATAGGGTAAATTAAAAAAAAACAGAAGATAGTTGCTTTAAATTGTATATAAATATTAACATTTTGGAATGCTAATATGAAACAACTGACGAAGTGGATGTACTTGTAATTTTTAAGAACTTCATGAGACAGCTTTACTCTTCAAACAACTTCAGTAATAAAGAATACAGTGTTATATTTCTCAAATTCAGCTAAATCTGCGCTTTTGTAAGAGCGGATGCTCACATCTTATACATCCTTCTCTCTGCAGAGTATGTTTTTTAGCCTGGAAATGCGCAATGGCTACTTGCATGTGTTCTATGACTTTGGATTTAGCAATGGCCCTGTGCATCTTGAAGACACTTTGAAGAAAGCTCAAATTAATGATGCAAAATACCATGAGGTACAAATCTTTGCAATTTGGGTAGTTTTACCTGTTTGATTTGGTTTTGTTTGAACTTATATCTACTGGTCTAATCCAATTGTCAACCTCGATAGGTAGAAAAGTAATTAAACTAAAAACATTCACATTTAAAGACTGGCTGAAGGGTTCTCATCTACTTACCTCCAGGATAACATTTGCTTCAAAAAGTAGCTTTTTTGGTCATATTGACCTTACTAACAGTCACTGAAAGGTTCATTTTAGTTGCTTCATTAACCCAAAGGCTCCAATTATACTCAAATCGTGATTACAGTGACACTCCTATAGAATCCTTCTATAGAAAATGCCAGGTCTACTATACAGCCATTTGTTTACTTATCCTTTGAGCCCCAATAAATATAAAAAGAATATATATAAGTAAATAGAGGATCACCTTTCAAATCACTTATCCAGAACTTAGAAAATACTAACACAGATTCCACATAAAGAGAACCCACAGAGAATGCTCTTTAGTCTTGAAATAGATGTTCAGCAGACTGATAAACGCTTCATCTATTTTTATTAAAAGTGACTTTAAATCTACAATTTAATAGAATGTAAAAAAGGCACAATATCTTTGAAGCTGAACCAAAATACAGAGAATAAGAGGCTATATTTGTCTTTTAAGTTAAAATTCCATAGCTTTCATGAGGATGGTTTATAAAAAAAAATATTATTTTAACTATTTCTCTGTGTAGCATTTTTACAGATTTATTAAGGCTTCTCATTATGTTCCCAAAAAATAACTCCTGGTTAACGTGCAGTCTAGGGTCCAGAAAGTACCTGTTTCCTAAATCTCCTCAAAGGGGTTACATAAGTAAATTGGTCTCATGACAGAATTTTCCTGGGCTAGCTCCTTCTCCACATGGAAATCCTCCAGGAATTGTGAACTTCTGCATTTATAAGTAAGAGCTTTCAAGTCTGTAAGAAAGGAAAATATATTCCCCATTTTGTGAACAAGCTTAAGAACATGGAAGTTCAATTGTTTTAACCAGTATAATTAAAATATTCTGTCATCTTCCACAAGTTGATTGTTAAAGAGTGACCAAGGTTTACTACATATTATTTCTTCCAGATTTCAATCATTTACCACAATGATAAGAAAATGATTTTGGTAGTTAACAGACGACATGTCAAGAGCATGGACAATGAAAAGATGAAAATACCTTTCACAGACATATACATTGGAGGGGCTCCCCCGGAAATCTTACAATCCAGGTAAGTTTTCTTTGTTAAGTGGTTATTTGTTCCTAACAATGTATTGGGCTGAGTATGCAACACCCAGGAATAGATCTAGTAAAGATTAAGTCCCCACCCCCCCCCCACCCCCTGCTACTTCTGCACGCACAGGCACATGCTCACACGTTTATGCACCTTTGGACCCCCTGCAGCCAGTTCTCATTGCAGGGAGCCGGTCCATCCTTGCTGTTTCAAGGGACCTGGCATATATGGCATACGGTTCTTAATATGTTTGCTCACCTTCTTGGTGCTGTGTTTTAACCAAGGTCACCTCTCCGAGAAAGGTTGAATCCCCAGGTAGGGATTTTCCCCTGAAGTTAGGGAGGGAATAAAACCCCTCAACTAAGTGCCAGGCGGGTAATTAATCACTTTAACTATGAACAATCATGCTTAAGCTACATAATCTTTACTCCCTGGAATGGAGATAAGAAACGCCCTAACCTTTGTAATAGAGATTGATAGGATTGAATCGACTGGTATAAATACAGATGTAACAAGACAGAAAGACTCAGAACTTAGGAGACAGAACCTAGGCACAGAACCTACACAGAACATTCTCTAGAGACAGAAGAACTTCGCTGGAGAGAACATCGCAAAAGATCCTGGACTGAACCTGACTACAGAAATTGGCAAGAGAACCTGACTAGGACCTGGTGACTTAACCTGGCTGGAGAACCTGGACAGAACCTGGCTGGAGAACCTAGCGAGGGAACATGGCTACAGAACCTGGCTGGAGAGAACATGGACACAGAACCTGGCTGGAGATCCTAAGCAGAACCTCTCTGGAGATCGAGACCAGAACTTGGCTGGAGATCCTGGCTAGGCTGCTGATCAACTGAACGCTGTCTCCGTGTCATTCCTTCTTCGCCGACTCCGTCTACACCTTTGGGAACCCCTGGACCTGCTGGGGTTGGACCCCGGCACTCATTACCCCCTTCATTTAATATCTACTAGATGAGACCTATAGGTTTCTTTAATTATGTCCCGATACTCTTGTTTTAGTCTTAATTTAAACTTATTTGAATTCTCAAATAACATCTGAGGGTAAAAATTTTAAGCTTGCCCTAGCTGTTTTAGCTCAGTGGATTAGAGCATTGGGCTGCAGACTAAAGGGTCCTGGGTTCAATTGCAGTCAAGGACACATGCTTGGGTTGCAGGCTTGACCCCCAGTAGGGGGTGTACAGGAGGCAGTTGATCAATGATTCTCTCTCATCATTGATGTTTCTATCTCTCTTCCTCTCCCTTCCTCTCTGAAATCAATTTAAAATTTTTTAAGCTTATCTAAGGGTTTGTAAATTATGTATAATGAAGTTATTCTAATATATTAAAAAAGTCACTGTCTCTTATTGTGATCAATTCATAGCATCAGAGACCTTTAAGACTGATAGACATATTTTAGTCCAATGGTTCTCAACCCTGGTTCTCATTCAAATAACCTGGAGAGCTTTTATAAACACCATTGTCCATGACCACTCTCCAGAAATTCTGAATGCTCTGAGGTAAGGCCACAATATAATATTAAAAACAAAACAAAACCCTTCTTTCAAATTTCTCTTTGAATAAATCTATAGTTACCTCTGAATTTTTTAAAAAATCAATTTTAATGACTTCAATTTTTATAAAGCTTTTCCTTATTTTGAATCACAACTAGCGCCATTCCCCTTCCATATCACCATGCTTCATATTTTTCAAAGGCTCCCCAAGCTTCCTTTTCTAAATAAATAGCCTCTTCAGTCCTCCAACCATGCCACATTGGACCTTTAACCACCATGGTTATCACTATGTTCACTATGTGCACCTCAATCTGTCCATCAGTATGGCCCTCCCAGGGTGGTCTTGTCAGAGCACAATATAGAGAACTATTACCCCTTAGTTTGGCTAGCGTTCATCTAAAATACACTGAAGGCAAAACTAACTTCATATCCACTCAATATCTGATAGCATGTTGTGGGGCACTCTTATACACTGGGCACGGTATAGGTAGTAGGACTACAGCACTGAGAAAAATGCCAGCCCTGATGTTAAAGATAAAGGATTTCTTACTCTGCTAATGATCCCAAGGCCTAACATTGACACTAGCCTTAGTTGATTACAGTGTGTTGCAAATAAAGCCAAGAAGATAAGTTTATGACCCATGTGGATTAGTGGAAGGCTGAAGACTGGGTTTTCTTCCTAACTTAACCAGTTATGACATAAGAAATTAATGTTTCTTAGTTTACTTTTATAGCTTACATGTGAAATTGCCAAGAATTGACCTTTTTTTTCAAATATATTTTTATTGATTTCAGAGAAGAAGGGAGAGGGAGAGAGAGATAGAAACATCAATGATGAGAGAGAATCATTGATCAGCTGCCTCCTGCACTGGGGATCAAGCCCACAACCCAGGCATGTGTCCTGAAGGAGAATTAAACTGTGACCTCCTGGTTCATAAGTCAACACTCAACCACTAAGCCACACCAGCTGGGCAAGAATTGACCATTTTTTACCTTTAAATGTTAGTTATAAATGATTTTAAATACTATTAAATTGCATTACCTATATATGTAGGGTGGCATCATCATCAGGGCTATATTAGTGAAGACTAATTTTCTTCCCCAGGACTCTAAGAGCACACCTCCCCCTAGATATCAACTTCAGGGGATGCATGAAGGGTTTCCAGTTCCAAAAGAAAGACTTCAACTTATTAGAACAGACAGAAACCCTGGGAGTTGGTTACGGATGCCCAGAAGACTCTCTTGTAAGTACCAATCAATCAAAAGCTTTTTAATAATAATAAACAAAAACAGCACGTATCGCTCTCAAAAGCTGCACAACTCTTTTCAGCTTCCTTGTAATTCTAGGAATCATTAAGCCAGGAAGGCTCCTGGGGTGCCTCTATGACTTGTCCAGTTGGCTCAGTTTTCTATCAGTGTGGCTTCCAACCCCCAGAGAGGCTGTGAGAGCATTGTTACTACTCAGGGTAGAGGGAGGGAAGACGTAGAGACCCCACCTGTTAGAGGCCCACAGTGGGAAGGTTAATATGCCTGAATTCCAGTATAAACCAGAAGGGGTTCTTTGTGTTTTTTTAAACACTATTAATATAGAAACTAGACCTTTGTTGTGTGAGAAATTCACTTGGGCTTTGATAATTATTACAAACACTAAATCTACTGTTTGGGCACACAGATATCTCGCCGAGCATATTTCAATGGACAGAGTTACATTGCTTCAACCCAGAAAATATCTTTCTTTGATGGCTTTGAAGGAGGCTTTAATTTCCAAACATTACAGCCAAATGGATTACTATTCTATTATGCTTCAGGGGTATGTATTTAGTTTTTTCCTGAGGAAATTTCTTTGTGATAATTGTTTTGTCTATTAAAAATATTATTAAGCATGTTAACGGTGATTTTCAATTTTGACTTACATGTACTCACATAGAATTCCCCATTTCAGACACTTTATAAAATACTAGAGGCCCACTGCACGAAATTCGTGCACGGATACAGTCCCTAGACCTGGTCTGTGATCAGGGCCATCTTCCCTGGCTACCACAGCCAGCCCCGCCCCCCCACAATCACCCACCCCCAGTTCCCTGTTTGCCATCGGACAATTGGAGCCTGATGGGCAAGGGAAGGGACCAAGAGGTGGTCAGTGCACCTCATAGGAACTGGTTGAGCAGTCGTTCTGGTCTTTCTACCACTCGGTCAATTTGCATATTGCTCTTTTATAATTAGATTATATATATTGTACATCAGGGGTTCTTAATCTGGGATTCATAGACTCACTCCTCAAGGGTTAATGAGAAGAATTTAGGAAGTCTGTAGATTTGGGTGGGGGAAAATTACATCTTTATTTATCTAACTAAAATTTAGCATTTTCTCCCATTGTAAATGTGGGCAACAAATCACAATAGTATTAGCAGTACCTGTAACTTTTTCATTAATAGAAATGACAAGTATTTTTCATTTCATGTTTAAGCTGTCACAGATATCTCAAAATATTAATTTTGCTCATTGCTACTTCTAAATTATAGTACTTATTAGATCTGCTACTAGATTTTATTATTTAATGCCTTAGTAAAGAAGTACATACATTACTATATCAGATTTATTGTTTTAATATTTTGAAACTGTGTTTCAATGTAATTGGTTTTCCTTTGCGTTCCTATACATTTTGTTGTATGCATATTAAACCATTATTTTATGAATGGGTCCATATGTATCACCAAATTGCCAAAGGAGTCCACAGCACAAAAAATGTTAAGAACCACTGTATGTTAAGAATAAACATATGTGTGATTCAACTTATAAAATAGTAAAAAGAACATACTTTTCTCTTCATGCGTTTGCTGCAGAACACTTGAGCTCAGCTTAAAGACATCTTATTTGAAGAATAAAAAAGCCTGGCTGGTGTGGCTCAGTGGTTGAGCGTTGACCCATGAACCAGAAAGTCATGGTTAGATTCCTGGTCAGGGTACATGTCCAGGTTTTGGGCCCGATCCCCAGTAGGGGGCATGCAGGAGCCAGCAGATAGTTGTTGATGTTTCTCTCTCTCATCAATGTTTCTATCTCTCCATTACTCTTCCTTCCTCTCTCTAAAATCAATAAAAATATATATTTAAAAAGAAGAATCAAATAAGATCTGTACAGGTTTAATGATGCTAAGATTCAACTGATTTATCTCTGAAAAGGACCAAGAGCTACACTGATGGACCAGGCCATAATAGCAGCTTTCACTTTTCATACTTATTACTTTGTATCTATCACATTTATATTGAATTGAATTTAAACCAGGAGCATCTGTGAGAATTTACCCAAAGCGCTTTGTAGAACCTCTGTTACATAACCTGCCTCAGATTACCATGGTTAATTAAGTAGCATTTTGGTCCCCAAAAAAGTAGTATGTGCTAGGCTAACTGTAGAGTTTGGTGCCCATATAAGGGAAGAGAAGCAAGATTATCATTTTGCCAATATTTTAAGACAAATGATAAGCAAATTCAGAAAAAGAGATGTTAACCTGCTTTTATTTAAAATTTCTCTTCTGCATCTATAGATGAAAAGTGAAATGTTTAAGAGGCCAAACTAGCAAATTAACTTTTGTCTGGTAATCTAACCACATTCCCAAAGGGATTCAAATATTGCCCTTTCAAAAGGGATTAAAGGGAGACATGATGGAGTAGGCAACTCTCAACATGACAAAATCACCAGAGGTTTTAGTTCTAAATGTATATAGGAGACTTACTTTTCCATTGAAACATGTCTAATTTTATAGGCAACACCAATACAAGCAATCAAGTATTTTGTTTTTATTGTTATTCATAGAAAGTATTTTACAAGCAAACTTCCTTCATACTGGATGTTCCTTCAAGCAATAACATTAAGTAAATGTTAAAAACATGTTCTTCTGGATACCTGGCTCCCTACTTAAAAACCTGTGCTTGCATTTCAGTCAGACATGTTCTCCATTTCATTGGATAATGGCACTGTGACCATGAACGTAAAGGGAATCAAGGTGCAATCAGCAGATAAGCAGTACAATGACGGGCTGTCACACTTCATCATTACCTCTGTCTCACCTGCAAGGTACGGTCCTCAAGATTTATTCTTTCCATATGATGGCCTTATTTGTCAGGCATGATTCTGCCAAATGACCACTATGAATAATTGGCTATTCTATTACTTTTCTAGTGTTTAGAAAAATGATGGAAGGAGCTACTTGCCTCCTTTAAAAAAATTGCTCTTAATTTTCAAGACATGCAAAATAAGTCACTATGAAATTACTTAACAAAAATATAACACACACACACACACACACACACACACACACACACACAGTAAAAGTAGGCCGAGAACATGGAAGCATGGAACAGACTGACAGATCTCAGAAGGAAGATAGGGTGGGTGGGAAGAGATTAACCAAAGAATTTATATACAGACATGCATAGCCCCGGACACAGACAATAGTGCAGTAAATGCCTGGGGTAGAGTGGGAGCTGCGTGGAGGTGGGCAAAGGGGGAAAATGGGAGACATCTGAAATGCTCTCAACAAAAATAAAACAAACAAACAAACAAAAAACCATAGACTATAATCTCCTTGAGGAAAGTGCCTGATTCAGTGGAGGGCAGTGTTCTGCATAAAGGAGCTCAGCAAATGTTGGTTTCATTTAGTTGTACATCTGGCGGTAGAGAATGGAATACTTATGGCCCAATTTTAAAATCTGTAATTTTATCTTTAAAATATGTGATACTGAATTTCTTTTCCATATAATAAGAAGCTTTCTGAGATAAGATATGAACCTCTGTTGTTGACTGCGCCTATTCCATGTCCACTTCCGTGGAGCCCTCCATCAAAGGAAAACATTAAGAGGTCTTTTCAGGACTCCATGTCTAATCAGGACCAAAACCATTCAATGGGCTTTAAAATGAAAATAATCTCCCACAAGCATGTGTAAATGATCACCAGGAGGAAGGTAGATCCTGATTTTTTTCCCCACCAAAAAGAAAAACAAGCAAACAACAACAAAACAATGCTGATGATTAATCATCTTAACTTCTTCTTTTATGAGTTTAAATTCTAATCCTGGTTTGGAGGGGCCTTTTCTGTGTATGGAAACATTCAGTCATTTCATCCTAGGCCTCATAAAGAGTCTGGAAAACTATTGTCCTTTTATTAAGCAGATGTCCCATTGCAATTCCCGAGAACACCTGCAACCCAAAGTGGCACTCAAGGTAGAATGCTAGCTGTGTGCGCTGTAAAGATGCTTTTTCTCTTGCAGATATGAACTGATAGTAGATAAAAGCAGACTTGGGAGTAAGAATCCTACCAAAGGGAAAGCGGAACACACACAAGTAGATGAAAAGAAGTTTTACTTCGGTGGCTCGCCCATCAGTCCCCAGTATGCTAACTTTACCGGCTGTATAAGTAATGCCTACTTTACCAGGTATAATATTTTTATTTTTTTTATAATCCCACATGGTTAATAAAGAAGATCAAGTCAATAATGAAAATATTTGCATTATTTAAACAGAACTATGAAATTTATCAGAGGCATTAGGGTAGCCATTAGAAGCTTGTATAGGCTTGAGCAACTGACATACTTAGGTTTGTAATTAGCTTTTCTAGCCCTTTAATTTCTATTTGACTTTGGCAAAGTAAGCCTTTTTTTATTCACCTACAAATTCAGATAGTAGTGCCTGCCTGGGATGCTTGTTATGAGGATTAAATGAGATAATGGGCATAAAGCACCTGGCATACAGCAAGCTGTAAATATTAGATGTGATTATTTCTATACATCTTATTAATGATAGAGTACAGAGCAACATACCCAGATCCTTGTTACAGGTTTAAGAAAGTCTTCTTAATTTACTGCCTGACTTTAAACAAAGCCATTAATGTAGGGCCTTAACAAAGACAGTGAGGACTCCCTGAGTACAAGAACTAGCAAGGGAGGAATTTAACACAGTTTGAGCAATACAGAAGCGGCCGCAGTCATCCGGAGTGCGGTGAGGGGAACGATGTTTATCTGTCAGAATGTGTTGGTACCAGGCATGAAGTTATTAATTAATTGGTAAAATGATCGTTTTAAATATTCTGATTAAAATAGTGGTTGATGGATAAAGATCATCACACACACAAAAATTGTTTTAATTGCTCATTTCTCTGACTTCCGTAGTTTTCATTATGTAATTCTGAACAACATTTTTAAGGTTTTTCTCCCCTTTGTTACAAACACAGGTTGGACAGAGATGTGGAGGTCGAAGATTTCCAGCGGTATTCTGAAAAGGTCCACACTTCCCTTTACGAGTGTCCCATTGAAAATTCGCCATTGTTGCTCCTTCACAAAAAAGGAAAAAATTCCTCAAAGCCTAAAACAAGTCAGAATAGAAAGGTAAAAGTTAATGCTGTGCCAAGTGCCCGAACGCCCTAGTGTTGCACGCATGCAACCTCAGACACTGATGTTTTGTAGAATTTACTCTAATTTGCAACTATACAAAGATAAGGTTCTTGTAGTAGCAGATATTCCAACTCACTGGCTTTGTAGCATCAATTCTTGTTCCTAAAGAAACAGTTTGAATCAGCTTTTACTCATACTTCCAACTACTTTTCACTAGCATGGTTAAAAATGCTCCATGCTTAACAATTGATATGTATATATCATATTATTAGTACTATTTATTTGCTTTTGTGTAACAATGGCAGGCTTTTGTCACAATCACGGAAATTGTTAAAGTTTCTGACCTTACCTTGTTTCCCCCTCGTTCCTTCACCACTCACATGCATAATTGATCTGTGGCATCAACCAGAGTTGCTCCATCATCGAACCTTGAGTTCTTCCATTGCATCCTCTGGCTACCCTTCTTTCTCATTCTTTTAGTCTAACCTTTCCCACCCACTGCCCACACCTTCCTGGTCCGATTTTAACAATAAGCTCAGGTTCCAATGTTCCCACCTGGTCCTAGCCACTGTCATCTCACATGTGTATTGTTACAATAGCCTCTTACCAGGCCTCCCTGCTTCTGTATGGTTTCCCAAGAGTTTCTTCTCAACACAAGGGCCAGATCCTTATAAACACAGCATATCCCCAAAACATGTGTACACACTTTCACAGCTGATAACTCAATTGATGTTTCTTTCTTTTCAGCCAGATTAAGCTTTGAACAATTGAAATTCGTCCTAAAATGCTACTGGGAATTTGAAAACACAGTTGTAGTACAAGCACTGACTTTATAATTATTCAAAGTGTGTATACACTTTTTGGGATACCCTGTATTTATAAGGTGATAACTCACTGAATTTTCACTCCTTTTCAGGTTTAACTGATTTGAAATAATGGGTGAAGCCAGACTAAGTTTTGAACAAAGAAAATTAATCCACTAGACTTTTTTATGGGGATACATAAATGATAAAATTTACGGCACAAAACCAGCAACAGTTGACGGATTGAGGGTGCACAAATACCAAACAAAATGATTCTTAATGTTTGCAATTCCATTGCTTTGAGTTATCAGTAGTGCCTGGACCAGAACAGTCATCCGTTTGAAAATAGGCGTTGACAAAAGTATTCATTTCTGCGGATTCTTTTAAAGTCTGAAAATGAACTGTATGTCAATAAACACTGACTTTTATAATCATTCCAAGTGTGTATACATTTTTTGGAAAACCTTATTTAAGGCATATTATGTCACTCCTCTGCTCAAAGTGGACCCCAGCTGTACTCAGAACAAAAGCCCACGTTCCTACATCGTCATGGGAGGCCTTATATTATTACCCAGACCCCTTTTCCTCGCTAGCTCTTCTCCCCACACTGATCTCCTGGCTATTCCTAGAATGGACTATGGACACTCCAGCCTTATGGTCTTTACTGCAGCTTTCCTTCTGCCTAGATCACTCTTTTCCCAGTGTCTGCACAGATCGCTCCTCCTCCGAATCACTCAACTCTCAGGTGCTCAGTGAGGCTTACTTTACACCACAGCGTTCCTCCTGCCTTCCACAGTCCTACTGGCTTCCTTTTTCTAGTTCTTTTTCCCATAGCATTTGCCACATTTTAATTGATTACATACTTTATTTATTATGGGGTTTTTTGTTTGTTTGTTTTTAGGAGAGCTGGCTGATACCTTTATTGCTTTAGGGGGAGGGGTGCTCAGGAGCTCTTGGTGGGGCGGGCCGCTTCCTCTTCACCATCACAGGCTTCTGGCTGCGCAGATCTGGCGGTACCTGTTCTTGCGGATCATGTGCCGGATGCTGCTCAGGGTGGCCCGCGCGTTCTTGTTGAAGGTGGTCTGCAGGTAGGAGGTGGCCGGCTTTGGCTGGCCGGATCTCCGCTTCATGATGACCACCACACCTTTGCCGTGGGCGCCGGCTCCACGCCCACCATCTTGCGGTGAACGAGCCCTTTGTAGCGAAAGGAGTTGCGGGCCTTCAGGTTATTTATTGGGTTCGGTGCTGAACGCCTGCTGGTTCCTCTTGATCAGAAGCCCGAGCAGTTCCACACGATCATCCATGGCGGATGGGCAGACCTGGCGGCAGCTCCTTTACTGTCCGTCTCCTCAGCTAGAACACAAGCCCCTTTGTTCTGTTCATTGATTTATCCTAAGGGCCTAGAGCAATGCACATAATAGGTGTCCGATAAATGTTTAGCAATCTGCATCATAGAGTTGCCATGAGGATTAAATGAGTTGATGCATGAAATGCTCTTAACACAGTGCCTGGCATGGAGTAAACATTCGGTAAACCGTGAGCTGTTATATTTCTATAAAGTCTCAGGATTGTTCCTAAAAGTGGAATTGCTTAGATTAAGGGAATGTGCATTTGCAATACTGACTTAGAGTCTCACAAATGACATTTGAAAAAATCTATTGTTCCTCACAATTGCTAACACTGGATATGGTCACATTTTTATAATTTAGTCAATTTAATGGACAAAGTTGGCATCTGATTGTGGTTTACATGTTCTTGAATGCCAGTGAGGTTGAGCATCTTTGTAGGGGGAGAAGTGATTTCTTTCCAAGGCTGGCTTTTGAACCATCAACAGAGGGAAGCATTTCCCCCCCCCCACCCACCCCCCACCCCCGCCAGCTTCTCACTTTGGCTGGTTTTTCACTGCCCATTATAGCTTGGTTTTTCACTGACCATATAGTTCAGCTTGCAATAGAACACTTTTTAGAATCCCCATGAAGCTTCCCTTTGTTCACACATGATTTCTTTATCAATGTTAATAATTTTGTTCATGTACTAGTATAATCAAATCTTAGAAGTTTTTTGGGATCCCTATCTGAATTTCACATGGAAGACTTTATAAAGTGATTCAGGCAGAGAAATAATTTCATTTATTTTTATGAAGGATCTTGCTAGGGGATACTTTGAAGGATTTTTTCAGAGGAGATTATTAAATTCTGATGAAATCTTACTGTCACCTTTATATACTGATACTAAAAGATTTATCCTGAGAATTTTTTAGCGGGGACTTGAACACTGTCAGGTGATCGTAGACAATAGGTTAATGTCATAGGCTGATGAGGAAGATCAACCTTCTAAAGCAAACACAGTTTATCCCTTTAAATGAATACAGTTTTCTGGATGAAGCTGTCTACCAAATGTAATTTCCTAAACAAACATTCATCGTCTCAAGGTTAGAATCAACAGCTGCTATTGGAACTATTAACACAAACTTTTCAATATTATAATAGCCTCTTCGTCTTTATGGTAAAAAGTCCTAGAAACTCAATTTTGTAATAAGACACAAAATCACTATAGATTTCACTTATATTTTTTAATAATTAGAATGTCAGTATTTGCTAATCTTCCCTTGTATTTGCCCTTTTATCCAAAGCTCCTTAAATAGCTACCAAGAAAAACTTGTGGCCTTAGGTTGAAGTTTTCATCAAGGCTGAATCATAGCAATTAGGCCTCATAATAACTTATTTTCACAATAACTTACTAATATTCCATTTTATGCATTTATTATAATTAATTTAACCACGAATAGACTCTCAGTTGTTTCCAGTTTCTTCTCTTTTATAGATGAAGATCATAGTACATTAATCTTTAATCATATTACTGAATAACTTGTTAGGATATATTCCTAGAGGCAGAATTATTGGATCAAAACAAATTACTTTCCAGAAAGGTAAAAGTTATTTTATATTTCCCCATGAGTATATAAGAGTACCTATCTTACCACTATGTTCCAGCCTGAAAATTTTTTGTGATATTTATGTTTTCAAATTTAATTGGAAGAGTATCTCCTCATTTGGTGTTTAATGTGATAATAAACATTCTCTACATTGTAATAGACAGTCTAGATAACTGGCCAACTACTCCCTTCTCTGAAAACTGATTCCCTCCCTACTGGGGGTCCCAGTATTTTAGGTGTGTGACTTCATCTACCTTGATATAGATGATTGGACCAGGGTACATCATGTCAACTCAGCTGAGCCACCATGTTCTCTTCTTGGAAACTCAGAACCGTAAGAGACGCCTCTGGGCTGGTCATTGACTAGAAAACATGCAAACCTAAGGGCTCTGTGTTAATCGTGCTCAGATAAAGAAGAAAAAAAGGCAGAAAGCCGCCCTGCAGAGAAAGAAGAATGATAACAGACACTCTGAGAAAAACAAAGCTGAAATTCCAGAAGCATCCAGAAAAGGAGTGTCTTGATTCTTCCTAGCTTTCTAATTCCTGATTCTTGCCCCTGGTAGGACCCACTCTACTATCTTCCCTTGGATTGTGTTCTTAAGATACTACCATAGCTTTATAACACATTGCCCGCTTTTTCTTAAGTACCTTAACTAGTTTAGCTATTGTCTGAAACAAAATAATCTTGCTAAATTGAAATTGGTGCCACCAATTGGATTGCAACTAATAGACCCTCAGAAAAATAAATTACATTGATAAAGTCAGAGTCTAATGGGGTTCAGGGAGAATCCCCACACACATAGCCATTTTAAATAATAAGCTGAGACTCTTATATGGTAATGAAGTAATTGATTAAATTATAACTTCTCTTTTTATTACAATTAATATTCAAAGCATATATCCACAGAGGGTTTATGGTATTTAGTTGCCATATATAAAGATATCAGGGTTCACTAATTTTCTCAGCAGACAAGAAACAGATCCTCGTCCATATATTCCCACATTGAAGCAGAGAAAGGCAGGGCTGGTGAATTGAAACTGTCATGGTCCAGTAACCTCCTGCTTTGCTGAGCCCCTGTGATGCAAGTCACTGTCGCTCCTCCCATAGTTAAGTGGATGCACTGACTGAGAAAGAGTGAGAACATCTCCGTAGAAATGGAGAGAATCCGGAATAGCCAGAATTGGAGAAAACTCTCAGTCCCCCACCAACCTCTCACCCCCACCTTCGATGAGACATTTCCTATGCCCTTCGATGAGGCAAAGGTGATCATATCTCCCATTATAAGGCATGCTGCTCCACTGAGGTTGGAATACAGCATGGAGTTTGGGGAAGTTTCCGAAGATATGTTAGAGGGAAAGTTTCCAGGAAGCCCCACTCCATCCCATTCTGCCCACTCATGACTGGGATGATGAGGGCCTGGGCCAAAAGAACATTGGTAACTGCACATATTTCCTCCCCCAAGAGAAAAACCTGCTTCTGTACCCGAGAACCAGGTTCTGAGTCCTGACTACTATGTGAGGAAGGGAAGAGGGGACGGTGGAACCAGGTGGGTTTTTCTTTAGGAGGTTGAGTCTCCAAGCACCACCCCACTTTCTCTAATCTAACTACCACCCTTAGATTCTCCAGGGCCAGAACCAGACTGAGATATCAAACTATAAATCTTACGCTATCTCCTAGAAATATCTCCTGGAAATTTTTACACTGCTTTGTTCTTAGAAACCCTCCTAGATTTCAGGACTATGATGGATATATTTTAATGTGTATAGTTCTTTTGATATTTCAATGGGAACTAGGGAGGGGTGAAAACTAAAGGTGTGAGTTCATTCAATAATCTGGAAGCAGGATTTTTCCCCCCTATCTAATACTGGATCTCATCCTGATTTGCTGTGTTCTCCAGTTCTCTCTACTACAAACATTTCCTCTCCTCTCTTCCCTTCCTTTGTTGCAAGCTTTCTTCCTAAGTGGGTCAAATCACACCACTCCCCGCTTTTAAAACCTATGGGGCTCCTCACCACCTAAAAAATAAAACCCCAAGCTCCAGCAACTCATCTAAGGTTCTTTCTATCTGGTAACAACCTGTCTTCCAATTTGCTATTTATATATCCATTCTTCAAAAAGATTTTCAGTTTCTTAAAATCCAGGCACCATTTCTCACTTTTCTATTCCCCACCACACACCACTGCCCATGGAAGGCTTACAAAAACATTGATTTCTTTCTCCTTCACTTCTATTAGGTAATCAATAAACACTTGCTTGAATGAATGAATCAATGCCTGAATGATCAAATTTATTTGCATTTACTTTTGCTTCAAAAAGTAAGACTAAATAACTATAATTTCACAACTCTAAATTTTAAAATCAGCAGTGCAATTTCAAAGCACAGGTAATTTTTTAAATTGTTCTATCTCCTCTCCCATAAACATTTACTACATAGCTTATTACCAAAAAATATTTTGAAGCTGTTGCTAGGTATTTTAACGTTTTGCACAGCATGTGTAAATAATAATATGTATGTGTTAAAGTGATATTGTTGCCTATAATATGTGGATTTTATTGATTGATACTCTAGGGTTATTTTATTGCCAACTTTTTTTAGAGATCAATCAATCAGCTGCCTCCTGCATGATCCCTAAAAAAAGTTGTCTAGCTCATGATATTACTTTCTTTTCCTTTTTCCCTACTAAAACACCTACACTCACATTTCTAGCCCTTCATTAAATTTCAGTGATAAGAACTCAGAAACATGGACAGCTTAAAATTGCATAGCAACTAGCACAATTTATGTTCCCCATAAACATTAACTATTAATAGCAGGAAAAATTAAAAAGTGATTTATAAGGAGACACATTGAGTGGACATTACGAAGATGCCCCAGTTTGCAATGGGTCTCTTGGAGTGAACAAGGCTATTCTCAAGAAGAATTCATTTTCCTTCATTGCTGCAATAGCAGCTCCTCCCTGCATTTGCTGATCTCACTTCTTCTTTCCTATAAACTGCTCAGCAGCACTGGTGGAAGCTATCTTTATTTGTTTAAAAATTGTTTTATAAGACAGTTCTCATCAAGTCAGCTTTATCATTCAATGAATTCAAAGTAAAATCTGACTTCCATATTTGCACACTAGAGCCCTTCCACCAAGCCTCCTCCTCCCCTTAAGAGGACAATCCAGCCACACGGGCCTCCACAGTGCTCTCCAAACACGCCAGCCTCTGGACCTCGTGTACCCTTTCCTCCTTTCTCACTTTGAATATTTAAATGGTCCTCCTCCCCTGAGCTCCCACAGCCATAGAGTATTTTCAACATGCTGTCCCCACCCCATACTCCACAAGAGTGATGTGCTACTATCTCAGTTCCTCACAGAGCTTTCCACAGTGTGTTTGACTTTTAAAAAATCCACTTTTTACTTTTCTACTAAAAAAGGCATCATACTTTCAAATATACATACAAAAATATATTTTTACAAAGGGACACCATAGTTATAAAATTTAGGTTGCTGTTCTTGAGGCCTACTAGTATTTCTCTCCACAGATGAGTCTTTCAACATTGGATTGAAGTTTGAGATTGCCTTTGAAGTCCGTCCCAGCAGCCAATTGATGATTCTCTCTCATCATTGATGTTTCTATCTCTCTATCTCCCTTCCTCTCTGAAATCAATAAAAACATATTTTTAAAAATAATAAAAAATAAATGATAGAACATTATCCTTATAGCTTCAGTTTAATTCTGCTTTACTATCATCGACTACAATTTTGGATTTGTTAACATACTGTATTGTTGCTTGTTGCTGTTACTGCTTCATCTCCTGCTGTCATTTGCTTATAGTGGTAAGCATGAGTAACCATATCATTAATGGGAAATGCACAATAGTACACACTTTGTTTTATTATTGTTGTTGTTGTTGGATAAGGAAATAACAAATGAATTTTTGCTATTGGTATGTCACTTTTATCCCTTAGTATCATTTATTTCCTATTCTTATAGGGAGAGAAAAATAAAGATGCACCTTCAAGAGATCCTATTGGCCTGAAATTCCTAGAGAAGAATGCTCCAAGAGACTCTCACTGCCACCTCTCCAACAGCCCTAGAGCAATAGAGCACGCCTATCAGTACGGAGGAACCGCCAACAGCCGCCAAGAGTTTGAACACTTGAAAGGAGATTTTGGTGAAAAGTAAAGTAACATACTATCCCTCCAGAAACATAATACCCTGACCAGCCTTCATCTTTATTTGCATATGTGTATTTCCAGTGTCTTTCCTTATCAACCTTCCAGTAGTTCAGAAGCATTCTCACTTACAATCTGAAAGCAATTTGTTGCGGGTGGGGGCGGGGAGCGGGGGGAGTGGGGGGGTAAGGGGAAAAGGTGATATCAAGGTTAGATGAGTCCCTGAAATTTGCCCCATCTTTCTCTCTTTGATTGTCTTTTCTTTTTGATAAGACACAGCAAATTCCTAGGATAATGCTGTTTTATGCACCTTACTTTGGGGAAGAAAGTCACAAAGAATGTAATTTATTGGAAAGTATAAATCATGCACTATTTAGTATTTATTTTGATGTCAAAAAATATGATTCACCTGACACCAAAATGGAAGATAATAAGAAAAAGATGATCATCTCTATCGGCCCTCAAGCTATCACTGAAGCTCCTCGTTTCTTCCTGGTATTTCACAAATCTTCAGGCTATTTAGTATTATTAAAGATTCCTTTTTAAATGTTAGCACCCAAACCAGGCCAGTGTGACTCAGTGGTTGAGTATCGACCTATCAACCAAGAGGTCACGGTTCCATTCCCGGTCAGGGCGAATGCCCAGGTTTCAGGCTCAATCCCCAGTAAGGAACATGCAGGAGGCAGCCAATCAATGATTCTCTCTCATCATTGAAGTTTCTATCTCTCTCTCCCTCTTCCTTCCTCTCTGAAATCAATAAAAATATTTTAAAAAATAAAATGTTAGCACCCAAATATTCTTATATAGGTCTTATATAGCTCTTTTGCTTAGACAGGCAGTACATTCAATAAGAAATGTCTAATAACTTCTAATTTGCTATTTGCCTAATAGGCAAAATCAGTATTTTGTATCCTTCAGGAAGAATGTGGAAGTCAGCCTAGTAAATGTATTTTATCTATGGCCTGGAGCTAAAGTTATAGAAAGTTTTAATTTCTACACACTTTGGTGGTCATACTTAATATGTGATATTCATTGATTAATTTTTACTGTGGAAAAATTGCATCTGTATTTTAGATAGTATACAAATCATATTGTTTATATGCCCATATGCATATTAATCAATCACTAGTATTTTGTCCACTTGAATAAGCTTCCTTAACATAGATTTTTGCTAAACTAATTGCAACCACATTTTTAAAGCAAGATATGACATGATCTTTAGTTGAAACAACACTTCCTTAAATGTGGAATGTATTCGTGTTGTATAAGGAAAGGAGAAGGATTTACATTTTTTGCACTAGCAGTGCTTATCCATACTTCACTAATAATGCTAAAGAACCATTAGAAGAAGCGCTGCCTGGGAGCACAGAGAATGGCTACTTACTTCTTCTCCCTTACTGGGTATTGCTTTGGGAAGTTAGAGATCACCCTCAGTCTCATTTCACATGTGGCAACCTTTTTCTTTCCATTTGCCAGATCTCAGTTTTCCATTCGTCTGAAAACTCGCTCCTCCCATGGGATGATTTTCTATGTCTCAGATCAGGAAGAAAATGACTTCATGACTCTATTCTTAGCCCACGGCCGCTTGGTTTTCATGTTTAATGTTGGCCACAAGAAACTGAAGATTAGGAGCCAAGAGAAATACAATGATGGATTGTGGCATGATGTAAGTTGAAGGCAGAGAATATTATTCTCAGCAAATATTCACCACTGGCAAATGGACTGGCACTAATGCCCCACTATTGGTTTCTCTAGAAGCTTCTATTTTAAACTTGTTTCCATACGCTCAGAGTTCAATTTCAAAAACTTGTATTAATTTCTTATAAAAATCCTGAAGCACCCTCTTTTAAAAGAGATACAGTCTGAGTATAACTTTTTGACCAATCAATTTTAATGCAATTATTTTAACCAAAGAATCAATGGCCAACATAAACTGAAGTTTGGTGTCTAAGGATTTTTCACTTGTGTTTTTCCTACTGCCTTAATATTCTAGATTTTCAACAACAATTACTAAATGTCTTTCCTGGACTAAGCTGTGGAAGATGCAAAGTGAGGAGTGTATCTGTTAGGGAGATAGGACATAACAGGGAGAACTACCTGAGTACTGAAGCAAGTCAGTGTGTATATAATGGAAAGAGTAAGCAATGTAAGCTGCCTTAAAGCAAATTATAATAGATTAAGGAGACAGCAAGTAGGCTGGCCAGCTGGAAGAGCTTTATAGAGAACTCTGCCAAATATATGCTACATTCAGAAGTTAAGACTGTAACTTTGAATCAAGCCTCGAAGCAAGAGACAAACTCCTGACCTTCAGAGAAGGACCCTTTTTCCAAAGGATTTCTGCAGATTTCCCACAGTCTTGAAATAGTAAAGTTGGGAGGGGAGGCAACATGGTCTTTCCCCTCATCCGGGGATGTACTGGAGATGTGCTATTTACCTTCTCTCCACCCAGGTGATATTTATTCGGGAAAAGAGCAGTGGCCGACTGGTAATTGATGGTCTTCGAGTCTTAGAAGAGAGTCTCCCTCCTACGAGAGCTGCCTGGAAAATCAAAGGTCCCATGTATTTGGGAGGTGTCGCTCCTGGGAGAGCTGTGAAAAATGTCCAGGTAAGCCAGGTTGTGACTAGGGAGAGTCGTTGACCTTTAGAGCTGGAAGATCATTTACTCCAGCCCTCCTTCTATGATTAGGAAACTGGCCAGAGTGAAACGGTAGTTTGGCTGGAGATGACTGAGTGTTGTACACCCTCTGGCATTACAAAGTCAGAAGTGAGCTTTTAATTCTAGGTAAAAGTGAGATGAAAAAAGTTTCAGAGGTATAAATTATCATGAAAATTTATGTTTTTGGAAGATTCTTATTTATCCAGCAAGTACCCATACCTTTAGGTTAAAAAAAAAAAAAAAAAAAGGAAGTCATTTGATTATGTATTATTGAGTGAAAAAAACCTTCAGGCAATTATGTAAACCATTATCCCATTTTTGTTTCTTAACACACACACACACACACAATTTGTAAATGTGCAAGGAAATATGGTTACCCTGAGAGAAGTGAGGGCATAGTAAGAAACATGTTATTTTTATAATTTAAAAGTTTAAAATATTATACTTTTAAAAAACAATTTTATAATAAAGGGACTGCATTAAAGGGCTAAATTTTCATATATAAATATAGATTGATTTTAACACAGTTAATACATTTCTAAAATTCATTACATATGGGATAACACAAAAAGGCAAGTAGTCCCATTTTATGACCACCTCTTTAAAAGATTTCAAAAGCAGTTATCATGTCCTGTGGTATGATAAATATTCAACCACAAAGACAGCCAATGGAGCCAGAAATTTGAGCTTTCTGATGTTTATTTAGCCATAGTAAATTTAACAAGAACGTTGCTAGCCCTGATCAGTGTTAGATGATCTCTTAGACACAGCTATCATTCTTGAAGAAAAACAAACTAGGATATTTCTAATATTTACTTTGAAAATCACAACTACAATTTATTTGGTCATGGTATACGTAAACATTTTCATACTTAATTACAGTAGGCTGACATCAAGGAAAATTCCAGCTTGAAAGAACTAGTTAAAAAGCAACTACCTGGAAAACTATTTATCATTCAGATAGCTAAGATAAATCAGGAATTACTTGGTTTCTCTCGAGACTCAAATTCCTTCACTTTTATTCCCTTTGGTGCATCTGTGAGTGTTGAAAAAATGGATTTTAAGAAATGTCTTCTTCCCTTAGATAAACTCAGTCTACAGTTTCAGTGGCTGTCTCAGCAATCTCCAGCTCAATGGGGCCTCCATCACCTCTGCTTCTCAGACATTTAGCGTGACTCCTTGTTTTGAAGGTCCAATGGAAACAGGAACATACTTTTCAACAGAAGGAGGATATGCAGTTCTGGGTAACAATGACTTATGCTAAAAACATGAATCATGAAATACTTCTTTCTTAGGACTGGATAACAGGGATATTGGGGCCCATTAGTTAGAACTTCAGAATGCCAAACTCACTCAGCCCTAGAAAATGGCCTCTTTCCACAAGGACCACTTCCTCCCTTCCTACTACGCCAAACCAGAAACCCAGGCCCATCCCTGATTGCTTTCCCTGACCAGAGCTTCTCCACAGTTTCAAAACCTCTGGATGCAGACCATCTTGGCTCTTTTAGAATTGTCTATGCTGCTCTGTGGTCTGATCCATGTCAGCTCTTGACCACCTGGCTCTCTAGGTCTTCCTCTCCTCCCTCATAGCATGACTCATTGTCCCTACTAAAGGAAGTTCCACTTCCTCCCCTTGTGCTATAACAGCAGCAGACAGTGCTAACCTTCAGAAATTTTATTTCTGAACTAGAGGCCCGGTGCATGAAATTTTTGCACAGGTAGGGTCCCTAGGCCTGGCCAGTGATCAGAGATCTGTAGGGCGACCAGCAGGGCAATCGGGGGACCCCCACTGGCACCTGTCTTGGCTGGCCTGGGGCCTGCAGGCTGGGGGCAGCTCCTGCATTGAGCATCTGCCCCTGGTGGTCAGTGCACGTCATAGCAACCAGTCATTCTACCAGTCGATTTGCATATTAGGCTTTTATTATATAGGATTTGTATTCTCCTTGGCTATTACATTCTCTCTCATTCAACAGTTTTTATTGTATGCTTCCAATCTGACTGTCCCTCTGCCAGGTGAAGGAACATAAAAGTTCTAAAAATAAATAGAAGCTTACTGACTACACACAATCACCATCCAGTACATTCCAACAAACATTCCTTAGCACAACCATTAGGTGTGAGCACCAGGGTATGTGTTGGGAAAGAGGATAGGAAAAAGGTATAAAATGTTCCACATATTCCCTGCTCTCAAGGCCCTTAGGTACTTTGTGCTCCTGAATAAAGACATTCCAATGCAGCCAAGTAGACCTTCTTAAACCACCACAATGTCCAATAGAGTAACTAGAGGGAATATTTCCTCTCTTTGTCTAGCTCATGATATTACTTTCTTTTCCCTTTTTCCCTACTAAAGCACCTACACTCACATTTCTCAGCCCTTCATTAAATTTCAGTGATAAGAACTCAGAAATATGGACAGCTTAAAATGCATAGTAACTAGCACAATTTATGTTCCCCATAAACATTAACTATTAATAGCAGGAAAAATTAAAAAGTGATTTATAAGGAGACACATTGAGTGAACATTACGAAGATGCCCCAGTTTGCAATGGGTCTCTTGGAGTGAAAAAGGCTATTCTCAAGAAGAATTCATTTTCTTTCATCGCTGCAATAGCAGCTCCTACCTGCATTTGCTGATCTCACTTCTTCTTTCCTATAAAATGCTCAGCAGCACTGGTGGAAGCTATCTTTATTTGTTTAAAAATTGTTTTATAAGACAGATCTCATCAAGTCAGCTTTATCGTTCAATGAATTTAAAATAAAGTCTGACTTCCATATTGGCACACTAGAGCCCTTCCACCATATCTCCTCCTCCCCCACAGTGGTTCTCAACCTTCCTAATGCCGCGACCCTTTAATACAGTTCCTCATGTTGTGGTGACCCCCAACCATAAAATTATTTTCGTTGCTACTTTATAACTGTAATTTTGCTACTGTTATGAATCATAATGTAAATATCTGATATGCAGGATGTATTTTCATTGTTCGCGACTCACAGGTTGAGAACCGTTGCCTTAAGAGGACAATCCAGCCACAGGGGCCTCCACAGTGCTCTCCAAACACTCCAGCCTCTGGACCTCTTGTACCCTTTCCTCCTTTCTCACTTTGGACATATTAAATGGTCCTCCTCCCCTGAGCTCCCACAGTCATAGAGTATTTTCAACATGCTGTCCCCACCCCATACTCCACAAGAGTGATGTGCTACTATCTCAGTTCCCCACAGAGCTTTCCACAGTGTGTTTGACATTAAAAAAAAAATCCACTTTCTACTTTTCTACTAAAAAAGGCATCATACTTTCAAATATACATACAAAAATATATTATTACAAAGTGACACCGTAGTTACAGAATTTAGGTTGCTGTTCTTGAGGCCTACTAGTATTTCTCTCCACAGATGAGTCTTTCAACATTGGACTGAAGTTTGAGATTGCCTTTGAAGTCCGACCCAGAAGCAGTTCCGGAACCCTTGTTCACGGCCACAGTGTCAACGGGGAGTACCTAAATGTTCACATGAAAAATGGTCAGGTAGGGTGTTGAAAATTGTGTTAACGGGCTGTCTCCTGTGACCTTGGCTTCTAGATCTAAAGAAGATATATTTTACAGAAGGATTTCATCAATCTTTCCTAACTGGGAGGGGAAAAAAACAGGGAAGCTATAACATGAAATTTAGATGCAGGCAATATTGAGATTCAAATTTAGGTATATGCTGGGAATTGATTTGATTAGAACAAAGAGCCATGAAAATGTGACATAGGTTTTTAAAAAAAATCAACAATAACCACATAATTAAAGGGTTTTAACAAAATAATTGCACCTTTCTTTTTACAACAAATGGAAGCAGAAAACATACCCAACTATCAAAACCAACAAACATTAAAACAGCTATCTAGAATCTATGTATACTAGATGTATATACATACATATATTATGTTCAAAGCTAGAAATTTTAAAAATTGTTATAAATACAACTTTCATTCTAAAATAGTACTAAAGAGCTTCCATGAGATCATTCAAATATAAGAAAAAGCAACATATCTTATTGGTGTCCCTAACTTGACATAACTGATTTTGAGTTCTGATACCTTCTATTAAACCATGTAATAATAATAAAATGAATCCTTCTATGGTGCTTCCTATTTGCGAAGCACTATTCTAAATGCTCCATATGGACTAACTCATTTAATCCCCAGTAGTTCTGTGAGGTCGGTATTATTATCTTCCTTGTTTTACAAATGAGAAACCTGGCGGAGTAAGTGGGAGCACGGGCATATGAACCCAGGCAGTTTGGCTCCAAAGGCCATGCTCTTCACCAATGCCACAGGTGCTTTGTCTAACACCTTTAAAAAGTAAAGGACTTCATTCTGTTATCTTATTCTTCCTCTTCCTCATCTCTCCTGTCCTTATTTTGTTCTCTCTTCTCAGAGCATTCAGTTTAAACTACTTCATAGCCTATTGCAGAGTGACCCCTTGTGTTCAAATTGCAAAGCGTGTATAGATGTTTGTTAACCAATGCTTCCCTGTGAGTTAAGAAATTTCGTTTTATCACGATGAAGAGAAATTAATTAAGATATATAATGTACCTGGTCTTTTGCAGGTCATAGTGAAAGTCAACAATGGCATTAGAGACTTTTCCACCTCAGTCACTCCCAAGCAGAGTCTCTGTGATGGCCGATGGCACAGAATTACAGGTGAGGAGAGCTGTGTCCTGGGTTTCCTTATAAAGTGAGTCCACACACCCACCTGCGGGATGCTGCTGGCAGAACTTAGACTATAACCCATATGATGGAATAGATGATCAATGAGAGTCTAGAAGTAGCTGAGAAGAGAGTCAAATGTTATTGTACTAAAATTTACATTGAATCCACATGTTATTTGAAAATATGAATGCTGCCAAAATAGTTTTATGGAGTTATTTAAATAATGCATAACTTATGGGAAAAATTTGTGGCAGTATCTTAAGTATTCTTAAATATCTATATGAAAAGAGTAGCAAAGGAAAATGTCACAATGATTGCTTGGTTAGACATTGATGTTTTCAATGGTATAAAAGTAAGTGTGGGATTTATTCTGAATAAAACCTGTTGCTGTGATAAATAAGTTTATGTGAAAATGAATCACTTCAGTGCCATCTTTGACCAGACTTTGCCTTGTATTTCAGTTATTAGAGATTCAAATGTGGTTCAGTTGGATGTAGACTCTGAAGTGAACCATGTGGTGGGACCCCTGAATCCAACACCAGTTGATCACAGGGAGCCTGTGTTTGTTGGAGGTGTTCCAGGTAAGAATTGTTTAAAAAGGACAAGTTCCAAATCCGAAAAACAGTAAGTTCTCATCATTACCGTTATAGTATTGAGAATTGAGCCAAGTGTTTTCACAATTCATCTAATAACTCTAAGGATTTTATATACAATGTCCTTTCATGGGAAAAAGTATACTGACACCTGTGACTCCTCATACAAGGATTATAACGAAGTAACACCGAAAAAACTATACTCCAACACTCTAACCAGTAGATATTACTCTCCCTCTGCCATATTTGTTTATCCTTTCCTTTTCCCTTTACAAAGCCTCCTCACAGACACACAGTGAAACACTATCCCTAGCACAAAGAAAACTCATTTTCTAATACTGCTCTAGGATCTGAGAACCTTGGACTAAAAGTTCACTGATAATTGCTTCCATTACTTAGTAGGAAAGAAGAGAATACAGTGTTCTCCCTGTCCAGGATTAGGCTCAATTTTCACAAAAAGTTGCAGACCTGGAGTTCTGTTGTTCTTATGTAGTGGCATGTCCCAAAGAAGGTTCCCAGTTGCAATTCTGTAAACATCATCAGTAACATCGCTGCTGTCATCTTCCAAGAAGGGTGTGTAACCCAGGATGGTGAGAGGAGGACACATATGAACAGCCCACATTTGTTTTAAACCTCAGAAGCAGGCACCATGACCTATTTTTTTCCAGCTGTTTTAGTGTTATTTTTTTTTAATTTTATCTGTTTTAATATTCTGTTTAAAGTATTACAGATGTTCCTTTTTTTCCCCCATTGACCCCTCCACCTCGAACCTGCCCCCCCACCTTCGCCACACTATTGTCTGTGTCCATGGGTTACACATATATGCATATAAATTCTTTGGTTAATCTCTCCCCACTCCTCAAGTCCCCCACCTTCCCTTCTGAGATTAATCAGTCTGTTCCATGCTTCTATGTCTCTGGATCCAGTTTGTTCATCAGTTTATTTTGTTCATTAGATTCCACATATGAGTGAGAGCATGTGATACTTGTCTTTCTCTGACTGGTAACCCATGAGACAGCATGGAGGGACCATGACCTTTCATTAAATGTTTTTGTTTTCACACATTTCAATAACTTGGAAAAACCAAATACTATACAGCTGGAGAGAAGGATATAAGAAAAAAAGATAACAAAACTTTTATATCTGGAATTTGGTTGGGACGTTAAGGAAAAACAACATGAGTTTCCCCAACCTCCTAACTAAATTATTTTAGACTGGCCCATACAAAGGCAGATAATGTTTTAAGTAATAGAGTGAGAAAGCACAGATAAAATTGTGCATCTGACTTTGGGTATTCCCAACATTATTACTAAACTCTCCTCTGCTTTGTAAAATGTAAAATTTTCAAACACCAACATTGACAATGGCAGTAACTTGCTGATGAAATACTTGGGACACCCATAAAGCAACCCTTCCTCTCCTTCATTGTCCCTAGCCCTTCCTATTGCTCTTGCTTTCCATTCTGAAAGGGAATCTTGGCAAAGGCCATCACAGCACTTACCAAGTGGATGTGTCACATCATTTCTTATATTTCTTCACATTGCTTTATTTCTAAATATTACAATATCATTTAAAATATTTTAAATTCCCCAAGGGCCTACAGGATCAAGTTGAGCATAGCACACAAGGCCCTTGATCATCTGGCCCCTCCTTAACCCTGCCTCTAGGGTCTTCCCAGGCCTTCCAGGACTTGCAGTTCCCTGAATGTGCAATGATGCTCTCTTTGCTCCAGGCCTTTGCCCAGGTGCACAGGGACTCAGTTTCTTGAAAATGTTTTCCTTCTTTTCCTTCGCTAGGACCTTTTCAAGAAATAACTTCTTCCATTCCTCCCCCAGTGTAACTCCTTTCTGACCTTTAGGACTCAGCTCAGATTCTACTTGTATAGACATGCCCCCTTTCTCCCTAGAACATGCTATGCATACTGCTGTTACAGCATTTACCACAGAATGTTGTTGAAATAAATAGTATATTCCTTGCTGCCAGGGAACATGACTTCATTCAACACACAACAAACATTTATTAAGAGTCTATAAAACCCCATGCTAGGTTCTGGGAAACGGACAAAACAAGGATGGCCCTCCCTCATATAAGTTATATTTGTTCTTTACTTTGCACCCAAAGTACTCACTATTTCACACAAACAAATATTTGTCTCTTTTATTTTTGTTAGTTTTAGATTCTGATCTCAGCATCACATACCACCATCATATCTCACTACAGCAGTTGGTAAGCTCCACAGACTGGGTGGGCAAGATGCACCTGAAGACAAATTCAGCCTGCCTGAGACATAATGAATAGTGAATTATATTTAATTTGTATTGATTTTTGAGAGAGAAACACAGAGAGAGAGCCATCAATTTGTTGTTCCACTTGTTTATGCATTCATTGGTTGATTCGTATATGTGCCCTGACCAGGGATCAAACCTGCAACCTTGGCATATCGGGACAATGCTCTAACCAACTGAGCTATTTGGCCATGGAAAAGAGCAAATTTCAGATAATGAGCCAGCACACAGGAACTAGCATGTGAGGGGGTGCCTAACCACCAGCCCAAAGCTTTTAATTCCTTCTAGGGATCATGCCAGCAAACTTAGCACAAAAGCAATTTTGTTTGTAAGAACAAACAAAAATTATAGTTTAAGCTGATGTCATTCATTACATCATTTTAAGCTGTTCAAGATTAATTCCACCAAGATCACATCAGAAACTGGGGCATGAAACAGAATAACTAGAGGAAATTAGGCATAAACTAAAACCCCCATATGAAATTAATTCTCTTAGAATCCCAACCAGTTCTTCTATACCATGTGGAACCCTGGTGACATTATTTCTATTAATAAAACGTTAATTCATTAAAATTCAATGAAGTACACACCAAAATAAGTCAACTTTACTGTATGATAATTTAAAAGTCAACGTTAGAAGTAAAAAAAAAATTTTGTTACTGTAGTCCACAAGTGCACACACACACACACACACATACACACACATGCACACACACACAGATCTGACCTTACATTCCTTTAGTGAAAATCCTGAATTATCCTGTATATAGCCAGGCTTTCAGCCTGAGGAATGTGCACTCTTAAAATCATGTGTTGATTTTATTAATTACCTTAGGGTTCTGGAGCACTTTATTATTGTCATTACCTATAGTAAGTCGTGTCGTGAATTAGGAATACCATAAATTTCTGTATGAATTATTTCCTCTAGATGACGTCCCCCATGAGCTAAAAGGTGGTAAGCTTGGACAGAATCAAAATCCGCGTTCTAAAACTAGTCTCCAAAATGGGCAGAAGACTTACATACAGTCTTTCATGTTTGCTCATTTTTATTCTGATGATGTACACTGAGCAGGCATAAAGAATATATATATATAGTCATACTAATCTAGAGAAAGGGGGAATTGATCTTTCAGGCCCCTTCCAAATCTAAAACTTTATAATTATCATGCTAGATATGAAATGCTATTTCCATTATTTATTTTTAGTACAAAGCTTCTGTGTATCCTTAATCTACATTGCATAGAAAACTTATTCTAGCAGCTTGATATTTAATTTGCTGTGTTGTTTTATATTCCTTCCTGACTTATTTCTAAGTATTTTTCATCTTTTATCTGCTCCTGCTCACATAGCTTTTTGTACATAATAATAAGCTTTGGCTTAATGGATTTTAATTTTATAATATTTCTAAGCTCTTTAAATTGCTTTAAATTATATTGCTTCTATCATCCCAACACATTTAATTGTGTCTGTGCAATTAATAAGCATAAGGTTTCTTCTAGATCTCTAATTAAGATAAGAAAGTTCTCCTGGCATACCGCAGGGCACCTTTGCCCACACAAAGACTAGGCTGGTTATCACTATCCTATTTATAGTTCTTAAACCCTGAGCTCAGAAAAATTAAAACTTGGTTTATTCGAATTCATTATTTTCTCATTATGTTTTATGAGCTTGGCAAAAGTGTGGAGGCTTAAGGGTGAACAATAATGATACCAATTAAATAGAAACATTAACCAAGTCCAAAAATAGTATGGAAACTAAAATTTCTTCCCCCTTCTCAGCAAAACACACAAAATAAGTGGGGCTCGGGTAAAATTAACTCCAAAAAGTACAGGTAGATCCTGAAAATTCACTGCTGAGGCTTTGCATGTAACTGGCAAACTTCTGTTTTGGAAGACGGCTGAAACATACTTAGAAATTTATTGTGAAAAACATGGAAAAACTTTGTAGTTACCACATGTTCATATTACTTCAAAAGCAGATTATGTCCCTAAGAATATTAGTAAGTAACTGTATCTCATTTTTGACATGTAAATCATCCTGATGTGAACAATTTTTACCGTGAAATACTATCTGGGCTTGGAATGCCTCAGTTGCCATCTTTCATTGCTTTCTTTCTTCAGAGTCTCTACTGACACCACACTTGGCCCCCGGCAGACCCTTCACGGGCTGCATCCGTCACTTTGTGATTGATGGCCGCGCAGTGAGCTTCAGTAAAGCAGCCCTGGTCAGCGGCGCCGTGAGCATCAACTCCTGCCCAGCAGCCTGACACAGCAGAGCAAAGATGCCCAAGTACGAAGTTCTTCCGAGCACTGAGAGGGACTCCAAGCCAGCCGGAGGACCAGCAGCCCTTCCCCCTGTGGGAGCTTTCAGCCATGGCTTAAAGGGATCATCAGGGACTGGATGTTTATTATTTCTCATTTGGATTCTTACTTTGGATCTAAAATGTCTGCAATCAAAGAAGTGTTAAACTTTCTTGTATTACTTCCTGCTGGTGAAATTATTGTTCCTGTTTCTAATAAAATAGAAGGGACACATTTTTAAAGTGTGGCTAGATTCTCAGATTCATCTTTCTTTTGAGGAAGATACTGTTCAATCTATACCAAAATATTTTTGGTATGCTTTTCGTTATCCTAGAAAGATTTACTGATTTACATAACATCTAAAAACAGATGACAGATTTGCTTTTAGCACTTCTGATTTGTCTATCAATATAACAAGAACTAGAGGCCGTGCACAAAAATTTGTGCACTCGGGGGGTCCCTCAGCCCGGCCTATGCCCTCTTGCAGTGTGGGACCCCTCAGAGGATGTCCACCCCAGCAGGGACCCTACCCCATGGAGGTTTGCCTAGCCTGGGTGAGGGGCTGATGGTTGTTTTCAGGCTGGCCACGCTGCCTTTAGTGTGGGGGGTCCCTACTGGGGTGCCTGGCCAGTCTGGATGAGGGGCTGAGGGCCGTTTTCAGGCTGGTCAAGCACCCTGGAGACGTAAGCTCCCAGCCTCTCCTTTTTTCTTTTTTTTTTTATTCTGGGATTTATTTACCTTCTATAATTGAAACTTTGTTGCCTTTAGTGGAGGCCTGCGGAAAGCTTGGCTTCCTCCATCACCAGGGGCAACCCACTCCTGCTCACTCCAGCTCCGTGGCCACGGCTGGCTGAAAGCTGGTATCTGGGGTTTGTTTACCTTCTATAATTGAAACTTTGTTGCTTTCAGTGGAGCTCAAAGCCGGGCCACGGCAGGCGGGGAACCTTGGCTTCCTCCATCACTGGAGCAAGCAAGCCTCCTGCTCGCTCCAGCTCCATGGCTTCCAGCCACCATCTTGGTTGGGTTAATTTGCATATAGTCGCTCTGATTGGCTGGTGGGCGTGGCTTAAGGCATAGCAAAAGTATGGTCAATTTGCATGTTTGTCTTTTATTAGTATAGGATGTTTTAGGTTTATAGCAGTTATTAAGCTGTAATAAAGTAAATTTCTAACAAATTATTAGAAACATTAAATTATACTTTAATTTTTCTAGATAAGAAAAAAGGAATTAAACAAACTACTTTTTTTCCTTATTTCTTTAAAATAAAATTGTACATAAAGGGAGGCTCCTGTGGGATATTATTACGGAGTTCTATAGGAATACTGGGGGGGGGGGGGGGGTGACAGTAGAGACAGTAGGACAAAATAATGAATTCAATTTAAAATTATAAAAGTCATTTTACTAAAAGGTTTTTACCCTCACATATATGTAACACAACTAGTCTTATCTCTAAAATTTTATAATATTTTAGGTATATATATTAATAAAGTCTGAAAAAATAGGCTTGAATAATGGGTGGAATATTAAAATACAGAAAATGAAATAAAAGAATTATACATGAAAAGGTAATCAAACTTGAAAATAAAAATAGGCCCTCATATCAACAGGATTAAAGATATGGGGTGGGGAATAACTGGGGCAAGAGGGGATAAAATATTTTGAAGAATTACTAAGGGAATAAAATAAACTCTTACCTTGAAATGTTATATATGTATACTTAAATTCCCTGCTACCCTTCTGTCTCAGGTACATTAATACTAATGTTGAAGATATCAATAAAAATAGCTAATATCAATTCATAGAGGACTTACTAAGTGCCAGGCTCCATAATAAACTAAAGTTAATTTCATTTCATCACCCCACTAACCCTATAAGGGAGCATTTGCAGATGAGAATCTGAAACTTAGAACAGTGAGGTAACTTTTCAGCTGTCATTCAGCTAGACTGAAGAGCCAAAATTTAAATGAAGAGCAGCATGATTATCCCTTGCTTTCCATCTCCAGAGGACTATGTGCTTTAGGCCTACTCTCAGCTCATCTGTAAATCTGGAGTCACAAACCTAAATGCCTATACAGCCAGAGAAGTAACATCGGAGCAAAGCTGGTGGAATCTGACTGAACAAATCAATAGGCGCTTGCCATGGCTGGTCTAGAAGCACAGCAGTGCTCAACTCAGCTGACTGGGACCATGAAAGAACACAAGTCTTGAAGGGCCAGAATTTCCAAAAGTACCTGGAAATGTGAAATGGGGTTGGGCGGGGATAGAGGTTGAAATGGCCTGATTTTTCAATGGGTAATTAAAAGCAACAGCGACCACAACAGGAAAATACCAGGCTGACCAAACAAAACCTTCTGAGAGCCATATATAACTTTTGGGCTGAAAACTCTGAATCCAAGAGTCTAGGGCCTTAACTGGTATAGATTGAACCAGTGCTTAAAACACACTGAATCCTCACAATATTCCCTCATTAGATGCAATCAGAAGGAAGTGGCTCTAAAACCACCGACCATTTTCTTTTCCAAAAGTTTCCTGAGCCATCCTGGAGGGCCACTCTACCCCTCATCCTCAGCAGTAGCACAGAATAAACTAGTCAAGCTGCACCTCCTGCAGGTCCTACAGGCATGCACACAGACTCACATATATACAGACTAAAACCACAAAACTTTTTCTACCTTCTACAAAATTTACGAAGGAATTTGCATAGTTACTATTTCATGTTTTTATGCTTAGCAAATGAGAATCTCCTGACCCATATACCTCTTACCAACCACACAATGACCTTCTGAAACCTTGAGTTTACCATTTATAAGAGCTTGATTTAGTTCTGAGCTGGGACTCAATCTTCTCCAACTTCTTTCTATGAAGAAAAAGCTAGGATTTTTTCCTTTTAAACATAGGATATCAAAACTTCATATTGAGAAATATGGGTTGGGTGCTCCTAGTAATTTTGACCACTTGTTTTCATGGTCCCCGTCAGTTCAGAGTCCCTTCAAAATGGAAGAGGCATCCCATAGCCCCAGTATGAAGAAGTAGCCCCATTTGGGCTGGGTCCCACCTTTTCCTCTCATGGCCACAGCTGATTGGATGAGGGAACCATCCTATAGATACCCAATGAAGCAACACCCTATTATCTGGTGGTAGGAAAAGAGGAATTTCAAAAATTGAATATTTTTTCTTGAATTTTTGAATTGGGAAACATGCAAAGAATAAAGCACTTAGCAGTAAAAGCTAAAGCCAAACTGAAACAAAGTATGGTTTCAGGTGCTTACTACATGCATGTATTGACACACACTTAAAAAAAAACACGTAGCGTTTTTTCCATTCTGTAGACCTAGGAGAATAGAGCAGCCTGCCCTTTATCTACTACAAGCCACCTCAGTTGTCAGCCCAGAGTTTGTAGGGGTGAGGAAGGGGGACATATTTCAGAAGATAGTGAGATATATTTGTTCTCTGGGCCCCCATATCCTTATATGTAACATGGTAATATAGGGTGTCAAGTAATCCTTCCTGTTTCCATAAATTGGTCACTATAGCCTAGAGCTGGGACCATCTATACTAATAATAGACAAATATGTAAATTGACCATCCCTCTGCAACGCCCACAGCCAATCAGGCGTGAGTATGCAAATTAACCCGTCAAAGATGGTGGGCCTCTGGGCGGTGAGCACATGCGCAGGCGCAGAGCAGCCGGGGGCGGGGCGGGACACCCACCGCATCTCCATGGCAACGCAGAGGGCGTTCCCACCCACCCCACCCCCTGGACACTCCAGGCCTACGCGCACCAGCACCGAGCAGCTGAGGTCCCGGGGACACCACTGGAGGGTCTGGTACTGTCAGCCCAGCCTGGGGGAGGCTGAAGTTCCCAGTCCTTTTTGTTTCTACAGCCCCTGGACCTGAAGCAAACACCAAGAGGGCCAGAAGCACCAGGAATTCTGGGAATTGTAGTTCTGGTGGCAGCTCCAGGACTGGAAGCGAAAGTCCAGTGTGTGGAGAACACAGGGAATGTTGGGAATTGTAGTTCTGGTGGCAGATACATTGCAGGATAGCCTAGACCAGTGGTTCTCAACCTTCTGGCCCTTTAAATACAGTTCCTCATGTTGTGACCCAACCATAAAATTTTTTCGTTGCTACTTCATAACTGTAATGTTGCTACTGTTATGAATGGTAATTTAAATATCTGATATGCAGGATGGACTTAGGCGACCCCTGTGAAAGGGTCGTCCGATCGCCAAAGGGGTCACGACCCACAGGTTGAGAACTGCTGTCCTAGACACTAGAGCAGTGATGGCGAACCTATGACACACGTGTCAGAGGTGACACGCGAACTCATTTTTTGGGTTGATTTTTCTTTGTTAAATGGCATTTAAATATATAAAATAAATATCAAAAATATAAGTCTTTGTTTTACTGTGGTTGCAAATATCAAAAAATTTCTATATGTGACAGGGCACCAGAATTAAGTTAGGGTTTTTCAAAATGCTGACACACCGAGCTCAAAAGGTTTGCCATCATTGCACTAGAGCAAAGTGAGCCTGGAGCAAGTTACTGTTGCGGGTGGGGAACGGAGGGAAAGCAAAGGTGAGAGACATAAGTAAAGTCAGAGTGTCGAGGAAAAATTAAGATACCCTGCAATTTCTAGGAAATCTCCACCAATGGAGCAAAGAAAGAAAAAAAACCTCTATTATTCTGTGAGCACCAAACCAAACTGGGTTGGGGTCTCAGACAATTTGTTCATATGATTGCAAAGATAGACAGAAACTCCTGGATTGGAGAGGGTTCCAGTGAGGGCTCCCAGATTGGAGAGGGTGCAGGTCGGGCTGAGGGACCCACCCCCCATGCATGAATTTCATGCATCAGACCCCTAGTAAAACAATAAATAAGTTCTCCAAACTGAGGTTTAGAACCAATCCCTTCTCCATTAGGATTGACTCAGAGAAGCCATATCAGTACAACCAGCAATGTAACATCATAATGCCAACACACACACACACACACACACACACACACACACAGAGTCTATATCAGGGGTCCTCAAACTATGGCCCGCAGGCCACATGCAAATACAAATATTGTATTTGTTCCCGTTTTGTTTTTTTACTTCAAAATAAGATATGTGCAGTGTGCATAGGAATTGGTTCATAGTTTTTTTTTTTTAACTATAGTCTGGCCCTCCAATGGTCTGAGGGACAGTGAACTGGCCCCCTGTTTAAAAAGTTTGAGGACCCCTGGTCTATATAAAGAGACTAGAAATGCAACAGGAGAAACTTTCCAGAATGTAAGCTCCACAAATTTTTATGTTATGCACTGATGTGTTGTAAGAGCCTAGAATGGTTCCTGACATTGAAGTATATGCTCAATAAATATTTGTTGAGTGAATTTCAGGGAAGCAGAGTTTTCATCAAAATTACCCCTTCACTTCACCTCCCAAGGCAATCACTTGTAAAGTGCACTGGTGGGGGCGTGGCCTATGGGGATCGGCCTGCTATGGGAGCGCTGCTCATCCCGGTCAGCCAAGTGACTGTGGACCCGCCCTCTGAGCAGCTGCTCCCGCTGTGGGTGCGCACTGAGTATCTGCCCCCTGGTTGTAAGTGCACATCACAGCAACTGGTCGACTGGTCATTCTGGTCGTTCTGCCGTTGAGTCACTGGGCTTTTATATATATAGACTAGAGGCCTGGTGCAGAAAATTTATGCACAGGGGTGGGGGTCCCCTCAGGGGACCCTCTCTCAATCCGAGACCCCTCAGGGATGTCCGAGTGCCAGTTTAGGACAGATCCCACAGGGATCCCTGTGGGAATGGGCCTAAACTGGCAGTCGGACATCCCTCTCACAATCCAAAAGTACTAGCTCCTAACCACTCACCTGCCTGCCTGCCTGATCACCCCAAACCACTCTGCCTGCTTGCCTCATCACCCCTAACCATTCACCTGCCTGCCTGATCACCCCTAACCACTCTGCCTGCTTGCCTGATTGTCCCTAACCACTCTGCCTGCCTGCCTGATCACCCCTAACTGCCTCCTCCTTGGCCCCCGCCACCGCAGCTTAATCCGGACGGATGTCGGAATAATGTCTGGAAGGTCATTCGACTGTTCGGTCTAATTAGCATATTATGCTTGTATTATTATAGATGATGCCACTGGGTTACCCTAAGACCTGTTTATAATAGTCCCTTATAGTAAGAAAGGTATCTAGAAACAAGGAATGTGGGAAAGCAATTACTCAAGGCAGAAGCTTTAGAAGATTAAATAATTCAATCTTGTAAAAAAAATTTATTTATCCTTTTAGTGTCTATATAATCTGTAGTAGGGCCCCCACTCTCATTTCTGATGTCAGTAATTTGTCTTTTTTTCATGATAATTCTGCCTAGAGGTTTGTAATTTTATTGATCTTTGTGAAGTATCAGCTTTTGGTTTCATTGATTTTCTCTGCCATTGATCTGTCTTATTTCATTGATTTCTGGTCCTCATTCTTTCTTTCTGCTTATTTGGGGTTTAGTTTGTTCATCATTCCTGCTTTTTTAAAGTAAAAGCTTACATCATTGACTTGAGATGTTTCCTCTTTTCTAATGAAACTATTTGCTTTATCAGCACTACTAAATTGCACCCCATGCATTTTGATAGGTTGTATTTGCATTTTCACTCATTTCAAAATATTGTCTAATTTCTTCTTTCATTTCTTCTTTTATTCATGGGTTATTTGGAAGTGTCTCATTTGGCATTCCAACATTGACAGATTCTCTAGATATTTTTCTGTTACTGATTTCTCATTTGTTATGAAACATACTTTGCATACTCTGCATACTTTGCCTGCTTTTCAATTCATTGAGACTTGTATTGTTCCCTACATATGATATATTCTTGGTAAATGTTCCATGTGTTTTGGAATAGAATGTACAGTATTCTATTGTACTGTCATTTTTCTTCTAGTTGTTGAAAGATGTTAAAATCTCCAACTGTAAATATGGAGTTAGTTCTCTTTTCAATATCATTGTTTTTTATTCATGTACTTTGAACTCTGCATATTTAAGATTGTTATGACCCCTTTATCATTATGAAATATCTCTATCCTTGGTAGTATACCTTGGTCTAAAATCTTTTTTATTATTAATATAGTTACTCCAGCATTTTTTTTTACTGAAGTGTCTTGTCTTCACAATATTTGATACTTTTAAAGATGTCTTTCTATTGCCCTTTTGCTTGCACGTTTTCTGATAAAAAGAGTGCTTATTCTTATTTTTCTTCCTCTGAATGAATGAGTCATTTTTCTATATCTGGTTTGTTTTTGTTTTAAATATATTTTATGATTTCTTACAGAGAGGAAGGGAGAGGGATAGAGAGTCAGAAACATCCATGAGAGAGAAGCATTGATCAGCCACCTCCCGCACACCCCCTACTGGGGATGTGCCCACAACTAAGGTACATGCCTTTAACTATATCTGGTTTTTAAGATTTTTCTCTCTATCATTGGTGTTCACATCATTTATTTACATGTTTTTGTTTATTTTATTTTCTCCATGTTTCTTCTCCTTAGGGTGGTTAACCTACTTGGATATGTGAGTTTATAGTTTTCGTCAAATATGAAAAAAAAAATAGCCATTATTTCTTCAAATATTTTTTACCTTCCTCCCTCCTCCTTCTCGGAAGCCACTTACTTACTGGGTGGGACAACAGCAGGTTTACAGTTGTTCATATGGAATACAATAATTAATAATATACAAGAACAAACTGTTTCTCATACTCACAACTATAAACTTACTTTTGCCACACCCTGTATATGTTAAACTACTTCATATTGAAATACAAAATTTATACTTTCCTTTTCAGGCCTTTTTTTTGTATTTTGTCTTGGATAATTTGTATAACTATGTCTTCACGTTCATTCATCTTTTCTTCTCCAGTATCTAATCTGTTTTTAATCCCATCCAGTTTTCATTTTCATTTCAGATATTGTAATTTTTTTATCTCAAGAAGTTCAATTTGGGTCCTTTTAATACCTTCCACCCCTCTCTTCATCATAATTATGCTTTTATCTACTATTGGAATATTTGTGGTAGCTTGTCTATTAATGCTATCATCTGTCATTCTGAATCTGTTTCTATTGACTGATTCTCTGGACTTAAGATTTTTTCCATAAATGGTAATTTTTTATTGAATGTTCATCATTGTGAATTTTCCTTTTTTTGTGCTGGATTTTATTATAGTTCTTTACATTTTGAGGGTGTGTTTTTCCCCTCCTTGAATGCAATTTGGTTACTTGGAAATAGTTTGATCCTTTCAAGTTTTGTTCTTAAGGTTTGTTAGCACAGGTCCAAAGCTGCCTTCAATCTAAAGCTATTCCTATCCCCCAACCCCACAGCCACCCCCCACTGAAATAATATCTTGCTGAGAACTCCATACAATGTTCCTGTATTAAGAGACTTTTCCACTATGGATTAAATATAAATTATTCCTAGCCTTTTGTGACCTCTGAGAATTTTTTTATCACTCCTTTCTCCTGTCCTGTTATACTTTCCCTAGCCTTGGGCAACTTATTTTCTGGATTTTGTTCTCTTCCTTTAAGGAGTAATAAATTTTTATTTGTCAGGTAATTAAGTTACTTAGGGATCACTTTGAGTCTCTCAAATTTCATTTTTAAGCTTTGTTAAAGTGTGTATGCATTTAGACCTCCTTCTAAGGCGTGACTTTTCTGACGTCTCTCTATTCAATTCCCAAAATATTTAGCAAGGTTTTTCCTTTCTGGCTGATTGGAATTCAAATACCTCCCAGCACTGTGTGAACATTTCTACTTTATACATAGAATATATAAAACTCTCAGAATTTCTCCATTTATAAATCACTGGCAGTTTTTCTTTTTTACCTCATATAGTACACATGCATCTACATCCATGCAATTATAAACCAGCAAACCTTTCATTTTAAAAGGCTTATGTGTATATCTTCAGGAGCAGCACGGTAGACAAGAAACTAGAGAAACTACCTGATGCTAAAGTCAGTCTTTTGTAGAAGACAATTTTATGGGATGGATGGTGGCAAACATCCAGAGGAAAGGAAATCAGGCTGAATTTCTTGGGACTATTGCAAGAAGAAAAAGAAATTATGAAGAGCTGGCCTAGACCTCAAAACTGATCCTTAAGTCAAATAAAATAAAAACATCCATCTGAAGTTTCTCAATACCAATTGTAGACAATTTCAAGATGACTGGTTGGGACTTGAGGTGATGGTAGCCTATCATTTTTCCAGAAAAAAAAAATTGGGTTAGAACCATAGCCTTCACATTATTATAATAAATTTAATCAATAACCTGAGCCCCTATATGCAAGCATTTTATATGCTTTGCAGATCAACCATGACTAAGAACTTTCTTTGATTTTGGGTATTCTTCCAAATTACACAATCCACTGAGTTCCATTTATCACCTCATATAATTATTCCTGGGCAGAGCATTATCAAAATATATCAAGTCAGAAACTGGCTTAGGGTATGCAAGTGAAAAGATTCAGCTAAATAGCAACTCAAATATAAACAAAGGAAACCAGCCTATAACACAGTAAGCATTTAGAATGGGTCCGTCCTGACTGAATAAACATCCTGAATTATTATTAAGGATCCACTCTGAGCAAGATAATCTCTAAGGTACTTTCTAATTGTGAAATATTATTTTGCCTTATCAAAAATAACTGATGGCTTATTACTACACATGTTTTACAGACTACATTTCTGTCTTTTCCTACTAAAAATAATTATTTCAACTTTTGTCATCATCCAAAGGTGCCACAACTTTTATTTGTTTATCAGATCATAAGACCCTACTGCTACATGACCCTGGACCTAGTCAGCCTCCACACAAGACCCAATGATGTTATTTAGGATGCATTTCCTTGCTGCTTTGTGCAGGTAGCTTTCGCATTGTTGCATAGACATTGATGGGAACATCAGTTATTGTCAGGCAATGACTTCCATGGCATCTTCGGAGTTGCCTGAGTAAAAGAGCAGATGACATGCAGTTAGATACCACAAAGGAAACTTTTCAGAGCACCAGCTTGAGTGCATGTTCAACTGTTTTAAATATTTTTGACGTCTTTGAATGTCACAAAGTAATTATAACAAATGTTACAAAGGAGTTATAGGGATTGCCATACATTTGATCATAAGAAATTCATAAATATGAAGATGACCCTCCAAGTGTTCATTTTTAAAGATATGTCATGATTGCTAAATGATAAAAAAGGCAGGGGTGCATAGCTGTTAAACCCAAGTGATAATACCAAGACAATTCATATGTATATGCACCATAAAGTCACTTCAGTTGACTCTACTTAAAAATTAGAATATTTGTGGAAAAATATAAAACTGAACATATTATTCTATATACTATTCAAATGTTAATAGAATCGCAGATTTAAAAGAGCCCTTAGAGGACATCCTATATTATAAAAAGCCTGTGGTTATGACGCCCTCACGTTGTAACAACTGATCACTGGGAGGCTGCATGCGTGGCAGGTGTGTGCGGGAAAGTGGGGGCATGACACTGCATCCCCGCGGATGCTGGAGGGGGCCTTGACACTGAGTCCCCACAGGCACTGGCCCAGACTCTGACAGGAGGGAGGAGGGAGCTGGATGCCCACACCCAAGACTTGACTCTGGGTCTCACGGCTCCAGCAGGACTTGACACTACATCCCCACGGGCAATAAATTTATGTATTATTTTCATATACATTTTACTAATTTTCTTTCATCTCAGACACTTCTATTATAGAGAAAGGGCAAATAGCAATATTAAAATATTTCCTCTAAGTAATTCCTTTTTAATGTGCATGAATTTTGTGCACCGGCCACTACTCTAGTATAAAGAAACATCTAGTGCTTGAATTTCCTTTCCAACATTCCCAGTAAATAATTAACCAACGTTAAACATTTCTAAAGATAAGTGCTCAGTATTTCCCAAAGTAGCCTATCCCATCCTTGAATAACTCTGATTTTTAAAGTACCAACCTTATTAAGCTTAAATGTGTGTTCTAAAGATTTTCAAGCCATGAGAAATCTAACCATGTAGTATTTGATGTTTTGCTATGTTAAAAACAGAAAAGTGGAACAAATTCTATAATAGTTTTCTTCAATTTTGCAAAACTGATTTTGTTTTATGCAATCTTCATACCCTATATCACCCTCTGCCAAAGTCAACGTGCCACTGAATATGAGGTCTGAGTCTTCATATTTTTAGCCTTATGCCAAGAACAGTGCCCTGCACATAACAGCACTAACGGTCTCCTTGTTTAATTGAAAGTTATCTATTCTTGAAACTATCGACAAAAACAATCTAAAAGTTTATAAAAGAAAAAGAAGAAGGAAAAGGAGGAGGAGAGAAGAAGAAGAAAGAAGAACAGGAGGAGGAAGAATTGGCCTGTCATTAGACTTACAGAGGTATAAGATACAGACTCTATGCTAAGAAAACCTAATAAGATCTGTTAATACTAATTTAATAACAGCAATGTTCCTGGTCTTTTTTCTTCTAATATTGAACATCAGCTAAAGCTTGTACTGAAGACAGCCATTACACATTTTCTCAGTTGTCAGGATAAGAAGACTTTACCTGGCTGGTGATATCTCTTTCCCGTTATAGGCAGCACCGGAGCTCAGTCCAGGTTCCAGCCCAATAGTAGAATCTCCTCCTTCCACTGGAAACGTCCGTGGCTGGGTCCCAATCCGAAAAGGCATAATTCACTGAAAACCTAGATTAGAAAGATATAATAATGGATGGGGGGTGAATTGTCTTCCAATAGTTGTTTGGAATTTTTAATGTTACTATTTTGCTACAGGCGTATTCCAGTATTCTGAAAATGACATTTTAAAATATCTATAAAAGTGTATAAGAACTATATAATACAACAATTCCTTACATAAAACATTAAGTCTTGCAACAAATAGAGACGAGCCACTAGACAATAAAAGTAAACTGTGTTCTACGATTAACATAACTGAAGTCCATTTCTGCTGTGTGAAAAACTATTCCGTTTGCATTTATGGTTATTGTGATCAACAAGCTTGAGCCCCTACTCCTATCTCCCACTATCTCTCTGCCTGTCTAAGCCCTTGTCTTCCTTTGAAGGACAGCTGAGTTTCATAACACCATAGGATCTCCAGCCAACTCTTCTGTTCCTAGTTATCATTCATTCCCAAGTACCCTGCCTCTTCATTTACAGTGCATTAGTTAAGAAACTGTCTGGGGAGAGTTGGATTGACTATGTGATCTTAGGCAGAGTACTAGTACTTAATCAAGTATGCTTCCCAAAGATAAATTGAGAATAATAATAGAATCTACTTCCAGGGTAGTAGTAAGGATTAAATAAGATAATGCATGTAAAGTGTGGTACCTAACACATAGTGCTCAATAAATGTTAACTCTTATTATTAAGCAGATGCTCTGAGCATTATTAAATATATATGCATATATAATCTATACTAATAAAAGGGTAATATGCAAGTGGCCGGGACATTCTCACGCATAACAACCGGTCAGCAGGAGGCCGTGTGCACAGCAGGCACGGGTGGGCCGGGACTTGCAGCATCAGGGACTTGCATCACGCTGTCACAACCCATCACCAGGAGGTCTGGGGCCCATCAGAGGTGAGCAGCTCCGCTGGGGGTCCGGAGGCCTCCGCGTGGCCCGGCCCAGGGGCTGGGCCAGGCAGAGCCTCCGCACGCCTCTGCTGGGGGTCCCACGGGCTCCATGCAGCCTGGCCCAGAGGCGGGGCCCAGAGGAGGCCTCTACGTGCCTCTGCCAGGGTCCGGAGGCCTCCACGCGGCCTGGAGGTGGGGCCTGGCGGAGGCCTCTGTGCAT
This sequence comes from Myotis daubentonii, assembly GCF_963259705.1. Taxonomy (NCBI): domain Eukaryota; kingdom Metazoa; phylum Chordata; class Mammalia; order Chiroptera; family Vespertilionidae; genus Myotis; species Myotis daubentonii. The sequence continues at coordinate 36,180,833 of NC_081845.1, forward strand.
CGAGGCCTGGGGGTCCCGTGCTCCACGTGGTGCGGAGGCACGACCCCCCGGCTCCAGCCTACCTTTTTGGGGCAATCCATCGAGGAGCCCCGGATGGGTGGGCAGGGCCTACCTCTTTGGGGCGATGGATTGTGGGGCTCCTGCACTGTGACAGGGCACAAGCCAGGCTGCCCACCCCCTTCCAGTCCACAAATTTCGTGCGCCGGGCCACTAGTGTAATATATATGTAAAACACACAAACACACATATCTACACAGAGAGAGCTATCTATAATAAGCTCCTTACTGCCTACTGTTACCTCTGCTTGGGACTTTTTCCCACCCCACTGCTCCCACCCTTTATTTGTTAGAGTCAACTCATTCATTGTCTGAATTTACATTTCACTTCCTCAGAGGAGCCTTCCATAACAGCCTTCCATACTATAAGTTTTCATAGCCCTCTTTACCTCTGCTTTGGAAGTTATCACTCTAATTCAGGATCTCTCAACTGTGACACTATGGACTTTGGAGCCAGACAGTCTTTGTTCGAAGGGAAGAGGCTATCCTGGACACTGTAGGGTGTTTTGCAGAATCCAAGGCTTCCACCCACTGCCTGCCAATAGCACCCCTCCCCAAAACTTGTGACATCCAGACGTTGCCAAACGTCCTCTAGCGGAGAAGGAAGGGGTGAGGGGGAGATCACCTTCTGTTGCGAATCAGTACCCTATTTTGTGTTTTTGTTTAATCATTGTAACCTTATCCCATTCCATGTCTGTCTTTGTCACCACTGCCTGGCACACAGCAGGTAATTAACAACTCTATCTTGTACAAATGTGCATGTCTTCAGCAAAAGACAGGAAAAATGAAAACTGTCTTCCAACTGTTTCTTATATCTAATAAGTAAATGTTTATTGTGGTAATAAAAAAAACTAAATCAATAAAGCCTAGGAATTTGATTATTACATTATGGTTTTTATGTACTGGGTGTCAATTACTATGAAAAAAATGTTTAAGCTCAATGACACGTTAGTAAAAGCTATGGTTTAGTATAACTATCTTATGTAGATATTAAGTTTTAGCTAACTGGATCAAAGATACATAGACTTACCAAAATAGGCCGAGTCTGATTCCTGTAGAGGTGAATAAATCAACTGCTTCTACTGACCTTCCATAGAAGCCTGGAATTGCCGAAGGAATGATGATCAAATGTTCCAGTGACACCCAGAAATTATGACATCAGAAGATTCTTTTACATCGTTTCCTAGCTGTTCAGTAATAAAATATCACATTTCATAGCTCCACCAACAACATGAAACTTAGCTAAAAATTTAGTGTCTCTAAAGCTTGTTTGAAGGTTTATTCTTATTGTCACTGACTTGTTTATTTTCTAATAATATACAATATTTTAATCTGTGAATATATATATATATATACCTATTTTAGACAGTCTAATCAATCTGCACAAAATCTCATGATATTGTCACTTTATATCCCATTTTCTTCCCTATCTTTATCTTCCAGACTTTCCCTTAACTAATAACACAAATTATAAATCCTATATACCTATACCCTCATCCCACTCCAATGGCCTCAAACTACACCTTTACAAATTTCTCTCTAGCTTACCATGGATGATTCTTTACAGCTCTCTCTAATACTTTTCTGTATCATTAAAAGAGCCTTGAAATTCCCAAATTATTGCAATAATGACAGTCGAGAAAGGAAGAATACATCTTGTCCTGTCCTCTCTATTCTGTTCCCTGGACCCTGAAGTTCTCCTCTGTTCATGACATCTTTCCAGAGGAATGATAATCAACTGTCCCAGTGACACCCACAAATTATCACATCAGAGATTCTTTCACATAGCTTTCTACCTGCTAAAAAATAAAATGTCTCAATTCATAGCTCCAACAAGAAGCTGAAATTTATCTTCTGGACTTCTCTCCTCTCCCAATTTCCAGATCAACAGTAATCTTGCTGAATGTAATAATTAAGTTTAAACCTTAAGACGGAACTTTGGTCTTCAACCTTTTTTTTTTTTTCAATTTTCATAGGCTGATGACTGAACTATAAAATGTTAGCAAGCGATTTTGCATTTAATGAAAATCTTTTTCAATACCTACATTTTATGTTAAGTCCCTACTGCTCTGTTTTCAGGTGATTATGTTATAGGAAATTGGCATTTTACATAATTAAGTTGATGTTAGACAAAAATCTTACCTCTACCTTTTTTTTTCTTACTAGGGTGCTATCAGTGAGTAAATGATCACAATTTTAGCTTAGAGAAACTATTTAACTGACTGTGTCATAGACAAATTGAAATAATTGCTGGCCATTGTTAGGTCATTAGGACCTAAACATCTGATCATTAGGATGGGAAAATTTTGTAATAGTTTACATTTTTTAGTGAAGACGGCAGTGGAAAAATAATGGGTTTGGCATCAGAATTAGGTTTGAATGTTAAGACCATGTTAACTCTGAGACTGAGCAAATCACTAAAAGTTTGTCTGTAAAATAGTATTAATTCCTTGTATAGAATTGTTTTTGAGGACTAAAAAAGTCTAACATAGTAAAGACAATGTCTGGGATACAAAAATTAAATCCGCATGTTCTCTCATCTCTTTGCATAGTTCTTGAAATTAGATTGTTGAGGCATGATTTCGCTTTTTTGGAACCAATATATCTTTAAACTACAAAGTAAAGTCTCTATGTGGGATATTCTACTGTGGAATAGTTTTTAATTCCTCTAATTTACCTTTACTAGTTTATTTGGCACAAGTTGTACCAAGTTTCTTCTTTTAGCATGAGTGATACCATGAAACAAACCAAATAGTAGCCCTAATCATAAAACTTTCTAGAAGACAAAGTGAACTTGACTTTCCAGCAGATCTTCACAAAGAAATGAATAAGTGAAGTCTAAATGATGGGGGGGGAGGGGGGGAGGTTGGAGATGGTGAAATCTCTAAATACTCTCCTCATAAACCAAGAATAATGATCTTTCAATCCTCAGAATATTGATTCACGAGATTCAGAAAAGGAATGGTGTTTGAACTGGTCATATCCTAAGAAAATAGATCCATTATTAGCATTCACTCATATAACAGATAATTGTTGAGAATCCACCAGCCAGGCATGTGTTTAGTGTTGAAAATGAAATATTTGATAAAAGCAAACACAGTGCCTGTCCTAGTGGAGTTTACAGGTTAGGGCAGGGTATGTGCTGGACTAAGACTTCAAACCTAAATCTCAAAGATAAATAGGCATCAACTAGATGGAAATGGGTGGGAAGAAAAGACATTGAGACCCTTGGGGAGGGGGAAACAAAGGAAATAGCCTATGTAAAAGTCATCTGCCAGCAGAGCAGACAAAAGAAAATCTGAAAAGACAATCGAGAAAGTTAAGAAATAGGTAAGAGAGATAAGTAGAAGTTAAACCATGCTGAGATATAAATCCAAGTTAAAGATTTTAGACTTTATGAGCAAGGAAGTCCACAAAAGAATTTTAATCTCTCAGGAAACATACATAGGTTTCACTGATTTTTCTCTATTAATTTTCTGTTTTCTATTTGATTTTCACTCCAATCTTTAGTATTTACTTTTTTCTGTTTAATTTGGGCTTAATTTGTTTTTCTTTTTCTAATGTCTTAAAATGGCAGCTTAGGTCATTGACTTGAGACTTAGCTTCTTAACATCAGCATTGAATTTTATAAATTTTTATCCTAGTACTACTGTACCTTCATTCCACAAATCTTGAAATTTATTTATTTTATAATACTAAATTTATCTGTTTCTCCTTTCTATTCTGACAATTTTTGCTTTATATATTTTGAAGCTCTGCCATTAGGTTTTCAAATATTTAGTAGTGTTATGTCCTCTTCATGAATTAAAAACTTTTATTATAAAATATCCTTCTTTATCCCTAGTAATATTCTTTGCTCTGAATATGTTTTGTCTGAAAGATATATAGGTATTTTTTTATTAGTGTTAGTATAATGTATCTTTTCCAAACTTACTTTTAACCTATTTGGTTTCTATTCAAAGTGTCTTTTTAAATAAAGAACATATAGTTCAGTTTTGCTGTTTTTATCTATTTTGATGATCTCTGACTTTTAATTAATCAAATGTTTTGATTATTCACATTTAAGGTGATAAATATGAATGAATTTAAAACTGTTCTCTTGCCATTTGTATTCTATTTATGTCATCAGTTCTTTGGTTTTCCTTGTTATTCTGTTCTTTTAAAACAACTGAGTATATTCTATGAATCTATCTTATCTTTATTACTAGTTTATTGTTATGCAATCTTTGTGTTTTGCTTTGCTTTGGTTTAGTTTTGATTACTTTAGGTTTTACAGTATATATTTTAACTTTCAGTCTGCCTTCAATAACATTATACCACCTCATATATACTAACAGAACCTTTCAAGAGTATATTCCATTTCCCCTCTCCCATCCTATTATTTTTTAAATATATTTTTATTGATTTCAGAGAAGGGAGAGATTGAAACATCAAAGATGAGAGAGAATCATTGTTCCGCTGCCTCCTACACTACTGGGGATCGAACCTGCAGCCCGGGCATGAGCCCTAATCGGGAATCCAACAGTTGACGTTCAACCACTGAAGCACATCGGCTGGGCCACCCTATTATTTTTGTCATATATTTCACTTCTATCTAGATCATAAACCCAACACTGCATATAAATCAAATGTTTTCATTTCATCTCTTTCATCAGACTTCTATCTACCCATTTCCATCGTCATCCACTGAATGCACTGATAGTCAGCATTACACAGTATTTAAAAGTCACAATAACTTGAGCATTCCGTGTGTATCTTCAATTAGACTGTAAGTTTCTCGGAGCTGGGGATCTATGTCTTAATGTCTTTTGAACCCTCCAGAGGGCCTAGAAGTTAATGAACTTCTGTTCCATCTTGCCACGCCTGTCGGTCTGAGGTTTCTTGGTGCTCACCTACTCTCTTCGTTTTCTATTAGAACAAAGGGCTTGTTGGACAGAGACGCGAACGCAGCGCCGAGGAAGCTGAATAACGGAATCTGACCCACCCCCTACGACTGAACGACCACCCTCTAAACAGGGCCCGCTGACAGTTTTAGGGCACAAGGTTTAAAATCCCGCTCCCCAGCCTAATCACCCGCCAGTTACCCGGGTCTCTGGCGCTGCCAACGCGAACGGATGTTGACAGGGCAGCGAGGATCTGCAGTCCGGAGGTACCGTCGCTATGGTAACAGTGAGACGCGGGCGTACTTGGCGGCCTTCTGACGGAAAGTCTTAGCCGGAACCTAGACAACAAGGTCGCGACGGCAGCCATGGCAGCGACTGGCGGAGGCAGCGTGACTTACGGCCGCCCTGCCCCTCGGTGGGCGGGGAATTCGAAAGCGGGAGCGAGTGTCTGAGGGCGCGGACCGGCCGCTCTGCAGGATGACCCAGTCGGTGGTCGTTCAGGGTAAGCTGCCCGGGAGGGTGAGGACCCTGGCGGCGTGGAGCCCAGCGGGGCCGCCTAATGTCTGTCCTCCTTCCTTCCTCTCCCCGATCGCAGTGGGCCAGTGCGGAAACCAGATCGGCTGCTGCTTTTGGGACCTGGCGCTGAGGGAGCACGCCTCGATCAACCAGGTACCGGCCGCCCCCTCCCCGGAACCCCCTCGCCTGCCAAAGAGGCTCCTCCTACAGAGGAGCAGGGTTTACTCCATTGGGCTTGTATCTGACCGATATGCGTTATATGGGATCCTGTCAGTGAAGAACAAACTGCAGAACTAATTGGCATGGAAACGTATATTGGCGTTAGACACCTAATAGACTACACGAAACTGAACACCTTCCCCTAATAATCAGGGTCTCATCTTTTATCAGGATTCTGGTGAGGACCAATCAGATAGTATGTAGGTCTGATGCCCAGATGTAGGTCTGGGTCCTGGGAGAGAGGTCTGGGCCCCAGGTGGAGGTCTGGGTCAGGGGCTGGACAGCTGGGTCATGGAATGGTGGTCTCGACTACTGTGGATGTCTGGACTACGATAAAGGACTGGATGCTGGGTTCAGGGTCCGGGACCCGGGATGACTTTCGGGCCCTGGAATGGAGGTCTAGGATTTAGATGTAGGTCTGAGCCCCAGATGTAGCTCTAGGTCTTGGGAGGGTGGTTCAGGCCCTGCGGGAGGTCTGGGCCCAGGGGGAAGGTCTGGCTGGTGGGCTGGATCTCTGTGTTACAGACTAGGGGTCTGGACTACGGGTGGAAATCTGGCCGGCTGATACAGGATTTTGGGTTTGAAGTCTGGGCCCAGGGAACGCCTTCTGGGCCCTGGCATGAAGGTCTGGGACCCTGATATAGGTCTGAGCCCCGGATGTAGGTCTGGGTCCTGGGAGAGAGGTCTGGAGATGGAGGACTGTCTGAGCCCCGGTGGAGGTCTGGGTCAGGGGCTGGATCTCTGGGTCATGGAGGGGTGGTCTGCATTACTGTGGACGTCGGGGCTAGGGTAAAGGACTGGATACTGGGTTGGAGGTACCGGCCCTGGGATGGCTTTCTGGGCTCTGGCATGAAGGTCTGGGGCCTGCATGTAGGTCTGAGCCCCGGATGTAGGTCCAGGTACTGGGAGGGCAGATGGGGCCTCGGCGGGAAGGGTGGGCCCTGGGGGACGGTCTGGCTTGAGGTCTGGAACTCTGGGTTATGTACTGGTGTTCTGGACTTCAAATGGAGATCTGGCCCGCTGATACAAGCCTGGATTCTGGGTTTGAGGTCTACACCCTGCGATGGCCTCTAGGCCCTGCCATGAAGATCTGGGACCCGGATGTAGGTATGAGCCCTGGATTTAAGTCTGGGTCCTGGGAGGGCGATTCAGGCCCCGGAGGGAGGTCTGGACCCTGCGGGGAGGTCTGCTCTTGGGCTGGAACTCTGAGTTATGGACTGGTGGTATGGACTAAGGATGGAGATGTGGCCCGCTGATACAAGACTGGATTCTGGGTTTGAGGTCTGGGACCCGGATCTAGGTCTGAGCCCTGGATGTAGGGCTGGGTCCTGGGAGGGCAGTTTGGGCCCAAGACGGAGATCTAGGCCCTGGGGGGAGGTCTGGCTCATGGGCTGGACTTCTGGGTTATGGACTGGTGGTCTGGATTATGGATGGAGATCTGGCCCCCTGATACAAGCCTGGATTCTGGGTTTGAGTTCTGGGCCCTGTCATAAAGGTCTGGGACCCAGATGTAGGTTTGAGCCCTGGATGTAGGTCCTGGTCCCAGAAGGGCGGTTCCAGCCCCAGGTAGAGGTCTGGAATCTCCTGTGAGTTCTGCTTCATGGAATTGTGGTCTGAACTACTGTTGATGTCTGGACTACGATAAAGGCCTGGATACTGGATTCGAGGTCTGGGCCCCGAAGTGAACTTCCGGTGCCTGGCATTAAGTTCTGGGACCCGAATGTAGGTCTGAGCCCTGGATTTAGGTTGGTCCTGAGAGGGCGGTTCAGGCCCGAGAGGGAAGTGTGGGCCCTGGGGAGAGGTCTGGCTCATGGGCTGTACCTCTGGGTTATGGACTAGTGTTCTGGAGTATGGATGGAGATCTGGCCCCCTGATACAAGCCTGGATTCTGCGTTTGAAGTCTGGGCCCCGTGATTGCCTTCTGGGCCATGGCATAAAGGCCTGGGACCCAGATGGAGGTCTGATGCCTGAATGTAGGTCTGGGTCCTGGAGAGTAGTCTCGGCACTGGAGGGAGATCTGGGTCCCGGGCGGAGTTCTGTGTCAGGGGCTGGACCTCTGGGTCATGGAATTGTTGTCTGGACTACTGTGGATGTCTGTACTATGATAAAAGACTGGATTCCGGGGTGGACTTCTGGACCCTGGCATAATGGTCTAGACCCGTATGTAGGACTGAGCCTCTGACATAGGTCTGTGTCCTGGGAGGCGGTTCGGGCCCTCGAGGGAGATCTGTGCCAAAAAAAAGAATGTAAAAGAGGTAACATGTGTGCCATTATTTATTCCCTGATTTAACCAGTTGGCTTTTAAAACGATCACCTGGAATTCAGAGAAAGCTCTCTTGATTCTAGGGTTCTCGGGGACTTCACCACCCTTCCCTGAACTGAACTCCTAGGTCTCAGGACATTTTGTCTTCTATGGATTGGAAGACTGGGTCTAAGCATCCTGTGATAACTTGCTTTTTCTTCTCATCGTCAGGCTCCAGCTGTTACTGTATTGTGGGGTTATTAAATGGCAAGGACTTCCTTTGGGAAAGAGGCAAAACTTAATGAAATGCTGTCAGTATGTTCTTTCTTTTTAGAAAGGAATTTATGATGAGGCAATAAGCAGCTTCTTTAGAAACGTGGATACCAGGTAAGATGAGAGGATGCATATCACATAGAGTAATGATTACTTTTCCTGCCAACAGATTGGAAGAGAGCTCTTCAACGCTGTAACTGTAAAGAACTTGTCTGGCTTTTTTTGTTTGTTTTTCTTATTAAAAGCATATTTCTCATTATTCTCATAACATTACTATTCTTGTGTCACTCTTCAGAGCAGGACAATGGGTTTTTTCTTAAGACTATATTAAGCAACAAAAAGGACCGTTAGTACACCCTTTCTAAACTTGACCTCTAAATCAAGTTTCACGTAAAGGACTGCTAAAAATTACTCTTTGTGTATCTTGTTAATGCATCCAGTAATAGCTTATCTTTTGAAAGAAAAGTATATTGTTTACATTTCTGGAATGTAATTTGTGGTCAGGAATATGTGCTCTACAAGTAAAATGTACTGAGAGGGAAAAGGGCAATTGTCAAATTTCTTTGGTTTATTTAATAAAGGATATATTTCTTCATATCATCTTGTATCTGAAAAAGTAATTTGACATTCAAGGTTTATTCATAGCTTTTAATGTTAAATTATTAAGTTCATGCATTTTCAAAACACTTAAAGCCAAACTGTGGTGGGCTTGAGCTGAAAAAGATATACTTCATATCCGGTTTTAATCTAGTTCAGTAAAAATTCCAGTTCTAATTTGAATTAATTGTTTGGGTATTTGAGGCAATTATCTCCTTCATGATGAATTCCAGAGTCTGACCCTCAGGCTTGCAAACCCAGAAACCTTGTGGACTTGGGTCCAGTGCTGAATACTACAGACAGATGCCCCAAACTAAAAGTGGAAAGTCAATGTAGTCAAAGTCAAAGTTAATTGGCAGTAGAAACTATAACTCAAGAAGACTAGTCACTCATTTTCCTTCAGAAGCACATTCTCCTCTGTGGGAAATCTACCTGAAAAGCTAAGTAATAGAAGGTTGTTTAGTGACCATGGCGGCCAAGAGTAGTTCAGTGTATTGCCCTGATAGCTGCTGTCATTTACCTTCATTATATGGAAATACCTCATCATGGACTAGATTCCCTCTTGTTTGTGAACTAGAACATCCTCTCCCCTAAATCCTAATAAGAGACTCAAATTTGCTGTTGTAATACTTCCTTTCAGATGCTTCTACTAAATTCCAACTCCCACCCCCTCTATTCTTGGTGGCCAGTCCTTTCATTGAATGTTACATATTTGAGACTCAGCCTGGGAGCTAGTCCCTCTGAATAAGGTGACTTCACATAACTATACTGTCATCTACTGTTTCATAATTAACCTGCGAGCATTCTTATTTCCCCTGTATCGAGTTTGGGATGAAGGGGAGAAGGGGCTTGGCATATTGCTGTTTCCATGTACTATCAACATATGTAGAATCGATTCCATAAATTAGTACAAAAAAAAATCTTTTGAAAACAAGATCACTTCTTTGTGTATACTTCTTTATCTATTTAAGGCAATGATCATACCTTTTTAACAGCATGATAGAAGTTTACCTATAGCAGATAGTAAATTTGAGGCAGACCTTTCCTGTAAAGGGTCAGATGGTAAATATTTTAAGTTTTGCAGATATAAAGTTCATAAACAAACGGGTGTAGCTGTGTTCCAATAAAACTTTATTTAAGAGAACGAACAGCTGCTCAGAGGATCCTAGTTTATCAACCTTTGACCTATAGCATTTATGCTTAATTCTGCTGCCTTTCATATATTGTGTCTTCTTGTAAACAACATTGACTCGTACACTATGTTTGGTCCTAGATTATTTACTTTGGTAACTATGTTCAACATGAAATTCTAGGAACACCCTTAGGTAGTCAGTGGTATATAGTCAATAGTACATTTGTTGTTAAGTGTTTAGCTACAACAGGAAACTTCATTAATGGTGGCTTAAGCAATAAAGGTATCCAGTTATCTCAGATAAAAATAAACCAGGAATTTGTATGTTCTAGGTTTGGAGAAGTGCCTTTAACACCAAGATACTGTCTATCGTATCATTATCCTTAGTGTGTTGACTTTTTGTCTTATGTTTGTTACTTCATAACTATGAAATGGCAGCCTCCAATCTAGGAATCACATCATAATCTTGTTCAAGGTAGGAAGGCAGAAGAGTTGGCACCAACTGCATCTGGGCTTTTTTATCTCATTAGCCGGAACTGGATTACATGGCCAGCACTAACTACAAAGAAAGCCAGGGAAATAAGTACCTCATTTTTTTTAGTGTAATGGGAGGTAGGTAAGGGAGAAGATTAGGAATGGTGGCTCCTTTGTTATCTTTTGTGTGTCTCACCTGGCCTATGAGTAGCTTTATTATATAAATGGAAGTTAACTTTATTACCTGATAGCACTAATAACCACGGAAGATCTTAAGATTTTTTTTATTATTATTATTTTTTATCTTTCAGAGTGGTTGGTGATGGTGGCAGCATTTCCAAGGGGAAAATTTGTTCTTTAAAAGCACGGGTAAGATATATACACTTGGATTCTTATATCACATGTATTTCTAATATACTGTGTAATACTACTTTAATTGCCAGTTTACAATAGCATAGTTAATTAACTACATAAATAATTGAATTCACAAATTGTAACTCCACTGGACTCAGTACTCTATAAATATCAAACTTGACTGTCTCCCCTCAATGAAATGGTAGAGCATACAATTTGGTGGTTAAGAGTCAGTATTCTACACCCAGGCTATCCAGATTTGAATCTCAGCTCTACCACTTACTACCTCAGTGATCATAGCCAAGTTAGGTAACTTTCCCAGTCCTCAGTTTCCTGGTATATAAAGTAGGTTTGCGAGGATTTAATGGGGTGGTATATATAAGCACTTAGAACAGTGGCATATGTAGTAAGTGCTTAACATGACATGATCACAAGCACTTAAAAACCCCTCTATGACACTGAATCAAAAAGTTAATAGTTTTATAGTGTACTCTAAGGTTATTTCATAATATTTTTTTCAGCTTTGCTTTATTTATTTAACGTTTTCCCTTTTTCCTCACTGTGGAAAATATGGGAAGTAAAGCACGAGACAGTAAAGATAGGGAGTATATGATCCTACTGCCACCCTATCTCTGCTATATTTCCTTTGGCTGTATATTTTGCTATATTTCTTTCTAGTCTTCTCTGTTTCTTTCCATAGTTAAGTTTATGAGTTTTTTATTCTGTTGTTCTTAGTAATAGAGGTTATCTCCTATGTCAGAAAAGTTTGTGGTAATGAATTAGATTGTGAGTTACTTGGGGAGGGACCCTGTTGTCATCTTTGACATCTACCTAGTGCTTTGGCTTTGCACATAATAGTAAATTTACGGCTTGAATTGACAATTTCGGGCTGCAATTCACAACGAGCAGCATGGTTGCTCCTAGTAAACAGATGCATGAATGCACTTTACATTGAAAATTTTCTCTGGTAAGGTTACCTTCTAGATTTCTGAGACCTTGTTCTCAAAAAATTTACAGTCACATAAGCACATGAATAAAAGAATAGTTAGAACATCAGTTGAGGGGATTACTCAAATTTTTTCCCCTCCACTTGGTAATTTGGAGTAGGGTAAGAGTTTAGAATCCATCTTTTATTGGATTTCACCTTTCAAGCAGAGTGAAATTATTTTTAATTCTTATATCAGAGTCTACATAAAGATTCAAATAGAGATCTGATTAAGCTTAAATTAGAAGAACAATGCAACTTTTAGCTCATAAGTTATTTTCACTTACAGAGTGACTAACTAAAGAAAAATATGTTAATTCAATTTTATTTCTCCTTCTCAGGCTGTCTTAATTGATATGGAGGAAGGGGTCGTCAATGAAATTCTGCAGGGACCTTTGAGAGATGTATTTGATAGCAAGCAGCTCATCACTGATATTTCTGGCTCAGGGAATAATTGGTGAGAATATGCTGACCATTAAAATGGAAATGTCTTCAGAAAAAAAATGAGCAATCTTTTCTTCATTCTAATAGGTCCTGCTGACATGAAATCAAAATAGAACGTGCCATACCTAACTCTAGGCCTTACCCCCATCATCTTTTCCTTGATAAAGAATGGTATTTCATACTTTTTGGAAATTATTCTTTCTCATCTTTTTAAAGAAAAACATGATTCATGAAAAATTGATTTACTAAATTCCTCATTGTAAATTGATTCTTGCATAATACTAAATAGTGACAAAAGTTTTAAGTGTTGTTATAAACTCTTCTCTTACCTATAGTATTTGATTCTATCAAGTTCTCCAATAGAATTGATACAGAGATGCAAGCCAGACCAGTGTCCCAGTATTCAAGTTCAGCCTGAGGCTCTGTTTGGCCCTTAACCCTTTGAGTGCCAACCAATATCCTAGGAACTATGCTAAAATTTCCAGGGCATTTTTGCTGATTTTACAGCAGTTAGGAAAAAAATTATGAATTGCAAGTAAATGAAGTTACATATTCAAAAACTTAAGGAAGCCTTTACTACATTTGTTTTCATCTTTGACATATATTGTTTGCTGATTGTATTATAAAATACTAGTAGAAAAAAAATTTGAACAAAACATATAATGTAAAAATAGAGGGACACCCTTCTCCAATATCTTCCACAAAATCCTCATCTTCACAGCAAGAATTGACATATTTAGCAATATCATCATCACTAGTAAAAGCAGACTTAGAACTGGACGCCATTTCGAAGCTTTAGGGCTACAAAATCTGAGTAAACTTCATAAATTCGTAGTGCCTGTAAAAAATTAGGCAGATAAATGCCAGTGGTCAATTTTAGAACTACAAACATTCGGCATCATAAGTAATCTGCACTTAGGTCCCATCTGTCAATAAAGAGTGAACTACTAGCATTTAATAGTGACACTGCAGGAGGAGCGCGATAGCACTCCCTGCACTTTTGGCTAAAGACAGGAGGAGCGTGGTCGCGCTCCCCGGCACTCTAGGGGTTAAAGTACAATGGTTGCGTCCCCTTAAGGGGAAAAAAAGCTCTAACAATTATCATTTAATTATTTACATTGAGATTTTTAATAAATTAAGTAGCTCCTCTCTATTTGCAAATCTAATATTTATTATTTTAAATATTTGCAGTCAGTCCCTCAGGTTCACAATGTGTAGTGATGCATAATTTTACTAAAGCATGAATTTGAATCTTGTGTTCTGGGAGGGTCATTTTGGGAGAACCAGTCACTAAGTGAATCCACCTGACTACCTAACTGGCTTTTCTCTAATTGTTGAATAACTTATTCTGTAACTTTTGAGTTACACCTGACTCCCGGTTGCCAGGAAATCATGCTTATTTTTTAGTTCATCATAGTGAACTTGCAAATTTGGGCAGGTAAAAAGGTTTACAGATCCTCATGAATATCAGTTTTTACTGTGTGCCATTTCTTCTAGTAATAACATGATGTGACCAATTTTTTTCTCATATTTTAAATCAAAATAGCTTTAAATTTTTTGTCTTTCCAGTTGACTACATTCTGCTTTTTAATATGTAAAATTCTCTGCAATTGGAGTTTACTTAAAATCTTGTTTTGTTGTATGCCGGGAGCCGGTCCATCCTTGCTGTTTCAAGGGACCTGGCATATATGGCATACGGTTCTTAATATGTTTGCTCACCTTCTTGGTGCTGTGTTTTAACCAAGGTCACCTCTCCGAGAAAGGTTGAATCCCCAGGTAGGGATTTTCCCCTGAAGTTAGGGAGGGAATAAAACCCCTCAACTAAGTGCCAGGCGGGTAATTAATCACTTTAACTACGAACAATCATACTTAAACTACATAATCTTTTCTCCCTGGAATGGAGATAAGAAAACGCCCTAACCTTTGTAATAGAGATTGATAGGATTGAATCAGCTGGTATAAATACAGTTGTAACAAGACAGAAACACTCAGAACTCAGAACACAGAACTAAGGACACAGGGCTTGGAAGACAGGACCAAGAGAGACAGAGCCTAGGCACAGAACCTACACAGAACGTTCTCTAGAGACAGAAGAACTTCGCTGGCGAGAGCATACCGGAGGATCCTGGACAGGGACTGGCCTCGGAGCTTGGAGGCAAAGCCTGGCGAGAGAGCATGGCAGGGGATCCTGGACTGAACCTGACTGCGGAGTTTGGCAGGAGCGCCTGACTAGAACCTGGTGACTGGACCTGCCTGGAGAACCTGGACAGAACCTGGCTGGAGATCCTAAGCAGAACCTCTCTGAAGATCGAGACCAGAACTTGGCTGGAGATCTGGGCTAGAGATCCTGGCTAGGCTGCTGATCAACTGAACACTGTCTCCGTGTCCTTCCTTCTTCGCCGACTCCGTCCACACCTTTGGGGACCCCTGGACCCGCTGGGGTTGGACCCCGGCAGTTGTAATTATATCTTAAGCAAAAGTTAAGAGAGGAACACCATAGTTTAATATCCATTGATAATGAGCTCTCTTATCAGGATATCTGAGGACTTATAAATATATATTTACTAAATTTTCTACCTAGTGTCATTGAGATATCATATTATTTATTGATATGAAACAGGAATAGGAGTTACTTAATATGGTAAAAATACTTTTTCAAGTTTTCTGTAATATTTTCATTTAGATCAGAAATAAAAATCTTGAAATAGTAAATGTAAGGAATGTTTTTTAATCTTTTTTTTTTCCAGGGCTGTGGGGCACAAAGTTTTTGGCAGTCTTTATCAAGAACAGATTTTAGAGAAACTCAGAAAGTCAGCAGAGCACTGTGATTGTTTGCAGAGTTTTTTTATAATACATTCCATGGGAGGAGGTAAAGTTATTCATTCATTTACCTGTAACAATGTGAAAATGAAACTGGGAAGTCATTTGCAAACATAAGTCTTGTTTTCAGTTCTATGCTTGATAAAGAGAGAACAATTAAGAGAGTGTGTGTTTATGAATGTATATACATAACAACAGGTTTTCATCTTAATGTTTATCAAAGTATTACCATTTAAAAAATTAATCCTTTTAAGAGTCAATAGGAAAAAAAGACTCAATAGAATGGAATCTGAAATTTTTTTCTTCTTCTACCTTTAGATTCTTTTACTACATTTCCAGTTACATGTTTTTATATATGAGCTTTGGGGGAATGCTGACTTTCTCCTAAGAGTTTGCTTGTGCAGTCCCTTATCCTAACTAAAGCTAAGTACTCCTGGCATGTTCACAGGTATGCTTGCAAAAGAATATCAGAATCCACTCTAGCCGGGTGGCTCATTTGGTTGGAGCATCACCCTAGACTAAAAGGTTGGGGATTTGATTCCTGGTCAGGGCATATACCTAAGTTTCAGGTTAGATCCCCTGTCCGGGCACATGTGGGAGGCAACCAATCAATGATGTTTCTTTCTGTCTCTCTATGTCTTTCTCTTTCTCTTTCTCCCTCCTTCCTTTCTTCCTCTCCTTCCGCTCGCTCCAAAATCAAACATATCCTTCGGTGAGGATAAAATATATACATCAGAATCCATGCTTTCTCTAACCACCTTCACACCTTTGTTTTGTTCAATACGAAATAAATAAAAGAAATAATTTTAGCCAACTCCTCTAAATCATTTCTCATCTGGGAATTAATTACCTTGACCTACAATAAGTGGTTTGCATTGCTCTTTTCCCCCTTGCAAGTGAAGTATTTTGCTTCCCTACTTAGGAAATAGAAACAGATCATAATCTGCTAATTTCATACTAGGATTATCCAATTTTAAAAGAAAAATTTGCCGAGTTTTTTTCTCCAATCTGAGATTAAGATTTTATATTCAGCAGGTTAAACATATCTATTTATTCAGTAGGTTAAACATACCTACGCTTTTTAAGTTAAAGTCATAATTGCTATGAAACCATGCCTATAGAAGACCATCATTAAATTAAGAAACAAATTTTCTTTGTGATTGTATAATTAACATGCAAGTTTGAGTAATTAAAATAAAACACAGTTTGATTTATAGTTCATTATGGTACCTCCAAAATCTCAGAAGATTATAATTCACAATTCACTGAAAATGACAAAAATAATTTAAATAATACTGAAGGTTAAAAATGATGGTCTCCTATCTGACATCAACCTCTAGTGTCTCTCTTTACAGGTAATTAAGTTTGCCAGTGTCATCCTTCCAGATATTTTCTATGCCTCTTAAAAGTTTGTGTGTGTATTTTTACATAAACAAGATCATGCAATATGTATTATTCTATAATTTTTCTACTTTATATTTTTCTCACATGTCTTTCAATATCAACTGTCTCAGAGATTCCAATTGTGTAAATAGGTAATAATTTTTAAAGTCAGTCCTTCTTAGTGGATGTTAAGTTATTTATGGTGTTTAGTTATTGCAAACAATCCCTAATGAACATCTGGTACATACATCTCTGTTCACTTGTGTCAGCAATAAGTGAACAATTAGCTGTAAGCAATATTCCTAGAAAGAGACCAAAGAATATGTACATTTAAAATTTTGATTCTTTAGTAAATACCTTCTTACATTATAGCACCAACCCATATGATTAGCAACAATTTATAAAAGTTTATTTCCCAATACTATCATCAACACCAAGTATTATGAGACATAAATCTAATATGTTCAAAATTATATTGTTTTAAATTGTATTTCTTTATTTAGAAGATAGGTTGAGCATCTTCATATCTCTTTTCCATTTGATTTATTTTGAGATATTTATATACTTAGCCCATTATTCTTAATTTTTTGGTTGTTGATGTGTGTGACCTCTTTATTAAAGAAATTTAGTCCTCCATCATATGTTTTGAAGATTACTTCTTAAGTTTGCCTTTTTATTAGTTTATGGGTTTTCTTTATCTATGTATATAAGTTTTTATTTCTCATGGGATCAAAACTGCCTTTTCTATAATAGCTTTGGTTTTGTATAATGCTTAGAAAGTCCTTCTCCTTAAAGATTAACCAAAAAAACCTTCCTCACTTCTATCTAGTATTTTTAACATCATCACCTTTTTTGTTTGTTTGTTTTAGAGAGAGGGAGAGAGCAGAAGAGAAGAGAGAGAGAGAGAGAGAGAGAGAGAGAGAGAGAGAGAGAGAGAGAGAGAGAGAGAGAAAGACATTGGTTTGTTGTTCCTCTTATTTATATATTCATTGGTTGGCTGATTCTTGTATATTCCCTGACCAGGGATTGAACCTGCAACCTTGGCATGATGGGACTACGCTCTAACCAACTGAGCTATTCTGTACTCCACCAAAGATGTTAAGATAGTTTTGCTTTTTGTTTTAAGTTGCCTAATATCAAATGTGGATTGAATGCTGTCTTAGTTGAATTTTTTTTGCCCTTCAATCAGTTCTTTGACATCATATAGGTATAACTTTAATGTGAAAAAGAGTGAAATATAGAAAGCCCTCTCAACCTCACAGTAAGGGCCAGACATTGAATTCAGAACTTTAAGCCTCACTACCCATGTTGTCTTAATCTCCTTATCTGAAATTAGATGAGTTACTATATAATCACAGGAATAAGTTTAAAAGTTCTTAATATATATTTCCACCAAAAAAGAAACACCATAAAATTCCAAGTTCCTTACATTATATTCTGAACCATTTATGCTGTTTGTTATCTTTTTGAAATTTAATCCTCAGGCACAGGATCTGGACTTGGCACATTTCTTTTAAAGGTACTTGAAGATGAATTCCCAGAAGTATACAGATTTGTGACTTCAATTTATCCTTCTGGTGAGGATGATGTCATAACTTCACCTTACAATAGCATCTTGGCAATGAAGGAACTTAATGAGCATGCAGACTGTGTGTTGCCCATTGACAACCAAGTAAGAAATGACATTTTAATTTATGTATATACTAGAGGCCTGGTGCACAAAAATTTGTGCACTTGGTTGCCGGGGTCCAACCCCAGCAGGTCCAGGGGTCCCCAAAGGTGTGGACGGAGTCAGCGAAGAAGGAATGACACAGAGACAGTGTTCAGTTGATCAGCAGCCTAGCCAGGATCTCTAGCCCGGATCTCCAGCCAAATTCTGGTCTGGATCTCCAGAGAGGTTCTGCTTAGGATCTCCAGTCAGGTTCCGTCCAGGCTCTCCAGCCAGGCTCAGTCACCAGGTTCCAGTCAGGCTCTCCTGCCAATCTCCACAGTCAGGTTCAGTCCAGGATCCCCTGCCATGCTCTCTCGCCAGGCTCTGCCTCCAGGCTCCGAGGCCAGTCCCTGTCCAGGATCCTTCGGCATGCTCTTGCCAGCGAAGTTCTTCTGTCTCTAGAGAATGCTCTGTGTAGGTTCTGTGCCTAGGCTCTGTCTCTCTTGGTCCTGTCTTCCAAGCCCTGTGTCCTTAGTTCTGTGTTCTGAGTTCTGAGTGTTTCTGTCTTGTTACAACTGTATTTATACCAGTTGATTCAATCCTATCAATCTCTATTACAAAGGTTAGGGCGTTTCTTATCTCCATTCCAGGGAGAAAAGATTATGTAGTTTAAGCATGATTGTTTGTAGTTAAAGGGATTAATTACCCGCCTGGCGCTTAGTTGAGGGGTTTTATTCCCTCCCTAACTTCAGGGGAAAAATCCCTACCTGGGGATTCAACCTTTCTTGGAGAGGTGACCTTGGTTAAAACACAGCACCAAGAAGGAGAGCAAACATATTAAGAACCGTATGCCATATATGCCAGGTCCCTTGAAACAGCAAGGATGGACCGGCTCCCGGCAAATTCCCCCTTTTTTATTTTTTAAAAGCAGGCATTAAAAAGAAAAACCTCAAATGCTCTCTTATATCCATTTTAAGAGTAGGATTGGCGCTTTCCGCTATTACCTGAGTCCTGATCTATCATCCCAGGGAGAGCTTGCCAATCCTGCACTTTCCCGGGGTGGAAAGGCTGCAGTGGGGTTAAGGATAAGGCTCCTTGGGCCTACCTTCTCCCATGCCTCTACATTTACCTTTCCGGCACCTTTCCTTCCTCAGAAAAGCATGGACGTATTTCTTGTATAAAATGTTCTGTCTGACTGGGAGTAACCTTAATTCCTCTGCTAGCAAGCATATATGTTAAAAGATCAATACAGAGTCTTTTTTCTTTAGACTCAGTATGGCACATCTTCTTAATCTAAAGATCAATACAGAGTCTTCTTTCTTTGGACTCAGTATGGCACATCTTCTCAATCTAAGTTCTGTACTATCCACCTTCTTACCCTACTTATCCTCTATAGGGGGGTCTGTAGCACCCTGGTGGAGTCCTATCCGTCCTGAGTGTGGGGGTTCTCAATGGGGAGGGGGCTTACCTAGGGGAATCCTGTTCCAGAGGTTCCCAAAGGTGTGGACGGAGTCGGCGAAGACTATCCACCCTCTTCCTACGGTGGAGTCCTATCCGTCCCGAGTGTGGGGTTCTCAATGGGGGGGCTTACCTAAGGGAATCCTGTTCCAGGGGTTCCCAAAGGTGTGGACGGAGTCGGCGAAGACTATCCACCCTCTTCCTATGGTGGAGTCCGATCCGTCCCAAGTGCAGGGCGCTTACCTAGGGGTCCCTGTTCGGGCGCCAGATGCCGGGGTCCAACCCCAGCAGGTCCAGGGGTCCCCAAAGGTGTGGACGGAGTCAGCGAAGAAGGAATGACACAGAGACAGTGTTCAGTTGATCAGCAGCCTAGCCAGGATCTCTAGCCCGGATCTCCAGCCAAATTCTGGTCTGGATCTCCAGAGAGGTTCTGCTTAGGATCTCCAGTCAGGTTCCGTCCAGGCTCTCCAGCCAGGCTCAGTCACCAGGTTCCAGTCAGGCTCTCCTGCCAATCTCCACAGTCAGGTTCAGTCCAGGATCCCCTGCCATGCTCTCTCGCCAGGCTCTGCCTCCAGGCTCCGAGGCCAGTCCCTGTCCAGGATCCTTCGGCATGCTCTTGCCAGCGAAGTTCTTCTGTCTCTAGAGAATGCTCTGTGTAGGTTCTGTGCCTAGGCTCTGTCTCTCTTGGTCCTGTCTTCCAAGCCCTGTGTCCTTAGTTCTGTGTTCTGAGTTCTGAGTGTTTCTGTCTTGTTACAACTGTATTTATACCAGTTGATTCAATCCTATCAATCTCTATTACAAAGGTTAGGGCGTTTCTTATCTCCATTCCAGGGAGAAAAGATTATGTAGTTTAAGCATGATTGTTTGTAGTTAAAGGGATTAATTACCCGCCTGGCACTTAGTTGAGGGGTTTTATTCCCTCCCTAACTTCAGGGGAAAAATCCCTACCTGGGGATTCAACCTTTCTTGGAGAGGTGACCTTGGTTAAAACACAGCACCAAGAAGGAGAGCAAACATATTAAGAACCGTATGCCATATATGCCAGGTCCCTTGAAACAGCAAGGATGGACCGGCTCCCGGCACTTGGTGGGGGGGGGGGGGGGGGCGGCCCCTCAGCCCATTTGCAGTCCAGAACCCCTTGGGGATGTCCACCTGTCGACTTAGGCCCACTCTCCGGGGGATCAGGCCTAAGCTTGCAGTCAGACATCCTTCTGGCAGCCAGGGAGCCCTCGGGGGATGTCCGACTAAAGGCTTAGGCCCCCAAGGGAGCTGTGATGAGGAAACTGGGGTGACAGAGGAGCCACGCTCTCCCGCCCCGCTGCCCCGGGTCAGGTCGCACACGGGACGCCCGCCGCCCCGGGTTGCAGATAGCAGGCCCGGATGGCAGCAGGACAGGCGGGATGGCGCTGTCCCGCCCTGCCTGCAGTATGCAAATTAGCCACCATCTTTGTTGGTGGTTAATTTGCATATCATGCTGATTAGCCAATGGGAGGCATAGCGAAGGTACGGTCAATTACCATGTTTGTCTATTATGAGATAGGATTGCGCATATAATCATTCCTGTGTTATGCTTAGATGAAACATTCTTTACTTTTCAGCCTTCCCATCTAAGAGAAAAGTTTAATTTGTTTTCTTTCTCTTCTTTCTTTCCTGATAGAATGCTATCTATGTCCACTCTTCCTAATAACTTCTCTCTCAATATTTTTCTCTTAAAAGTCCTTATTTGACATCATTAGCAAAATTGACCTTGTGGTGAATTCTGGAAAGCTGGGTATAGCTGTAAAGCCAAAGAGTCTGGTTACTTCAAGTGCTGGGGCTTTTAAAAAGCAGCAGGAAAAGCCCTTTGATGCGATGAACAACATTGTGGCAAATTTGCTGCTCAACCTAACAAGGTAATCCTATGGGTGGTATACCTAAGGACAGTTTAAAAACTTCAAAACTTTGCTGTGCTTATAATAGCATTTTTTAGTTATTCTAAGTTGTCAAAACTTCTTATGTTTTTACTAGTGCACCAGTAGCTCGCTGCCGCCCTCCAGTAGCTCCCCCTACCCCCTCTCTCCTCCACCCCCCTCATAGCTTGCTGCCCTGTCCCCTCCTGTAGCTCTCCACCACCCGCTTGTAGCTTGCTGCCCCACCCTCATGCTGATCTGTGATCCGGTCGTTACGTGGTCAGTTGTTACGCTTCACAGCATAACAACCATTTGCATATTATATGTTTATTAGAGAGGATTTTATTTTTTCTAGTGATTTCAAATCTTTGAGTGAAGAACCAGAATTTTAATTTCTGTGGCTCCAAACGAGCATTTCCCTAGGTATGTTACATGGACTATTAACAGGTGTTCAAATAATAAAAGGTTTTGTGGTAGTCACACTTGAGAAACACTTGTTTAGACAAAAGTAAACTTTTTTTTTTGCTATAGAATGTTTTAATCTTTAAAACCAGCTGATCTATATCTTCTCATTAGCTGATCCAAAATATTTCCTTGACTTTAATCTAAACGATTGCTTCGGCATTATTATATTCTAAAGTATAAAACTTATTAAGCAGACACCTGAGGAATTTAGTAAAGATTACAGAATAAGTAAATAATTATTAACTAATGTGTTTAACTCAATCTAAAGTCTGTTTTAAGTAAGATGTTTTTATATACATATGTAATGAGCAACTGTAATAGTGTGTTAGTTATACCTCAGGTAAGCCCGAAATAAGAGTTGCTATAGAAGTTGTGTTATATTTTAGTTATCGTTATACATCATATCCATGATACTGAATTTCGCTAATATAGGGGGAAAAGAGTATATGTTCTCTACTGAATAGCAGAGCATTGAGAGGATTTAAGAACATGCCTGCTAAGTAAATCAAGCTACACTTAAAGTATATAACTTTAAAATTAAACTTTTTTCTCATGCTTTAATATAATGTTTTAGCTCTGCGAGGTTTGAAGGATCCCTTAATATGGACCTTAATGAAATCAGCATGAATTTAGTTCCTTTTCCTCAACTGCATTATCTTGTGTCAAGCCTAACACCTCTGTATACACTGGCAGATGTTAACATTCCGCCTCGAAGGTAAGCTGTAGTAACTTTATTCCAATTGAGAACTTGAGTTATCTTTTAAAAAATATTTTTAAAAGAAATGTTTATATTAACTATTTCTTTGTGAGAAATATATAAAAAATAGTTGATGGCGGCCATTTTTCCATTTAATGAATGCTTCTTTATTTAGGAATTATTACTTTTTAAAATGTCAATATTAAACTATTTGAAGTTAATTTTAATAACTAAACTTTTAAGCTTATGAAAAATAATAAAATACAAGATTTAAGAGCATTGAAGTTTGACATACTTAAGTTTGAATTCTAATTCTTTTACATACTACTAGCAACTGTGCCACTACTTTTATTTTAGTTTTTCTCCTCTGTAAAATGGAGAGTTTGAGTACCTACATCATATCCCTGTTGGGTGTATCTATAATAAAAAAAGCATAATATGCTCATTAGACCGGACGTCTTTCCAGACAAAGCCAGCGCTGTGAGGGAAGCCCGGGTCCCGGGTGCCAGAGAGAGGCCGATGCTGCAGCCAGGGGAAGGAAGGCCTACTCTTGCATGAATTTGGTGCATCGGGCCTCTAGTTAAATAATAAATGTTAGTCCTGTACCCAGTTCATTTTTATCAAATGAAAATAATAAGTACATGAGTGTGTATGTTTTTTTGAAATTTCATGTTTCTTATGTAAATAAAGTATCCAATGATTATAAATACCTGCTTACTAGTTTTTATATTTTGTGACAAAAGATAAATTAAGAAATGAGTTTGACCACTGTTGTTCAGCAATTCTTAACCTTTCCTGGGTTTCCTTGACTCCATAAAAATGCCAGAAAGCACATACACACCAAAATTTTGAATATAATAGTGGAGGATTCATGAGTCCCCCAAATTTCACCATTTCCTAAGGGAGTCCTCTATCCTCCTTGCTATAGGATAATCAGCATAGGATGTAGGCTCCATTAGAGTAGGAAATTTTTTCTTGGTGTTCACAACTGGATTTCTTGCACTTAGAACCATGCCTTGCCTGGTATTTAGTAAATATCTGTTGAATGAATAGGCAGCATAGTGTGATTCCAGTTGCTTTTCCCAGGCTTTCTGTAGAATCAGCACACATAGCTCTGGCAAGACCTATCAAAGGAACCTTATCATAATTGTATTGAATTAAGTGGGGCCATGTTGAGGACCAACAAGTCTGTATTGTTAGATATAAACTTTGTCAGTCACCCTCACCTTCCCCTCTTTAACTAAAGGATTAAAGAATGAAGTTAAAAGACTTGATTCACGCCCAGCCAGCGTGGCTCAGTGGTTGAGCATCAACCTATGAACCAGGAGTTCACGGTTTGATTCCTGGTCAGGGCACATGCCTGGATTGTGGGCTCGATTCCCAGTGTGGGGTGTGCAGGAGGCAGCTGATCAATGATTCTCTCATCATTGATGTCTCTATCTCCC
This sequence comes from Myotis daubentonii, assembly GCF_963259705.1. NCBI lineage: Eukaryota > Metazoa > Chordata > Mammalia > Chiroptera > Vespertilionidae > Myotis > Myotis daubentonii. Next base: position 36,204,816 of record NC_081845.1, read on the forward strand.
TCTCCCTTCCTCTCTCAATAAAAATATTTTTTTAAAAAAAAAAGACTTCATTCACTTAAAAGTCTCCCTCTTTAGGAACACTACTACAGAGTTTCATGTTTTATAGGGGAGCCTAACATTGTCTTTGATAGTTTCCTCATGATTATTCCTGATTTATGATAATTTTAAAGAGACAAAGTCATTTTCTCTTAGTATTGAGGCTTTTAATTAGTTTTGATAGTTCTGGTACTATGCAAGTAGATAAGCATCTATATATATGAAAGCGAAATGACCAGAACAACCAGTTGCTATGATGCACACTGCAGGGGCCAACCAGCCTGATAGGGGCCCAGATCGGCCCCTGACCCCAATCAGAGACGGGGCTGGCTGGCCAACCTCCCGCAGCTGATCAGCCCCCATCGGGGCCAGCCAGCCGGACCCCACCCCTGAACGAATTTGTACACCAGACCTCTAGTACTGAAATAAGTAATAATGACACAAGTTCCCGAAATCAGCATTTTATAGAGCTCACTAATGATATAGTTAACATTTTGTAGATACCTGAAATCACCAATATATTGTAGAAACTTTTTATTTAAAAAAAAAAGATATTATGTCATTTCCTCTCTTCTCGTATTCCGTAAAAGATTGCTTTGAGAAAATTATAGCAGAGATTTAGAATACATTTGCATGTAAAGTTTTTTTACCTACAGATGACTGTCTTTTCATTTTATAGTTATACAGAGAAGAAAGATGTAATACTTTGTATAAACAATGACTCTTATTGTTCTAGGTTGGATCAGATGTTTTCAGATGCCTTTAGTAAAGATCACCAGCTAATTCAGGCCGACCCCAAACACAGTCTCTACCTCGCCTGTGCCCTCATGGTTAGAGGAAATGTCCAGATTTCAGATCTTCGCAGAAATATTGAAAGGTTTGAGTTTGTATTTTTTAAAGATAATTTGTTATGTGTACTGCTGTGACAGTGTAGCATATTAATTAGGATAGTCTCTCTTCAAACTCTAGCCATTTAAGTAAAGTATGACCTTGAGCAAAGTACTTAGCCTCTCCGAGCCTTATTTTTCTCAAATGAAGAAGAAGAATAATAATAGTGCAAAGTTGTTATTTTTAAGTACTAAATGATAGGTTTTATTTCCTGAGAGTGTTCAAAAAATTTAACTATTGTTTTTTTGGGTTTTTTTGTTTTTAAATATATTTTATTGAGTTTTTACAGAGAGGAAAGGAGAGAGATAGAGAGTTAGAAACATCGATGAGAGAGAAACATCGAACAGCTGCCTCCTGCACACTCCCCACTGGGGATGTGCCCACAACCCAGGTACATGCCCTTGACCGGAATCGAACCTGGGACCTTTCAGTCCGCAGGCCGATGCTCTATCCACTGAGCCAAACCGGTTTCGGCGACTATTGTTACTGTACTTATTACTACCACTACACTGCTTCTAAGTTAATGTTTTACTATTTATTCTCAGTCTATTCTTCAGAAAACTGCTCTGTTGAGTTACAAAGTAAAAATATATATATATATATATATAATACTTTTCTTTATTTTCATCCCCAGATTTCTATTGTTAAGGAATGTGTTTCTAGCTTTATGAATCGCCACACAACTAATCTAATGTCCTCCTACTAAATGTTTCTTAGTTCACTGTCAGACTGGACCACAATACTGCTAATAGTAAAAAATAGATAACTTACATTATAAACTAATGGTACCATCAGTAACACAGTGATGTTTACCTAATGTGAGCTGCTGTAATATGACAGACATTTTTAGTACCTTAATTCTTACCTTGAGTCTTTGTATCTCAGATTGAAACCTTCTCTGCAGTTTGTCTCCTGGAATCAAGAAGGCTGGAAGACCAGCCTGTGTTCAGTACCTCCTGTGGGCCATTCCCATTCATTATTAGCTTTAGCAAATAACACATGTGTAAAGCCTACCTTCCTGGAACTGAGAGAGAGATTCATGAGGCTCTACAAGAAAAAGGTAATTATCAGCACGCTTTTGTAACTATGTGTGTTTATTTTGGCTATTTGTGATGTTTTCTTAAGAATTGTACCATTACAAATCAGGGTGATTCTGTCTCCTATATTCATTGCACTGATTATAACTGAAGAGCAGAGGCTAACTCAGACCATCTAAATGAGTAATCTCGTGAGTTTATAGTTCTCATTTCTCTTGTAAATCTGAGTGAACTATCATTTTAATACAGAATGTTTACATTATAGGATTGTATCACATTTCCTGAAAATAGTCAACATTATTCGGTTTTTTTAAATTATAGGCTCATCTTCATCACTACCTGCAAATTGAAGGGATGGAGGAAAGCTGTTTTACAGAAGCAGTGTCGTCTTTATCAGCTCTCATCCAGGAGTACAGCCAACTGGATGCCACGAAAAGCATGCCCATGGAAGACTTACCCAGACTGAGCGTCGCTGTGTAAAACAACCCAAAAATGCTTTTCCTTTTCCTGTAATCTTACCTTGCTTTTTCAGAACTTTTGTGATTCAAAGAGCCCAGTTTGTGTTTTTCCTATTAGGGAGTATTTTGTCTGCAAAAGTAGTTCTGTTTAATCACCGTTGATAATACCAGTGTGTGAAATTAGTAAGTCCTAGTACCTTAACTTCAAACATTGTCTTCAGAAAATTCCCTTTTTCTAAAATTGAGAGAATGCAGTTCTTTAGTATTTTACTTTATTTATATTCATAGTTAGGTATTTATAAAATAAGAATCATGTCTTAGTTACAAATCTTGTACAGATATATTTTTATATTTATTTATAATTTATGTATTCACATTCTGTTTAAATTCTTCTGATTTTTAAAAAATAAGTACAGGGAGTTGAAGCCACAATATAAATATTTCTGTGTAACAGCCACTAACCTCAGGGAAAGATTTTATGACAACTATTGAGTTTTGGTTTCTTCTTTGGGTTACCTTGTTTTCACTCAAAAGAGTCACAATTTACATTTATTTTAACATGTATTTGTATTAAATTCTTTTTAAATATAATGCTTTTTTATCAAACTAGATGATTTTGAAATAATAAATGTCCATATTTTTTAACAGTGCCACTTGTTATCATTGTTTTGCTTGTTACTATACAAACATTACAAAACTTGTCTTCTTTCAAACTTTATAGTAAATGGCTATCATAGCCTAGAGAAAGTGTTCCAGTTACTATCATTTCCAGTTGTAATCTTTAAAATTTATTTATCTTTAATTACAATTTATATTTCAAAGCCATATGTGGATTTATCATTTCAGAAAGTAATGTTGAGGAATAAATTATTTTCAAGTCGAAATAATTTTTTGTGTGCTTTCTCTAGTGTTACATTTTTAAAATTCCTTTCATTTTCAAAGTAAGGATACTGTTCTTGGAAACTTTGTTTTTTATAGTATTTGGTATAAAAAACTGGTATTGTCAACAGTAGACAATGAAATTTCATTTTTCTCTTTCCAGAAATCTTAATAAACTGATATTCAGGACAGTGCAGTGGAAATTATAAATTTGTTTACAGTTTAACTTTACTCCTATTTAAGAAAATCTAGAATCTTGCTCACCTTGCTTACCATCTGAGTGGAACCTAGGCTACATTGTTGAAGTGCAGATAAAGTTTTAAATTTTTATTATGTGTTTTACACATCTTCAATAAAGTATTCCAGATTATTTTATAGAATGAAATATTTTCTTATAAATTGTGTAGTTTTTCCATTATATATGGAAAATGTAGGTGGAACAAAGTATTGTGTATTATATAATTACTAGAGGCCCATTGCACGAAGAGATCCATGCAATAGGCCTTCCTTCCCCTGGCTGCTGGCACCAGTTTTCCTCTGGCACCCGGGACCCAGGCCTTCATTCGACCACAGCAGAGAAGCCAAGCCTCTTCAGTCTTCAGTCATCTTCAGTCATCTTCCATCTTCCCTCGGGCGGAGCCTTCAGTCTTTGCTCTGCGCCTGCATATGCAAATTAACCACCATCTTTTTTGGGGTTGATTTGCATATTCATCCTGATTGGCTGATGGGCGTAGCAGAGTAACACAATTTGCATGTTTCTCTTTTATTAGTGCAGATAAGATACATTTTAAAGTAAGTTCAATTTTAAGACTTTCAAATTCTACATATCTTTGTAGGAGAACCTTTTTAAAAGCTCCTAATGCCTTAAATACAGTCAAATGAGAATAGGCATTCTTACTATTTTAAACCAATAAGGTCGTTTTGCCACCTTTTTAAAACCATTCTAACCTTTTGATGTAATGACATGATTGACTAACCTTGAGATTTCCCCCATGTGTTTGGCTTTAGAGAATCTTGAGCTCAGAAAATATATCTCCCGAATCTCTGCAGTTTCTCTGACATACACAAGATGTGACCCACAGCATCTTCCATTTAAATGACCCTTCATTTGGGCAATCAAATTGAATGGTAATCATCTTAGACTTATTAGGAACACAGCATCTCTTATCCATGCATAGTCCACAGAAAGTGGGTTTATAACTCTGGGTGCTTGAACATCCAGAGAGGACGAATTTTTCAGCTTTGAAGAGTTGGAAAGTAGGTTGGCACGTTTTTCCTTTGGGGATCTAAAAATATACATAACATTAAGAAGTCATTTTTAAAATTTGATTATAATAGTTTAGAGAAGTGATTCTACATAGAACATTTTATAACATAAACACACAGATACAAATTATTTCCAGGACATTAATAGTTGCTATTTAGTAACTTTCAGCACTCTCTTTTCTACATTTAAAACCCCTCTCAACAGAAGTCGGTCTGTCTCCCTGTTCTTGCTCCATCGTGTTATAGGACCCACTTCCCAATGATTTTTGCTATCTTTTTTACCTAGTTCCAGAATTAATGAAAATTTCTCTATTTTGTTTACTATCAAGAGCCATGTCTTATTAAATGTTTATTTACCTACAAATTAACAAATTCCCTTACACAGCTCAGACAGTTTTCAGAGGATGAATAGGTGAATAAATACCTTAATCTCTTTAAAATTGAGTTAACTTTTTTTTTTATCCTCACTGGAGGATATTTTTTGATTGATTTTTAGAGAGGGTGGAAGAGGGAGGGAAAGACAGAGAAATATCGATATGAGAGAAACATCATTTGGTTGCCTCCTGCATGTCCCCTAACCAGGCCCTGGCCAAGTTGTTAATTTCTAATGGGAATAACTTGGGGATGAGAAGGGTGTGGTGCATTTCTAAAAATGATGGTCATCCTGTATAATTCTAGAAGTAGAACCAACTCTAGTTATACCAAACAATCTTAGAGTATTTTATCATCACCTGGCAAGTCTACTATCTAAACAGAGAGCATTTTGGAAATGGTATGGTTCCCCCTCCATGTTGATAATATATAACTAAGAACAGAACTTCTCTGATGTCAATAATACCTGTTTTCATAATTAACAACCAAAATCTTCTATCCATTGCTGCGATAAAATTAATATTTAAAAAAAGAAGTTAGAATCTAAAAATAGTCTACTCTTTAAAAAAACAACATATGTGGTGAGGTACCACAGTAGTTCCTGCTGGCCATGACCCACACAATTAGGCTGTGAGACTTTCTAACAGATTAATGTTACCTTTGCTTGATATAAAATTTCCCCCACAAAGTGCAGTTAGAGTAATATCTGCTTTCCACTGAGACAGTTTGACTTTTAATAGTCATACTAAAGTGATTTTATTTTTATGAGAACCAATCACCATCCATCCCTTCAAAACTCACATACATGCACACATACTCTTCTAATATTAAATTATAATGAAGTTAAGTCTAATTAAACTTTACCTGTACTGTCTTTAGTATATTACTGTCACAAGGCTGAATATAGCACAGTCTTTTCTCTGTTCTCAGTTGGCACTTGTTATTTTCATTGGTTACCCTGTTAGAAATTCCCATCCCACATGTTCTGGAGCAAGGGGTCCACTTTGTAGCTTGAATAAGACATTTTCTTTTCCAAATAAGTGGGAGATTCCTATAAGCTAAAATAAAGGAGAAAGTGCATGTGTATGCATGTTTATGTACTCATGTAGTTATATAATTTTAGTCATTTTAAGCTAGTAATAGTTAATAGATCTGAACCTTTATTTTTATATAAAATAACTCAATAACATAAGCTTATGGTCTAATCATCATTCCCCACACCCCAAATTACTTTTGAATCAAGTCTTACAGTCCACACTTCCATTACTTGCTCTGTGGACTGTGGGCCGCTGGGGTTGGTGAAGGATTTCAAGACAGCTGGGTGAAAACTTGCTCTAAAAACCATTGACTGGGTAGCTTTTGGGGAAATCATACCCCGAAACCAGAAAACCATTGCTAACACCCTGAAATCCTGGAATGAGACCCTCACCTCCAGGTCGGCTACTCTCCCTGAGAAACCACCTGCAATCGACTGGGCTTACTACAAGGCCAACGTAGCAAAGGCCGGCTTAGTAGATGATGTTGACAAGTTTAATGCCCTGAAGGTTCCTGTGCCAGAAGATAAGTACAGCGCCCTGGTGGATGCTGAAGAAAAAGAAGATGTGAAAAGTTGTGCTGAGTTTGTCTCTCTCAAAGACCAGGATTGAGCAATTCGAGAAAGAGCTGGAAAAGATGAAGGACATAATTCCATTTGACCAGCTGACAGTTGAGGATTTGAATGAAGTCTTCCCAGCAACCAAATTAGACAAAAAGAAGTATCCCTACTAGCCTCACAAGCCAATTGAGATTTATAAACTTGAATCTGAGAGGAACTCTGGTCCTTGTATTATAAACTCTGGACATTAAAAATCAACACTAATAAAAGAGAAAAATGGTAATTGGCGTACGACGATGCCCTTTTCATTGGCTAATCAGGGCTATATGCAAATTAACTGCCAACTATGATTGGCAGTTAACTGCCAACAAGATGGCGGCTAATTTGCATATGTAGGCACAATGCAGGGAGGTGAAAGGGAAAGCAGGAAGAAGCCCCCTGCCACTGACAGTGATCGGAAACTCAGGGGGGAGCTAAGAGCTGGGGGGCAGGGCAAAGGCGGCCCTGGGGCCGCCTTTGCCCTGCCCCCCAGCCATGATCGGAGAATCAGGCGCCTTTGCCGCCCTGGCCAGTGATAGCAGGAAGTAGGGGTGGAGCCAGTGATGGGAGCTGGGCACGGTCGAAGCTGGCAGTCCCGGGAGCTAGGGGTCCCTTGCCTGGGCCTAAAGCGGAGCCCACGATCGTGGGGCCGCTGCAGCTGCGGGTCCCCGCTGCCCGAGCCGGACGCCTCAGCCAGAGGCATTAGGCCTGGGCAGGGGCGGAGCCTGCAACCGCGGGGAGCTGGGGGTCCCCTGCCCAGGCCTGACACCTCTGCCAGAGGCCTCAGGCCTGGTCAAGGGGCCAATCCGGTGATTGGTGATCGGAGGGTGATGAGGGTCAACTCCTCTGGCCGAGGCATCAGGCCTGGGTGGGGGGCGGAGCCGGGGATTGGGGGGATATGATGGTCCCCTTGCCTAGTCCTGAAGCCTGGGTCAGAGGCGTCAGGCTTGGGCGGGGGGTGGAGCAAGCGATCAGAGGGAGATGGGGGTCCCCTGCCCAGGCATGATTCCTGGGCCAGAGGCCTCAGGCCTGGGCGTGGGCCAGAGCCAGTGATCGGGGGGAGATGGGGGTCCCCTGTCCAAGCCTGACACCTCTGGTGGAGGCGTCAGGCCTGGGCAAGGGGCCGATCAGGTGATCAGAGGGTGATGGGGGTCTACGCCTCTGGTGGAGGCATCAGGCCTGAGCAAGGGGCAGAGCCAGCAATCGGAGGGGTCTGGGGGTCCCCTGCCCAAGCCTGATGCCTGGGCCAGAGGCATCAGGCCTGAGCTGGGGGCAGAACCAGTGATGGGGGGAAATGAGGGTCCCCTGCCCAGGCCTGACACCTCTGTCAGAGGCGTCAGGCCTGGGCAAGGGGCCGATCCTGCGATTGGAGGGTGATGGGGGTCAACGCCTGAGGGCTCCCAGTATGTGAGAGGGGGCAGGCTGGGCTGAGGGACACTCCCCCCCCACACACACACCCAGTGCACGAATTTCGTGCACCGGGCCCCTAGTAATCATATAAAAAATAAAAAAGTCTTATAGTCCAATTTCTTGGGAGGAATAAAATTCTTTATCTTTGAAAAACACGATACACCCATTTGCTTCTTTCTTCCTGCCCATCTTCTGAGTACTAAAGCTTATGTTCTGATAGATATCTTGCCTTTTCCCTGGTTCTGGCTTCATGCTTGATATTTCCAATAGACATTAGTAGGATTAGGGAATTTAAGATATCAATTAGAATGATGTGGTTTTTAATGTTAAATTTCGTATGTTAAAATCTAAAACACAAAAGTTATATTTGAGACTTAGACTATCACTAAAACCAGTGAATTTTTCCCCTCCACTTTAATCTAGTCTTTTAGAAAATACATTATACTGAAATAATCTAAATACTCATATGCTATGTGTAAGCTATTTATTCATTAATTCCCTGTAGTATCAGGCCCATAGTAATCTCTCTATTGCCTAGCCATTTCAAATCACATATAGGAAGACATGGAGAATGACTGGATTGATAGATGGGTGGGTGTGTGGGTAGATAGATGGACCCTCCCTCCACTGCCTGCTCCTTAGGAGAAACAAAAGGAGGGGAAGAGGGTAAATAATGAGACTATAAAGAAAATATAAAGAGGGCATAATATTCTTCAATCTCCTTGTAAACCCATTGGGAGCTTCTTGTTCTGTTCATGAATGAGTCTGGCCCTTGGTTAATTTTAGCAAACTACAGGTTGGCTTATTGTCTCAAAGCATTTCCTGAAGGTTAATATGCATCCTAAAATGGATGTTTTGGGAATAAGGTTGTTGTGATGTGAGTTTGCAGTTGAACACTGCAAAATTCTGGCTACATTACTTCAAAATGTCAATTTAAAACTTGAAAAAGATCCCCAAAAATGCCTTCTTGATAGGGAATATCAGTCACTGAAGTATGTGCTATCTTTGAATAAAATGATACTTTGATACTGTTTTCAGTGTTATTACAATAGGATCTTGCAATTGCACGTAGAACTGAGGGAGAAGAAGCAGAAATATGCAGATACCTGGAAGGTAGACAACAGTTTAAAGACCTCAATGCAGGAAGCAGATTAAAAGCCTGGCACGCATCTGCAATAAATAAAGGTAGGTTAGATAGTTGTATTTCTAATAACCCCACTTAAAGTTAAGCAAAGAACTGCAGTTCAGGAATTTGCTTGACACTCATTAAAAAGCAAGAAGAGATTTTTAAAGTCGAAGTTTAGTGTTGGAGAGCAGTAAGAAAAGCATGGGGGCATTATGTCATTGCATGCTTCGTACTGACCAAGCAAGCTAGATTCTAACCATTTGGAATTAACTGTGCATATAAATTACTATCACAAATATATCTTAAAGTGAGTATTTGTCACTGTGCTTAATTTTAAAAGCCAAACTCCTGTTTGGGCCCATAAGTATAGTTTCACAGTTAAGCAAAGGAGAGATATTAGATTGAATATATACTTCCTTTGAAACATATCTAGGTCCAACACTCAATTACCAGAGACATTTTCTCAGGGTTTGGTTTGGTTTTGCTATTGCATCAAAGCACCAATCACTAAGAATGACCATCTGAAACCTCCAACCGGGTACCCAGTGAATCCACCCTCACGCTACAAATGAGACCAACTTGAACTACATCCAAAAGTCTCCATTTGTGGCAAACTGCTTCTCTAAGGTGTTCTCTCTCACCAAAGAGATTCTAAGGACTTATACTGATTCACTCAGATAAATGAATGCAGATTCAATGCAGAAAACCAACTGTTCTTGTACATCCTGGAAAAAAAGAATAATTTGGCTTATATTTTTAGAGCATTAGTAGTGGCATGCTGTTAGCTGAATAACTATGCATGGTAAACGCAAATTCACTACAACCTGTTAAATTATTTTCAAGTTTAATGGGCATAATTGAAATCCCTGAAGATGGTCTTTTCATATAGCTTTTAAATTTCTAAAAGTCATTTCACATGATACAAGTGAACTTGGGAGTTTTCAGCATAAGTATTCTGCATTTCCTTGGCTCCTTTCATTCCCTAAGCTCTAAATTTCAAGAAAAAGGCATTGATTTCTGGATGAAAACACAGATGTGAATAATAAAGCATCAGCTTTGCACTTTTTAAGTCCTTCCCTGTCTGTGCTTCATATGCTGGCATTTTTTAAATTCCTGTCCCCAAAACACCCTGGCACTGACAAAGATGCTAACTCAGAGCAGACCAGAATACAAAGTTTATGAGCATACTGACTAAATGGCCAGGTGTTCAAGATGAGAAACAAAGAATCTCATTACATGTTCCTACTATATACGTACCTGGGCAGCCTACTTAAGAATGCCTAGGGTAAGTTTATATCAGCAGTTTTCTATTTCTAGAAATAATATTTATAAATTCAATGCATGTCCTCAAATATTTTTAAACAGTAGCTTTCCATTTCTGCTTTTATCATATAGAAAAGTCACTTTTGAAAATTTTTGTTTCTGGATAGTTCACACTTCTTGCCCATAGTAATAACAATACAAATAAAAGTTTTTCCAGGGTACATATGAACTACATTTGGCCAATCCTCCCGAGAAGAGGTTGAGTGGGAATAGCAGAGTAAGAATTTTCCTGACCTAGTAGGGTTCTTAAAAACAAATAGTTTACTGGAAAAAAAATGAAAACATTACCAAGTTTCCTTTTCAGATACTTAGACTACAGTGGAGCCTTGACTTACAAGTGTCCCGACTAATGAGTTTTTTGAGATACCAGCTGTCTCTTGGCCGATTTTTTGCATTGAGTTGACAGAGTAATTTGAGTTAACGAGCTAGGTCTCAGAACGAATTAAACTCGTAAGTCAAGGCCCCACTGTATACCTTCCTGAAACAGACTAAGACGGCACACTCAAACTAAATCTCACACTGACCACCAGTCAGGAAGTGCCTATGGAGCACCTATGGTGCATAGGAGGACCATGAAGTAAACCACAAGAAGCAGACATGAAACCAGTTCTACTTATGAGCACCTGGCATTGTTTTGTAGGTTGTTGAGAGCTGCTGTTGTAATGGTCCCAGGCCACAGTTTGGTTGATCAGACTTCTTTCCACCTTTAGCCCCAGAGCAGTGACTGTCAGCCAGCTTTGGTATGAACAAAGGGGTGCATCCAATGGCCCCACTCACACAGAGGCAGCTAAACAGGGGGTTGGGCTGAAACACTTGGCCATTATGATAATGTACCCTGTTGAACTCGCATCCCACAGCCACAAGATCTGAAAAGAGAAAAAAGCAGAATCGCCAAAGAAGCCATCACTGATAACCTAGCCCTCCCCTATAAGCCACAGAGGACTATGCCCTTAACAAAGTGCCATTCTCGATTTTGTAGGCCCCATCTGGAACCTCCTTCACAGAACATCTGGAGAAGGTGAAAAATGAGACATTAGCAGTGCATTGTAGGCTAGCAACCTCAATGATCACTTCCAGAACTCAGACCCAAGTACAGGCTCTGGTCTAGAGTGCGGCTAATAAAAAAATCACTTTGAGTACAGCAGTGAGATAAAGATTGTAAATTTGAGAGATGGGCTGGGGGCTGGTGAGACTGAGGTTTCCCCAGCTGTCCAACAATAGGCTAGGATATATTCTTAGTTAAGATGTGAATGGCTGAAAAAATTATAATCTGTTTAACTATAGTACTGCATGGTAACTGATTTTTGTCTTAAGAGAACTAGAGGAAACTTTCACTTCCTCTGAGCAGGATCCCTGACCTGGGTCAGCAGTTTTCCAAGTGTGGCCACTGACTCCTGGGCAGTGCCTGAGGCCCTTTCAGAGAATCTGCAGGTCAGAAACTGTTTTCACTGTGTTGATATTTGCACTGATGGTGCAAAAGCAATGGTGGCTAAAACTGCTGTTGGAATCTAAAATAGCATGAATCAAACTGTACAGGATAATCACTGTATTTTTCCTTGCTGTGCACTTGTATATAAATGTACTATAGCAAAAAAGCTAGTTTTACTTAAGAATGCCCTTAGTGACACAGTAAAAAGTAAAAATTTTATTAAATCTTAACCATCGAATAAATATTTTTAATATTCCTTGGGACAAAATGGAAAGTATACACAGAGCATCTCTGTAGGTATTGCACCGAAGCACAACAGTTATCTTAGGAAAAGCACCTATGCTGCTGTTTGAGTTGTAGGCCAAACACCCCCATGTGTTTTAGTGGGAATTTCACCTGAAGCAATGACTCACAGGTAAGCCATGCTTATTCAGACTGGGTATTTGGCTGACATTTTCTTGAAAACCAACAAAATAAGGCTGTAACTTCAAACAAAACAACTGACAGTATTTATTGCCAATGATAGAATTCAAGCTTTTAAGCAAAAAATTAGAATGTTGAAAAATTTGTATCCACATCTGAGAACTTCATAGGTACTCAATATATAGACTTTTCTGACAGAATTAGGATTAATTAATGTGATTTTTAAAAATATTATATAATTACGTGTATCATTTGGAACTTCTACATAACCCATTGTTCCAAACTGTTTTCCAAATAACCAATTATGCATGAGTAAAGGACCCATTCCAAGTAGGTTTTGGATGAACCAATGTATTTTAATGTCACAGAGTTTGACACTGATGTGATTCAATGATATGGTTTTAGACTCCATGATGCAGCTAATTTTTAAGAAACTACCACTTCTCAAGTGTTAATATAATATCAAAAAAGAATATTAACAATTATCTGAAAAGTCTATTAAAATATTCCTTCCCTTTCCAATATATATCTGTGTGAAGCTGGATTCCCTTCATATATTTCAACCAAAACATCATATAGCAATAGATTGAAAGTAGAAACAGATGGGAGAATCTAGCTATCTTCTGTTAAGCTATACACTAGATTTGCAAAAATGTAAACCAATCCCATTCTTCTCACTCTATTTTCCTTTGTTTTAGAAAATAAATTTTTTCATAACTTATATATTATTCCTATGAATTTACAATGCCTTTGTTATTTTAAAACAAATTAGCAAATGGTTTTAAATTTCTCATCTATTAAATACCAATAGAGATAACTCAAACAAAAGCTCTTTGGGTCCTCATTAATTTCTAAGAATCAAGGAGCCCTTGGACCAAAAAGTTTAAAAAATATTTATCCATATCGTCGACCGGCAAATTTTCTGTAAAGGGCCAAATCGTAACGATCTTAGTCTTTACAGACCATTCAGCCTCTGTCACCACTACTGGATCCTGCCATTGTAAAGCAGCCATAGACTATATGTAGCTGAGTAGGTGTGGCTGAGTTCCAACAAAACATTCTGTGTAAAATCAGGGGAGGGCCATGATTTGGCCACGAAGCCATAGTTCGTGAGCCCAGTTATAGGTCACCCCGCCCTCAACCTTGGGTCTAGGCTGTGTTAAAATATCATCACAGTATCTGAAATTCTTTGTGGTAAGATCTGTCTGACACAATATACTTTGACTCTGTGAGGGAAGGGCCTGTATCTTTTATAACCCCCTGTTGTGTCCCTAGTTGCTGGTCACTGTTTGTTGCCCAGCACTGATAGGTCATGGTTTCTCTGTCAAGTTTCCATGAATAATAACTAACATTTTTTAGAGTCTACTGTGTACCAGATATTGGGCCAGGTGTTTGGGGTTTTATGTCCATTATTTTCATTTGATCTTCCTAGCAAGTCTATGATATAGGAGGTACATATGATGTAACTGAAGCACAAAGAGGTTAAACAACATGATCAAGGTGACCCAGAGCCTACATCTTAACCAATATAATATAGTGCCGACAGGGGTATCAGGCTTTCAGGCCTGCATGGGTCTATACATTCATCCCAACTCCAACGATGTACTCTTATTACATGCTCATGACCAAACTTCTAGGAGTCATTTGCTTCCCACTTGGGCTTTTCTATAGCGTGACTAAACCGCCCAGATAACATGGGTGTTTCTCTTCCCTTAGAAATCTGATTCCTTACTCCTCAGTAAGTCAGCATCCTGAATTATTGTCTAGATGTTGTAGGTTTAGATGGTCTCAATCAGACCCCCGAGCTAAGACCCGTAAAGCTGAGGGTCAGGTTGTGATTTGGGGTGAAGGTATCTCTCTCTCTTCAGTAAAAAGTACAGTAACTTCATGGTTAGTTGGAAAGGCTGAGATCAAAGCAGTATGTCTGAATACTAGATATACATCCTTACATTTTAAGCAAGATTACTTTTCAGTTACAGAAAAGGCTGAATTCAGATTGCTGTTGACAATATTAACAAAAGCTGTTATTTTGTGGCACTTTAAGAAATCAGACTCAATTTCTTATATTTTAATCATTAAAAGCAATTATTTTGAGAAGAACTGTGAGATCACTTTAAACGCAATTAAAATAACAGGTTTCTGAACGTGTGTAAACATCTGTTAACTTCACATGGTGTCTAATATGACAAAGCCAGTCCCCTTAGTGTGTGAAAACTAAAGCCGCCTTATAGTTAGCCAAACTAAGCTAATTATTCCAAATCAACCGTTGCAGGAAAAATATCCTGTCTAGACTCAACCTCTCCCAGCAGGTCCAGAAGACACTTACATGCACACACTCCGGTCTCGTACCTAGGCCTGTCTGCTGAGTAGTCACAGTACAGTCCTTTGTGTGGATCGCAGAGGTCAGCTTCATTGCAGATGTCCCCTGGTTGCTTGGCACAGATTTTACAGCATCCACAGCCATCCCTCACCAAGCTCACTCCAGGAGGGCAACTGGGCTTCTGAGGACATCTACAGGGCCAGTGACAGACCTGTTTACGATGCTGAACTTCTGATGCTTCTCCAGGCCTTCTTTCAGGAGTCACATCTAATGGCCCGGTGCCCTGTGCCCTGCAGCAGAACTTCATTTGATAATAAAGGTGATGTTAGAAATGATTTCTCAAACTAATTTCAGAGATTTAATAGAAATACATTTCCCTCAAACTGATAGAATACAGTGTGCCGAGTTATAATAATATCTAACAGTATTTGACACAATCGCTCTCGGCTTAAACTTTCCTTCACTCAGCTCCCAACACCCCACTTTCTTGCTTCTCCTTTCTCTCTGATGGCTTCTTCTCAGTCTCCTTTGCTAGTTTCTTCTCATCCTCTTCATTTCTAAACATTGCCATCCCTGTAGTTAAGACTTAACTTCTCTTGCTATATCTTATACCTCCCACCCAGACCTCTCTTCTGAACTCAGACTCACACTACCTACTAAACAGATCTCCACTTAGATGTTTGGTAGGTATAGCAAGTTTAGCATGACCTAAGCAAGCTCCCTATTTTCCCTTCCAATCTACTTTACCTACACATCCCTGTTTGAGAAAATGCCAATTTCATTTTTTCCAAAATACCTTAGAGTCAGGTCATTCTTGACTTTTCTCTCACATTTTACTTCCAATCCCATCAGTATATCATGTTGGTTATATCTTCAAAATATACCCACCCCATTGCTACCATAGTGATCCAAGCCACCATTATTTTTCACTTAGTTGATTATGATAGTCTTGTAAAGGTGCTGCTTGCTTCCCCTTTTGTCCTCTATCTTCTCCACCCAGAAGAATTGTTCTTTTTTTTTTTTTTTAAGAAAAGGCAAAAATAAATAAGTGGGATTACATCAAACTAAAAAGCTATATACAGCAAAGGAAATAATCAACAAATGAAAGAACGGGCAATCTACATAATGGAAAAAATATTGCAAACTATATATCTTATAAGGGGTTAATATCCAAAATATATCAAGAACTCATACAACTCAATGGCAAAAATAATAAACCAATTAAAAATGGGCAAAACACTTGAATAGACATTTCTACAAAGAAGACATACAAATGGCCATCAATACATGAAAATGTGCTCAACATCACTAATCATCAGGGAAATACAAATCAAAATCACACCAAGATATCATCTCACACCTGTTAGGATGACTACTACTAAAATAAGTAAGTAAGTAAATAAATAAATAAATAAATAAATAAATAAATAAATAAATAAATAAATAAATAAATAAAATAGGTGTTGGTGAGTATGTGGAGAAAAGAAAACCCTGGTACACTGTTGGTGGGAATGTAAATTGGTATAGCCATTATGGAAAACAATATGGAGGATCCTCAAACAATTAAAAATAGAACTACCATGTGATCTAGCAATTTCACTCTGGGTATTTATCCAAAAATATTAAAACCAGGATCTCAAAGAGATAGCTGTACTCTGTACTCCCATGTTCACTGTAGCATTATTCACAATAGCCAAGATATGGAAACAACCTAAATGTCCATTCATTTATGAGTAGATACAGAAGACGTGCCATCTACATAAAATGCAATGTAATCCAGCCTTAGAAGAGAAGGAAATCCTGCCATTTGTAACATCATGGATGGGCCTGAAGGACATCATCTAAGGAAATAAGGCACACACAGAAAGGCAAATACTGTAAAATCTCACTTCTATGTAGAATCTAAGATTGTCAAATCTAAGATATTTTGCTAAATCCCCAGATATCCAAAGCTCTGTCTTCTATGCAAGCAAAAACATTCACCATGTAAATAAATCCACAAGTAATTCACCCTGTTTTAATATTCTTATTAAAAAATGCCAAGGCAATGAATCGGTCGTATTAAATTAAACTTCCCTTTGGTCTGTTGCTTGAAAAATTCCAAAGTCTCCATGGACTGATTCCCTTTCATGACAAGTGAGAAACACATGGGTTGGGAAAAGACAAAGCTATAGAATGTTTTCAAAATATAAATGTTTCTTCCAAAGTGCTCCTTTCAAACCAGAACAGGCTTCACTGAAGTGGTCAAAATCATATTTTCCAGTGGTTCTCTGCTCATTTTGCACACGACTATGGAAAGCTGAGCCCCAGCCTGGAGCCCACTAGAAGAAGCGCCCTTCATTCCCCCGTCAGGTAGGGCTGCGGCTTCCCCGAGGCACGCTGTGTGCTATACTCCAATAAAAATATATACATTACTAAAGTCGTGAAGCTGTTCAAACATATCGAAAGTTGGATTAAATGCCATTACCTGAATGGGACAAATGTTTTCCCCTTCTTTGCTGAAGCTACTAAACTGAAACAGCACTTTATTTGGAGAGGAAAATGGCTCCCTATTTCTCAAGAGGTATTCCACAAGGAATTCACCCTCTCTTCCTCCCCCATCTTCTTCTTTCCAGATTTGTAAACTGAAAAAATAAAAACTGCTGCAGTCTCCTGAAGGGAAGGAGGAAGGAGAGAGACCTTACCTGTGACAGGGCTGCCAGGAGAAAGGTGGCCAGGAGGAGTCCCTGCATGTTCCCAGGACGCACAGCCAGAGATAGGAGGCCGGTGCCCTGGGGCCAGCGGACAAAGCTCCCCTCTGTCTCTGCAGAACTCGCTCGCCTCCACCTCCCAGGCCACAGACTTCGTGCTCATACTCTCAGGCTCTGCTTTCACTTTCAGGGATCTGTTTTAATGCCCTGTTTCCTTTCACACGACTCTTCTCATATTTACCTCTGCAGCATCGTGGGGGGTGTCATAAGGGTGAGTGAGCACTTTCCTCCCGGTGCCAGGAGGTGACTTTTCTTTGAGTAAAGGTTCTATCTACCTGTCCCTAAAGATCAGAGTCGGCCTGTGGCCAAATGGTGAGGTTAGATGCATCCACCTTCCTCACTCTTGGCCTCTGGGGTCTGGGTTCGCTCTGCCCCAGGCCCTCCCCGTGCTGCCTTATTTTCCACCGGCTCTCAAGCCTGGGTGCTGCCTGGTCTGTGCCCACACTCCACCCACAGCCTGCTCAAGGTTCTCCCCTCACATCAGCAACAAGTCTCTCCAGGCCTTCCCTGGCTCCTCCAGCTTCTGATCCCCCTCCCCCCTACTTCTATTGCCCCCACAGTGCCCTGGACTACCTCTACCACAGCACATTTCTCACACCAGGTGGATTGTGATTGGGAAAAATGTAGCTGGAACAGGAACACCGTGGGGGTGGGGGCACCTACAGTCCCTGCCCCAGAGAAGCCCCCTTCTGTGGCCACAGTCCCAGGACAGAGAGTAAAGTTAACCCCACTCTTCTGGGGCTAAGATAAAACAATTATGCTAGTGGCAATCATTATTTCAACAAATTGGGATTTTTTAAAAACAAAATCAAAACTTATTACAGATTTGTACCCCTTCTCCTATTGTCATCCCCTTGGGATGTGTGGCCACCTCATCCCCTCCTGTGTCTGGCCTTGGGTGACCTTTGTTTATCCCATTTAGGTGACCTTGGTCTTTGTTCCTGTATCTTGGTGTGCACCTGTGATGAGGCCTTGTCTGCTTTGGATGGAGTTTTTTAGGCCACCCTCTCCTGGACTCACTGCTCTCCTTTGTTTCTGCCCAAGGCAGTCCCAGGTGTATAGAAACAGTAAGTAAACCCCACTCGGGCCTGTGCTGAGGGGCTAGGGGGAAACTGGGCTCTCTGCCAACAACCAGGAATCTGGGGACCTTGGAGAGCCAAGGACGCCACAAAACATGCAAACTCTAGGCATCTTCCTAAGTAGCTAATTAGACCATAACTATGCATACCAAACAACAAGGAATACGCAGTGTGGTTTTATGGTGCCAGCTCCTTATTGTGCCTCTCCAATAAATAGGGCAAAGCCCAAGAATGGCCTCGTGAAGCAAAATGTGTCTGTTTTGGTCCAATCTGATCTATTTCTTTCTAGTTTAACACCATTTGATCTTTAGGTTCCTAGTCTCTGGGATTCAGGCACCACACAGTCTGTGGGGACGGATCATTTCTCATTTCCTGGCTGGTCCACCAAATGCAGAAGAGTCTCAGCCCAAGACTAGTGTGTTCATCAGCTACATCCCTCCTGCCCGGCCCTCACTGTTCCGAATGTGCTGCTGCACACAGCTACGCACTGTTTGAACTGAGGAGACTCATGCTCCTCCCAATTGCTCTCTGTGAATTTCTGGCAGCAGCAGCCATTGTTCTGGAAACAGCTTCTCTCTCTCTGCAATATCTCTATCTTGGGCAGAGGAAGGTGTCATACTCACCATCTTTGCTTCATGGTAGGAAAAGACCATCTTAGTTGAGAACTAACTTGTAAAACCTCAACCCAACCCCTCCCCCCTCCCCCGCCCCAACCCCCAGTGCACAGAATTGATGGGCACTGGGTTGCTTGCAGTCACATGTGTTTAGACATTTCCAGCCACAGGTGTGCTCTTATTAAACCATTCCACGCTTACTATGGGTGGACTAAGCGAATGTGATATTTGCAGAGGTTGGGACGGCCATCTTCGACGTGACAGTAAGAGCTATCACGATGTACATTCTGCTCTAAGTACTTCCCTCTGTTACCTCATTTAACAGAATGCTAATCTGTCCAGCAGCGCATTTCACAAGTATTCAGCTTGCGATATGCCCTCAAATAGACATGGTACTGAGCATAACTAATATTTACCTCATGTTTTATGATTAATAAGGAAGTTTCATATGTAGTAACTTTTTTTTAAATTTCACAGCTCAGTGAGATACGCAAAAGCAGTATTACCTCCCTCATTTAACAGATTAAAAACTTGAAGTGATTGTACTTGATCAATAAAACACGTAATCCCTGCCCTCTGGAGCTATGTCATCTACTGGACCAGAAGACACTAAACAAGGACACCCAGTATCCAAAATTAAATTGAATAAAGATGAATCATAGACAACAAGAACCTGTAAGAAAGCGTGACAGGTAGGAGGTAATTTAGACAACATCTGTGAGGAAATATCACTTAGAGATGAAACCAGCTGAAGAGCTGGGGAAGACTGCTGGTCCAGTCCTCTTCCCACTGGCAAGACGCACATCTCTGATGGTGACTAGCTCCATCTGCAAAGAGCATGTCCCACTGCCCTTCCCGTAGATTCCCAAAATCACTCTGTGAGGAACCTCATCTCAGCTAGAACATCCTCTTCTCCTGGTTGGAGCAGGCACTTGGAGCAGGCAGAGATCAGAACCCACACCTTCTATCTGCGCACTTGGCCCACAATGAGTTTTCCTTTCCTGTCCCCTCTCCCTTCTTTCCTCTGATTGATTGTGGAGGCGGAGTTACTGTTAGCCCTGAGAAGAGACAGACATTGTTGGTGCTGAAATGCACTGAGGATGAGCAATGAGGTAAGGTCCATCGGTGAGACTAGAGCTATTGTAATAATAGCAGCTCGCAATCAGTGAGTGCTCAACGTGCCCAATCATTGTGCTGAGTGTATTGACTCATGGCAACCTCATCACCACCAGACAGGTAGTGTTAATGCCATCTTTGTTTTATTAATGAGGGAACTGAGGCCAGGCCACATGGATAGCAAGTAGAACCAAGATTCCAAGCATTTAATCCCCAGGCTCCACTGCCTCTCTGCATGCCCTGTCATTTACATCACATTCTGTAGTAGGATGATTTATTTTACTAATTTGCATTGTGTTCTCAACGTTTGTCTGCCTCCTGCTCCCTTCCCCAATTTTAAGACGTTAGTGAGGCCTTTCACATTTCCCTCCATCCAGCCTCCAAGCAGAAAAAGGAAGCTGCTGGCGTGCTTTCTCTTGTCTTTCAGGGAAGCTTGATCTCACTGAAGAGGTGATGCTGGGAGAGGAGAGTGGGGAAGGAATGTGAGGTAGCCGAGAGGAGGAGGAAGCAGAGGAGAAGAAAGTGAGTGAAGCTGTGGCTGGTGAAGACTGAACACTCAGCTGTCCCCATGGCAACTGCAAAGCCTAGAGGGACCCACATGCCATAGTGCTCCCAGGAGACCGACCCAGTGCCAGGGTTCTACAGTGGCAAGTGTGTGTTTGCAAAGCCTTTAGTGCCTGCACACACATGGTCCGTCAGGGTGTGGGCAGACATCTCAGAAAGGGAAGACCAGAGAGGCCTGGCCCTTTCCTAGGCACCAGCACGGCCTCCTGGGTTGGTGTGCAACCTCGGATGGTGGTGGTGGTAGTGTTAAGGGGAATGCCCCAATGAGAGCTTAGAACAAACTTATCTGCAGATGGAGATGGGGGAGCCAGCTTTCATTTCCATTTTAACTTTAACTAAGAATTAATTAATAAAAAAATTCACTTTAATTAGAAGAAATGGATATTTCCAACACCCATGTATTTGTGGAGTCACAGTCCACAATTTGCTACAACATACCCTAAGTTTTACAAAATCACCATTTCCCTTGAGTGTATACTCTCCCCTGAAAAATCACAGGCCTCAGAACCAAAACAATGCTGGGGCCCTCGGTCCCATCAACACTGGCTCTCTGTCAGCTCCCAGCAGGGCCTGCAGCTGGAGCTCTGATAACTCAGGGATTCTTGCAGCCTGGTGGCTACTGCAGGCCCAACAGTGCTGAAGGACAGCATGGCAGCTGTGCAATAAAAACTTGTTGATGCTTTTAAATGACTCCTGTAAATTCACCCTATCATCACCAAAGCTAAGCATGTCTATAATTTTGCATACATTTGTTTATCTACTGCATCCTTTCGTGCCCATTTTCTGTTACTAATTATTGCACTCTCACCTTTTTCCTATACGTATATCTTCTGTTAAATGCATCTCCAATTTTTTTTACAAAGCTCTAGCCTCAAGATCTCAGCATGATTTCTGTGCTACAGGCACAAGAGTGTAGGTGTATCCTCTCTTCTTCCTCCACAAGCCTAGTCTACCAGCACCTGTGCATTCTCCGAAGGGTGGCACTGTTCGCTGTGCGTGCGAAGGCGCTGCCAATTCCCCACTTCACAGGGAGGCTGGGAGAGTTGCCAGGCTCTACTTGGCCTCTCACCCAGCTTTAGTGAACCAGGTCCAAGAACCAGCAGCCCCTGACAACCGCGAACGCCAGGCCCTGCCATCTGCGTGGGCCTCACCACAGAGCCTCCTTGAAAAGAAACAGGTGCCCTCATTCCCAGGGCATAAAAAAGTCAGGCTGTGGTCCAAGGAAAACAAGGCCAAATACCTCAGCGGGGTCTAATTCACTTTGTCACTTGGCCCTGTTAGTCTGGTTTGCAGGGGGAGCCGTGTGTGGGAAAGAGGGCTGAGTTAATCAGATGCAGGCGTGGAGAGCAGCCACAGGAGAAGCAGGCAGGGAGAGAAGGGGAGGACAAGGTATTTGCTGTATTTCCAAACGTGGGTGGGGCTCATCTGTCAGGGAAGGAAAAAGCATGCATAAATAAACTGCTGTGCTGCTCCCGATCTTAGAACCCATCGCCTGTGCGAGCCATAATCCAATCAGGTGGACAGGCCCTTGGCAGGGTGACGGCCATGCTGGACTCCGAGCCAGAAGAACCCAGTTCGCATCCAAGCTCTGCTGCTTATGAGCTCGATGACCGTGGACAGTGTCCTCCAGGCCTCCCCACCTCCAGGCTTCTTAGCCTCTCTGACTCATCTTTGACATGGCCGCCAGATTCATCTTCCTTAGATGCAAACCTGACCACGACCCTCTCCTACGCAAACTTTTCTTTCACTCCCCCTTGCATTTGGACTAAAATCCAGCCCCTGGGAGCATGGTAGAAGGCCGTCTGTGATGTGGCGACCTCCCTGGCCTCTCCCTCCTCACCCCTGCGCTCCAGCAGTGCAGAGCTGCTATGCTGTGAGTCCCCCAGCCTCTGGCCTTGGCGTGTGCTGTTCTACCAGCAGAAACCTGCCCACCCGTCAGTGGTCCTGGGAACCTCCCTAACCAGAACCCCAGCAAAGTTCCTCAAGCCCTTTGTGCACCACTGCTGGGCCCTGAAAACCCTGGACTGCAATCATGCATCTCCATGGAGGACTGCCCGGGTTAGTCAAAATAACGAGAATGGGAATGGTAAGATGCCCAGCTGAAATGTTTAGTAAGTAGCAGACATACGTAAATCATTTGTTGTTAACCTGATACTCACATTGAACTGGGCATATGTGTATCTGGATCTTCATCACTGGATTGAGTCACATGAAAGTGGAGATCGCTGAGACCTGCGGGTATATGCTCGGTGCCCACAAAACGACTGGCAGGTGCTTGATCGTCTTTATTTACTTTACATGATCGGCACTTGGAGTTTCTAGCCTTAAAATTATTCATTTTACAGGAAAATGAATAAACATTTCACTCATCTTTTCTTTGTCTTTTACCATTATATCTATTTTTGAAGTATTGCCCTATTGCACAGTATTGCCGTTTCCGCCTTTCCAGACCCAACCTACAGTGAGCACTGACGGACTCTAGATGGCGCGTTGCACTAACGCACCAGCCTTCCGGCTCCGGGGCGGCGCTGGGGAGGAAGACGCCGGGTTCTGCCGCAGAGCCCCGCATTATGGACGGTGACGCCGCCGCAGAGGCGGGAGGGGCCGCCGCCATCTCGCCAGGTCTCCCGCAGCGTCGGGAACGCCGCTTGAGCTGCTTTTCCTCTCAGTCAAGTCCTTTGATGTGTGAGGAGAGACCTCTCTGTTGCACACAGTTGTTTCTTCCATTCATAGGAAGATCCTGCTTATCAAGAGTCAGAATCATATTTATTTCACATTCTCTTTGTGAATAACGACACCAAAGCATCGCAGCTGTACTTTTGAAGGCCTTTTAAGTGAACATCTATTTAAAAAATGTTACCGAGCGTAATCAAAAAACAATAAAAACCGTGGGGAGGGGGTGAGGACGTTCATCACCCAATCGTAAAACATTCTTATCTTTTATAAATCGATGAAAGGACTTTGGATGTAAAATAATTTCAGTATACTGCTTCACTACAGTTTCAGGCTGCATTGCAACCGGAAATCTGCACATTCAAACAAAATAAATAGATGCTCTGAAACTAAACCGTGGGTGGGGCTTCCATGTGATCCGTGTGCGGCATCCCTCCCTCCTGGCCAGTAGAGGGCGATAATCCATTCAGACAAAAAGAGAATCACACAAAAGAATCAGACATACATCAAACATTGTAACGGGGGAGCTTAAAATGTATGCTCACTCACCAATCCTTTTATTGGGCCAGGATCTTTTCTTTGAATATGGACTTTCTTATTAGAGTGCTGTATTATTCTCTTTCTTTGCAAACCACACATAAAGTGCATCCTTTATGTTGTCTCATTGGGTTTCCTTAGTGAAATGACACTTTAAAGACAGTGTAAAACCTCTAGACTCAAGAATCCTCCTAGGTGCTGTACTGGTTGATAACCATCCCATGTAATTCAACAACACTTTTAAATGTGACTCTTCTTCATTGAGTCTTTCCCAAGCATTACACCTAATTTCCATTAGTAATACACCCCTCTTTCTTTGTGTACTTGTATATCACTGGTTTTAATACTATTTGGGCAAACTGTGTCATTTTCAAAATACAGCCAAGTGCAATGAACAGGAAAGAAGCATACAACACTAGCCTCCTGTCATAGCAGCCACCAGCCCGCAGTGGGCGATGGGCACCAGTGTCTTAGCTCAGGCTGCTGTAAGAGAATACCAAGACTGGGTGACTTATACCCAACAGAAATTTATTTCTCGCAGTCCGGGAAAACGAAAGTCTGAGATCAGGGTCATGGTCAGATTCTGGTGAGCGCCCACGTCCTGGTTCAAAGGCAGTCTTCTCTCTGTACTCTCACATGCTGACAAGAGGACACATGCGCTCTCTGGGACCCCTAATACAATCACTTGGGGGCTTAGGATTTCAGCCAATGACTTTTGAAGGAATACAAACATTCGGTCCATTGAAGTCAGTATGTTTCACAAAGAAAATGGACACTTAGTTAATCTGGCCAATCAGTTACATGGAAGTCAATTAAGAGAGCTTCTACTTGAATTCAGAAAATAATCATTTTTAAAAAAAACAATAAAAATATGTACTAATCCACCACTTAGCCAAACCCACAGGCAATGTATTGGAATCGATTGCTAAATCACATGCCACCTAACTTTGACCTGGCAGGACAACACTGAGCTCATTCTCACTCCCAGTGGGGCTGTCAGTTGATGAGGCCCATCCCCAAAGGATTCCCCAAAGGGAGTCAAAACTTCAGAGTGTGAAAGCAACTCTTCAGTCCTGGCCTTTGGCATGCCATCTGTGATCTGTGCCAGTCACACAGACACTGTCTTCACTAGCCCCTCAGATTTTATGTCAAAACCTACTATATTCAATTGCAGCAAACAAGAAATTTTAGTTTTGAAACTCAGGTGCATAAGAAATACATATTTTTAGAATTCCTTAATTTAAGTTAAATGTGACTCCAAGTCCCCCTTCCACTGAGCTCATGGGCAATTGAATCATAATTATTACTAGGGGCCCAGTGCATGAATTCGTGCACCTTAAAAGGAACTGTGGGCTGCAAGGCTTCAGTGGGCACAGGAGTGGGTCTCGGCCCATCCTCTGTGTCACCCAGCCCCTCCTGCCATGGCCCCCAGTCCCCTGTCTGCTGGCAGCTCTGCTCCTGCCTCTGCCACTGCTCCCATGCACTGCTGGCACAGAGCGATTGGGGCCAGCGCCAGCAGCGGGTGTGAGTGGTGGCTGCTGCCTCGATTGCCCCTCAGGAGCAAGGCGAGGTTGAGAAACCCCGAGGGGCAATCAAGGAAGCAGCCGCTACTCACACCTACTGATGGTGCCGAGCAATCAGGGCTTGTGCCAGGCGCCAGCAGTGGATGTAAGTGCCCAGCAGGACCATGGTGCACGGGAGCAAAGAATTTTCAGTAACCACCAGAGGCTCACCCTGATGACAGTGACCGGCGCCCCTCCTTGTTCTGGCGTCCCCACTCACCTGCTCCACCATCCCGCCTCGCCGCCGATGCCTGCCATGGTCCGCATACACCTCCTGGTGGTCAGCGCACGTCATAGCAACCGGTGGTTTGATTGTTCCACTGTTCAGTCTATTTGCATATTTGGGTTATTTCATCCTGGTTTGTGTCAAGGGTTCCAGGTTCCTGCATCCTGGGTGGTCCTCCTTGTGGAGTCTGGTGAGGGTCCCCCCTAGGGACGTCCTGCCATCACCCCAGCACACAGCCAAGGAGGACATGATGAGAAGCTCCCACCATCACAAGACCTCTGACCAGTCAGTTGTGGGGGGGAATCTCTCTCACCACCTTCCTACTTCCAAAGACGTGCCTCTTTCCCCTCCACTCTAAGGGAGTATTCGCTATAAACTGTGACCGCTGTAACCTTCCAGACAGGCTACCAACCCCTAAGAACCCAAAGGGTTTGAAACAGTTTTGGATTGGCACTGCATGGAAATAAGTTTTGTTCTAATGGGGACAAACTAATGTTAAAGATCCAAAGCAGCTTTGATCAAGACTATCCTGTCTTTTTCTGGGCAGTTATAAAAAGAGAAGGGACAGAAAGGGCCCCACCATGGCGAACATGGGGTTTCTGCAGTTGGGCTGTTGATACATTTCCACATCTAAACGTTTTATTTTATTAACCAGCATTTCCAGTTCTTACATTCCTCCAGTCCCACCTCTAATTAAGCAAGTTGCGTTCAATTTTCAGTATCAGCAACAAATGTTCCTCCAGCCCCCAAAAGTGCCTATTACAGGGTTTTGTGGGTTTGTTTGTTTTTACTATAGAAAACAAGTATCTCGAGTTTATGTGATGCAAATGTTGGCTTTGAGAAAACAAATATAGAAGCAAGTCAAAAAGTAATCAGCAGGGAGCAGAGTGGTGGGAAAGAAAACTGGAACTCATAGCTCCTGGGAGTGTGAGGGCATCCCAGGTCAGCAAGCCACTTCCTGCAGGGAGCTCATTATTTCAGAAGACAGTCCCCGCCACTGTGGAAGCCTCTGAGGCAACACTGTCCAGTGGAATGCTCTGCAATGATGGAAATAGTCCATAATATCGAGCTATATTGTGTTTGCTGTTGGACACTTCAAATACCGCTAGTGCAAGTAAGACATGAATTGTAAATCGTTTAATTTTAACTAATTTAATTTAAATAGTCATACGTGGCCGGCGGCTAGCATGTTGGACAGCACAACTCTGTAGTCATTTTCTCTATTAATCTATGATTTATAGCTCACTTCCTTCCATAAAGGCTCCAAAATATCAAGCACAACATGAAATAGGAAACTTGAAAAATTGTTAACAATAGAAAACAGAAGAAGAAAGCAGTTGTGTAAAAGAAAGAAAGTACTAGATATTCCCTGACATATGGAATGCGTTAGTTGTTGCCTTTAAAAATTAAATTTGTTTCTAAATTGCGGGAAGTAAGGCAAAATGAAGTCACACAGGAGGCAAGGTTGAATCTGCAGTTAACAATTGTTTGGCCGTGAGCAGCCCTTATTTTCCGGAAATGGTTGACCTGCCCTTGAAGCCCCCAACCCTACCTCTGGCACCTAACCTAACAGCAGTGACTGGACACTCACAATCATTTCTTTGAGAGACTGGACTTGGGACATAGGAAGGTCTGACTCATCCTGGGCTGATGGACAGCAGATGTGAAATTCAGAGTCCGTGGAAGCTGAGGGGCAGAGGACGGTGGTCCGCACCGAGGCAGGAGAACACTCTGAGTCTACACCGGCTTTCTTACTTACTAGCTGTGTGACGTTGGCCCCAGACCCTAAAAACTTCTCCAGACCTTCTCCTCCCTAGATTGGGAGTGATTTTAGTTCAGATTTCATAGAGTTGTTGTGAAATATAAATGTAAGGACATAATAACTGCCCCAGAAATAGTACTATTAGTTTTAATAATATTAGGGACAGAATTCCAGCAGCATTCAAGTGACTGGATTTGTGTCACGGCCAAAGTCTTAGCAATTATCAGCCGTTGGGATCCATGACACATACTCCTCCCCCATATTCTTAAAATAATATTTCTGTTTCCCTTAAGCTAATTTAGGTTGGGTTGGGTTTCTGGTAACGGTATCCAGCAGAGTTCTAATGTGTTCAGCATTCTGTTTGGAAGTCCACTTCCTCTTTCCTATGTAGAAGGCCGGGAGAACATAACCTTCTGCAGTCTCTTACCACAGGAAAGGGGCACAAACAGTGGACTCAGATGGACACAACCTTAAAGTTACTAGCTTAGTGAACATTTGCCATGTGTTGGGCTGCCCAGCACTCACACCCATTTCTTATTTGGGAATAAGCCTTCCAGAATATGCCTCTTGGTGGGAGACAGGGCCTGCCTCCTCCTCCTCTGGGCGTTGAAGATTGTCAAATGGCACCTTGCTCTGCCCCTTGGAAGCTACATGTCAATATATGACCTGGGATGGACTAATTGAATGCTCTTGTGGAAGGAGACCACCAACATGACCTGTGCTGGCCATCGTCACTGTGATGTTTATGTCCAGAGCCCAGCTCTGAAGGGGGCAGCGCTAGTTTTGATCAGATGGCTCCTTCGACGTGACCCTCACTGGCTCCCCCTGCCCAGCCTCCCATTTTTCAAGCCTTCCTGCCAATTCTGTAAGCTACTCACTATGTTTCCGGTGAATTCCTTTTCTGCATAAACTAGCTAAGAGGAGGTCTTTAAGTTGTATCCCATATCTTTGTTTTTCCCTTTCATCCCCATGAGTAACTCAGTGACCAAAAGCAACCCTGGCTTGCTCCTTGGGGTTTTGCTGCATTGCCATCAACTAATATTACTGCTCCAGTCCCACAAGTGGGCACGTTTCTATCAATTCCTTCACAGTCCTATGGTGCTTGGACTGCCACTCGGCCACATTGGCCTGATGATCATACACGGCACAGCCTGTGATAGAAGAGTCCAGAAGGACCGTGCAGGAGCCAGACGTTGCTCCCAAAGTTACCAGTATCAGATTTGGGGCTGATGATGTACTCTGGAGAGAGGAAAGTCAGTAGTTTTCAGAATGCTGAAAGTCAAATTTTCATCTTCTATGTAAAATAGACGTGCCAGACCATCTTTTGACGATTTTATCATTTAGATTAATAAATTAGTATTCTCTATTGATAAAGTATTATATTATGATTTTGCATAAAGTTCTTCCTGGAAACTTTTAGTTCAATAGTTTGTCCACTATGGGTTCTTCTCTGAATTTTAGGGGGACAAGGGCATGTATACCCAGTGCCTAGGACTGTTCCCAGGGAACAGTGGGTAACAACTATTGGTTGAACAAATGAATAAGGGAGCTAATTAATGAGTCCGTACATAAGCACTCTACCAGAGTGGAATGAGGAGTCAGCCATTTGCTGACTCCTCCCCTCCCCACCATCACTCCCCCATTCCCACCCCTGGCCCCAGTGGTAGACCTTCCTTGAGCTCCGTAATGGAGAAAGTAAGAGCAGGGCTGATGATCCAGAACATCTGCTCATTACAAAAGTATGAGACTGTTTTGGTCTGTTTGTTTTTCATTGTGAGGAAAATTCACAATTAAATCCTTCTGGTAAGGTAACAAGCACACCCAGCTGGAGACATAGACTCAAGCTGTAAGACCGTCATTGATGGGGCAGGTGTGATCATGTAGGAGGTGGATCCTGTAATGTGTTAACACAACCCTTTACAGTGAAGAGTTCGCCTCTGGCACTTGGGCGGTTCTACTTAACTCCTCTCTCTTCCTTCTTCCTGCTTAGCTCTCCAGGAACTCCTGGATAAGCAGACTATTCTGTACCTTGCTCAGGTTCATTTCAGTGGCCTGACTGATCTCTTAGAGTCTAATTTCTGTTTTTCCCCCATTTTTTACTTAATTAAAAAAAGGAAAAGAACCATTTCTGGCATCATTTGTCACCTATAAAAATACACTTCTTCTTTTTGTTTTTTTTGTTTTCTGTTTTGACCACATCAGGGAATGCAGCTAGACATAGGTTCACCAATTCAGGATTTCCTTACTTAAAATATTGACGAGCTGGTCTGTGAAAAATTTAAGTTGAGGACCCTGGAGGCTCCTTCCAGAGATGGGCAGAACTGGAGGTGGCAAAACTGAAACATTGCAGGCCAGGGTGACTGCTGAGGGGAGGGATGTGCCTTTGAGTTCGAGATGAATTAAGAGGCAGCCACACAGGCAGACTTGCCAGGTCACAGGTTTTAAGCGAAGCAGAGCTACTTTTCACAGGGCCACTCGAACAAGATCAGAGCTTCTCAAATACAAATTGCGCAGGGATCATGCTTCAGGATGTGGCTGGGACATTTCCATCCAGCTCTGGGGTGGTGTCAGTCTATGGTCCTCAGACACCACTGGAAGTAGGAGGCTCCGGCTCCAAGGTGAGCAACACAGACAGTTACATACGTAGCAGCAGCTGACGATTTCCCAGAGCAATTTCTGGTAGAGCAGATAGACTCAGTAAAGGAAACCTAGAGCATAAAAGAAAACATTCTTTTAAATATTCCCATTTCCCTGAAACAGTGGCTCTCAACCTTGGCTGCAATTAGAATCTCTGGGGAGCTTTAAACATCCCAGCGCCTAGGACCCACTCACCCCAATGGCATCAGCATTTCCAGGGGCAAGACCCAGGCGTCAGGATGTTTGAAAGCACCCCCAGTGATTTCAGGGTGTGGCCACAGTGGAGACTGGCTGTCCAAAGCGAGCCTGTACTGAGTCATTGGTATTCACGGCCAGCTCGACCTCACACGGCTCCTTCTGCTGGCCTCCTGGGCTTGGACTGGCGCTCCACCTGCCTGCAGAGTCACGTTCCCCACCTGAGGTTTGGGAAGAGCAGCCATCTGCCCATTTGCCACGCAAAGTTCATCTCTCTGACATCTAGGCCTATCCATGCTCTCAGAGCTGACACAGACCTGGCTATCTGCCAGAGGATGGCTCCCAGAATCTGTTCTACACAACACCAATTCCACAAGGATGCTAAATGATGCTATTTTAAAAGGAAAAGAAATGTATTTTTATTAAAGCAGTTTAGGCTCAATAAATTCAACCAGATTTATTTACTTTTAAGACTCCTTAGATCTTTTCGCATTTAATAGGCCAGTGTGCTCATCCCCAATAGAAAGATATGGCAGGCAACATTTTCCACATAAATTTGACCATAAAAACTTTTTTTAAAATATAACCAATCCAGGAAACAGGCTTTGAAATATACTGCTGCAGGGTATAATTTAAGTTTTAAACTTTTCTGGATAAGTTTCCTAATATTTTCAATATTGATGTTATCATGCATGTGCTTTACTCGATTGACTAGTGTTTTATGGGTAACCACCTTATGCTGTGTGTTATGTCAGGTACCAGGAAGTAGGAATTTGGCATCTAGTGTACATGAAACAATTAGAGAATAGCTGTGCTTAACTGAGTTGTATTGATAAAATACAATAAAATTTAATTTAATTTTTAAAATAAAGGAATTGTAACAGAGGACTACTTAAGGCAAGGAGTGGAGGAAGTGGTATCTTCCTTGAAGAGCTTGAAGATGAGTTAAGATTTAGATAGATATGCAAGGCAGCAGAAAAAAAACAGCATGAAGCAGAACGTAAAGCAGGAAAGAGTAGGGTGGGATGTGAGAAGGGGTAGGGCATGGGGTGTGAGGGACCACGAGAGGACCAGCCTGAATGCAACAGTGATGGGTACAGAGTGTGTACAAATACAAAATCCTGCTCATAAGGTGATATCCAATTTTCCCAATGAGATCATTTTTTAAAATCATTTTTTATGACCAACCTGAATGTATTAACCTGTAAGAATGTAGATGAACTGGTCAATGTATTTTTGCGATATTTATTAATGTAGCATCCTTACTGTCACAGGGTGGGTTCTCCAGAAGGAGATGCTGAGGGGAAGGTTGGTTGCAAAATGTTTATTAGAAGCCAACACTTGTGAAAGGAAAGGGGAGGAAGCCAGGTTGGGCAGAGAAGGATGTTAAATTGTGATACAGGCCTGACAAAGCTCTGCCAATCCTGCAGGGTGCTGGGGAGCGTGTGGCCTCCCAGAGTGATGGCAACTGGAGCCACAGGGGCCAGCCTTTGTATCTGCATGTTGCCCCATCACTGGGTGGGGCTACCCCAGGATTGAGCCCTTGGGCTGTGGAGCTGTCTGCAGCTAGGAGGCCCCGATGGCACTGACATCTAGGCAGCAAGTTCCTCCTTAGAGATGGTCTGGGCAACACGTCTCTGTGGCTAATGCATGTGCCTTTTCAGAAGTATATTGCATACATCATACAAGCCCAGCTCTTCTCCATTTTCACTTCTTATAACTCAGTTTTTGAAGCACTTCTTACATCTCTTCATATGCTTTGGCAGCAGCATTATCGTTTACAGCTGTATTTTGAGTCATCCTCACAACTTTGCAGAGCACGCCATCTTTATAATCACCTTAGCTGCAAAGGTGTTACTAAAGCTCTTAACCAAGCTGCCATTTACCAGTTCCATCCCACTAGGGCAGACTGATGTCTTGTTTTTGTTTTTGCCTTCTTCCTGTAGCTTCATACTCATTATCTCCACAAAGTAATCTCTTACCGTATTTTTCTAAGTCATCTTTTTTTTAAAAAAAAAATCACTTTCAAACTAATTAGAAGTGAGGTCATACTCCAGAAATAATTACTAAACTATGTTAAATTTCTTTGCTTACATTTTTAAAAAATAATTCTAATAAGCATCCCAAACTACCATTAGTTCTAATATGTGTTCTTTAACCAGTGATTTTTGTTCCAAATAAAGTAGTTGAGAAAATGGGTATATTACAGGTGTTCTTTACAAAAGGCACCAAACTTTGTAAAGGCTTACAGATAACGTGACTTTTCTCTTTTCAGGGAAATGATACTGGGGGAGAAAGCTTAATTACTATTTGGGACATAAATGGTAAGTTGGTTCAGGTGACATGAAGCCAGCTCACAGAAGCTTTGAAGTCCAAGTTTAGGTGGAATATCTTCGTGCTTATGGAGCAGGAAAACGGCCTGATAAGTATCATCTTAAGGAACTCTGTTCAGCTAGAGAAATTTTCAAGATGTGCTTGGAGAAGTATTTTGGAAACGAAATTCATCTAAATAGCTGTTCATAACCAGAACTGCACTTTTTTCTTCTCTGATTCTCCCACTGGTTATCATGGTAAACATGGTAGATGTTCCATAGAAATGTAGGTATTGACTGCCTGGTTAGTTGGTTGGTTGGCTGAGGCTCTGTACAGAAATCTAGACTGCCTTCTGAGCTCTTCTTAACTGATCTCACCTGTCCACCCCAGTGCCTCTCAAGCTTTAATGTGCACGTGAATCACCTGGGGGAGGAGGGTGTCTTGCTAAAATGCAGATTCTAATCCAGCAGGACTGGAGTGTGGCCTGGGAATCTGCATTTCTAACAATCTCCCATGATGACTATGTTCGTGTAAAGGCTCTTCCCTATCAAGGGAGCAGTGAGCTGCTGGGGAACGATCATGCCTGGGAGTGTGTACACATATAGCAGATTGACTGAGGTATACAGGGTAAACTCAGAAAAGCCAGGAAGCTAAGGGCAACTGCACTGCCCAGCAGATAGACACATCTGTAACTCTCACCTGAGAACCCCTAATGGCCAGGCTGTGGATACTAAGTTGACAGCAAAATTCTAGGAGCTGCAGAGCAACTGTCAGTCAGCTGCCTGCCAGAGGAGGCCACGGAGGAGGGGGTGCCAATTTTGGCAAGAATGAGGACTATTTTATTATGGAGAACTCCCTAATTATGCCGATAGGGAGCCGAGTGTGGCACATTCCAGAGCCTACGCTGCTCTCATAAGGATTCCACTGTTAATTTTAAAAAGAGAAATAGCAATGCAACTCTCTCAACTCCCACACCGTTCACACATTGACTTTGTGTGCCAACTCCAAGCGTACCCACTGGAAATGAAAACAGAGTCGAAGCCAGCCCTTAAACTGAAGCTTGTCCAGCTGCGGAGACATACAGGGAAGGGCTTCGTTTCCTTTCTCCCCCTTCAGAACAAATTTCCTCTCTGCTGGGTTTAAATTTACATCAGACATATGTTTATTAAACCCTAATTGCCAGAACCCGGCAGCCTAACAGAGGACCCTCCACACAGTGGGCGCTTGGTTCACGTTCGTTTATTGCCTGAATGGCCTCTCTGCCGTGTATGATCTACCGGAGGAAACAGCCTCCGGTGAGAGCCCCTCATGAACATAACGGCTCTCTGGGTGCTCCCAGCACGTCGGGCAGGTATGGCCCCTCCCCTTGGAACTATGAGCAGGCAACAGAAATGGAGCTATTAGGTCACAAGAGGCTGAGGGACAATGAGACACCAACCCTAGCCCTAACTGCGGGTCCACCCCAGCCGGAACTGTTCTGGTGGAACACCGAACTCTACACAGTTAGGGCTTGCAGAGTCTCTTGACTGCAACTCTCAGTAAGAAAAATATTTGACATCACATTCCAACACACTCACACTCACACACACACACATACACACACACACACACACACACACTCACACTCCACAAACAAGAGCTTTATGAAGTCAGAGTCACCCCCACAGTATAGGATGTGTCCTGTTTTTGAATGATAGACTCTTCAAATGCATCATTCAGACAATTCCCTAAACGACACATTTTTTCATGAATTTTTCTGTAACAAAGAAAAATAAAGGGCAGCTTTTTTCTGAGCTCACAATATTTTTTTAAAGTACTATTTTAATAATTCATTTTTTTTCTTCATTATCCCCTCTCAATGCATTGCTCCTGTTGCTCTTTTCCAGATCAGTGGATTCATTCTTCTCTTTAAAAACCTTGGAAGCCATTAGCACAATTATGAGAAGCATAGAGTCTGGAGCCAGACTCACCTCTCTTTACTGTTGTGTGGCCTTGGCCAAGTGACTTAACCTCTGTGTGTCTCAGTTCCCTCATCTGTAAGAGGATGATACTAACAAGGCTGCCTCATAGACTTTGAGGGTTTATGTGTTAATAGAGATAAGGCGCTTGGAATATCGCCGAGCACAGAATAAGGCACCTGCTGCCACCACTGCTGTCATTACCCAAATCCTCTCCTCTAGGAGGAGGCGGCCACTGAAAATAGCCTGGGTTTGATTGTCTCAGCTCAATGCTCCGAACCAGGCAGCTTCCTTTACCGTCTGGTGACGGCCACGCTGCACCTATCCTGCATTTTCCTGACCACTGGGGCTAACATTTTAAATATACAAATTTCTTTTTTTTTTAATTAAATCTTTATTGTTCAGATTATTACAGTTGTTCTTCATTTTTCCCCCCAAAGCTCCTCTCCACCCGGTTCCCACCCCACCCTCTGCCCTTACCCACCCCCACCCCCACTGTCCTCATCCATAGGTGTACGATTTTTGTTTCTTTTATTTTACCATTTCTAAAATGTATTATCTATCATAATAAAAGTATAATATGCAAATTGACTGAACGGCCGAAAAAAGGAACGACCATCTGGACGACCTTCCGGACAACCTTCCGGACAAAGCCAGGGCTGTGAGGGCTTACCCTTGCACAAATTTCATACATCAGGCCTCTAGTTTAACATAAATGATTTCAGAAGATCCTGACTGTGCTTTAGATTTTACTGGATCACAAATGGTCATTATTAAAAACATCACTTATGATGACACGAGGCAGTATAGCAGTGATACCTCTAGGGCCCACGATAAATTCCACCTTCAATTTACTCCAAAATGTTGCTGGGAGGCTGGGGCCCCAGGAGAGTCTGTTTGTTAGAAAAATGAACAAAAATCATAAGAATACATAGATTACATTTGAAGACCTTCTTAATGAATAAAGTGCCTGCACTTTGGAACATGTTTCTAGGGACATATTTTTGACTAATCTGAGGACACTGGTTGTTAACAATGTTCCAGATAATGGCTGTTACCCCAAAAGGTCATCTCAACTAGTGAGGTGCTGTTATGCATTGTTCTCATGGTGTTTCATGACTGTGTGTAGCTTCTTCCCAGCCTGGTGCTAAGCAGAGTATAGAGCCTTTTTCCATGAGAGAGACAATTTTTTTCCCCAATTAATTTTATTAAATTTAAAAACTTTTAAAATTAAGGTTTACATTATTATTTTGTATTGGTTTCAGGTGTACAGCACAGTGGTTAGATAATCATATACTTTACAAAGTGTTCCTCACCTGGCACCAAACATAGTTATTACAATATTATTGACTGTATTTCCTATATCCTAACTTTTTATTTCATTCATTCATTCGCTGAGTCTTTTAACAAACAACTACCAAGAACCCAAGGTACCAGGCATTACGCCAGGGGATGGAAATAATAACACACATGTACATGGGGCTTTGCAGTTATCAAAGCACTTTTGGATAAAGTACCTCATATATTCCTCTAAACAGCTCTTTGAGGTAAGTCATCTTACCCCCATTTTTGCATAAAAAATAGTAATAGTGCAAAAGAAAGGGAAAAGAAAGAAGTATTCATTAACTGACCCAAAGTCCTAACCATCCCACCCCTGTTAGTATTCATGGAAGGACAAGACAACCGAGGGGCATGGAACTTGCTACGTGAACTTACTTGAAGCTTTGCCCAGCCCAGCACTGCATGCAAAGAGTCACTTAATAAACACTTTGGAAGAGGATAATTTTGATGTTGGTGAGATTTCAGGTCATCTCTGGAGAAGGGAAAAGGATGGTAATGAATTTCAGGAGCCAGAAGAAAGAAGAAGATGAAAGATGCTGGTCTAAATATGGGGGTGGGTGGACGGGCAAGACTTAAAGGAAAGTAATGAGGTTGATTTCAGTCTTGGGGAGAGGACAGCCCAACAAAAGGACGTGGGGCCCAACGAAGGCATCTGAGCACAGAAAGCAGAGACTGTTTTCAGGATGTTGTAAACTGGCCTCAAGAAAAAGGAAACACTCTTCATGCTTTCATCAACGACTTCCAGCCAACAAAGTGGTTCCAGATTTCTGGCAACCTTTTAAATTAGACTTGGGCCCAAATTCAAAGCAGAAACTGCCCTAGATTCCTGTTTCTCAAAATATCCCTTTTCTGCTGTACCAGGCAGCCCAAGACACTCCTTGTGGATGACCTTGTAAATGCTCAAAAATTGTGACTTCACAAATGAATCAATGAGCCAACTATGGAGATCTTGGTGTTCTCATGGTAAGGTGTGGTGTAATGAGGACCAACAGTAAGTATCATAGATACAGGTTTAGCGGACAACCAACACTGCTTGCTAATTTGCTGCAAAACACTGTGATACACCCTTGTGTATAGACAGTGAAATATGTTATATCTGAATAAATAGTAGGGTCAGGTAAATAGGGTGGGGCCATATCACAAAAAGCCTAAAGAGGGAGGAGGCTAGGTCAGAAGCTTTAATTGAAATCTGGTGGCGTGGTAGATGTCAAAATCTGTTGAGTGCATGCATGCATTAATGATTTTAAATGGGTACATTACCCCAAACCCAGGACACAGTAATCTTTTCTAAATCAATGGGTCCTGGGTGTCAATGTGTCAAAACATAAGTATGATATTCAGATCTTGGTAAAATTATTTTGAGATTATGGGCGGATAGAGATCTAATCTTTTCCTAAAGACAGTGACTTTTGACTTCCTGAATCTCTCTGATCACTTGGAAACAGTGGAGAGGAGCTGAAAGAGAACAGTGCTTGGTAGATAATGGGCGTACCCCACTAGTTGCTGAATAACAGAAAAATGATGTGTGATGTTGGAGAGCACACGAGATTTGGTTGGAAAGTTTGTAAGGAGGACATTCTGAGAAAAAGGAAGTGTGTAGAAGGCCACCTGCCCGTTTATTGGAATTCCAACTTAGGGGAGTGCCAGAGGCGGTGCCCCTAATTATTCCTTGACCTTTCCAAACAGCAAGGCATTCCTACAACAGTCCTTCCCTTTCCCACAATATGAGACTCAAGCAGTAGGAAGCTGGGCCTTTCCATGAAGGCTCCATGCTTTTATGTTTTCCTTGTAACTAAACCATTGTTTAATACTGGTATAAGCCTGTGACTTCTCTTTATCCCACACTTAGCTGTACCAGTTGGTTTGCACTTCATTGAAATCTGGTGGCGTGAAATCTATATATATAGGAAGAGAGAGAGAGAGAGAGAGAGAGAGAGAGAGAGAGAGAGAGAGAGTTCAAATCCAAAAACCATTATTCTGACCATGTTTTATTGACTTCAGTACCTGGGTAGGTATCCCAGAGGTCACTGACTTCACACTTTCTTAAAATGAGTTCTGACTTCCAGGGCAACAGAGAGAATGCCCATTGGAACTGCTCTAACTGGAATGCTAGGATCCAATACAGATAGGATGGATGCCAGAGACTTTACCTACTGGTTCATCGGAAGTATATCTTGTGAGTCCGCCTTACTACTGCTAAGGCTCACTTTGTTCTGAAAACTCCACACAGAAGGCTTGTCCCTGGAGTTCAAACCCTGTGGTCAGGTGGGCCCTCCCCCAAGCCCTGAGCACAAGCAAAAGTGCCTTGACCCTTCACGACATGCTGCTCTGTGGCCCCAAGCACTGAAAGGTCCTTAAATAACAAGGTTTCTAAGTTGGTGGGTGCAATGCACCATTATGCACACACTAGGGAGATAATAGAGCTAATTAACCTTGAACTAGGCAAGTTTCCAAGTCTCTCAGAAAAGTTCACTTACGCCTCGTATAACTGAGGGCAATGAATGCAGCCTCTGATTTTAATTCTAGGTTTGAGAAAGTGTGAGACCTTACTTTAGTGCTAATGAAAAGAGGCATATGTAAATTAGTACCAGTTTGCAAGGAGTTAGTTCAAGAAAATTATAAAGTTCTCTCATGAGTTTCTAGAAGATACCGTGGTGATATATTTACCTTTTAACTGTGGCATGTAAGAGGACACAAGACCCAGCTCCAACAAGTCTGGAGGGATAATACTCGCCATCATTGATGGAGTGCTTATGGTGTGACAAACACAGCAACACATGCTTCGTGTGTGTGATTATTTGAACCTCACAGGAGTCTTGTGAAGTGGTGACTCCTGTTAGACCCAGGTGGCAGTTGGGAAAAATGAAGCCTGGTGAGGTCACACAGCTTCATGCCATTCTCACCGAATCCCAGGTGAATGCAGAAGCAAGGCAGCTAGAGCATCTGCTATAAGGGGTGAGATGCCTGTAGTTCACTAAGAAGGGTTGAGCCAGGGCCTTGGGGAGATGTCCGGTGCCCAGAGACCAACCTGCTTCATTGCCCTGCACCTGAAAATGCTTTGGCAATAGCCAACACCCTTTAAAATTCTCTATTAGAAAAAGAAATGAAATGTTTCCTTTGTGACTCAAGACAGAGCCACAAGTGGCATAGAAGGTGTGGGGTAGGGGTAGCTCCTTGTATAAAGGACACCTTGTAAGTGCAGAGACACTCCTGTCTGGACTCAGCAGTCCACGGAGCTTGTGGAAGGAGGCTGGGCTTTGGCTATCAGCTCAGGTGGAATCTGCATATTAAAAACAAATGGCAGCTTCAATTTTCTCACAGCCCTTATCCTCAGGAGGATTTTTTAAAATTATGGCAGGCATCTTAGCAAGGTGAAATTAAACACAGTGCCCATACTAAATACTCCCAAAGAATCAATGGTGCATGTGAAGCTGAGATTTGGTAGTTGAGGGTAATACTGTTGGTTTCCAGAACATTAATGGGCTACCCGGACCAGATGTAGGCAAAGTTGTAAAAGAAACGCTATCCTCCACAGGCCGCCCTGACCCCCCCCCCCCCAAATTAAATAAACAATAAAGTAAATAATAAAATAATTTTTAAAAAGAGGTGACACATCTTCATTCAGGAGCCCCTAGACAACCTCAGGTGCCTGACATCCTCAAGTAACCCCAGAGGCCCTAGCCTATCCCCACGGAGGGTCCCCTCACTGCCCCCTCTTGCTCTCATCAGAATTTGTGTCCTGGACTCAGTTTTAAAAAAAAACAAAACAAAACAAAAACTCCCTCCAAGGTGACAACCAAACTAATTATATTAGGTTAATAAATATATTTATTGTTTTGGTAAATAAACAGTATCAGTTACTGTTTATTTATTAGCGTAGGTGTTTTCAGGGACGAGAAGTCCTCTCAGGTGCCACTCAAGCCATTGCCAGCACCTCTTCCTTTATCCAGCATTGGATCCATCTCTGAAACGGGCCAAGTTTTTCCCAGGTCACAGATCATCTCCTGAGAACCTGAGAGGTGTGTGCTAATCAGGATGTTCATGAGGGGGATCCAATTAGAACCTTATTAGTTCAAAATTAGATCTAATAATTATTGAATAGGAATTAGTTACTCAAATCCAAGTGAGACACTAATAAGACAAAAAAAAAGAAAAAGAAAAAGAACAACCCCAAAACTCATATACACAGCCCAGCATGCTAATTGTGTGCTTCAGGACCACACAGAACCAGGTTAGTAAGCCATTTGTTTTTAACTGGTGTTTGGCCACACGTTGCCTCACCTACAAGACCAAGGTAATAGTAGTATATACCCAGAGGGTTTTGTGCACATTAGATATGATAATTCATATGTACAATACTTTGCTCCTAGTAAACATTTGAAAGAAGTAATGTGCAGTTTACCCGGTGCCAAGCACTAAGGGATTTACATAGATTGACTCATTTATTCTTTTTAAATTTATTTTTTAAATGTTTTATTGAAGTACTAGAGGCCTGGTGCATGAATTTGTGCATGGGTGGGGTCTTTTGGCCTGCCGGGCGATCAGGGCCGAGCAGGGCCTGCTGGCCATGGGGGAGAGACCGCAGGAGGTTAGCCAGTGGTGGGAGGTTGGCTGTGGGTGCACACTGACCACCAGGGGAAAGCATCATAGCTACTGGCTGGTCAACGGGTCTTTCAGTCATAATGGCCGCTTAGGCTTTTATATATATAGAGTGGAGGCCCGGTGCACAAAAATTTGTGCACTCAGGGGGAAGGGGGGGGTCCCTCAGCCCGGCCTGTGCCCTCTCGCAGTCTGGGACCCCTCGGGAGATAACGACCTGCTGGCTTAGGCCTGCTCCCGGGTGGCAGAGGGCAGGCCCAATCCCTAGGTGCAGCCCCTGGTCAGGCTCAGAACAGGGCTGATTGAGGAGTTGGGGCGCCACCCCTGTCATGCACAGAGCAGGGCGGATCGAGAGGTTGCG
The DNA here is from genome assembly GCF_963259705.1 of Myotis daubentonii. Lineage (NCBI taxonomy): Eukaryota > Metazoa > Chordata > Mammalia > Chiroptera > Vespertilionidae > Myotis > Myotis daubentonii. The sequence continues at coordinate 36,245,703 of NC_081845.1, forward strand.
ATACCACCCTCAGTCACGCTCAGGGTAGGGCTGATTGGGGGGTTGGGGTACCGCCCCCTGTCACACTCAAGGCAGGGTTGATGGGCAGGTTGCGGTGCCACCCCCTGTCACGCACAGAGCAGGGCCAATCGGGGTTGGGGCGCTTCCCCCTGTCACTCACAGAGCAGGGCCGATCAGGGGGTTGGGGAGCTCCCCCCTGTCACTCACAGAGTAAGGCCGATAGGGGAGTTGGGGCACCACCCCCTGTCACATACAGAGCAGGGCAGATCAGGGGGTTGGGGCGCCGCACCCTGTCACACTCAGGGCAGGGCCGATGGGGAGGTTATGGCTCTACCCCATCACACACAGAGCAGGGCCTGTGGGGGCGGGGGGGGGGGGGTTGGGGCGTCGCACCCTGTCACACACAGAGCCGCAGGGCAATCAGGGGGTTGGGGAGCTCCCCCCTATCAGGCACAGAGCAGGGCCGATCAGGGGGTTGGGGCGCCTTCCCCTGTCACGAACAGAGCAGGGCAGATAGGGAGGTTGTGGCCCCGCCCCCTGTCACACACAGAGCCGCAGGGCGATCAGAGGGTTTGGGTGCTGCCCCCTGTCACACTGATCCCGGTGCTGGGAGGCATATTACCCTTTTACTATATAGGATAGAGGCCTGGTGCATGGGTGGGGGCTGGCTGGTTTGCCCTGAAGGGTGTCCTGGATCAGGGTGGGGGTCCCCACTGGGGTGCCTGGCCAGCCTGGGTGAGGGGATGATGGCTGTTTGCAGCTGGTCACACACCCTTCAGGGTGGGGGTCCCCACTGGGGTGCCTGGCCAGTCTGGGTGAGGGGCTGAGGGCTGTTTTCAGGCTGGCAGGTGACTGAAGCTCCCAACCGCTCCTTTTTTTCTTTTTCTTTTTTATTCTGGGCCAGCTTTAGCTCTGAGGCTCCAGCTCTTAGGCCTCCGCTGCTAAAAGCAGGTTTCTGGCCTTTGTTTACCTTCTGTATTTGAAACAATGTTGCGATCCTGCTGGCTGAAGCCCAGCGGACTAAAGCAGGTTTCTGGGGTTTTGTTTAGCTTCTATATTTGTAACATAGTTGCTTAGAGTTGCAGCTCAGAGGCCGGCAGCGGCAGGCGTGGAACGTTGGAGTCCTCTGTCACTGAAGCAAGCAAGCCTCATGTTCGCTTCCAGCTGCCTGGCTGCTGGCCGCCATCTTGGCTGGCAGTTAATTTGCATATCGCCCTGATTAGCCATTGGGAAGGGTAGCGGTCGTACGCTAATTAACATGTTTCTCTTTTATTAGATAGGATGGCTGAATACGACATTATATTATTTTCAGGTGTACAATTAGCTCATTTAATTTTCACAACATGATGTGAGTAGTGCTGTCCCCATTTGAAAGAAGAGCAAATGAAGGCACAGAGAGCGTCAGTGATTTGCCAGAGTAACACAGGGTGTGAATGGCAGAGCGACAACATGACATGACCCTTAGGAGTCTGGCTTTGGGGTCTGCACTCTTCACCACAACCACCCAGGCCTGTTGCTCCTGAGGGAGGCTCAGAAAGGCACCAAGTTGGACCCCATCTTATGTCAAAGAAAAGTTGTTTGTGGAACAAAGAGGAGGTTGTATGTGAAGACTGTCCTCCAAAGGTAAAAAGATAATAAGCAACTCAAGTGCCCAGAGAGGACTTCTATAAAGAGACTGTAAATGCCACTCAGCTGGGAGAAAGGTTCTGAAACCTGCAAGTTAAGGTTTACATTTCTACAATGTTGTGGAATTCAAGGGGAGGGTATTCCCCATCAGGAATGAACATAAGTCCCCATGAAGTTAGGAAATAAAGAGCTGCTCTATGAAAAGTGCTAGCGAAAGAGGGGAGGGACAGAAGGAAAAAGAAAACAAAAGGGAGAAGGGAAGGGACTCATATCCCAGAGTTATAATTCGCATCCAGCCCAGGCCCTGGCGGAGTTTTCAGGGACAGCTTCTCTAATAACATACACACACACAATGCTCAAAGGGTTTGTTTGATGTGGAAATCTTTTCTTGCATGAGGCTCACAAAGGGAATTATTGTTGTTTGACATTCCTTCGCATTTATGAGGCCCCAGTGACCTGTGTGAATCGCCGTGTGCCACAGGGCAGCAGCATTTAGCGTGTATGACACATGTTGTATTTATTCACATTTGAGCCATGTCTCTCCAGTTTGGCTGCACTGTGCCTTGTATTTAAATCACTTGTTTAATATACTTGGGGAAGGAAAGGACAAGGGAAAAGAAAGAAAAAACACTTTGCGGAGATTTGCTAAAAATGTCCTTTTTTTAACTCTAAAGGAAATTTCCCAACTTGTGATTCTTTTAAAAAGCACCTAGCCTTTTAATTAAATCCCTCCAAAAGTGCATCAGAATGGCACATCTGCACTCAGGGGTTTATCAGGATAAAGTCTGGCCTGCTACACATTTAACCTGCAGCTCCGGGGGCCTTCGCTGCTGACCCTGCCGACATTTCCCGGGGGAACAAAACCAAGCCCAGAGTCCGCTGAGTGGGCAAAAGGTCTGCAAGGTGTCTGCGACTCTGACTTACATCTGAGGTTTATCTGTTGCCATGGGCACAGCAGCTATTCAGTGGGGGAAGAAGGATTATTTTCAGCCGCTGGCAACATATAGGGAAGAATTCTCTTTTTGCAAGTAACACCTACAATTTCTACCAACAAACTCTGAAAATCTATAAACACTTGAGAGTTAAAGGGAATGAACAAACTGTGTTTCAGCTCCTTTTTTTTTTTTTTTTTTTTTTTTGCAGCTGTCCCTTGTGAGGAAAATGAAAATGATAAGTTATAAAGCAGGAGAATGGGCAGTGAGTTTTCATCAGCTGTGAGATGCAAGGTATCTATAGGCATCACTGCCATCATGTAATCTAGAAACTCTTCCTGGGCTGCCTTGAGGCTGCAGTAGGTCTGCGATGCCCTCAATGCTTCTAGATCCACCTGCCTGGAGGTCTTAGAGCTGAGAGGGACTCTGTGCCCCCTGTAGACCCAACTGCTGCTCCAAAGCAGGCTTTCAGCTCCCTGCCCAGCACAAGGCCTTCCATGGCATCTTTCTGGGAGTTGATTTCCTAAAGGACTTCTCTGACCACAAGGATAAATCCTCATTTAAATTCATGCACATACACCCACAGGCTGATCGGCAGAGACACACTAGGAATTGAATGATAAATAATACATGTGGACAAAGACAACACCAGTGCTTATTTGCAGATGAAAGAACACTAGAAATTATTTCTGATGGAAATATAAAAGATTAAATTCAAGCAGGGAGTGGAGGAGGAAGTATTCTTTTTAAAGTTCCTTAAGAAACACCCTCATTGTTTCACTTTCAAAAAAGGCACTTTCTGTCTTGAGTTGGGAATTCAGTGGGCACTGCTAACTCAGACCCCAGTATGAGATGCTTGTCCACTAAGGATAGAGCTCCAGGGAGCAGAAAGGAAACTTAAATCTAAGATAGGGCATCTGCTGGGGAGGTGGTCTGATATTCAGTTACCCCTTTGCTGGTACTTTTCTGCCGGAGAACTATTCCTTACCCACTCCCATTCCATAGGGCCAAAGGGCATGGGCTCCACTGTCCACTGTGTTGGGAGCAGGGTTGGAATATGAACCAAGTCATCCCAGAGAGACCCAGTCACTGGACTTGGCTTTCCTTCCACTGAAGTTTCCAGCCAGTGGATGTAAGCCTGGAGCTGCTGGGGCTCATGAGTCCAGAGAGCTTGCCTGAGAACAGAGAGGAAAGCAAGCCAAGAAACAGAGAGCTGCAGATTCCTAATCATGTAGCGTGGTGCCTGAGCTCAGCCATTTCTGAAGCTTGGCTGCCCTTGTCCCCGGTTACATGAGCCAATGAATTCACTTTAGTGCTTAAATCAGTTTCAGCTGGGTTTTTGTCACTTTCAGTTAAGCACTTAGCAAGGTATACTGGTGGTTCCTGCTCAAATAGCTCAGGAGGCTTCACGGTGTAGTAAAAATAAACCTAAGTCTGAATTTAAGAAGAAAGGAGATGAGATTGTCACCCTATGCCAGGTTAGGCAACTCCTCATCTCTCTGGTTTGAGTCCAGCCTCGCCTTGTGATAATAAAGTACTCAACAAAACTTGAGTGGGAACTGGTACTAAAATTGACAGAGAGGGCTCTGGCCAGGGAGTTCAGTTGGTTAGAGCTCAGTCCCCATATGCCAAGGTTGCTGGGTTCAATCCCAGGTCAGAGCACATAAAAGAATCAACCAATGAATGCATAAATCAGTGGAACAAAAAATTGATATTTCTCTCTCTCTCTCAAATCAATTAAAAAAAAAAAACCCTGAGGGTTCAGTACTCTGAGAATTATTTGTGATACAGCTATCTTAAATTTTGACAGTGTAAACAAGTAAATGTGCATAATTATGTGTAATTCTGGTAAACATATGTATGTTAAACCTGATATGCATAATTTATATGTGAATATATATATATATGTGTATATACATATGTATGTATGTATTTACTAATATGAAGGCAATGTTCTTGTGGATATTAGCAAGAAGTTTTATCCCACTGACAGGCAAAACCTACATAAGAAAATGCAGGTTTGTCAATTGATAAAGTTAGGGAGCAGTGACTTCTTTGTTAAGGATTACATAGGATGTATAGACAGAATTCCATGGCAGGTAAGGCCCTCACCTGAGACCAGGGGAAACACTTCTCGGAAGGAGGAAATCATGGTCTGGGAAGATACCTCAAAAGATGTCCAGTAACACACACAATGTGGAATGCACCACGAACACTGCGTAATACGATAAAAATGCAAACTATGGAGGCAAATTAAAGCAAAAGTGACAATCAGATCCAAACCATGACTTTAGAAGAATATTCAGCCCAGCCAGTGTGGTCCAGTGGTTGAGCATCAATCCATAAAGCAGGACACATACTCAAACTTCAGGCTTGATCCCCCATGGGGAGCATGCAGGAGTACTTGGAAGATGTGATTCTTTCTTTGGAGCCTGAGAATACATCTTAATATTTATTTCATGAAGTTCATGCTTCATGTCATAAAATAAACATGGCCAGAGGGTTGATTATAAGACAATTGGTACATTTATTTTGTAGTTTGGAATTCTATTTGGTGAATTTCAAAAGACATGATTCTTGTTAGACCAAAACATTTTTGATGAAGTATCAGGGCACTGAAAATGATGGCCTATCGTGTGAGAGAGGGTAATAAAACATGTACATCCTCAGCATTAGAGATTAGGCTCAGATCAATAAAATGAGACTCAATAAAGAAAAATCAAGTGTTTCCCATATGAACAAATATGGAACAAGCTGAGAACTGGGACTGCTGGTCTGGCTGACATGAGTGATAAATGGTTTGGAAGTCCACAGGGGCCCCACTGCAGCAACAAGCCATGTTGAGTCGGCTGGGATGCAGGGACTTCACTCCAAGGTCAAATAGGCTTGTGTTTATTACTCTTGGTTTGGCCTTCACTGAGGATGAACCCAGTGGGGATATTAAGTATATTCTTCTTCAAGTTCCAAATCCCAAAATCAATATAGAATAATCAAAGACGTTTCAGAGGAAAATGAGGATAATAGAATTTTTGAAAAATACGTCTGATGATAAAATATAAATAAGATGGCCTATGTTTGGTTTGTGGGGATGGAGATTTAGGGGAGCCAGGTGTCTTTCAGTGTATAAAGTTATGTTGCAGAGAGGACAAAAATGATTTATTCTCCCCACACACAGCGGACAGTTAAAATAACAAAGGCATGGTGTTGACATTGCTTTATGAGCACTGACAAACCTATAAAATGGGCAACAAGGACAATCATTGGCCTGGCCTGCTCCACCTTAGTCAAAGACTGGCCTTTATTCAACATATTGCTCAAATTTTCTCCGTTAGCATAAACAAAACTACCCCCGAAGAAACCTCAGAAGGAGGAATTTCCCTACTCTTTCACTTAGAAGGTATAAAAATAAAATATTATATTCTAGAAAAAAAGCAATATGGTGGGGGTGTATGCAATTACCCCTAATGCCGGTTTCTCTGTTATTCCTGTGTGTGTGTGCTTTGCTGAGGTCTTAGGATACTGGGGTAAGTGAGGATGTCTGCCCTCTGTGAACTTTGTATACTTGAATTGGCTTAAGCCTCCCAAGTATAGGCCTGGAAGCTTGATCATTTAAGAAGCAAAGAAGAGCCCTAGCCAGTTTGACTCAATGGATAGAGAGTTGGCCCATGGACTGAAGAGTCAAGGGCATGTACCTCAGTTGCTAGCCTTGGTCCCCAGCCCCGGTCAGGTGCATGCAGGAGTCAACCAATCAATGTGTCCTTCTCACATCGATGTTTTTCTCTCTGTCTCTCCCCCTCACTTCCACTCTCTCTAAAAATCAATGGGGGAAAAAAGAGAAGAGGATGAATGCAGGGCGGTATGGCTCTCTTCTGTCCATCCCACGGACAAAGCCACAGGCACTCTACAGAAGACCTGATGGCTTCTCTCCAGCTCAGCCAGCTCTCCAGACCCCGCCCTCCTCCCTCTCACCGAGTGTAGCCATCCTGTCCTCTATCTTCATTCTCTGTCCTGTTACCTCATACCTGGTTTGGGAGCACACTTCCTTACCTCTTCATATTAATGCTTCAGGTGGACTCTCTGCTTGGCCCTCATTTCAGCTTTTGTCTCAGTGCTTTTCTGATCTCCCTTGAACCCATGCTCTGTCTCCTGAGAGTCACCCTCAGTGCCCTCCATGCCAGTTCAGGTTCCTAAGGTCCAGACCTGGATACATTTTGGCCATATTATCCAAGATCAATTTGAATATAAATAAATCTTAAGTATCCAGAAGAATTGTTGGGATAAAATGTATAGATTTTTGGCCAAGATTCGGAGTCCATCAACCTGCCACTCTGTAAAACTGTGAGGGAAGTAAATGGAGGCCCCTTCACCTCAATCAGGAAAAAGCACTCTCTCTGTTCCTATGAGACCTGGGTCACAAACGTTTTCTTCAGAGAAACAAACATTGTTTCTCCTAGAGACAGGTGATGCAGATAGCCGAAGCAGGCCAGGAAGGAGTGGTGGGGACCGGGGCCCACCGGAGACCATGCCCATCCGTATGGCTACCATAGCAAAGTACCCCAGCTGCGTGGCTTCTAGCCTCCAGAATGATTGTCTCATCATTCTGGAGGCTAGAAGTCCAAGATCAAGGAGTTGACACTTTGGATTTCTCCTGACACCTCTCTGTGCTGTGTAGATAGCTGTCTTTTTGCTGTGTGCTCATGTAGTCTTACTTCTGTCACCCACATCCTAATCTGCTCTTCTTTCTTATAAGGAGCCAAGTCATATTGGATTAGTACCTACCCTATGACTTCACTTTAACTTAATAGAAAGATCTTATCTCCAAACAGTCATATTCTGTGGTATTGGTTAGGACTTCAGCACATGATTTGGGGGTGGGGGGGGGACACCATTTAGCCATGACACCACCTGAAGGAGGAGCCAAGACCTCTGCCAACGTGTGCCAAGATGCTATGAGTCCAACACTGACAGGACTTTATTTCTCAGGAGGAAGCAGAGATCTGGAATTTCACCTGAAATCCTCAATTTTTAAACATGGACAACTAGTTTCTATATCATATGGGCTGCGGTGCCACTGAGAACCCTGTTTGTGACCTCTTCAATCTGGCCTATGGCTTTCTGTGGGACCCCACAGCTGAAGCGCCCACTTGAGATTCTTGAGATTAGGCAGCCAAAGCAGCCAATTCCAAAGGCCTGCCTCCTGGGCCCTCTCTCCCAGCAACACAGTGCTCTGGACCCTGCAGGGGTGAGGAGGGCTAAGGAAAGAGCAGAAAAGGAGAGTGCATTTGTCCCTAAAGCCCAGGCTCTGGGGCCTAGCATCGGCCCAAATTTCCCAACCTGATTCTGCTTGGCCTTTGCAGAGCAGGAGATGGCACCAGGTGGCAAGTAGGTCAAGGAGAAAAGGGGAGAATAAAAAACAACTATGTGGAAGTCAGGGTATTTGAACTTTCTTTCCTACCAGAAACTCCACCCCCACCACCAAGGCTAAATATGTCACCCACCGGCATCAGTATAACTGTCCTCAGGAATAGAAGGATGAAGTAAGGGATCTTTTTTTTTTAACATTTGGTGATGGGCACAAGACTGCACAGAAGAGTTGGACTATCTGTAGAGCCTCGTCAGGAAGCCCAATTCTGAATGATCCTCAGGAAAACACTTAGCCTCAGTGTGACCTGGCTTTGTCCCAAAGATAATCCTATAAAAAAGCCCAGAAAAGAAACTAGTATATTTCAGAAAAGATTTGTGATCCTCTGAGATTACAGAAAAAACCCACTCTTCTCTCTTAAGGGTTAACATTCCTAAGACAAAACTAATGTGTACCCAACAAGGATATTACTCAATGTGAAATTAAAAGAAACCAAGGACAAATAATCAGGAGGCTGAGGGTTGTCACACTATAAAAAGCTATGGTTCCTTGCCCAGTTTCCAGTTTTGAGCAAGTGCTGTGAACTTGGAACCTAATAATTGAATGAGAGGTTGGTTCTGTGAGAGGAAGGATCCTGTAATATCATGACAGGTGTATCAGGTAATGATTCCTCCAGTTCTTCCCCAAAGATATGTGAGGCCATTTGCTGTGGGTATACCTAGGAAAGGGGACTACCCAAACATTTTGAAGTCTGTTAAACACAGGTCTGGCTTGACATTGATAACTGGAGACTCAGAGGAGCAACATGGGCCTCCTGTTAGAGTGAGAACAAAAAGGGTTCCAGGTAATAAATGAAGGTAGCCTGGCCCAGGTCTGGCTCACAGTGGGCCCACTCAATCCTTGGACACATCCAATGGTCATTTCCACAGTCCCCAAATGTACAATTGAAGGCACATACATACACATTAATTCCTTGGTCTGGGGGAAAGCCAAGTGCAAACTTCTGAAACTGCACTCCTCTCAAACCCAGTTCAAAATAATAAACCAAAATCAATACAGCTTCCCGGGAGAATGACAGACCAAAAACCCTAATGCAAGGTTGATGGACCTTACCTCCATTTAATTCTGGCCCTTGCAAAAACCAGACAGATCCTAAAGGATGATGGTAAGTGACTGCCACTCAACCAAGACCAAATGCAGCTGCTGTACCAGATGTGATATTTTTATTAGAGCAGATGCACATGGCTTTGGGTACATGGAATACAGCCACTGCTCGGGCAAATGCATTATTTCCCATCCCTATTAAACAAGAGGATCAGAAATAGATAACAGTGTACGTTTATACTCTGGTCTGGGGACTATATAAATTCTCCCACCTTCTGTCATATATTATCATGATATAGTCCAAAAAAAACCCTGGGCTGGTTAAATATCACACAGATGATATTATACTAATTGTATTAGATGAGCAAGAAGTAGATTGCAGGCCTCGCTAAGATGACACATTCTGGGGGGTGGGAGATAAACCCTATGAAGATTCAGAAACCTACCACATCAGTACAAATTTTAGATATCCAGTGATCTGATGAATTCTAGGGCATCCCCTCCAAAATATAGGATAAATTATACCATCTTGCACATCCCTTCATGAAAAAATAAATGCCTGGTCCCAGTAATGGGTACCTGAAACACATTTCTACCTCTCCCCGTGCATGGGGGTCAGGGAAAGTGGGCAATAAAAATATTGCTGGAAGCCACTGCTACTTAGAAATGGCTAGCAACAATTTAATTGTACATAGAAGTGGCTATAAACCATTTAATCCAAATGCATCCCTAACACACTTCCTCTTACCAGGATCCCAAAAGGTTACTTCAACACTACCCCACACAAGAAGTCAGAGTGTAGACTTTTTTTTTTTTAAAGCCCATCCAAGTAAACACATTGCTATGACCTTTTTCAGAGCCTTGGAAGTGATCTGTACATGTGAGGGACCCTGAACTTTAAGCACCATTAACTTCCAGGTAAATTCACTGATGGCTGGGAACCAAGAGAATCAGCATCTAGGTAGGACTAGCGGACAGGATGTCAAGACAGGGCTGGGGCTGAATATGAGTGCTTACATTTTAAGGCACCGTCTGGGACCTCTTTTCTATTCTTATGAATATAAATGTTTTCACCACTGTAATAATTGCCAAAGGCTTTTTGTTTATTGTCTCAAAACTAGGTTCCATCGTATACTCTTATAATTAGGAACAGTTGGTGAAGTACAGGCGCTGGGAAAGGAGCCCACTCACCCTCCTCATCCAAAAAGAGAAGCATGGAGACCAAGTGTTTGGCTCCTTAGTCGCTGCTCTGGGTGGGAATGAGAACTATCAGGGCATTCTTGCCACAGTCTAAAATTCAAGAGCCTCAGACCAAGCCAGGAGCACTTACTGCTTCAGTTTCCCCATATGCAGGTCGGTGATATTTACTAGTCAGTGACTGCCGGATGAATGGCACTACCCAACCGCAAAATGTTAGTATTATTGCTTTTCCTCTTTGATCTCCTGGGGCGAGATAAATGTATGATATCATAATTGTTTCCATGGCAGCACATCATATTGTCCCAAACAGGGGATTTTATGACTTCATGGCTGGATTAAGAAAAAGGAGAAATCAGATTGAGAGTGAGAAATTTGCTCAAGCATAAATATCTTCAATGATAGCAAGGGGAATAGAGCAAATTAGAGAGAGGCGAAATTGCCTTTGGTTTCAATGCTCTTTTTACAAGTTCATCCCCATGCAGAAGCCCCTTCTCCAGCCATAAAATTTGTATAATGATGCCTCTTTGCTTGAATTCACAGAAGGCTAATGGTGAAGCTCATCTATTTCGGGACCGCTTCAGCAATGCTAATGCTAATTGTTTTCCAGAAAATATCTGTATCTCTGCTGTGAGTGGCTTTGTTTGGCCTTTCTATTTGTTTGAATGGGGGTTTTGTTTTGTTTTTACTCGCTCAAGGTCTTATCAACACTAATTTATTAGAAATAAACCAATTTCCAGATAAAAATTTGCCTTTCATCATTTGAAAACCTGTCAAGAAATCCCTCTCCACCCTAGAGGCACTTGCTTTGCCTTTCTTGGGATCCTACTGACTTTAATCTCTTATTTCCGAGTCCATCATTACTTTCTGTCTATTGCCTGAGAAGAAAGCAACATTCCTTTCTAATTTTTAAGCCACTTAAATTCACCTCAGTTCCATTTAACCATATACAACAAACAATGGCTTGGGATTTTAAAACATCCTCTCTCATTTTTTTTCTCTTTCTCCTCTTTCTGTCTGTAAATCCCCATCTCTTCCCCAACCCCACTCCTTTCTTTGCATAGAGATATGCAGTACCTCATAAGAGTGACCTCCTCTTCTCTTCCTTTTAACCTTCAAATACCCAGGATCTGCAAATTTCTGCTGACCCATAAACACCTTGCCAACCAGCTCCCCTAGGAGAACGTGGCTTCCACTCTCTGCATACCCTGGAGATTCACTGCTTCTCATCAAGGTCTCTTGGTGACCTTTCCCCATTCTTATTCTGAAGACTCCACCTTATTGAATCCTGTACAATGAATTACTCTTCAAAATGACTCCATTAGTAAGCTGTCTGTGATGGCCAGTTTTGTGTGTCAGTTTGGGTAGACTATAGTACCCAGTTATTTAATCAAACACTAATCTAGGTGTTTCAGTGTAGGCATTGGAAGATTTTCAGTAGTTGACTTTAAGTAAAGGAGATGCCCCTCAGTAATGTGGGTGGGCCTCATCTAACCAGTTGAAGGCCTTAAGAGCAAAAAGGGAGGTTGCTCAAAGAAGAAATTCTGCCTCAAGGCTGTAACATCAACTTTCGCCTGAGTTTCCAGCCCCGTGCCTGCCTTGCAGATTTAGGACTTCCCAGAATCCCAAGTTCACATTAGCCAATCCTTAAAATAAATCTCTTGTGTGTGTTGTATGTGTGTGTGTGTGCACACGCATTCCATTTCTTGGAAGAACACACTAAGTGTTCAGTGACATGCTGAGCAATATACTGTGAGAAACACAAAGGACACATAAGATGCGGTCCATTTTCTCCAAAGAATTTACAAGAGAAACAAGACTACTTGCCTGAAACAACAGCAGATTGTTACAAATAATCTTAGGTAATAAAAGCCAAATACGTTAAGTGTCCAGTTGGCCAGTCGACCGTTCAACCAATCAAAGTGTAATATGCTAATGATATGCTAAGGCCACTCAGCCACTAGCTATGACGTGCACTGACCACCACGGGATAGACGCTCTGTCTGGTAGGTTAGCTTGCTGCTGGGGTCCGGCCAATCAGAAATGAGTCAAATGGGCTGGACACTTCCTAAAGCCCTCCCACGTTCCTCCCAGGCTGGCCAACCTCCCGGGTCCCTCCCTGGACCCAATTGTGCACCAGTGGGGTCCCTCAGCCTGGCCTGCACCCTCTCGCAATCAGGGACACCTTGTGGGATGTCAGAGAGCTGGTTTCGGGCTGATCCCGCAGGCCAGGCCAAGGGACCCCACTGGTGCAAAAATTCATGCACCAGGCCTCTAGTAAGAATATAATTTACATGTTCCATGTAGATTCCCAGGAGCTTAGTCAGTGAGAGCTGGAGTCAGGGAACATTTCATGGAAGAAGTGAGTGATGAGCTGACCTGGGGGAGATATGAGGATTTCACAGGCACAGGGGAGATGAGAAGGCACCCAGGCAAGGAAAGCTGAATAGACAAAGGTGTGGAGGCAGTGCGGTCTGGTTGCTGGAGCAGAAGAGACCAGTCTGACTAGAGCAGGGTGCCTTGAGAGAGATTGGACAGGAAGGTTGGAGAGGCAGACTGAGGCAGGTTCTGGAGCGAACCTTATAAACCCTGGGGAGAGGGGATTGTTTATCCCTTGATGTGATAAAAAGAGATGCTAGGAATTCGAGAGAAAGGTAATTTTAGGTTGACTTCAATTTAACGACCTCACCTAATCAATCACTCATGGCTAATTGGTTACAGAGCCTGAGAACTAGGCTTCTTGACCCTTCAATCTAACTTTGCTCTCCTACACCACTCTGCTTCTGTATAGAGAGGTGATATCATGAAGGTGGTATCATTATTGATGGACTATAAAGGCTGGGAGAAGCTAGAAGGAGAGGCTTCCAGGGGTTTGAAGTGAGGGCCTCCACTAGGGAGTACAAGTGAGAGTAGGATGAAAGGGGAGCAGAGATCATAAACCCAACAGCTTCTTCTCAACCATCACCCTTCCCCATGTCTTAATAGCATTTTACAGTATCAGCGACTCCTTCCTGAAACTCCATCCTGTCTTCTCTGACACTCTCCTCTCCCCACTCCTGCCATTATCCTCCTTCTCAGATCTTTTTTTCTTCTGCCTCATAAATATAGGTGAGAGATAATACATGTGATCCCCAAGGAATAAAGTGGAGAAAGAAAAAAGTACAGGTTAAGAACCCGAGCCTTGAAAAATAGAACCAGAAAACAAAGAAACTGCAATCAAAGAGGAAGAGACAAGAACTAACATTGTAGAAAGAACAGCATTTCTAGAAGGAAGGAGATGCCAACAATGTTAAATACAGAGATATCTGTAATTCACTCACTGAATGAATGTTTATTGAACATCTCCTATGTGCCCAGCATCGTTGGATGCACTGGAAATTCAGTGTTAAACATAACAGAGTCCCTGAAGAGTTAGTGTCCTGTAGGGATGAAGAGAAAGCACAGATAAATGTATATCAGATGGTTATAAAGAAAAGATGAAGTGGGGACAGATAAAGAGAAGAGTATTATCTTAGACTAGAGGTCCAAAGCACGAAATTCATGCAAGAGTAGGCCTTCCTTCCCCCAGCTGCCAGCACCGACTTCCCTCTGGCACCCGGGACCCAGGCCTCCCTCTGGCCACCAGCAGGCACCCGGGACCTGGGCTTCCCTCACAGCCCCTGCTTCGTCCAGAAGGTTGTCTGAAAGGACATCCAGAAGGGCATCCGGTCTAATTAGCATATTACACTTTTATTATTATAGATAGGATGGCTAGGAAAAGTCTCACCACGGAGGTGACATTTGAGCAGAATAATGGATGAAGTGAGGGAGCAAGCCATGTAAAATATGTGAAAGTGTCTGGAAATAGTATATAGACAGGGAGAACAACCTGGCTTTCTTCTGGGTGCCTTAACCTGCTGAGGGAGGTAAGTGGTGAGGGCATGAAATGGATAAGGGGAGGCAGATTTGAGGAAGGAGAGATGGCCTAAAACAGCCACTGGCATTGCTGGGTGAAAGTGCGTGAGGGATGAATGGAAACCATGCTGGGCAAGGCAGAGGTGCTGCAGAGGGGGACAGCGAGAATCAGAAGCGAGCTGGGACAAACTGGTCTTGGTTCCGCGGGGATTTTGCTTCCATGGCACCTTCCTTACCTGGTTCACCATCTACCTCTAGAGAAAAACAGCTCTTCCTGAGTGCCCAGTTCGTCAATGCCACCATTTTGCCAACTCCATGACAGAGAACTTCTGAGAAATCTTCAATTCATGCTTAGTCTTTGCTTTATATATCTAGTTCATGGGCAAATCCGGCTGCTCCTTTTCTTTCTTGATCTTTGGCCTCTCCCACCCGTCTTTCTCTTTGTGTGATCACAGCCTGGGAACAGGCACCGGCCACTTCCCATGGGAACCTTCTTCCTCCTTAGACTTTTTCCTTCTAAATCCACGACCCTCCTCTCCTGACCCCTCAGCTCCTCAGCCAGAAGTATCTTCCCCATCACTACTATTTTATTGAACCATCATTTTTATTTCACTTTCCTTATCCTTCTTGGGCTGGGATTCTAACAGCTTCCAACATCACCAAAGATAGAACCCAGGTGTGGAGCCTTGTACCCACGACCAGGGAGCCCTGACATCATAGCCTCTCCACTGTGTCCCTCCCCTGGGCCTACTGAACTCGTCCCTGCCCTTGTTGCAAACCTCTTCCCAAGCTGTGCCACATGCTCAGCCTCGCCATCTGGGAAACGGGCTGAATCGATCCAGTACAGACCACAGACCTGCCTGGCTCCATCTGGTCAGGTCATTCCCGCTGCTCCTTCATCTTCTTGCCACCACATCTGTGGGCTCACCCTCCCCAGTCACTCCCCACTCCTGGCATATACGTGTGATGTTAGGGAAACACACGGCTGCATGTGGCGTGAGTCTAGTTTGTCAGCTCTAAGGATGGCTCCCGCTTAGGACCTTGATCTAATCACACAGGGACAAGGGAGCACTGATGAGACTGGGAGACCCCAAGCACAATGATGTGCTCATAGCTTAAAAAACAACAGCAGACCTGGCCGGGTGGCTCAGTTGGTTGGAACATCCTTCGTTCACCAAAAGCTTGCAGGTTCGATCCCCGGTCAGGGTGAGTACGCTTTCTCTCTCTCTCTCTCTCTCTCTCTCTCTTTTCTCTCTCTCTCTCTCCCTCTCTCTGCCTATCTAAAGTCATTAGAAAACATATTCTTGGGTGAGGATTACAAAAAACAAACAAACAAACAAAAACACCACACAGCAAAAAGATGCAGCATTTCTACTCTGAAGCTTCATTTAAAGGCAGCCGCAGGGCAAATCCAGTTACTGCAGCAAATGTGCATTGTGAGACTATGCGCCTTCAGTAGTTAAAGTTACAGGAAAATGTATTCCCTTCCCAATCTCCAAACCCCTATTCCCATCTCAAAACAGCAGGTCATGGGCCAGGAACTGTGATTTTAGCCTTTCACTGGAGCATCTCCTCCTGGCTCCTGCAGAGCTCAGAGGTCATCCGCTGGCCCGGTCTTCAGGGGGCGTGAACACCACCCGCTTGTGAACTAACTCGGCCTAAACCGCACCCTTGAGGCTCAGAACCTGGCTTCTGAACAGCGGGAAGGGCGGAGGGCAGGCAGGGACAGAGGCTGGGTGAGAACCCTCTCCAGGGGAAGGAAGTCTTGAATAGCCTCAAGTAGAAGTGAAAAGCTGGCAACCCTCTGAGAGTCGCTGTCACTGCAGAAGGGTGAGCTAGGGCCCTGACCTTTCCCCCAACTCCCAGGGGACACTGCCTGCCCACCCTTTCTGAGCTCCCCTCCCCCATCCTCTGGTCTGCAACACCCTCTCCAGGATCACCCCTACCCTCACCCCCCACGGTTAAAGAAGTTGATGCTACCCTGGGGGGATGCTCTGGTCTAAGCCCTAAGGCAACCGAGAAGGCTTTAGCAAACAAATCCCAGTGGTCTTTTTGGAGAAAATGGGCAGAAGGGGGGCGGGGGGGGGGGCGCAATGTTTTGAATGGCACCTCCAGCACTGATAGTGATGAGCTGTGCAAATGAAGCGAAATCTTCAGCCTTGGGTCCTGAGCTTCTCCGCTATGGAGAACAATGAGGAGGTGTGTATCCCGCCTTTGTTTGTAGGGAAATTTAATAAGAACTCCAATCTCCGCTGCTTTCATTCTGTACTCTTAGCCAAATGCAAATCCTGAAGCACGCGCTAGAGGTCGCTGTTTATTACAATCCGTCTTAACCTCCCCAGGCAGGCGCGGAAGGCCGGCCCGCCTCTCTCCACTTTAGAGGGCGTAACCTGCCGGCTTCGGCTTTAGCATAAAGAAATCAGCTTGACCACACCCAGGTCAGGTGGCCAGGATGCGTTGGTCTGCAGCTACGTCATACTCCATTACATAGACAAAAGTGCAAAGGGGTGGGGGGGGGGAAGCAAATCATCCATGGTGCTTCCGATTAATTAGAATTATTTTAAAATGCTGGGTAACTTGTGACCGTTAAGCACTTCCCCTCTTGCTATTATACCTTCCCCTCCTGCATCACCCAACGTATCACTTCTTTCCAGGTGACTAGTCGATTGATCCGAGGAATGTACAATGAAAAGGACTTGAATGAAAGCCCAGGTTTAAATACAGACCATTCTTGAAGCTTAGCCACTACCGCAACGCCCCAGGGTTGGTATCCTTCCCAGCTGGTCCTGTGCCCAGAATATAAAACAGCTAAGAAATAAAATGACAAGACAACAGAGCTGATAAGACTGTAAGCAATTACAGCCTCTCTTGATGCTGAGATTTCTAGAGATGCGACTCTAAGAGCAGTTTTCTAATCAAAGCCTTTGTTAATGAACCAGAGCTTGACCTGGCTGAGTCTTATTATTTCTTTCCTAATTCTCCTAATTATGTCAATCTGTTCCTTCTTTAGTCCTAACTTTGGAACTTGTAATCTTTCAACACTGACCAATCCCAAAGGCGATTCAGAGGCCGGAGTTGACAGAGAAGTCAGCGGTATTATGGTTTCAAGGCAAGTCACGAACCATTTATTTATAGTTTGCTGCATTTCCACTTCTGTCGTTTACCCTAGATCTAAAGTAGAATCTGGATGGTGGCACACAGTCCTCACACATGCAGACACTGGTGCAAGACAATGTATAATTCAGCATTCAGATCACGGCTAGGACTCCAAGCCTTAGGAGAATTCCTAAAAGACAGAGCCCAAAGCCCTGGTGGAGACGGCCAGGGATTCTTGGAGACCCTTCTGCATTCAGGCAGTGAGCAGAGGCTGGGAGCACGTAGGGCCAAGAAGCTGCATAGCAAGGACAGAGGAGGAGTCCCAAGGGTGGCTTTTGTGAAGAGACGGGCCCACCTGCAGCCAAGGCGGTGCTCTTGTCACCGGCTGAGGTGCTGAGGCTGAGTTGGAAAGGAAGAGGGGAACCACTGATGAATGGTGCTACAGCAGGAGGGACATGATGTGTGTGCTGTTGGTGAGGGGTCCGCCATATACTTCCAAAAATTGTGTCAAAATGTACATAACATAAAATTTACCAATTTTATCATTTCACATGTACAATACAATGACATTAATATATCCACATTATTGTGCAACCATCATCACTTGCCATCTCTAGAACTCTTTTATCATCTGAAACAGAAACTCTGTGCCCATTAAACAATGACCACCATTTCCTCCTCCCACCGGCCCCTGATGGTCACGTCTAATCTACTTTCTGTCTCTGAATTTGCCTATTCTAGGTACTGCATATAAGTGGAGTCATACAATATTTGTTTATCCTTTCGAGTCTGGCTTATTTCACTGAGCATGAGCTCTTTAAGATTCATCCATGCTGTAGCATGTGTCAAGACAATAATATTCCATTGTTGTATAATATTCCATTTTGCTTACCCATTCCTCTATCCCTGAACAACTGGGTTGCTTCCACCTTTTGACGACTGAATAATGTTGTTATGAACATTGGTGTACAAGTATCTGTTTTGAGTCCCTGCTTTCATTCTTTTGGGTATATACCTGCAAGTGGAATTGCTGGATCAGTGTGGCTATTCTGTTTAACTTTTTGAGGAGCTACAAACTGTTTTCCACAGGCTGCACCATTTTCTACCCCCACCAGCAGAGCACAGGATTCCGATTTCTCCACACCTCCACCGACACTTGCTTTGAAAATAGCCATTCTAAGGGCCAGTGACAAGAGAGGCCCTTGAAGCCGCATCTCCAGAGTCCAAGTCCAGGACTCTCTACCACACTTTCTTCCGCTTCAACCTGCAGCATTTCGTTAATGTCCTCACGGGATATGACCTGAACGTCTTCAACACCACCTTGATGTCTTCTTCTGGGCCTCACAAGCTGGTACCAATGGGCCTGCCAAAGTTGTCCATTCTGAGGATCGAGGGGGAGCTGGTGTGAGCAAGAGGCAGTGTTGCCTCCAAAATTCCTTTTGGAGAAAAGGAGCCCCAGCTTCTCCTTGGTGTTCCGGCCACTCCAGCTCTGGCAGCATCACACTTCTTAGTGCCCGGCTCCCACCTTTCCCTCTTACCTTGTGGGAGAGACCAATTAGAGAAGAAGACGTGGGACTACGGGACCCTCCTAGAGAGACGACTCTTGGGACCACCATGAAAAAGGCCAAGAGTGCAGGCAGCCTCACTGACTTCAGATGATGGGCTGACTGAATGGGACCCTGTTTATCTTTGTGCATCTCTGATTATTCTGTGCCTGCCAGTGGGTACAAAAATGCTACCTCTCTCCCATCCCCACAGTGGCAGATGACACGGAAATAGGTGGATCAATGAATAGAAAATCAGCTGAGGCAGCATGGCCTGCTGAAGGTTTTCTGTTGCTGTTGTTTAATATATGTTTATTGATTTCAGAGATAGGAAGGTAGAGGGAGAGATAGAAACATCAATGATTAAGAGCGAATCATTGACCAACTGCCTCCTGCACGCCCCCTACTGGTGATAGAGCCTGCAACCCAGGCATGTGCCCTGACCAGGAATCACATGCTGAGCTCCTGGTTCATAGGTCAACACTCAATGACTAAACCACACCTGCCAGGCCTTGCTGAAGATTTTTACAGAACCTCAGAAACAGAACACCTGGTGTCAATGGTGAATCAATATGGCCTCTTGTCATAGTGCCTGAAGCTGAAGTTCATTTCCAGTCTCATAAACTGTTCTGCCTCCAGCAGCAGAATCTATTAATATCAGTTTTACATAAACCCAGACACTCCACATCTCTATCTCAGATTCAGTTAATATGATTTCTCCTGTCCACTGCCCCTTAACAATGCGGCATGCACTGCCTCTTTAACTAAACCCCATGGCCCCTCTCTATATGGTCTGCCTTCTGATGAGTCACAGCAAATTTCCTGTTTGGTTTTCTCTATAGATGCATGGCTCCTGATGTTTTCACCCATCTTCTCACAGTGCATCCGGCACAAGAACACTTATCGCACTTGTCAGTTCAGCAGCTGTGCATACATTTCCACCAACGCTAACCGGGGTAGAAGAAGATAGTTTCACATTTTAGAAATGCTTTATTTTTTTCTTCCTTCTTTCTTTCTTCTCTTTCCAGTGATAGTGGGATTTTATAACCCCAGGGTCCTAGATACATCATCGGTAAGCGCATCTGACAAGCAAGAAGCATGAACAGGCCCATCACCAAGGCCTCCCTGTGGTGGGAGGATGAGGCAAGGAGACCTGCAGCAGGAAGGGTAGCCCCCGCACTGGCCATTCGGAGGAGGAAGTCAGAGCATTTGGGTTTGCCCAGTAGAACAAGGATGATTAACAACCTAAGCAGAAGGCAGCTGCGGTATAGATCAGTGGCTTTCAAACAAAACTTTACAGAAGTGGAGGGAGAGAAAGAGAGAGAGAGAGAGAGAGAGAGAGAGAGAGAGAGAGAGAGAGAATAAGTGGAGCATAAGGGAGAACCAGGCTTGGGGCCTCCTCCCTTGATTCAAGCACAGTAGCTCTGAGTTTGTAAATTTATAGAAGCTTTTCCTTGGAAGAAGCATTTCTGTGACCCCAAACATGCAAATCTGCTAGTGTACTTGAAAGGTCACTGTGCTAGGAGACAGGCCTTGGGTCCCAACCTATCTCCATGGCCGTTAACAAGACACTGAGATTATGGAGGTCTCCTTGCCACATCCGAAATTAGAAGACTTGGACCAAGAGATGGCCAAGGCCTTTGCAGTAGGATGATCTCCTCTTAAATGTTCTTTGTAAACTTCAGATGGCTGTGTCAGTTCCAAGTGAGACTTGAGACTGAAGTCCAGCTTTGGCCCTCAAATTCTGTTACCTAGGCAGGAGCCTCCTCCTGTCTGACCTTCATTTCAGCCTCCCTGGTAAGAACTGATGATGTTAATGACCTTGCAAGGCTGCTGTGAGAATTAAAATTCATATGTAAAACTTTCCTCAGCCCAAAGGAGTTGTTCAAAAGGTAGCTATGACCTACCATGATTTTTATGCATGTACCTATAACTCACCATGCTAGTCGTGGGAATTAAACTCAGGGTATCTGAGTGAAAGTTCACCAAGACGTTCATACAAGGATATCCATAGCTACAAAAATTTTAATACTAAAAAGAGGGAGTGGGGAACCAATAGACTGTGTTCATCAATCAGGAGCTGAATGAATAAATCATGGATTATGCCTCTCTGTATACTTGCATCCGTGACCGTGGATAGGTTCACAGATCTATTTTATCCAAAGTGAGATTATAGCCCCTCCTATTGTTTGTGTACCTCCTCATTATTCTCTATGTTAAAGCTCCGTTCAATGTTATTTTTAATGCAAACATTCTGTATCTGTTTGTTAAAAGCATAAATTTTGCTGTGATGAGGCTGGTGCTACAGGTGACAATGAGCCCCTTTCAGAGGGTGCAGGAGTCCCAGGATGTCTCTCAGGCCCACTATCAACAAGGATCAGGCTCTTCAGATGGATTTCCTCTGGCCAGTCTTTTTTTTTTTTCCTGACCACATCTACTTCACTTGATGAATTGTTTGGTCCTCCCTGGGATTTTCTCCAAATGAAATGTCTCTCTGACTCTTGTTTTTACTTTTCTCTTTTACAGCAGAAAAAAACTAGGAGAAAGGAGAGTTTACAATTCTCACCATGTCTCAAAACATTTAACCAAATGCTTGGCTGTATATCACCTAGGTTCTCTAAGGACATAAACCCAACTTCTCAGTTTCAGTGTAGGTTTCTTAGCAGTTGGGTTTGAGAGTAAAGAGGCTCTACTTCCCAAGCAGATAGTCTGCTCCACTAATAGAAAAAGCAGCTGCTACCTTTATGTATAGAGCACAAAACTTTGAGGTTTCACTGTTTTATTCTTAATATTTCTTTTCCTAAAACCTTTAAGCCCAGCCGGCATGGCTCAGTGGTTGAGCGTCCACCTATGAACCAGGAGGTCATGGTTTGATTCCCAGTCGGGTTGTGGGCTCAATTCCTGGTGTGGGGCGTGCAGGAGGCAGCAGATCAATGATTCTCTCTCATCATTGATATTTCTATCTCTCGCTCCCTCTCCTTTCCTCTCTGAAATCAATAAAAACATATTTTAAACAAATAGTCATTTTTTCAAGCATGCAGTCACTGCTAATCGAATGTTTCCATTATACAGATTAAACCCTCTAGCCAATACTAGCCCAAAGATGCAGGATTTCTGGTCTAGAAAATAAATTTATAAGTAGTAAGAAGAATTGTTTGGTTCCTTTCTCACCATGAACATCCCACACATACTCACATTGAATGTCATACTACTTCCTCTGTCTTCAGGGCCCCTTTACAACATCCTTCCATGCCTGATTTCTTCTGAAGTGTGCCACTCTCTACACAACCTTTCCCTCTCCTTTCCCTGACACCCCTATCCCCCTCACACTCCCCTAACCTCACCGAACTCCAATTTTCTTCCACCCCACATAAATAACAGGAGGAAAGTAAGCTGATCCACTAACTGAATTTATAGTGTGAATGGCTGATGGCCTGATCATTTTCTCAGGGAAAGTAAAGGTTTTATCAGAGGCACTTAATGCAAATCTTTACCTTGCTGAGATTATAAATCCTCCACATTTTTTCCCTCCATCCCTAACCCAACCTAAAATTAGATGTTGGTCCACAATCCTATTGTGGGAGAGATCCCCGGGGCTGATAAGATATCAGTTCATCATGAAGGTGGCTTCATTTTTGGTAGAAGCTTCTCCTGTGATCTCAACTCCTTTCTACTTTAGATATCACATATTCTTCACTTTCTTTCCTCCTTTTCTTCCCCTAGGGCCCAGAGCCAGAAGGCCTTTACTCTTTCCCTCTCTGTTTCTGGAGAAGCTCACAAACATTCTTCTTCTGCTCAGTGTTACTCACCTCCCATACCTTCTCTTGCTGGTGGCTACTCAGGTATCTGGGGACAGATCATGGAGGAACTCTTCTCTTAGGACCACAGTCTCCCAGATGCCAATCTCCCATGCATAATCATGCATTCCCAGACTTGGGGAGCACAGTATAGAGAAAAGTAACTAGGATGTGGGCTGACCCCAGCCCTATCCATGAAATCATGATTGCTGCTTGGTCAAGGGCCCCCGAAGGGGCTTTAGTGTGCTCTTGAGCAACAGTGACCTTCTGCCACTTTCTATCCTCATGACCCCTCCTGCAGGGACCTCTGCCTCCCAGCTATCCTGTAACAACTCTAGCTTCTTTGTTGTGTTTCTTTGAATCACAATTTTTCTCCAAATCACAGTCTGTATACAGGTGGGGTCTTTTCCCCACCATTATTAAAAAGACCTTTAGTGCCAAAGTATGAGATGGGCCTAGCCAGCGCTGGGTGCTGCCAGTGGGACCACCTTTTCGTTGAATACAACTTTTATTTCATTACAGCTTTTCTTCCCTTCAAAATTTGATGCAGCTCAGTGGTGTGGCTCAGTGGTTGAGCAGGAGGTCATGGTTCCATTCCCATTCTGGGCACATGCCCGGGTTGTGGACTTGATCCCCAGTGTAGAGTATGCAAGAGGCAGCCAATCAATGATTCTCTTTCATCATTGATGTTTCTATCTCTCCCTCCCTCTCCTTTCCTCTCTGAAATCAATAAAGATATATTTTTTAAAAGAGTTGGTGCAGATCCTTCAGATCAGGAGATATTGTGGAATGCTAGCTGTGCAAAATATCACCCAAACAATGTGTTGATAAGTCAAAGCTGAGTTTATTGCTTACAGTAGTAAAGGAGAAAGCACCTACTCAGAGTCTTAGAAGCATCTCAAAGCAGAAGGGCTAAGGAGATATATTTAGTGAAATTTCGAAGTCTGGTTTAAGGCAGGTGTTTCGATGTGGGGGCATAGTCAAGACCAAGGTGAGATCCTGATGTTAGAATTTAGGATTGATGGACAAAACAAGAGAAGGATTTTGAGGCAATAGGTTTAAAGGGTTTAGGGTATAAACTGTCACTTAATGTTTTTTATTAAAAAATTGATAGGTCTTCCAGGGAGTTCCTGTAATGATCAATAAAGTTATCTGCAGCTTTATCAACCTGGGCAAGTGTTTCCTAGAATAACAAAGTTATGTGATGAAGACAAAATAATAAAGGCATGTGCAAACAGTAAGCTGTGTAGAAGGTTTGATTCTCAATAGTAATAAGACCCAACAGTGCCATTAATGCTACCCTTAGTGATCCTGCTACTCCAATCTCTTACAGCTAGCCCCAACCTTTCCATGCAGAATCTGCAGGCCCAGTTCACTCTCAGAAGGCAAAGGGTCCCTATTTTCATGCCCAGCTCAGCCACATACTGCTTCTCCTGGAAGCTCATCCAGATCTCATGCAAACAGAATTTCTTCCCACCTTCTGGACAGGCCCAGGCAGGCCTGGGTGCATGCCCGATAGGTGTGCAGCATCGACCCTGCTCCACCATTTCCACAGACACTTGAATGTTTTATATCAGAGGAAACCAAAGTATGTTCTAAAGGATATGCAGTTTAAAACAGAAAATAATCCGCATTCATTAATTTCATTGCTGAAGAACACGGGGCAGAGATGGCTAGATATTCCCAACATTTTTGCCTGCCCTTTTCTGGTACTGGGTTGTCTTTGAAAATTGGCTGCCAGCCAGGGACCACAGTGCCCTGCTGTGCTTGCCTCTAAGTGTGGCCATGTGGCTTGTTCTTACTAAGGGGATATAAGCAGAAATGATACCTGTCCTTCTAGGGCAGGGCTTTTAAGAAGTGATTGTACCTTCTTCATATTCTCCTTAGCCTTCTGTCAGCTTGATGCAGATAATGGTAAGCCTAGAGCAAGCATGTCAAACTCGCAGCCGACAGGCCACATGCCTTGTTTATAGGCATGCGGCCCGCCGGCTGCGAGTTTGACATGCTTAGCGGATACCAGGTAAGATAAGAGAAGCCCGAGTTTCAGGATCATCAAATAGGGAGAGCCAGCTGCCATGCAGGAACTGAGGGAGAAATAAAATCCTATTACGTTTACCATGAAAAAGTGTTTGGTCTACTTGTTACAACAGCTAATACCAGACGTAAAATGACAATACTTCCACAGGGAGTCAGATGAAAACGATATCCATCATTGTTTTGAAGTGAAAACCACACCCAAGTAAAGAACACCAGGTTCAAGCTTGAGGTGACCTTGATGAAAAACCAGAACAAATTAATTTGCCTTTTGACATATTCATAAAGTAGCAGGTATTTATAGAAGGTGTCATTAGCTGATCATCCTTGGAGAACCAGTTTGCTTCTTGGGAAAGGTCTTGGCACCTGTGAATAGGTTCATAGTTCTCATTGTTTCTCTGCTCCTAGTAACATTTGACTTATGTTCTTCAGATGGAAAGCAAGATAAGGGAAAAGTCACAGTTGAGATTGAAACTCCAGGTCATTCTTCGCTGAGCTGAGTTTGCTGCAGAATCAGGAGAATGACCTCTCCCAGTGCCTTCCTCAATACCCTTGTGGCCTGGAAGAGCTAATGCCTTTGTGACAAAGGAGCCTTCACTTTCAGGAACAGTCCTGTAATTTTGCCTCCCTAAGTGTAGGTGTTCAGGCTGAGTCTAAGGAAAAATTAGAACATGTCCACAAGAATAGGCAAAAGTCGTCTTTTCCCCATGTTCCTGTCATGTTATAGAGAAGGACTTAATGTTGATTAAGGCACAAAATCTATGCTTGGTTGCCTGGGGTAACACTCTGTTACCGATTGGGGTTACCAGTTGGAAACTTGGTTCTTGTCTTCTTGAGGGAAAGATTTCAATCAAGAGACAAAGTGTAGAAAAGCAAGGAATAATTTATTGACCCCAGCAAAAACATACTTAGGAGAGTGAAACAAGGAAGGGCATAGAGGAAGCAACAGGAAAGCCTAGGCTGGGCTGCTTTGGCTCACTGGGAAGTCAGAGAAAAGGGGGCCTTGGAGACAGGTTCAAGAGGTTAGCCCAGGGTGAGCTACCACTGCCCATTGCTCCCCTGGTTGCAAGTCTCTGGGATCCCTTAGAGGAGCGGTTCTCAACCTGTGGGTCGCGATCCCTTTGGGGGTCGAACGACCCTTTCACAGGGGTCGCCTAAGACCATCGGAAAACACATATATAATTACATATTGTTTTTGTGATTAATCACTATGCTTTAATTATGTTCAATTTGTAACAATGAAATTGGGGGTCACCACAATATGAGGAATTGTATTAAAGGGTCATGGCATGAGGAAGGTTGAGTACCGCTGCCTTAGAGGTTGGGGGATACATACCTCTGGGGGAATGGCAGGGGCGTACTCCTTGGAGGGAGAGCATGCACTGGGTCCTTTGTCCTGAGTGCATTTATCTCTCTCTTGCAGGTGGAAATCTTAGGGAAGGTCTCAGCAGAGGGTCTTTAATAGAATATTCATCAGCTTTCCAGGTGTGCTTTTTCATGGCTGTGGCCTACACTGATTAGTCGGTGCCAGGTCAGGGGGGGTCACTGGCCAATGTAGCTGGTCCTGAGGCAGCCACAGCATCACTTGTCTGGTTTTGCTGCTTTTCTGGGCCTGGAGTTGAAATTCAACTGAGGCTTAGATGTTATCTTTAGGAAGGAAAAGGTGAGGGAGGTCTAAATCACCTGACTATCGATATGAAAGATCAGGGGTCCAAACCTCAAGACCAGCGATGTGCTAGGGGAGGAGAGGTTCTTGTTTTCCCCATTTTGCCCCTTGCTAGGCATCCGGAGCTTTCCACTCTGGTGAGTTTCTGTACCTGGCCCATGGCCCTTGCTCTGCTCGTGTCTAATAACTCTACGAGGGCTTAGCCATGTTGCTTTGGAGTGGGATCCAGCTCAGGAACATTCTGTGCACCAAATCTGAGCTGTGTGCATTCTAATCCTCACCTCATCCTTGCAATCGCATGATCTGAGATAAGGCATTTGACCACCTTCTCTGCCTGCTCACCATTTTCTGTAAATTCAGATTGATAAAATTGGCCACTTTCCCAGGGAGGGGCAATTTATAGATATTAGGAGATTATCTACATATATAAAAGCCTAATATGTAAATTGTTCCCTTGGGAGTTCGACTGGGAGACCAGGAGTTCAATTGCTGACTATGACGTGCGCTGACCACCAGGGGATGGCACAGAATGAAGGGAGGCCCCAGCTGGCAGCTGGCATTTGGGGGAAGGAAGGCCTCGATCGGCCCTGATCGCTGGCCAGGCCTAGGGACCCTACCCATGCACGAATTTCATGCACCAGGCCTCTAGTAAACTATAAATAAGAAAGAAATACAGAGCACTTTATAGAAGCACTACGTGCATGCTAATTAACTTCAAGGACATCACTTCCGACTATAAGGTAAAAAGAGTCCAGTTGATTTTAAAAAAATCATTTCTCTATTTTGCTATCTTAGTAAAACTTTTACAATGGAAAAGGAATGTGGCATTTGACTCATCCATCCTGAATACAAAAGGATTCCACAGGCAAATAATGTTATTAGAGGAAGCTGTCCAGCTCGTATTTGTTTATTCATCAGTAAGAGCTTGAGAGCTCATAGCAAACTGGTTTGGTGACATTCTCATTGAGGAAGTTACATGGGCACCTTCAACACATTTACATGTGTGAGTCCTGGATTTGGTGGAGTTATTTGTGGGCAAGACTCACATGAAAGCAATGGAAGGGTTGGCTTTTTGGATTTAGATGGGAATGAGGAGAGAAGTTGGCTTTGAGGACAGGAGAGCTTGGAGACCTGACAGACTCAGCACGAGGTATTATGTTCAGATAGTAGTTCTTCAACCTTATTGATAAGATAAATGCCAACTAAATCAGACCCTAAAGGAAGGCACCTTATTTAACCATCAAATGCAACAGAGAATAATAACTAAAATCTCTTACTAATGACCATGTTTTTCAGTTAGTTATACCTCTTGACTTCCGGATAGTGGTCCACATTTCAGAACTTGAAGAACATAGGGAATATCTTTGAATTTTATTATTTTTCATAACATGAGATTTAAAAATAAATAGATATATCTAAATTTGGTTTTGGTTAAAGTGTACTTTTTGTTTTAAGGTTTCCAGATAAAATTATCATGCTGAAATCAATACAAAATAATATTGAAAATGAACTGTAATTGAAAGAAAACAAAAGAAATCCTATAAGCCACCAAATCTCTCCAATCAAATAGAAGTAAAATAAACAAAAATGCAAAAAACAAAACAAAAACAAAATCAAAACACAGAAATTTAGACCACCTGAAACACGAAATCAGAGGGGAGTGTCACCTTGAATAGACTTCTCACCTCCTGAGCTGTGGTATTCTCCTCTTAACTCCTGATTTGTGATATTGTCCCCTTACCTCCTGAGCTGTGGCATTCTCTCTTTGCCTCCTGAACTGTGGCATGTTCTCTCACCTCCTGAGCTGTGGCATTCTCTCTTTGCCTCCTGAACTGTTGCATGTTCTCTCACCTCCTGAGCTGTGGCATTCTCTCTTTGCCTCCTGAACTGTGGCATGCTCTCTCACCTCCTGAGCTGAAGTGAAGAACAGCCCAGGTTCTCCTGCTGCACACCTTGCTGCTCTCCAAGACCGGCAGCCATGTAATAAGAAAAAAAATGGCTGTCCCTGTGGTTTGTTTCAATTTGAGAAATGGGGTCCCACTGAAGTTAAGTCAAATAAAGGAGAATCATTGTGGGGAATAAATAAGAAATGACATTCCAAGGACATCCAAGAACAGGAGCTATAATACAGCTCAGTCTTGAAAGCCCTAGGGGATGGTGCTGGCTTCAAGGATACTCAGTGGACCCCAGAGGTAAAAGTTAATGGAGCTTCATTCCAAAAGCTCCATGATCTGCTAAAACTCATATCAGATCATGTCATTCATCTGCTCAGAATGCTCCAGTGCCTTCCCATTTCAGTTTGAATAAAGATAAAATCTTTACTATGACCCACAGATTCTCCAAACACCACCCTTCATATAGTACCTCTCCCTCAGTCACTCTGCTTGCCATGCTACCCATCTTGTTGTCCTTATCACTCCAGGGATGCTCCTGCCTCAGGGATTTTGCACTCGCTGTTCCCTCTGCCTGGAATGCTCATCTCCAGATATCTGTTTATCACTTCTTTTAGGTCTTTGCACAAATGTCATCTTCTCAGTGAGGCCTTCCCCCTGTCTAACCTTATAAGCCCATCCACCCAAACACCTCTTAGCCAACTTATCTGCATTATTCTAACATTTTTTTTGCAATGAAAAATTTTAAACATACTCAAAAATAGCATAATGGACTCCTTTTTATCCATCACTGATCAGATGTCCAAATTTTACCAATCTTGTTCCATCTGTTCCCCCTCCATTTTTTTTCCTGCATTATTTATAAACCTCCCCAGTACTTATCACTATCTAACATATATTTCTTATTTTTTGGTTATTTTATGTCTCCCCCACCAGAATGCCAGCTTCATGAGAGCTTGGATTTGTGTCTGCCTTGTTCATTGCTGTCTCCTCAATACCACAGGAGTGCCTGATGCATAGTAGATCCTCATTAATAATGGCTGAATGAAGCAATGAAGTAGTCACACCACAACATTACCTGTTTTCTTCTCTACAACCTCCCCCACCAACTGACCTGCACAGCCATAAATGCCCCAAGCACCCCTTCTCTCACTCCACCCAATGACTGTCAGCCACAGCACCCACTTTTCCCCCTCCCAGACTCTCAATTAATTCCTGGGTCACATTACCAAGAGGCAAAACCAGATTGGCCCAGCTCTCTGTGTGCCATGTTACAGTATCCTGACAAGTCCATGAATTAGCTTCCTGGTGGTACTCTGGTCACTACAGGTCATGGGGTACAAAAGTAGTCACTCAATGGGGGGCATTTCCCTTAGAAAGAGGTGATTGACATCTCTCTTTCACCATACAGTTTGTTAGCAAATTTGATGAGAATAGGCTATGTTTCTTTTTAAGTGTGTGTGCCACTCTCCCTGACAGCCTCTAATCAAAACAGCCATCCTTGGAGTTATTGTGTAGCCCATAGAGAGGATATGTATATATATATATATCTCACAGGCTCCTCCTGTGAGGGAGGAAAGAGTGCACAGGGAATACAGCTTGCCTCGGTTCAATTTCTTTCTTCCACCACTTCCAAGGTTGTCAACCAGCAAAGCCCTTCAGGCATCACACACTCTCCAATTAGGCCTTCAATAAAAGCCAGGGGATGTTGCAAGCCATGATGACAAGTTAGAAACCTGAAGGGCCAGTAATATGCTAGCACCTTGGCAACCACAACTGGGATTGCTTGCCAAACACTCTTTGCCAACAGTATTTCTAGTCTACCTGCCAAAGGGGTATGGCTTCCTCCTTGGCCAACTCCTGTGTAAACCAAGTAGTGACCAGACAAGAGCAGATCCAGAGGAAAACATCACCACATCAAAGCATATCTGGGGGTTGTTGCATTCTTTTCAGTAAAGACTGTTTATTTTCACAGGGGCTGGTACTCCTGACAGCTCTGCTCCACCTGCCTATCACTTATGACAAGTCCACCTTGTTTTCAAACTCATCTTACATGGTTGTGGAGACTCAGTAGCTGTGGGTCCTAATTCAAATTCAAACTTTTAAATTACCAATAGGTCCTCTGTTGGCTATTGAATATTTTAGCAGTGAATATTGACCAAGATCTTAAATGGGCAGGTCCTTTTCCTAGATTCTTTCCAGAGTACGATTAATATTCATCTGGTACTATCTGGAACAGCCATCCTGCAATTAAAGTATTGAAATACTTCCATACCACTTGATAAATAGCCAATGCCCCAATCAACTCCACTCTGAATTCTCCCACCAGCGCAGCTACCTCAGCCCCACCTCTGATATCTCTAGATGTTGGCATGACCCAAAACCTCAAGGGTTAGTGTTGGCCCAGCGGGGACCATGGTACCCATTGTGATGGGTCAGTACCTGTGCTATACCAGTTGTTACATATTTTGAATACTCCCGACCCCTGCTTCTAAGTTAAAAACAACTACTCCCAACACCCTCATTTTAGACATTTCATCCTTGTTAATTTATAGAGAAGGATGTAGTGGGATTGGGATTGGACCAAGGTCTTAATCCCATATAGAGGCAGGACAGCCAACATCAGAATTAATTATTCAAGTGGTGATGCTATAAACATTTCCCTCCACTTTGAACATCTCTCCACCAGAGTGATATCCAATGATTTCCACAAGGAGAGAAATGTTTGTGTGGTTTGTGCACTGCTATATTCCAGCATCCAGAGCAGTGCTCGGCACATGGAAAGTGCTCAGTGAATCAGTATAATTCTTAATAAAGACATGAGCTCCTTGATCTGATGGCCCAGTTGTTGCCTAACTTGACAAAGCTGGGAGAAGGTAAAGATTTTTGGGATTTCACAGTTTTGACATTTTTTTTCTTAATTATTCATTCGCTTTAGACATCAAGGCACAGGGGCCAGCATATCCACCATGCACGCCACAGCTGAATCCCCCATATACACAGTGATGTGATGTTTGCAGCATTCTTCTGTGATCTGTAAGCCATTCAAGTTTCCCCAAGAGATTTTGATTTTCATTTCCAGAAAATTAGCCTCACCTATGACATCACTCTGACTAATTCGGCAGAAGGCTATCCAGGATCTCAGCCAGCACAGGTGAAAACAAAGAGAGGACAGAGCACTCTGCAATCACAGAGCTGTCACAGCACATCACTGTGGCTTCCTGTCCCACAGAGCCCCAGGGCAGTGGAATGGGGTCAGGAATGGAGGAGGTGGCTCTGGCGTCAAGCCTCTGAGAAAGGCTGTCTGGAGAGTGCGAAAGTGCTGCGTTTCCTTCGTGGGGCATGCCTTACCCTACACCGTGCCCAGCTGCGCTCACCTGGCTGTGTTTCCTGTCAGCCAGATGTTTGCTGGGTTTGAATATTACAGGAGCAAAGTCTCTGTAGGAAAACTTGAAATATGTGACATTCGAGAATCAGCTGTCTTCACTGTTTGCAAAACTGCAGGGAAAAGTGTCAGCCGTGAACACACACCCCGTGCAAATCCACATTTTCCTCTGGACTTCAGTTTGGAGACTCATGTGGCTGCTGATACACATTGTAAAATGGGACCCATGCTCCGCAGAGCCTGTGTGCTAAGATAAATTCTGTCTCCCTCAACTCTAATCATGACCCAGACTGCACGTTTCCCTGCACAGGACACCACCCACCCTGCCGCACGATTGCACTTCAATTTTAACCCCTTTCATCCCTGCATTGCCACGCGGTTTGCAAACTTTAATTAACACACCCTTACTAAGTGGCGCGTATCATTATCCTTGTGTCAAGGCTTGAGAAGCCCACAGGCTGTGACCCACAGGCCACAGGCCACAGGCTGAGTCAGTGTGAGAGGTTCAGTCCAAATTCCCGCCTACTAGCCGCTTGTGCCACTGGCGGGCCGCACACCCACCGCCGTGCATTTCTTATTTGAGGCTGCTCCCTTTCCCCAGAGCCAGCCAGACAACCCGCCCTCCCCACTGAGGTCTCATTCTCATTCCCCAGCCAACAAGTACGTCTCTGCCCAGGAGTGACCAATGGTTGAACACACATCAGAGAGCAGCTGAGGACCTCAGACATGGTCAAGAACCTAGGCCTGCTCTGGAAGTTTTCTATCATGAATGTTCGGCCACAAAGCCCCATGTTGTTCCCTGAACCTTTCAGATGGCTCTGGTCATTCTCAGATCACACTGAAACAGTGGTTCTCAACCTTCCTAATGCCGCGACCCATTAATACAGTTCCTCATGTTGTGGTGACCCCCAATTTCATTGTTACAAATTGAACATAATTAAAGCATAGTCATTAATCACAAAAACAATATGTAATGATATATGTGTTTTCCGATGGTCGTTTGACCCCCAAAGGGGTCACAACCCACAGGTTGAGAACCACTGCACTAAAACAATGCCTTTCTAGAGCCCCAATTTGCACTTCATTACCTCAATTCTGTATCATCCTTCTGGAAACTCCCTCCCAGCACACTCTCTCCTGCTGGCTGTCCTTGCTCAGAACAGAACTTGGAGCCTGGTCCCTCCCTGAATCTAGAAAAAGTTCTCACAGTCCATCCACCTTCATACATTGGAGGCAGGTAACCCACTAATATGGCACGGCTGTTGATTTCCCCTACTCCCACAGACACCCACAGAGCTTTTTTCCTTCTAACCCTACCAGCCAACCTTCAACCCTCTCCAAGATGACCCTCTTATACTGAGTTGTTCGAAGTGACTAAATGAATGTTTTCAACCTTCATCCATTTCTTCCTATCACCTGCTTGCTATCAGTCCCCTCCCTTTCCTTTCTGCGTTACATAGTACATGCCTTGCTTTCTGCTGTAAACCCGCAGACCCACACAGCTTTGCCTAGAAGGCCTTGCCCCCCACTTACCTTCTGTATATGGACTCACTCTGGCACTCTCTAGAAGAGGAGCCAGGAACCATTCCATAGTAACCAGCTCTCAGGCCATGGGAGATTCCTGGATACCTGGGAAAGTGTCTTGATTAGAAGTAGAAGTAGGGTTCCCAGATGTTGCAAATAAGGACATGCTTTTTTTCTCCTGAAGGAGGAGAAACACAAGGAAGTGGAGTCCTGACAAGTTTTAATGTGTCAAGAAACAGTGTGGTGTAGTGACCAAAGAATGGGCTATGATTTAGCCAGTGTGGTTCAGTGGTTGAGCATTGACCTATGAACCAGGAGATCATGGTTCAATTCCTGGTCAGGAAATTGATTGCAGGCTCGATCCCCTGGATTGCAGGCTCGATCCTTAATGTGGAGCGTGCAGGAAGTAGATGATCAATTATTCTCTCTCATCATGGATGTTTCTATCTCTCTGTATATATTTTAAATATTTTTTAAAATCTTTTTTAAAAGGAATGGGCTATGAAGCCCAACAGCCAGAAAGCACATTCTGGCTCCTCATGGACCAACTGTGTGACTTACCCAACTTTCTTTATCATCTGGTGCTTCAGTTCAATCTCCTGTAAATTGGCTAAAATCATACTTTCTCATCAGCATTGTTGAGATAAACAAATGACTTATGCATCTAAAATTCCTCGAACACTATCTACTTCTCAATCATTGTTAGAATCCAGCATTTTTTTCAACAAAAATTTACTCAATGCCAAACACTACTAAATACAAGGAGTTGCGCCCTACCCCAGGGGCCTAGTAGGGGAAGTAGGTAAACAGATATTCACAGTACACTGTGGTCATGGCAGTGAGGGGAATATGCACAGGGCATTATGAGGCTGCCTTTATAGGAATTAGGAAAAATTTTAGCCTCGAAGGCACATGCTAGGCAGTGGGAGAGCTCAAATTCAGGACTTTATTTTGTCAGCTGGTGACATCCTGCAGTGAAAAACCTGCACAACTGCTGTACATGGTGCTACTGCAAAACAACATCTAATCCACCCTGGAAGAAAAAGGCATGGGTGAGAGGTAGGTTTGGAGAACTGATGGCTGAATTTCTCCAGATTAGGGATTTATTGATCAAAATGGATAGGGGAATCAGTGGCATTCTAGGCAGAGAGAATAAAATAAACACAAGCAAAGAGGTAGGAAAGAGCACATTATACTATCTGCAGGGAAATATAAGTAATTTGGTACTGCCTCAAGCAAGAGGCAAGGAACGGCAGTCAGTGTGTTAGACAGTGGCTAAGCAATACATGGGCATGCCCACTTGTTAACAGCAGTCCACCATGTCCAAAAGAAGACAGCCACAGGTTTGCTTCTTTGTACTGTATTGACTCTGAGTTACTGACTTGAATATGGTTTTCTCCCCCTTCACTGTTCTGCACTGGGGTTTCAGGGAGTGTTGCTAACCGCTGGCATTCTGAGGATCAGTCATCTAACAACTTTGGGCTTCCACTCTTTCTGGTTATTAGGATTAGACTGGACCCTGTGTCAAGAGGGAGTCTCTCTAATTTGTCAAAGAATACCAAATGAAAGCTAGATTATTTGTATCTTCTCTCATCTATAATTGCCTCTGAAATTCCAGGGGGGGTGCCTCACTGAAATCACTTCAACAAAATGAAATGGAGACCTCTGAATCTAGAAATAATACCGCCATAACAGTGCACATTTCTCACATGGTGCTATTCCACTGAAAATGAAACATATCATTCGATGGCAATGTGGGCATGCTTATTACAGCCTTGTTTTGGAGGTCCAAGTCATATTTAGTGTTCTATTAATCTAATGCCACAGACTTAGTAAATATTTATTTTCTCATGCTGCAATAAGGGAAAGCAGAGTGGATAAGTTTTCAGGGTGGCAATATATAGTTTATATGCAATACACAAGCCTAGACATAAGAACTCCTAATTCATCTCAACCTAGAATTTGTGTTTTGGTCCAAGTGTCTTTCAATCATCTTATTCAATTACTTAGTAATTGTTTATTGAGTACCTCATGTGGGTCATAAAAGAGAAACGAACTCCGTTTCTAATCTACTAGAGAAGACCAATATGCAAAGGAATAAGTTAAAACTGCAGATGACCCATAAAGAGCTAGAAAAGGAACACGGGCAAAGCCTCTGGAAATCAGAGGACAGCTTGGCTGGGAGCTTTGGGGAGGGCCTGATACAAGAGAAAACTTTTGAGTTGACTCTCAGAGGTCGAGGAGTTTCTTAGAGAATGTGGAGAACATTTCAGACAAAAGAAACAAAGATTGTGAAAGAGTCTGGTGCTTCAGAAAACAACAATCTTCCATCAGCATGATGGTGGTGAAGGGTCAAAGGTCAGTGAGAGGAAATGAGCAATAGCTAGGTTGGAACTGGACTGAGATGAGTCTTGGAGTCTCAGGGTCAGGTCTGGTGGCATGACACAGAGTGAACTGGAATTCAGCACAAGTACAAGCAAAGATTCCATAGATGGAGCCATTTCAATCCCCTAGATCAGTGATGGTGAACCTATGACATGCATGTCAGAGGTGACACGCGAACTCATTTTTTTTTTTGGTTGATTTTTCTTTGTTAAATGGCATTTAAATATATAAAATAAATATCAAAAATATAAGTCTTTGTTTTACTGTGGTTGCAAATATCAAAAAATTTCTATATGTGACATGGCACCAGAGTTAAGTTAGGGTTTTTCAAAATGCTGACACGCCGAGCTCAAAAGGTTTGCCATTACTGCCCTCAGTCAACAATGGTGATGGTCTGATCTAAGGTAGTACAGTGGGGATATTTATGAGGTGAAATCCCCTTACTTTGTGACTGACTGGCTATGGGCCTGAAAGAGAAGAGGAGTTCAAGAATGACTCCAAATTTTCTAACCTGGGAAACAGAGGAGGCGGTGACATCATAAACTAAGATTGAAAATACTCCAGGTAGAGAGGTTAGGGCTATAAGGGCCCAACTTGAGATGTATCAATTTTGAGGTAACTCAAAAGACAGTCCAGTTGGAAATATCTGGTTGATCTTTGGAAATATTTGTCTAAGCTTGGGAAAAAGATCAGGACTGGAAATAGAGGTACGGGGAATTATTATGGATTGAACCATATAATGTGGTAAAATTGCCAGCATTTTACCACATTTTACCTACAAAATGGCAACTTCATTTGTAGAATCTTTCATATTGGAAAATATGCAGAGTGAGAGAGAAGAGATGAGTACTGAGGCTAGAATATTATCTGGAAAACATTGACTTCTTAGGGAGCGCAAAAAAGAAGAATTTGAAGAAAATTGCAAAAAAAAATGGTAGAAAGTAAGATATACAGAGGAAATTCAAGAGAGTGTAGTGGTACAGAAACCAGAGGAGGAGCACTTATCAAAAAGGAGTGGGTGTTCAAGAGCCTCGGATGCTGCAGAGGGTACAAGTAGGAGGACAGAAGACAAGAATCTGGCAGTTGGGAGGCAACTGTAACCTCAGCAGGAACTTCAGCTGAAGGATGAGGCCAAAGCTCAACCACAAGAGGTCGGAAAAAGAGGGCTGACCACAGGGTTTTACTTGCTTGTGCATTTCTCCCTTTTTTAAATTTGGGGTGATTTTTACATATTTGTGATAAAAGGAGGAGGCCAGAGACAAGATGGAGACCAAAGGAATTATTGAGAGAGCCGGGTTCTGAAGGTGGCAAAGAGAAAGGCTTAAGTGCATAGGAGAGGCTCCAGACAGGGAATGGAGGTGGCTCACGAAAGGCAGTTTTATGTCCCTGACCATCATGTACATTTCCACCCAGGCACTCATAACAGGTCACACTTGTTAGGGCCATTATGTTGTCATGGGACAAAAACCTTTCTCAAAGGAAAAGATGGCAGAGATTTTAATGACCAGAACTTCTTCCCAGAGGTCAGCTCTAATGCCTTTGATGCATTCTCAGGCACACCTATCTCACAGGCTGAACCAGCACAACTAAGGCTTCCCTGGGGCCATCGTAGGCCGCCCTCACAAGAAGAGCCATCTCTTTAGAAAGACCTCAAAGTAGTCAGGTTGTTAGGGGAGACCAGAAGGAGAGTATCGGAATTCACTTTGCTTGTCAGTCTCTGGAGAGATGCTTGGACATTTCTAATGGTCCCAACTCCTATCTCTGAGGAGATTTAGGGAAAGGGCTTCCCTTCCAGTTTCTTACACAACCAAAAGGAGAAATTCATCACCCAGGAAAGCCGGGATTTGCTTAATGATGCATCACAAACATAGACGCTGTCTTAAAATTCCCAACTAAGCCTGTCATACTGTTCATCACTTTGAAGCCAAAGCTCAAGGATTATGTTGTGTTCACCTGATCATCGTAGTAGGAGAAACAGGGTGAACACAAGTTTCCTCAACCATGGAAGTTAAGTGAAAGATCCAGCCCAACCCTCTAACAAAAGAGCTCACAACCCATGAGGAAAGGGACCCAAACTGCTGGCTGAGCTGCCCACTGCTTGGGGGATGTGGGCTATGTTCACAGAGGGGTCCAGGTGAGAAACCAGGAAAATTTCCTTTAGGCTACTTATACATTACCCACATAGCACGTACAGGTATCAAAATTATCACCTTAAGGCTTCGTCTCTGGTATGAGCACCCTATCTGTTATAAGAGATGCTCAATAAATATGTCTCTAACAAATGAGCAAGTGGATGAATGGAAAATGTTGCTAAGTAACATACTATTTATCCAAATAGAAGTTCAGCTTGTCTTAGTGCTTGTGTGTGGGTAAGAGAGAAAATGAGGTAAGTCATTTGAAATGTTATTTTGCTACCAGTTCCTGATCTAAGAAGATACCAGTTTTTTCAAAGAGCACAGATTTTCAGAGTGTGTGTCTAAAACTACAGCTTGGAATAAGATGGATATTGATAGATTATGAGGACATAAACATAATTTACATATAGAAGCATAAAGAGGACTTGTACTAGTCTTTTGAGATAAATAAATTAGTAATAAAAATTTCCCAGCATTCCAAGAAATTCTGACTTTAGCTTCTGTCTTTTGTTCCATTCAGATTTCCTCTTTTTTTCCCTATAATCGTCCACATGTTTCTTATACTATGAACTGATTTTGTTACTATGGAAACCAGAGGGTCTACATAAAGCTCAAATATGATGTCAACTTATAAAGTGATTTGGAATTTGTCCCATGGCTTGATAAAAAACATTTGGAGGAATTAACACACCCAAATATAGTGATGTGTCTATATCAAACACATATCTTTGAATATGTCTTTTTTTATATGGGTGGGCAAACATGATTAATGAAGAAATATCTCACAGATGCTGCTCTGAGTGAAAATAAAGCTTGGTTAGGAAATTCCAGATTTATAAAATCACGGTAATTATGAGTTATAGCATGCGGAGTTCATCCCTCATACCCAAAGCTTTGTCTTGTTTTCAAAGCACTTAAGTCCCAACCTTCTAAAAGCGTTCCTTAAAGTATTTGAGAACAGCACATCAACCATGTGAGGGAGATTTTTAAGTGGCTTTCTGCCTGGAGATAAGGAAGCTCTCTTCTTGGAGTCCTTTCTAGGCCAATGAAAGCCTAATATTCACCCCTGAATATCTGCTCTCAGTTTTGTAGGCCAAGTTCTGCCTTCAGATTCACACATATGTTTCTGATGTCATCATCTGGCCTTGAGTCTGTATGTGATTCAGTGGTAGTGGAATCTGCTCTAATACTCTGAAATCACTTATGACACTGATAACCGGACAGAGCCTGGGAACCCACAACCAAAAATCTACCTAGTTTATTTGAGGAAAAGCCACAGATCTGTGAGAGCTGTAAGACCACAAACACAGAATCAGTAGACTAGAAAGCAAGAAGGCAAGCAGCTCTGCTCCCCGCCTCCCACTCTTCCCCTCAGCCACCCTTCCCTCCGCCAAGTCACTTGCAAGCATATCATCACAACAACTCCTCAGAAAACATTCCTGTTGGGCAATAAGAAAGCCTAATTATATGCTTCAGAGCTGTGGAGGTTTTCTCCTATTTTCAAAACAATGCCTATCCTGTGGAAAGATAGCGCCACTTGTGACTATGCTGAGATTCCTTCCCTTGAACACACAGACAGTGGTTTGGAGAGTCCACAGGATGGTCCTATGAATGCTTTTCCTTGGATCACCCAACCGGTTTGTTCTGTGGTGCCCCAGGAACAAACCTCTCTGCAATGTAATTAAAAGTGTAGTATCTTCGATATTCTCTCTCTCTCTCTCTCTCTCTCTCTCTCTCTCTCCTGATGGGCTATCCACTGCTGAGAGAAATGGAGTTTATAAGTCATACTTTGCAAAACTCAAAACCAACATCCGCAAAGCACTGCCTTTGTTCACCTAGGGCAGTGGTTCTCAACCTTCCTAATGCCACGACCCTTTAATACAGTTCCTCATATTGTGGCAACCCCCAATTTCACTGTTACAAATTGAACATAATCAAAGCATAATGATTAATCACAAAACAATATGTAATTATATATGTGTTTTCTGATGGTCTTAGGTGACCCCTGTGAAAGGGTCATTCGACCCCCAAAGGGGTCGCGACCCACAGGTTGAGAACCGCTGACCTAGGGATTCAGAATTCTTCCCTCCAATGTGATCAGTGAAGAGATGGGGACTGTTTGAATGTCCTCTTGGGTTACAGAGTAGTCCTTCTGGGTGTGGAATCAGAGTGAAGCCCCACAAATGTGCAGTAACAAATGGTTTCCAGAAGCAGAGGTTCTTTCCTGCAATTACCATACCAACATTCTTCAAAGTCCAGCAGAAAGTCACTGAGCACAGTTGTTGCTGGGGCTAAAGAAAACAGCATGTAGCATTTCAAAAATGCAAATCCTTTCAATAGTTCTGCTGACAAAAGATCCACATTTGATTTTACAGGTAAGAAACCAAGACCCGAAGAGAGTCATAGAAATGTGTATATCAAATTCTTTTTCAGGCTGGACTGCCCAGAGTCCAGACTAAATCATGCTGTCCTTCAGAGAGGACATATTGCTTCTAATACCATGTAAGTGTGGTTATTTGTACCACAGACCACTAAACCAGTGATGGCGAACCTTTTGAGCTCGGCGTGTCAGCATTTTGAAAAACCCTAACTTAACTCTGGTGCCATGTCACATATAGAAATTTTTTTATATTTGCAACTATAGTAAAACAAAGACTTATATTTTTGATACTTATTTTATATATTTAAATGCCATTTAACAAAGAAAAATCAACCCAAAAAATGTGTTCGCGTGTCACCTCTGACACGCGTGTCATAGGTTCGCCATCACTGCACTAAACTCACGGTTCCACTCAGATTGCCCTAAAGAGACATGCTTTCAAATAAAAACATCACACTGTTGCTTTTATAGGGCTTGGGTCAAGTTCTTTTGGCCATATGAACTCTGTCTGTCACGTGGAAATGAAAATTGCTGTTAACTGTCAGAAAATGCTGTCCCACAAGAGGAAGCAAAGCATTCCGGGCCTCACACAGCCACTAGCCACTGCCCCTCACAGACCGCAGCCTCATGGAGATTCTGAGGCAGACACGGGGCCGCATTCCTTCAAATACTTTAGTGATGGTTTGGGAAATATGATTTTTCTTCCTGAAAATTTGTTCTTTGGCAGTAAATACCAACCTTATGGGGCTGAGTCACCTTTCCTCATCTGACTTTGTGTTTTTCTTCTTAAACCAGTGGGAATTTTTGGAAAATCCAACTTTTATAAGTGTGCAAGTATGTGTGCGTGACTCTGTGTGTGTCTATATGTGTGTGTGTGTGGGGGGTGGCTTTGGGAAGGAGTAGGGGAAGGAAATATATATATCCTAGAGCCAATTTCTAGCAGATAATTCATATTCTTAGTCTGTGGCCTTGAAGAAGACTGTCATTCTATTGGCACAAATGACTTGCTATGCAGTTTGCTGGGCAAGTGTTTAAAAATAATGCAGGGGAAAAAAACCCTACCCCGCCATATGTGGAAAATGCCTTCACAGATACAACACATCTCCTCTGGAGAGCATGTCCTTCACTACCGAGTCTCTTTCTTGGTGTTGAAGCCAATCACTGGTGGGAAAACAAATGCCAAGACTTTCCCAATAGCACCGCTGAGGATTTCTGAAATGAAGAGGAATCTGGAAACTGCCTCGATGAGCAGTAACTGAGGCTGAGCCCTAAACAAAACAATGCTGTGTCTCCTTTGATTTGTGCTTGCTCTGAGCCTTGAGATGCAGGAATTCAGAGAAGATGTTTGTAACTAAACTTAACTTCTTAAATCTGAAGAGAGACCACAAAAATAGGACTACACTTACAGGTAATAAGCATTTTCATTTTGTCCCAGGAGCAGTTTATTTGGGAAACTTTTTGATTGTATCTATGGATGGGGACACGGTAAGGGACCTGCCAGTCCTCCTTAGCATCTGAGTCTCAATGTCAACAAATACTCAAGTAAGATGTACACATATACAATTTCTGTTCAATGTTTTGAATCATGTACATACGTTGGGGAGACAAAAACATACAAGATTCCTCATGCTGGTAAGTTGGCAGAGATTAGCGTTGATACACGTGTGCATGGGTAGCTGAAAATACAAAGGTAACCAGAGTGAGGTGTCACAACTCATCAGAGTCTAAACATATACTATTTTCCCTTTTAATGTATCCAGTCATTCAACAATATTAAATTGACACCCATTACGTGTTAGGCACTGCTCAACTATGTCTCAAAGAAGCTCAGGGTAGCTTCTTTTTCTCTGAAAATAACTTTCATTGCTTTCTTTTTTTTTCTTATAGCCAAAGAAATATTTGCTCATTGTAGAATAATACATAGAAAAGAGAAACATCTCCTAAAATGCTCCCCACCCCCAGAGATTTTTTTCATCACATTGTGGTGCATTTTCTTTTTGTGCATATGTTTGTGTTCTTTGTCCCAAAATAGTATCCAACATTTCTTATCATTTAATAATGCACCATTAAGAACTACCCACTGTCAGAATTGAGGACTATTTTGATCCTGCCTGTAGATAATCTCTCAGCCCTTCCAGGAATGGGATAGTTCTGCCCAGGCAGGTATGTTTGTTTGGCTCTTAATTTTCATTAAAAAAAAAAGGCTCTGTTCTTATTCTCTACTTGACAGATTATCCAACCACATTTCTCTGCTTTTCATAAACAACAGAGGGTATCCATACTCAGGGGCTTGCCTTGAACTCTACTTTCATATACTTTTCAAAAGCCTGGTTGCCAGAAATAATATCTATAGAGGATTGCCTGAAGGACATGAGTCTATTTATTTCTCACTGGATTCTAAAATTTATCCTTGTGGCATGCCAGGCCTTGGAGAATTGCATACATAGAGCATACTGTTTTAGCTCCTTGAAAAAATGCTTTTACTGGATTGAACTTCAGCTATATATCATCTGCTTTATTGAAGGGCATCATAAGAAACAGTTCTTTAAAGTTTATTATCATATCTTTATAAAAGTAGACTAGAGAGCATTTACTTACTGCACGCAACATTCCCCTTATGAGATTCCACAAAAGTGCTCAAGAAATGAACCACAATTTTTATATACCTCCTTAATCTCGCACACCTCCCTACTCTTACTTGTCTCCATCTTTCCTTTGGCTGATAGGAAGCTCAGTAAAATGGTTAACCCAACTAGCACCTATGCCTAACCACTGTAGGCATTTATGCATTTTCTCTTAACTCTGGCTTTACCTTACCTCTATCTCCTCATTTTCCTTCACTTTTTTCTCTTCAACTATTAATTTTAACTTTTTCTGTTGGCTATATTTTTCAAGCTTTTGTGGGATAGTGGAAGGGGCAAAAGAAAACAAGAAAGGTAAGAAAATATGAAAGGAGAAAGAGAGAGAGAGAGAGAGAGAGAGAGAGAGAGAGAGAGAGAGAGTGGTAGGAGGGAAAGAAGGAAGCAGGCAGAAAGACGATGAAGGGAAGCCTTAGACACGGTGTAACAGCTGTGCCACAGGGTATTGAGGAGGAGGAGATCACCATCTGCCTCATCGGGCCGGTCCGCAAAGGCCTGCAGAGGTTAATGATAGAGGCAATCTCCCATAGAGAGCCTGCCCTCTGTGGGCCTTCTGCCAGGTACTTCACTTCTATTTATTTATTTATTTTTATTTTTTATTGAGGTGACATTGGTTAATAACATATAAATTTCAGTTCTACAACGTTATAATTCGATATCTGTATACTCTATTGCATGCTCACAAAAGTATAATTTCCATTCTTTAGCATATATGTAACCCCTTTTATCCATTTTGCCCTACCTTCAC
The DNA here is from genome assembly GCF_963259705.1 of Myotis daubentonii. NCBI lineage: Eukaryota > Metazoa > Chordata > Mammalia > Chiroptera > Vespertilionidae > Myotis > Myotis daubentonii. The sequence continues at coordinate 36,289,043 of NC_081845.1, forward strand.
TCCTCCCCTCTGGTAACCACTATTCTGTTTTCTGCATTTGAGTTTGTTCTGACAGGTACTTTAAATGTATTATCTCATTTAGTACCTTTGAGGAAGGTACTATCACCATACTCATTTCTCAGATTTAAAAAAACAACACACAAACAAACATATACAGAGAGGTGAAGTAACTAGCCCAGGTTTACACAGTGAGTGCTGAAACCAGTTTTCAACCCAGATCTGTTTGCTATATTCTACATCCAATAGTTTAAGTTTAAGATGATGCTTTAAAATGGACCATTAAAATCTTTTAAAGAAATTACAACTCCAGCCGAGAGACATTTTCTTCTACTTATAATCCCTTGCTTTACCATCATCCTGTGTGTGTGCGTGTGCGTGTGCGTGTGTGTGTGTGTGTGTGTGTGTGTTATGAAGGATAACTTGCCCCTTCATCCATTTATTTCCAACTCCCAAAGAAATGTAATTACATTGACAATGAGATCAGGAATGGAGGGAAATAGTGCAGACTTGCTGGCAGGAAGAGCAAGCAGGGAAGCCAAAAGGACAAAGAAAGCTAACAAGACAGAAGGAAAAGAGTGGACGCTCGAGAGCAGATGGAAGAGATGCTTGCAAAGAACCAAAAACCGGACTGAAGGCCAGGAAAAAAACAAAGTTAATCTTGGCAGGAATCCTGGCATGAAAAGTGGCAACCTAGAGCTCAGATAACACTGACAGGCTCAGGAAAAGATGCAGCTCTAAGGAGAGAAAGAGGAAAGGCCTTTGTACCTCTCCTCCCGCCTCTGGGTCCTGGACACTGGGCAGGAGGTGGGCGAGCCCAATGTCTGCCCAAAGCCCTCAACACTCCAATTATAACTCAACTCTTACATTTTAAAAATTGGAGATCCCACTATTCGCTTCTATTTTTAGGAATGAGATGAACGCCGCCCCCCGCCCCCCCCCCCCCCCCCCCCCGCTTATCTCTAATGATGCAGTTGTTCTGCAGAATCTTAACTTTCCAATTGCTCTAAGATCCAAGTAAAACTCAATATTTTTTAAAATCTCTAAAACCCCGAGGGAGCTTTCCACTAATGCACAGATCAAGATGGATTTGTGGACTCTCAGGTGCTGATGGACAGCTGTGCTGTGCAAAGCGAGGCCAGTCACAGATGCACCCATGCTGAGCACCTCGATCCGCGGTTCCAGTCACAGGAAAGGGAAAACTCATCCTTTTCCTGTGGGTACAGGACAATCTCTATTGCACCTGGGCCTTTTGTAAATGATCCTAGTTACTACATAGCAGCCATAGAGTCAAAAGATGCCATTCAGGAAAGCACACAGAAGCCCAGCATTCAGAACCAGAAAGAAAATGATGACAACTCTTTTTTCTCCCCTCCACTGTTTTATTTTGAAAAATTTCAAACTTACAGGAAGGTCTCAAGAAAATTACAATGAATATCCATTTACCATTCACTTAGATTGGTCAGTTATTAGTATTTTGCCACATTTGTAACACATATACATACACATATAGACACATTCACTTTTGACAGAACGTTTGAACCTAAAATACAGTCTACATTCAACTTTCTCCATTTACCCCAATACAATTTTTAGGGTTGCGTTTTTATATAATGTTATTTATATAATGTTAATAACCAATGCTTCTTGATAAAAATTTAATTAATTTAATGAATAAATATAAAGCACTGGCAGCAGGTCCTGCAGTGGGCAGCTCCCTATAAGAGCTTGTTATTATCATTAACCTCTGCAGGCCTTTGCTGACCAGCCCCGTCCAGGATCTTACTTAGCAAAGAGCAATCATTATATTTGGTTGCCATGACTCTTTAGTCTTCTCTAATCTAGAAGTCCTTCAGGTTTTTAAAAATTACTATTCTTTCATTATATTATCATTGTTTTAAGAATCCAGGCCAGTTGTTTTACAGAATGCTTTGTTTGGGTTTATTGCTTATTCATGATTAAATTCATGCTAAACAACAGAAACACTTTTAGGTTAAATAATATGAAATTGTCATTTTCATAAATCAAAAACCAGTCAAATATCAGCAATTTCATATGATTCAATTTAATACATCACATCAGGACACGTGATGCTTGTTTGTCCTATTATTGGTGATGTTAAGTTTGATCATGCGGTTAAGGTGGGGTTCATTAGCTATCTCCATTGTAGAGGTATCTTTTTTTCTTTGTAATTAATAAGAAATCTGAGGAGGATTCTTACAGACTCTGTAAATATTCTGTTTCCCAACAGTCTTACACCCATTTGTCAATTGTTTCGTCATCCATTGATGATTCTTGCCTGACTCCATTGATACACTATGGTGGACTTAAAGTGGTGCTTTTATGCTTCTGTCACTGCTTCCACATTTATTAGCTGGCATTCTTCTGTAAAGCATTTTACTTCTCCTCTGTTTATAAATTTTTTAGTTAGTAAGGAGTCATAGACTCTTTTTTATTTTATTTGTTATAATTAATATTTGCCATTATTCATTATAATTCTTTCCACATTAAAGGTTTTTGGTTAAAACCTACCAAGGCACTCTTGCCTTTCTAATGCCAGTACACTTTCCTCCTACAACGTATGTCAGCTGCTTTGTTAAGTTTGATTCTATGTCTCCTGAAAGGCAGTTCCATGGAAGTGAGATTTTCAGCTCTTGTATTTGGTTGGACTTTCTCTCTTTTATAAACATTTTAAGTCCGTTTTCCAAATTGGAGTAACTTTTATTGGGAGATTATTTTTAACTGTTACCATTTTGTAACTATCTGTAGTTATATGTAATGGAATCCTATATAATAAAAGCCCAGCGACCGAAAGGCGGAACAACCGGTCGACCAGTCGCTATGACGCTCACTGACCACCAGGGGGCAGACGCTCAATGCCAGAGCTGCTCTCTGGTGGTCAGTGCACTCCTACAGTGGGAGTGCCGCTGGGCTGACCAGGATGAGTGGCACTCCCACAGTTGGAGCAGCAGCTCAGAGGGTGGTCCATAGCCGGGATGAGTGGCACTCCCACAGCGAGTGATCCCAGCAGGCCACACCCCCCCCCACCACCACCAGTGTATGAATCCCATGCACCTGTCCTCTAGTTATGTGATAAAGAGGAAAGTGCAGGCTTAGGAGGCACACAGATTTGTGTTGAAGCACACAGATTTGTGTTGAAGCTATGCAAGCTTGAGAAAGTAGTCTTAAATCTCAGCTTTCATTTCCTCAATTTTTTTTAAAAAAAGATTTCAATCCCTGACATATAAGGTGGTTGTGAGTATTCAGGACAGTGATTAATTCAGTACTTGGTATACAGTAAGTGCTCAGCTAAGAAGTAGTTACTATTAACAGAATTTCTTTTGCTTGTTAGTAGACTAAATATATTTTAATAGAAGTGAAAAAGGCCATCTTCCAGAGGTGTTTGTGGTTGTTGCAGGTATGCTGGGTAATAGCTGTGGATGAAGTGTGAGCATTCACAGTTTCCCTCCCACCCAAAATCAAACCCCACTAGAACTGACCTGCTTCTTCAGTGAGTGAAAATGAACCATCTGGCAGCACCTCACGGTATCTGAGCTTGTACCTACAATTTCAGATTATTCTCAGCTGGGTCAACTATTATCCTGTTCAAGAAAATGGTGTCTTCGTTGTTTACAGAGCACATCTCAGTGTTAAAACTTTTCAACAGTAATGTCATTTTTTAAGGCATTCATTTCTTTACAGATTTCACCCACCCTTGGGTAATTTTGCATCTCCTAAATTATTTTTCTATAGATGCATAATTTTGTGTTTCTCCAAAGTGAAAAGTGATTTTTTTCCTATCCATCTTTTAAATTTAGATCATTTTGAATCTACTTGACTTACCTTAGTATTTGCATCCCCTCCCAAATTTCAGCATCTGCAGTTTGTAAAACTTTAAGGAGGAAGACTTGTAGGCTTGGTAAAATCCAGACATGTTGTGTCTTGGAAGACAATTGTAAAAGTTCAAAACCAAATGTATCTAATCTCAAATTAAGTTAAAATTTTTATCTAACCCTGCGAATTCACCAGAATCACACATATTCATGGAGACACTATTTATATAAGTGCCACATTTACTTTCAAATGTAGAAAAGTCTATTGCTATCATTTATCTTTTCCATACAAGACCTGGGACACTATCTGATGTTATAAATACTAAATAAATAAATAGTCATCCTGGGTAATTTCTTCTGACCTATCTTCCAATTTACTAATTCTCTCTTTATCTTTACCGATTATTTTAAACCCATATGATGTGCTTTAATTTTAATTATGCTTTTTCTAAAAGTTCTACTTGATCATTTTTCAAATTTGTCTAGTCTTTAAAATTTCTTATTCTATGTAGATGTTTTCCAGCTTGTCTTTTATTTCTTTCAACATAGCATGATGATTTTATATTCCTTAAATAATAACCCATTATATGAAGCCTCTGTAGATCTTTTCCTCCCATATGTTTTCCTGTTGGGTTTACTTCCTAATACCAATTTCCTTGTGTGCTGAGTTATTTCTTACTGTGATCTACTCATTTTGCATGGAAACTGTTTGTGGGACTTTTTATCTCCTGTTAAGAAGATGCTTTCATCCAGACAGAATTTGCTTTTCCTTCTACCCAGTTGCCTGAAGCTTATGCTAGCCTGCTTTAACCTAAAATTAGGCTTGAAGTTTTTTAACTATCCAAATTATATAAAATTTGATCTTAAAAAAAGATTCACAAGCGTAGATTTTTGTGGCTAAGATGTGTCAGGGCCAGTTTCCCCAACACTGGTTCTGCTCAGAACCAAGGTTACTTTCCTTACAGTTCATTGAAGGAAGGGGTGGTTAAGAATGATATGTATATTTCTGGTTGACGCTAACCCCGAGGGTCTAGCTAGCTCTTACCCTGAGCCTAACCTCAGTTTTACGAGTAGGGCTTCCCATTAGACCTCTACCTTGTTCAGGCCCTAGACTTTATTTTCTGTCACTTCAGCCCCTTGGACCATTAAAACAAATCTAATTTGCTGGGTTCAGCAGTTTGGGACAAATAATTTATCATTTTTTTCCTTCCCTAAAATTAGCCTAATAATTTCTTACAAAATGTTAACCTTTTAAAAATATTTTATATACATATTATCAATATTTTTAATTGCTTTTGATAAGAGTATGCCAACCCTAACTGGTTTGGCTCAGTGGCTAGAGCGTCAACCTGCAGACTCAAGGGTCCCAGGTTCGATTCTAGTCAAGGGCATGTACCTTGGTTGCAGGCACATACCCAGTGGGGAGTGTGCAGGAGGCAGCTGATCGATGTTTCTCTCTCATTGATGTTTCTAAGTCTCTATCCCTATCCTTTCCTCTCTGTAAAAAAATCAATAAAATATATTTTAAAAAAATAAGAGTATGCCAATACCTAACCCACTGTACTCTAAGAGATATAACTCTAAATCTATAGTAACTGTAGTAACTTCTCAGATACCATATGATCATTCTATTTCTAAAAAACAAAAATTACTTTGCTTAAAATTTTTTAATCCATAAATATCTCAAGTTGTTTACTATCAATTATAAAACTTTTTATTTAAAATACATTCAATAATAGGTGTGTGTTCTGGCAAATTCTAGAAGATAAGACTTTAGACATTGATAGTTTATATGCTTTTATTTTTTACAATAAAATCTAAACTTCCTGGAGTAAGTAGAGAATAAAGTGTTCTGAGTAGTTACATTTTGGGTGTAATAACTGTCGATGAAAAAATTGTCACTTGTTTTATTTTTATTATTAAAATCCTAACCATGCAAGTATACATTAGTTAAATGTGCAAAGTACTGTTTCATGATTCAGATTCTTATAATATTTATGTTATTAAAAATTATCAGAGGTATTTAAAAATCTTGATTTACTCCAGAGTAGCCTCTAGAAGTTAAATTTAAATAGTATTCATTTAATACACAAACAGATCTAATGTGCGTGTGCTATTTGATTGTCATCTAATTCTAATTCAAAAGGTGCGAGAGAGCAAATAGTGTTTGATTAATTCAGGGTAATAAACTAGGTGTGCTTCAATTGATTCTGGTTTTTATCCAAACCATTCTTACTTTTTAAACAGCATTGTGAAAATGGCCAGTACTATTCCACTTCCACAGAGTGGCAAACAGTGTTACTGATTGATTCAAGAAGCAAATGACCAGTTCAGTGTTTAGGTGATTGCTTTTATTTCCCCTGACATAGTTTTGGGGCAAAATTCAATCATTTTAAAAAGAAGGGTTGGCCAGAAAAGCCAACATATAAGCAGTGGAGAAGGGCTTGCAAAACCCTCCATCTCAATGGATCATTCAGTAATTATTTACTACGCACCTATCTGGAGGGCTTTAACGTTAATGAAATCTCATGGTTATCCAAAGTTAGTGAGACCTGGGACATTCAGAACATGTGTTATCTTCCTGTCTCCAAAATGTAAATCAAAAAGAGAAAAGGGATTGGAAAATCCGCAGAGGGTCTTTTACTCTCTAATTCTCTCTTTTTTTAAAGCCTCGTGACAGCGTTACAGTAGGGTGTGTGACAAGATTGGGTAGGCTCCATCTACTGTGGGTCTTAGAGGAAAAAACTTGGTTAGAAGAGACAGATAGCATGGTTCTGGATAAAGTCAGAAGAAAGCAGGCATTGACTAGCTAAGAAACATGCCCACATATCTACGCCTGTGGAAGCCTGGACTCCCACCCCCACCTCCCACCTTCAACAGCACCTTGTTCCACCACCAACCCTACAGGCCCATGCTCTCCCCTGAATCCACCCACCAACTCCTCCTACTTCATTTTAAACCAACAACCAATTTACAAATTTTAGTATCATGGCTCTCAACCTTGGCAGCATATTAGAATTACCTGGGGAGCTTTTACAAACCCCAATGCTCAGGCCAATTAAATCAGAAGTGAAACCCAGGCATCAGTGGGTTTTAAAACTCTCCTGGTGATTCCAATATGCAGCCAAAGTTGAGAATCTCTACTTTAGTAACACAACTGATTAATAATAAATTGAATACTGCCTAGCTTTTCATCAAAAGCGGAATGTCCAAGGAAAACAGACTGGCAGGAATAGGGCAGGGTGGACTGCAGAATATAGAATTTTTATCAGGAGTGGAAGACAATGTGTGTGTGCGGGGGGGGGGGGGGCAATATGTGTGTATATACACATTCTATGAGTAGTCCATTTAAATTTAGAACAAAAATATTGAGAACCTACAAAGCAAATGCACAAAGGTCATAAACAATTCAGATAGAGAAATACAAGTAGACAAACATGGAAAAATCCTTTTTGCTAATAATCAAAAAAACTAAATTAAAAGCAATCTTGAGATTGCATTTTTCTATCCACTAGTGTAAGAGGAAAAAGCTTAAATGACTCTTAATTTTGATGAAATTGCAGAGAAACCAATATGCTCACAAGTTCTGATGGTATCATAAATTGGTTTTTAAAAACTCCTTCTGAATAGCAAATGACCATAATGAAAAAAAATGATAAAAGTGTTTAGACTCATGGACTACTAGAGCTTCAGGAGGTATTGAAACTGCAGCAAAAATATATGCACTTATAAACAATCTCTGCAACAAATTCTAAATAGCAAAAAATTGGAAACAACCTAAATTTCCAACATCAGGGTAATGCTTTAATAATTCATGGTATACCAGCCCCACAGAACATTATGCAGTCATTAAGCTGACAACTGTGAAGGCTGTGAGGAAACATGGGGGGGAAAACACTCCCTTGAGGGGACCGTGCCCAGGCTCAGCACAGCCTTGCCTCTCCACAGCAAACTGCCTTCAGGGCCATCCAAGGATGAAGCTATAATTTGACCTGATTTCCCAGCTTCCCTTGAGAGACCACCAGGAGAAGCTCCTGTCAGGTCTCACATCTCTGTTCCTGTCCATCACCACGGGGAGCCCAGCTTCTTGCCACCTGGGATCTTCTCCCCAGAGCTCTGAACATGCCCTCATATCATTGAGCCTTCCACCCTCCCACCCCCAAAGCCGCGCAGTGTGCCTCTGGAACCCGTGAGGTGGCATCAGCAAAACCCCCGTATCTCCAACTTTATCGCTGAGCCTTACCTTGTCACTCTAACTCAGTGATGAGGAAGCATTTTGAAAATTTGAAATGTTAGTCACCAAAATGATTGGGTTATGAGATTTGCTGCAATGATCCTAACAGCCCCTCATAATGAAGAATTGCTCTGTATCCTGACAGATAGTCACAGGATTTAGGAAACTATTTACAATGATCTGAAGCTAGAATTTACTAGTAACTCTACTCTACAGATAAGTCCAAAGTGTATTTCTCATGGCTTTAAAATACACTGAATTTTCCAGAAATAAATCTTCTGTGTAATAAGTGGAACATCGTGCTTTGTTTTATGCACTTTCTACGAGTTGTACAGCATTTGGGAAAATCACACTGGGGAAGGCTACACACCTCTCACGGTCTGCCTGCATCGCTGGCGCATCACAGTGTTCACTTAATGGGTCCAAATAGCAAGCAACTTCTTTAGGTCTTTTATTTTTTTAAAAATATATTTTTATTGATTTCAGAGAGGAAGGAAGAGGGAGAGGGAGATAGAAATATCAATGATGAGAGAGAATCATTGATCGGCTGCCCTCTGCATGCCCCACACTGGTGATCAAGCCAGCAACCCAGGCATGTTCCCTGACCGGGAATCGAACCATGACCTCCTTTGGGTCATAGGTCTACGCTCAACCACTGAGCCACACCAGCCAGGCATTGGGCCTTTTAAAGGAATGATGACCAAATATTTTACATGTCAAGATGAAATTATCTTAGTATAAATTACTTTGCTTTTGTCTTTGCATTGTATTACAGCTAGAGAGTTACAGGAGATTTGCTATAAAAAGGGAGCATAGCATTGGGTCTAATACAGTGGTTCTCAACCTTCTGGCCCTTTAAATACAGTTCCTCATGTTGTGACCCAACCATAAAATTATTTTCGTTGCTACTTCATAACCATAATGTTGCTACTGTTATGAATCGTAATGTAAATACCTGATATGCAGGATGGTCTTAGGCAACCCCTGTGAAAGGGTCGTTCGACCGCCAAAGGGGTCGCGACCCACAGGTTGAGAACCGCTGGTCTAAAAGGATGAGCACCAAGCCCCCATGTAGCTCTTGCAAGTGGAGTTTGATTTTCCTCTCAACCTCTGGCACAGGATCTCAGGCTGGTCCTCCATTGTTGCTTCCAGACCACGTCTGGTATCTCCTCTATTTAAAACCTCAGCTCTTTCTGAAGAACAGGCCATCAGACAATGGCACCATGACCCCTCTTCTGTGCTCTCACCACTGACTCCCAGGTCACTGCCTTTGTTTCCTGCCTTTCAGCATCTGGCTCAACCATCTTCCCTTTTTCTGATACTTCTGTCATCATTAATGGAAACTTCAACCTCTCTGAAAACAAGCTACCATCACCCTGGCTTTGCAGTTTCTTGATCTCCTCACTTCCAAAGACCTCTTTTTACAGCCCACCTGAGTCACCCACTAGCATGGCTATACCCCCAGTCTTCATTATCGCCAATAATAGTAACACCTCTGATATCTCCGTTTAAAGCCTCCACCCTCTGACCACCACATTATTTCCTTCCAAGGCGCTTACTCCAGTATCCTCCCGCCAGCAATTATGAGATCCCAATTCCTATTCATTGGTCCCAATGTCTTTCTACTCTCAATCCCCCTGCCTGCACTTCTACCCAATTTCATATATTTTACCTTTGTTCTTACTCTTGACTACATTCTGATCCCATGTTATACAATTTTACACACACACACACACACACACACACACACACACACATCTATATCTATATTTACAGCTATATCTACATCCGTAATTCCTTAGTTGCTGGCTTCCTTCATTTTATTGTCTGATGAAGCTCCCACCCCAGTTAAACACTTCACTTCCTGCTGATGTAGCTGAAATAAACACACCATCTGGCAAAAACTTTCAGGTATATGTTCAGCTCATTCAAATTAATCATACAATCCTAAAATATATTTCAAAAAAATTGACTTTCTCACTTTCTAAGACAACTCTTTCACATTGTCTCCTTTCCTCCATCTTTCTCGTCTCACTCTCTGGTTTATTTGTTCACTGTTTGACAGTTTGGGTACCTCTGGTGGGAATGGCTCATCTCTGATCCACAGGCGTCTGCTGGGGAGCTGGCCTGGGGCTGACGGATCTACCTCCAACCTGGCTTCACTCACAAGCTTGGCAAGCTGGTGATAATCAGCTGAGATGTTCTTTACGAGGCTTCTCCCTGCAGCTTCTTGGATTTCTTCACAGCAGGGTAAGATATAAGAAGAAGAAAATAGAAGTTTCCAGTCCTCTTAAAGGGTGGGTCTGAAAATAGCAAAAGGTCACTTCTATTGTATTCTATTGGTCAAACAGTCACCGGATCAACCAACATTTTAGGGGGTGGATAACAGATTCCGATGCTAGTGAGGGCCAGTGACAAAGCATTTCTGGCCACCTCTAACCCACACACCAGTCCTCTGAACTGTGGAACCGACCTGTGGTTGATTTGGTTCTTTAGAAACAGAGTTGTGCTAGCAAATGTTTAACCATTGACTGGAGGGAAGGAGGAGCATGGCTGCTGATTTATAGTATTTGCCAATTTCCATGATGTAAACACTCCCACCATGGCTGGTTTCAGACAATCAATGTGATATCTCCAAAACAACGTCAGAAAAATGCACAAAATCGGCTTTCACAAGCTTGCTCCAGAAATAACATTGATCGATTTTAAAAAGACCACAAAATTCTGCATGGTTGTCTGGACAATAAATGCTTGTTAAAGGCCTACTATATACAAGGCATTAGAAATACAGAGGTGATCAAAACAGACCCCAAAAATGCATCTAAGGAGCTTACATTTTAATGGAGTCAGATAATAAGCAACAGAGTATCTATAATAATAATGATAGGTGCCATTAAGAAAAATAAAATAGGGGGAGAAACAGAGTGTGATGGATCATACTCTTAAGGCAATCAGAGAAGGCCTTTCTGGGGAGGAGACATTTAAGTAGGTTAGTAATCTATAATAGTTAGTAGACGCTAACTCTCACTTAGCACATGCTAGTTGTCACTCTTTTGATCAGATTACATGTATTAATTTATGAATTAGACTCCATAAGAAAATATCCAAATAAGAACAAATTTAATTCAACAGAACATGTTATGGCCCTTCAATCATATGTCTAGAGTGGAAGAAAATGTGACAAGGGCCAGACACTCAAAGAGAGAGACAAAAGCAGGCAACATAGGAAGAGTATGGTTTGCATTTGACCCTGACCCCATGCCATTAGCTGTGGTACCACCTTTGGCAGGGAAGCCAGTTGTGAAAGGATAACCTCAAAGAGTGTGTGTGTGTGTGTGTGTGTGTGTGTGTGTGTGTGTGTGTGTGTTGTGGGGGGGAGGGTGTGGGGAAGTGGAGGCAAGAGTACACCCATGGAAGGCCGGGGAGGGTGGGGGTGCAGGAGGTAGGGGGGTAAGAGATCAACCAAAGGACTTGTATGCATGCATATAAGCATAACCAATGGACATAAGACACCGGGGGATGGGGGGGGCTAGGGGACTGTCTAGGGCGGGGGGAAAAAAATGGACACATATGTAATACCCTTTGTAATACTTTAAGCAATAAAAAAAAAAAGAGTACACCCATGCGCTCAGGCAGTTTAGGGGTTTATACTATCTTCGATTATGATGTCCACTGTCTTCCCAGCGGAAGCCATATTTGAGAAAACCACCCTAAATGTGTGGTATATTTGTATGGTCCAGGAACTCTCACATTTGTCCTCACAACCATTTCATGAGGCAGCTAGAGCAAGAAATAACCCCCTCCCCATCCCCTACTCAGATTAGGAATCTTGGGCTCAGTAAACAAGAGAGTCAGGACAGGTTTTCTGTCTCTAAATCAAATTAATTCAATAAATATGTATTGTGTGCCCACAAGGGCTCAGGCGTGGCACAAGTGCTGGGGTGAGATTCATCCCTCCCCACTTCCCCACTATCCATCCACCGCCTGGCGGTTGTGATGCCCCACTCACACTGGCTCCCACACATGTGCAGGGGTAGCACACCCCGACTGATATTTCAAGCAGAGGAGGGCAGCAGAGAGAGATGGGACCCCTTCCATATGTAGCAGTGGATATAAGATCTCGCACTTCCCCACCTCAGCCCCCTCCTTCAGCAAGAAAGAGCAGAGCTCATCTGTCCCTGACTTTTCTACTTACGCATCTGTAAAGCATTCTCAAAACTAGTTTCCCTCATAACTAAAAATCTTGCCAAAATACTATACACCAAAATACAGATTTTGTAATCCCCATGTTTTAGATCCTAAGAGATCTCCTCTCCTTAAATACATGCTGTCATTGCTGGAGCAGGCAAGAGGAACCGTGCTCCTGGCAGAGCCCTGAGTCTGATGAAAGGGCTGACTCAGTGGGTCAGGGGAACATGTCCCCAGAGACACCATCTGAGAGCGCACTGAGAAATCGAGTTGAACTAGGTGTCAGAGGGCCCACTGAGAATTTTACATGGTTAAGGGAAGGCTGTGATCAGTGGAGCGAAGGGCTGCTGAAAGATCAAAGACACGTTAGAGCAAGAGACTACCCAAATCAGCCGTGAATAATACATTTTCTTCCTTAAAGAGCAAAACATGCTAGGGCGAAAGCCAGAACGAGTATTTTTAGGCTCCATCAAGTATTACAGGAAATGCATATGTGGATATGGGAGTGGGGGAAGGGATGCAGTAAACAACTAGTTTCTATGGTCCATAAACCTCCATTAAATCTCCTTTGGAACTGTGAAGAAAATGATTAGAATTAAACTCTTCATTTTACAGTAAAAAGAGCTGATGTTACAGGAGCAAATTGTTGAAACACTATTAAGCAGATGAACAGAAGCGGGGGCGGGGGAGGGGCGCGGCGGGGGAGAGAATCCCAAATATTTTATTCTCCTAGCCCAGTGGTCAGCAAACTCATTCGTCAACAGAGCCAAATATCAACAATACAACGACTGAAATTTCTTTTGAGAGCCAAATTTTTTAAACTTAAACTATATAGGTAGGTACATCGTTATTAACTTAATTAGGGTACTCCTAAGGCTTAGGAAGAGCCACACTCAAGGGGCCAAAGAGCTGCATGTGTTTCGCGAGCCAGTGGTCGGCAAACTGCAGCTCTTTGGCTCCTTGAGAGTGGCCACGAAGTTTCAATAGCACTGTACATGAGCGCCCGCACATGGTATTTTGTGGAAAGAGCCACACTAAAGGGGCCACAGTTTGCCGACCACTGCCCTAGCCTATCCATCAGAGAACATGCCCTTTATCTTACACGATGGTTATCTAGTTACTTTCAGTTTGGGGAAAGATTTGAAAAATAGCAAAATGCCTAATCTATAGGCTCTCTTGGGAAAAGAGCAGGGGAGATAAGAGGTTTTCCTATCAATGGCATACCAAGATTGACTTTCAGCTAGGAACCCAGCCAATTTATTACTCCTTTCCCATTGTGAAGAAAAATAAGTGAACATACTAAACCCTAAAGAAACTGGTTAGAAGGAAAAGAAAAGCCAAAACCAAAGTGTAGAAAGGCAGACAGGTAAGATCAGTTTGTGGGGTTTCTATCCAAAACCACCTAACTATGCATGAGGCTTGGCTGGCAGCTTGAAATCAGCTAGACTGTCCCTAGGGTCCCAGGCTGAGCCTGCCCGGACAGGGAGCAGAGCCCCACACCAACCTTCTATAAGCAGCCCGGGTTTTCTGTCCTTGTGCCCAAAGGAGACCCCTCCAAAACTCTAAGTGGATTCTTTCTTTTAGAATTGTTTTCTCTGAAGAATGTCCAAGACCCAGTTACTCTTTGTTCCTGCTTACACACAGCTTTCCACAGTCCCTCCTCCCTGCCCTTGGCCTTATCCTCTTCCTTTTCCCACTGACTCCACCCAGAAGGGACTGTATTTCATTGTCTGTAACCAACGCAGTCATGCTTTCTGCACCAAGGACATTTTAGAAAGAAAAATGATTATGATACTATAATAAATTTATAGGAGCAGCTGAAAAGAAATCTTGTGGACCTCAACCTTACTGTACACTCTGAGCAAGCAAAGCCAAGAACACCTTCTCCACTGTGGATACATTTTAAGTGGATGCATCTTCCCTCTGCTAGTTCTCTCTCCCCTACTTCTATTTCACTCCCAGCCCCAGCCTCCAGCAGCAGAGTGGAAAGGGAGCTTGCTGTCCATGCCTTCCTCCCCTCTGACTGACCCTCAAGGGCAGAGGGTGACACTCCTCTGCAGACTGGGAGTCCAGGCATGGGCAGATTCCCAGGCTCAGGATAGTGTTCCTGGCCTGCCCCTCCTCTTCCTCTGTGTCAATCAGCCCCTTCTCCTCTGCCAAGCCAGCTGTCTGCACCTGGATGTATGTCTCTGTCATTCCGCTCCCTCACTCTGCCTGGCCAGAGGCCAGGTTGGCACGGTCCCTGCGGGGGTCTGGGCTCCACTGTGGCCAGCCAGCTGGAGCTGGGTGGGGGTGGGGAGGACTCTCAGGGAACCTCTGGCCACACCAATGCCTGAAGCAGCAGGCCATGCTCTGGCTTCACCTAGCTTTTCACCCAGTGTAAACTAGCCTTCAGGTACCAGAGCTTCAGAGCCTGTTCCCCCACCCAATGAACAGGCCTATTGCAAAGTATTTCTACTAGTGAACAATGTAACTGGCTTTACATGGATGGGTGGGCATACCTATGGATCAAATTCGATATTGTCGTCACCTCTAAATAATGTCTTCAAAATGAATAAATTCTCAATAAGAATAGTAGATATTTTTCAATAACCTTAATCCACTTAAGGTTCTGAGACTTCCCAAAGTTCATCTACTCTCTCATGCAGCTTCACAGAGCCACAATTCCAGGTACCAGGTTGACACTGCGATACACATTACAGCAGGACACCCAAGTCTGCACTTCCTGATGTTAAGCCTTTTTGGTAATAAGCAACAGAAAAGCAAATTTACTGACTTCAGCAGAAAGGGGGAATTTTATTGGAAAATACTTTCATAGCCCATAAACCAAGTAAAGAAAGTGAAGGAGGGAAGGAATGAGTTTGTGCTGAGGCCCTGGGCTGCAGGAGGTTGCCACCCTCTCCAAATGCACTGCCGCCTCCCTGTGCATTCGTTTCTGTTGCTGCCATTAATGTATTGCCATAAACATAGCGGCTTAAAGCAACATAGACTTCGTAGCTCACAGTTTCATAGGTCAGAAGTCTGGCATGACTCAACTGGACTCTCCGCTCAGGATCTCCTGAGGCCAAACCCAAGTTATGAGCCAGGCTGGGCTCTCTGGAAACTCTGGGGGAGAGTCCACTTCTAAGCTCATCAGGTTGTTGGCTAAACCATGTTGTTGTGGTTGTAGGAGTGAGTTCCCTGCTTCCTATCTGGCTGTCAGCTCTTAGAGGCCACTGTGGTTTCTGCACATATAGCCCCTTCTTGAGTCTAGTCAGCAGTGGGGTGTCAAATTCCCCTCTCTCCTGTTTCAAATCTCCCCAGCTCCCGCTGCTTTTAAGAGCCCAGATGTTTAGCCGAGGCTCACCCGGATACTCTCCCTATCTTAAGGTCAACCCTGCCACATAACAAAGCAATCATATGGTATAGATGTGTTATCATCTCACCTATTACAGTTTGGGAGACGGGGATTAGAAATTCTGCCTGCCACACTGGGACGTAGCGCCAATAACTTTTAGTCCCTATCTATCTGGGTCCCATTGCAAGTTCTCAGGAGAGAAACTCAGATTGGCCAGTTTGGGTCAGGTGTACACCCCCATCACTCAGCTGTGACCAGGGCACAGGCGCATCTAGAAGAGGGGCCAGCACCTGGATATCAGCGGCTGCTCTGAGAGAACGGGAGATGGTTGGGAGAAGGGCAAAGATCACAAGAGCATCCTTTTTGAAGAGGGAAATAAGGGAAGTGAAAGAAAGGAGAACCCCGTGTTGCACAGCGGCCAGACAAACCCGCTTGCTAAATATGGGAAGCGCCGAAGAGGAGCAGCAGCGTGCTTTGTGTTCACATTTTGTCCTGGTGTTTCCCACCTGGGTTAAAAATCTGTGGTGTTGACACTACCGAAAACACAGAACTGTAACTTGTCTTAGTTAACAATTACATTTCTGAGAGTTACCTGTTTTTCCTCTGAAGAGGTGAGCATTTGTGCGCTCCCCCACATGACCTTCCAAGGGATATGGTGTGTAACAGTACCCCCATTAGCAGGGTCAGTAGGGAGCAGTCCAGAACCAAGTAGAAACCCTTTGGATTGATTAGGGTATTTCCAAAGCTTGTTTGCCACTCCCAAGAAAACCAGGATTTGGGGGAAATCATCCTTCTGATCTTGAAAATGTCACAAGGGAAGTTGCTGCCCAAATAGCAGTTCCCTTTGAGGTGAGTCAGCAAGGCTCTTGGAGCAAAGCCCTCAGGAACATTTGACAGAGGCCTTCTCTGTGGTCATGGTGATAAATGAGTGCCCCACTTTTGTAGGGTAGCATTCTTACTTTTCAAAGTCAGAAGACATTGTCGAATTATATGCCTTGTTGGACTCATTTTGGGGGAAAATGTTCAGTTGGTAGCATTTGCCAAGTGCCACTTTGTGCAGAGGTCACGAGGAGAGCTGGAGAGTAGGAAAGAACTGGAGACCTTGGGAAATAGTGGAGGAAACAGACCCAATGCTAATCGTTTCTGAAGAAATGAAACAGCTTCTTCAGAAGTGATTCAAGCCCTCTGAAATTACCAAGTCAAATGAATTATTTTTAATCACTTTAAACATGTGCATGTCATACTGCACCTAGTGATTAGGATAAGTGCCAATGGAATCACGGCTCCAAGACCTGTGGGAATGACTTTCTCTTCGTCATTTACCTCTCTGATCTCAAAGGTAAATGTTCCTTCCTGTGTTCCTTCCTGTCTCCCAAATTCTTCTGAAATGATTTATTCCTTTGCCCCTTCCTCTGCCTACTTATTCCTTCTTTCTTTTCTTTTTTAAAATATATTTTATTGATTTTTTTTTTACAGAGAGGAAGGGAGAGAGATAGAGAGTTAGAAACATCGATCAGCTGCTTCCTGCACACTCCCTACCGGGGATGTGCCCGCAACCAAGGTACATGCCCTTGACCGGAATCAAACCTGTGACCTTTCAGTCCGCAGGCCAACGCTCTAACCACTGAGCCAAACCGGTTTCGGCTACTTATTCTTTCTTATCCTCGCCTCCCCAATTACTGTCAGAGACCAACCATTGGTCACCCAGCAAGAAAATCATGTACCATCTCATCTTGGGGAAGACAGACAGAACAGCTCCACCCACCCAGGCTTAGTCCCATCCTGTGAGATGACCAGAGGGTTATTAAACATGCCTTTTTCAATACTGGGTGGGCATTCTGTTTTGCTTTGAGGTTTATTTTGCCAACTTGAGAGCCCAAAAAACATCAACTTATATATTACTAGGGGCCCAGTGCACAGATTCGTGCACACTGAAAGAAAATTAATTAGAAGAAATATTTTAGAGGCCGGGGAGGGACCGCAGTAGGGCTCCAGAGCATGTCTGGCCTGTCTCGCCCAGTCCCCATTTGCTGGACCCCAGCAGCAAGCTAATCTACCAGTCAGAGCATCTGCCCCCTGGTGGTCAGTGCATGTCATAGCAACTGGTCAAACGGTCAAACAAACAGTTGGACATTTAGCATATTAGGCTTTTATCATATAGGATATTTTCTAGTTCTTCTGTAATAGACAGATATTGCTGTTATAACAAAGAAATTTTTTGTGTTTTTAAAAAAATATCATTTCAGGAACCTCAAAGTGCAAACAACTTTTCAAGTTCCCTAAATGGGCTATTTTGCAACCTGTTTTATTTTCTATCCCCTTGCTGGATCTTCTATAACAAATTCCATTCCCATAATCCCACACCCACCCATGTACCTCCTTACCCACATTAATTATTTTTAAGTGATTGTTTATTAATATAACAATGATACAATGAGCAAAGAACACTACAAATAGGCACATAACACTCCATTTCAACAATATAATGACAAAGAGATTCTGGGGCTCATTACCTAATGTTGGAGTAGAGTTTTGCAAAATAATCACTAAAGACAACAGCAAGCATTTGCTAAGTGCTTTCTCTATGCCAAACACTAGATTAGACTGAGTCCTTAACTTACACTAGGTCACTTTCATGTAAAATACACTATTTAACAAAGCAATATTCCCTTTGCTAACATAGCATTCTTACTAGATTCTATCTTTTCTGAAAAACAGATTCTTTCTCTTCCAAGAACCTCAAGGCATTCCATTCACATCAAGTATTACATTTAAATTCTCTCACTATTCCTAAGAGGAAAACACGGGATTGGATATTATTCATTTTTCTGTAGAGATGAGGAAGCTAATGAGATTTAATTTCCTCAAAATTTGCACGGCTATCAGAGGTATCTGAACATCTCTCCATTTATTGAGCTGAATGCATTGAGAAAACAATTATTTTGTTTAATAGACATATTTTGTGGTCCTACTTTGTGTCAAGCTTTGGAAATCAAAGACTGACTCCCTCATATACATTCATACTGTGTGCCAAGGCTGTGTCAGTTACCAGGAACAAGATGGACACAGTTCCAGGCCTCACAATGCAAGGGTCTTGCCTGTTCTCAAGGATTTTAGTCAGAGGATTAACAGGGGAGCATTTGCAAGTGAGGAATGTGGCTGAAGAAATAGAAGTGAAAGTTATGATCTCACACTGCCTCAGCCAAGGAGGGAGGGTGTGTATTGATACAGCCTAGATGGGCCAGCTTCCTAGGCTGAGGGCAGGGTAGAAGAGGGTGGACATGAATCTGGAGGGTAAACGGAGGCTATCCAACACTTCCGGTCACGCTGCCAATTTGTGTTCTTTGACCAAGTCCTTTGGCCCCTTTTGACATCCGTTTCTTTAGCCTTCACAGAAGACCTCGTTCAAGTCATCTCTAAGGCATCTCCCAGGATGGGCACCGTACGAAGAAAAGCGTCATCCATCTGAGCCAGTCTCGTACTAAGAATTAGGGGAGATTTCCTTCTACCGTCTACCAAGAGGCATTCTTTCCCGCCACCTGAGGCCTATTTGGTATTAAACCTGCTTGATAGAAACCCCTTCACTGGCGAATGGAAGAGTCTATGTTAAATGACAAAAAGGCCTGTGGACTGAAGCTCTGGGAATGTTAACTTTGGTGTGCATCTTGGGCGAGTCAGTCCTCCTGCCGTAGCAGCCAGTAAGCAGAGTTAGACACAGAATGTCATATCTTTCCTTTCAATGTGAATGCTGTTTTAAAACAAAATAACTGAAGAGCGAGGAGATGAGAGGGGAAGGGGAGATTATCATCATCGCTATTGAAAGTGACCTCCACCAGCTCCTCCACAGATGCGAGGTAGTAATTACTACTGAGAAGTGTAAGATGCTGGCCAGCCTCCAGCATACAGGGCTGAGAAAAGGGATTGATGCTTAAATCAGGGAGCCTGCGTCCAGGGGAAGCCCAGCAGATCTGATGGGCCTGCTGCTGTCCAGAACAAAGCACAGTTCATTAAGCAATGCTGTTTATTGAGGAGGACGAGACTTACCAATGTGAAGAGAGGGAAGGGTTGTTTCCCCCATCAAAACCAAAAGGACATCTTGGTTCATTTTATAAAGAGCTAATAGAGTTAATATAGGTAGTCTAGTAACTAATACATGAGAAACGCTGTATGTGTCTAATAAAATAAATGTTTCAATAGGAGGGCAAAGAATAGAATCCAGAAACCCTCTCACTTAAACCTCTGGTGGATGGCACAGGTGCCTAAATAAAATGGAAAAGACCAAGGTAATTCCTATTTGGTTTAAGCAAGTTCCCAAGTAAATTTGAGAGGGAATTTGCTATTTTTAAAAAAGTTTTACAGATGTTAAGAATTATCTTGCCAATGATTTTCATATATTACAATTGCTATTCATTTATATTTATGTGTGTATAAATAGAGAGGTATACACATGGGCCAAAATTATCCAAGTACGTAACCTATTCTCTGAGGAATGTTATTCATGTGTAGTGGAAGCAGTAATAAATCTGAAAGCACATTAGGGTTTTGGTTCTAGGTCATTTTGGGGAGACCTTAGATAAACCTAGCTTTGGGACATCTTTCACCATTCAGATATGAGGTGATATCTCAGAGTCTTATGAAATGAGTTCATACAAGCAAAGCACTTACAACAGTGCTTGGAACATGGTGAACACTTGAAAGTGTTAGCTATTTTTTTTTTATTATCTTCAATGTCCCTTACAGGGTCCAATGGTGTCAGGTCACTTGTTCCTTGTTCACAAAGGAAAAGATTGGCTGGAGAAATCAGCTCAATGGACACTTCTTCCAGGGCTGGGAAAACAACGCCTGCTATAACCATGGGAAATACACATAAACAAACAAAACAGAAACAGACTCATAGATACAGGGAACAGACCGATGGCTGCCAGATGGGAGAGGGGTCGGAGGCTGGGTGAAAAAGGTGAGGGGATTAAAAATACACATTGGCAGTTACAAAACAGTCACAGGAGTGTAAAGTACAGCCTAGGGAATAGCGTCAATAATATTATAATAATTATATATGGGCTCAGGTCGGTACTGGAGTTATCAAGAGGAAAACTTCATAAGTTATATAAATGTCTAACCACTATGCTGCACACCTGAAAATAATATAATATTGATTGTCAACTGTAATTGAAAAAATATATATAAATATAAAAATTATTTTTTAAAAATAACAAAATTTTAAAATCAAAAGAATTGCTAGTGAAGAGCCTGCTGACTGACCCCTGGTCCCACTACCGTAACTGGGCCCCTCACACGGGTGCTGCAGCTAAGGGCTAGGTTGGCCACCCCTGCCTCTGCTGAGTGGCAGCAGGGACCCAGAAAAGTCACCATGATGGACCCTGTGCTCTGTGAATATTTAACCCCCCCAAAATCACATGACATGCTCAGGTTTGCAATTCCAAACAGAATTAACCAAACAGAAATAGTCCCTGCCCTGGAGGCAGCCACAGTATAAAAAGTCTGAGGTGTCAGAATCATTTACTTATGATTTCTCATTTGTTGAGCCCTTGACCTAAAGCTAGCCTTGTCCAGACATTCTTTCTCAGAGAAACTTGGTTGCTGCAATAGCTGCTGGCAGCTTTCCTTAAATAAATAATAATAATCATCTTCCTGATTTCACTCTTGGCCATCTAAGGTTGCTGCATTGCATTGCAGTTTTGTTTTCTGTGCTGTTTTGTCCTACATCGCTTTAACTTAATTTAAATAAATGCTTGTTATTAATTTAAACTAGTTGGTGTATTGTTCTTGATTCTAAGTGTTTCGAAAGTTAATCATTTCTCTCGTTTTTTCTTTTTTCTGTTAAACCAGTCACCCTGTTCTTCAGTTTTCATAGACTGGAAGGCTTTGGGAAGTAGGCAATAATTTCAGTGTCATTCAGGCTAAGTCAGAAATATACTCCTATACAGACTGAGAGGAAACTTACCTGTTTTGAACTTAACACTGAGTAAAATGGGGGAATACCACTTGAGAATTCATACTATGACCTGATTCTCACCTACATTTTTTAACCCCAATTCACACTGCCAAGGTGTCTGAAAATCCTTAAGCTAAAGGATTTTAGCTATTAAAATATAACCAAGCATATTTTTAAAAGAATACATATAATTTCTATAAATAAAAATATAACAGCTGAAGTTATAAATTTAATAGATAAGGTTAACAGCAGAAAAGACAAAGTTGAGGAGATAATTAAAAAACTGGAAGTGAAATAAATTATCTAGAATGAAGCTCAGAGATATAAAGAGATAGAAAAAGAAAAAGAAAAAAAAGGCCGAGTATGGAAAATACAGTAAGGATACCTAACATAATCAGAATGAAAATGAAAGAGAGAGAGAGAGAGAGAGAGAGGTTGAGAATTGTGGGGCAGGGGCAATATTTGAAGAGATAATGGCTGAGCATCTTCAGAACTAATAAAATATGCTATTTATTCAAGAACCTCAATGAAACCCAAGCAGAATAAATAAAAAGAAACATGCACCTAGAAATGAACACTGAAACTGCAGAACACAAAATTTGGTTAGTTAAATAAACATGTGAAAGTGTCCAGGGTAAGTGCTAAAATAATAGAAATACAGTGTTCAGCCCTAACCGGTTTGGCTCAGTTGATAGAGTGTTGGCCTGCGGACTGAAGGGTCGTGGGTTCGGTTCTGGTCAAGGGCATGTACTTTGTTTGCGGGCACATCCGAGTAGGGGGTGTGCAGGAGGCAGCTGATTGATGTTTCTAACTCTCTATCCCTCTCCCTTTCTCTCTGTAAAAAAATCAATAAAATATATATATTTTTAAAAAAAAAGAAATACAGTGTTCAGTTTCCAAATTCATAGAGGAAAATATGGAAAGAGAAAAAAAATCAATTCCAAAGAAGGCAAGAAAGAAGAGAAAAAGAAACATAGAAAATAATGAGATACTATAAAGTATAAAATAAGATTACTAATAACTCCAAATATATTAATAATTGTATTAGACAAAATGTTCCCATAAAAAGAAAAATGTAGTCAAACCAAATATTTTTAATTCCACTTATATACTTCTAACAAGAGACCCCCATCAAATACAGGAATACAAAAAAGGTGAAAGGAAAGGAAAGAAATGTATACCAGGCAAATGCTTATCAAAAGGAAGCTATGCTATTAACAGCACCAACATATAATTTAAGTCAAAACCATAACTAGTTATAAAGAGACTCACTGTATTAAAAAAAGGTTAAATTTACCTGGAAAATATAATAATTATAAATATACACCTAATGGTATTATCTTAAAGTATACAAAGAAAAATTGACAGAATAACATGGCATAAAAAGGTACATTTACAGTCATGATAGAACTTTTTAACACAATTCTCTTAGTAATCAATAGATCAAGCAAACAAAAAAAATGAGTAAGCTTAGAAAAGATTTGAACAAGCAATTGGGAAACCCACCTATAAAACACTCAACCCAACAGCTGTCTTTTAAGCACATAGGAGGAGCAGTTACAAAACTGAACACCTAAAGGGCCATTAAAGAAGTCTCAAGAATTTTCGAAGGACTGAAACCATACAGACTATATTCTCAGACCACAGTTCTCTTCCTCTTTAGTGCGGGCTAGACTTAATGACTCGTTTCCAACAATCAGAAAAAAAGTAGTGGTGTGAGACTTTGAGGTCACATAAGGCACAGTGGCTTCCTGTGTTCACGCTGCGTCACTCTCTCGGGAGGAAGCCAGCTGCCATGTTGTGAGGAAACCTGAGAAGCCCCGTGTGGAGCAGGGACATGGTAAGGCCCTGAGGCTTCCAGCCAACAGCCAAGTGAGTGAGCCTTCTTGGGAACAGATCCTTCAGGCGACGGCAGTCTGGCTGACATCTTGAAAGATTCTGAACTAGAAGCACCCAGCTAAGCTGCTCCTGGATTCCTGACCCATGAAAACTGTGTGAGATAATCCTTGTTGTTTGAAGCTGCTAAATTTGGGGGAAACATGTTACATAGCAATAGACAACTATACAATACTAGGCCCAGGGCACAAATCCGTACACATTGAAAGGAACTGTGGGCTGTAAGGCTGCAGTGGGCACAGGGGTGGGTCTTGGCCCATCCTCCGTGATGCCCCCCCCTCCTGTCACGCTCCCCTCACCCGCTCTTTTGCCTGCCCTCCCTTCCCCTGTCTGCTGGCAGCCCCGCTCCCACCTTCATCCCTACATGCTGACGGTGCCGGCCCGCTCGCACCCACTGACGGCACCCAGCAATTGGGACCAGCTCCGCCAGCAGGTGCAAGCACCAGGCGGGACTGTGGCACCTGGGAGCAAAGAATTTTCAGTAACCATCAGAAGCTCACCCCGATGACAGTGACTAGCCCCCCAACCTTGACATGGCACCCCCAGTCACCTGCTCCACCATCCCACCACAGATAAGGCCTGCCATGTTCCACATACGCCCCCTAGTGGTCATCACACGTCATAGCTACCGGTTGTTCCATTGTTTGGTCTATTTGCATATTAGGGTTTTATATATATAGATGGGTAAAGTTCCTGTTTTACCTATCCTGGGACCCTAACAAGATACAAACACACATTAAAGAATAAAACCATAGTAAAGGAGGTGTTAAACTATATACTATAGAAAACAAGACTGTGTACAATGAAGTGGCAATTCTAAAATGAGAAAAACCAGTTAGAGAAGGAAGACATCAATTTTTCAAAAAGAAAGTAGAGTTGGAACTTACTGCTTTATTCACACACACACATACACACACACAAATTGCGTATTAAATGTGTTCTCTTCACTGAGGTAGGAAATTGAGACACAAAAAATAAATGTCTTAGCAATGTTTCCTGTGCTCAAAACAATCACAATTTAATGAAGAAGAG
Organism: Myotis daubentonii; assembly: GCF_963259705.1. Taxonomy (NCBI): domain Eukaryota; kingdom Metazoa; phylum Chordata; class Mammalia; order Chiroptera; family Vespertilionidae; genus Myotis; species Myotis daubentonii. Next base: position 36,313,516 of record NC_081845.1, read on the forward strand.
ACAAATAAAAAATTTCAACGTGGGTGACGAGTGCTATCTGATAGTACCCTACAATTTTTGCAGATTAGGGAAACCTTCCTAGACTACGTAATCTCTATACCGAAACATGAACTTGGAGGTTGCATTAGCTAAGCAAAGAGGAGGAGGTGAGGGACAATGACCTAAGCCAAGGAAACAGCATGTGAAAAGACAGGAAGATAAGCAAGCACAGCACATTCTAGTATTCAAAATAAAGTTCAGGAAGTCTGTAGGTTTGGATTGAGAGAGTCCAGAGTGGGAAGAGATAAGGTTAGAGAGAGAAGAGAAACTGGATCCTGCAGGCCTTGGAACCCCTTGAAGGAGTCTGCGCTACATTAAGAGCAAGGGGGAGCCACCAAAGGGTGTTAAACTCCAAAGTTTGGGTAGAATAAGAGGCAAGAGCAGCGCCATGGGACTGTACAGTTCTACCCAGTTTACCAGGCCTTCTAAGACAGGACTCCACCTCCTTAGTCCTAACGATGGGCAGACTCCCGGGTAGGTATCAGGAAGAGGTAACCGAGGCTCCCAGAGCTTCTGTGCTTCACACCAAATCCCACACTAGTTGTAGGGAGCAGGGGCAGGGCTTAAAGCTAAAGAAGAAAAGAACGAACAGGGAAGTAAAGAAAGGGCCGACAGCTAGGGAACCAGTCTGGCAGGGCAGCATAAAAGACAGTATTATATTTTAAAAGCCAACTTCAACTGTCTATTATTGTCATAGACTTTCTTTAAGAAGCATGTTGCCTTTCTGTAGGGGGAGTGAACATATGGGCATGCGTGTTAGACCCACTGTAATTACAGAGAACTGAAAGTAGCTCTGACAGGTTCCTGCTGCTTTCTTTATGATAGCATGAACCCTGTGATGTTTATCAGTGTCCCTGATCTAAATTAACATAATGACAATGCACAAGTGGTAAATACCACTCAGACGCCACTTTGCGCCATTCATTGATTCCACCTCAGCTGAGACCAGCAATGCCTCCACCCTCCTTGAGAAGGAACCCCTACCCAGCTGGCCTGCCTGCCTCCAGACTGCTGCTCGCCCCCCCAGGAGTGTTCTGTCTTGTTGTGGAGAGGAAACAAAAGCAGAAGCAGGCCAGCTGAGCAAAAGGACATTTTAAAAATCCTTAACTGAAAAGAAAAAATCCTTAGCTGCATTCCTGAGAGTGCTATTTATCATTTTTCCAGGTTCATTTACATATTTTACCTATGTATAAATTCTCAATTACTTTTAAGAATTTCTACCAAGAGGCTTACAAAACAGCAATGTGAAATTTATTTGTATCAATAACATTGAAATGAGCATCAGATTGTCCTTGCACCAAATCAAATGTCTGGGTATACATTTGAAGGTGTGATGTTTTGTTTTGGGGTGTTTGTGTGTGTGTGTGTGTGTGTGTGTGTGTGTGTATGTTTTTAAGAATACTGCTTTTCATTTTTCTTTAATTATTAGTGGTGGAAGAAGAAGAAAATGAGTATCTACCATGGGAAATAGGAAAAGACTGAAAAAGATGAAAGAGACTATTTTGCTCTGTTGGCATGTAGACTGAAGAAGAGTGCAAATAAAAAATGACTATTTATAATGGAGGTCTCTTTGATAATATCTGAACCTTCTAATCAATTCTAGTCTTAGAATCACCAAAAAATGGCCTATCTGACCGTATGTGCCTCAAAATGTGCAATAGAAAGTACTTGGCACCAGCTATAAGTTAAAAAATTGAACATGGATCTGATCAAGCCTCTATCTCTACCTACTGATTTATAGAAATACAGAGGACAGAGGTACAAGTAAAAGGACAGCACGAAGCAATCAGCTAAATCCAGAATATGAGACATTCTCCAAGACAAATGACTTGGAGATCAATAGCATGAGAAGAAAAAAAGAGCTAGAGGTGAGATGATACAGACTTAACAACCAAATACAATGTATGGACCTTGTTTGCATCCCTATCCAAATCAATCAACTATAAAACGACATCTTTGAGACAGTCAGTGAATTTGAATACATACTAGTAAGGAGTGAATTTTGTTAGGTGGGATAATGGCATGGTGGGTTTTTTCGTGGTTTTTTTTTTAATTCCTATCATTTAGAGATGCATGCATACTAAAATTTGTATTGGCAAATTAGTAAGATATCAGGGCTTTACTTTTTAAAAACTGCAGGTTTTTAAATTAATTTTTTAAAATATATATTTTATTGATTTCAGAAAAGAAGGTAGAGGGACAGAGAGATAGAAACATCAATGATGAGAGAGAATCATTGATCAGCTGCCTCCTGCATGCCCCCCACTGGGGACCAAGCCCACAACTTGGACATGTGCCCTGACTAGGAATTGATTCATGACCTCCTGGTTCATAAGTTGATGTTCAAACACTGAGCCATGCTGTCTGGGCTGGGGTTTTTTAAATTAATTTTTAAAACATTTTAAATTACAGTTTACATTCAACATTATTTTGTTTTAGTGTCAGGTGTACAACATAGTGGTTAGACAATTATATACTTTACAAAGTGTTCCCCTGATACTTCCAGTAATCAACTGGCACCATACATAGTTATTACAATGTTATTGACTATATTTCCTATGGTGTACAAAATACTGCTGATTTTTTAAAAGGCCAGAAGAAACAAGACGGGCAAAATGTTGGTCAGTGTTGAAGCTGGTTTCTGGGCTATGAGGGTTTATTATACTACTAGAGGCCTGTTGCACGAAAAGATTCGTGCAATAGGCCTTCCCTTCCCCTGGCTGCCGGCACCGGTTTTCCTCTGGCACCCGGGACCCAGGCCTTTGCTCCAGCTGGAGCCGCCTTCAAGCCTTCGCTGCTCCGGCTGGAGCTGCCTTCAGTCTTTGCTCCACCACTTTGCGCCTACATATGCAAATTAACCGCCATCTTTGTTGGTGGTTAATTTGCATATCTCACTAATTAGCCAATGGGAGGCATAGCGAAGATATGGTCAATTACCATGTTTGTCTATTATTAGATAGGATTCTCTCTACTTTGTGTGTGTTTGAACATTTTCTGTCATTAAAATTAGGGGGGAAAATGAACTCACTTAAGGATCAATTTTTGTGCCAGGGCATGGCCATATGAGATTTAATCTCATTTAGATCACTTATAAACTAAGTGACCATGGAAATAAAGACTCTTGGAGCCCAAAAAAACCTCGGGGATTATTTTTCCCCCTTGAATGGCAGATGAGAAAGTTGATGCCAAAAGGGTGACATACAGCCAGCCTGTGGATGACCAGGAATGAGATCCAGATTCTCTGTCCAGCATTCTTTCTTCTTCATCGTGTGGCAGACCAATTACTGAATTCTCCTGGAACTCGGTGTCTCTATCCCTAAAATGAGAACAACACAACTTTCTAATTCATTCAGAACTACCCTGGGGAGGTGAGAGGGCTTTGCAAAACTCTTTGCAACTGTAAGAAGTTATTATTTTTAAATAATAAATATTGTTAAATTTACCCAGTGTAGAATAGCAAAATTTAGAGTTCACTGAAGAAGTTGGTGTGGGGATAGTAATAAAGAACAACAAAACAGCAGACTGCCTTTTATGCTGCTGCCAAGACACATTCAGTGTAAACCACTTCCCCACCCCCACCCACCCATCCCCCCAACCCTCAGGGAATGGGGCAAGATGATTGGAAGTGAAGCAACAAGAGCTTCAAATTAAAACTGAGAAAGAAGACAGCTCATCTTGCCTCTTTACCTGAGAGATGTTTTCAGAGGGGGCCTCCCAGCAACTGGAGTTGCCCTCAGGGGTACCCCCTTGTTCCTCCCTGGCAAACCCTTTGCCTGAAAGCCATATGGCTCCCAGTGGTGTGCCTGCCAACCAAGAGGTGTGACTTCTCTAATTGGCGAAATCTGTTCAAGTGTCTGGCCACCGGCTGACAGATGCCAATGTTGACAGTGGGGAGGAGGAACCTGATAGAGAGCAAGGGGGGAGGGGGAGCGTGTGATGTCTGAAAGGCAGAATTCTCCCATTACATTGACTCATCTTTTTCCCTCCCCCAGCTTTGGTGTCCAGGGACGTCAGCAGCATAATGGGCTGTTTGGGTAAAAGACATTCTAGTAAGAGATGCTGGATGCCCACTCAGGGTCACCTGCTCTCAGAGCACCAACAATCATAACTCTGGGTTCGTGAGGGAAGGGCTGGGGTCAGTGAGTCCCAAAGAAAGGGAGAAGGAGGAAAGAAGTGGAGAGTTAGTTACCTGTTAACCACACCTACCCCTCCCTGTGGCAAGTGATGGGCTGGCGGTGAGCGGGCTGAGCCATGTCTCCAAGGGCAGCAGAGGAAGCCTTTCCGTGGAGAAGATCTGGGCCCTGATTCAAACACTTGCACAGAGAAGTCCTCCGCGGAGCGCAAAGAGCCCGAGGGTGGGAGTCCAACAGCTTGGTCTCTTCCATTCATTTTGTCATTCCACAAGCATTTGTTTAGCATCTACTCCCTGCCAGGGGCCACATTTGGTGCTGGGGACCCAAAGATAACGTGAGGTCTGGGAGGTGCAAGGAGTTTACTGGCTATTGAGAGAAACAGAAAAGAGCAGGGTTTTTACAGTATAACTAAACCCTGGTTTCTGCGGAGGCATCCAACTCAGACATGAGTATTTGACTCTAGGCTCCCCATGGACTTGCTGGGTGACCTTGTTTCAGCATCTAATCATCCTGAGCTTTTGTTTACTTACCTGTAAAACAGGAATAAAGCTGCTCTTCTCTTTTATAGGAGGCATAAGGGAGACTGTATCTATGAGAGGTTTGTAGAGGTTCATGTAAGGTAGTTTTACTAATGGCCGTATCTTTTTCTATGTAAGGAAGGCATTACATTTCCTGAAAATTATGCTTCAGTTTGTTCTCTATTTTCTGAAGTGTGTAAGACCTCAGAAAAGAAAAAAATTACATGATGAAGATGCCTCACATGAGGGAAAAAAACAGTTTTTCCATTGATGTGCCCCAGTTAAGTACATGATACACAGCATGGCAATGGCTGCCATTGGTTAGCATTTACTTCATGCCAGGCACTTTGCTCTGTGTCTCATACTCAGAAACACATCTCTTTTACTAGTAAGTTACAAAATAGTTTAATAAGAGGAAATTAGGACCCAGAGGATTAAGCAACTTGCCCAAGGTCATTAAGCTAGCAAGTGCTCCAAACCTACCTGACTCTGAAGCCCTTGTTTCTACACCCCAGACGGCACCATCTCAGGTCACAGAACAGAACTGTGACCCAAGGGAGCCAGGAGAGCAATGCAGGGAACCATGGACAGCAGAGCTGGAGGAGAAAGGCAAGGTCATTTGCTCTCCCTCTCCACCCCCCACTTATTTTATGGAGGATAAAAATGGGTCACAAAAACGTGAAATATGCTGCTGGGGAAGGTAAATGTTCTATTTTCTGGAACATTTTCCGTGGAAAATGTTTCCATTTTTTGCATGATCTTCCCATCATAAGGGATGGCCTTGGCTCTGGGTTACTGAGAGGAGCCTCGGTGAGAGGGATTTACAAGGGGGGCCTTCATTAGGACTGAAGCAGAAAAGGATCTGAAGCTGACCGTTTCTGCACCTCTCCTTGACTCCTATCCTCTTCTAATGGCCAGCCTCCCCTCTGGCTTTTGGGAAAAGCATACTCTAGACCAGGGGTTCTCCAGCTTTGTCAGGCACCTAAAGGGCTTGTTAAAACCCAGAGTGCTGGGATCCACCCCCAATTTCTGATTCAGGAGCCTTGGGAAGGTGGAGTATGAGAATTTGAATTTTTATCAAATTTCCAGGTGATGCTGATGCTGCTGGTTAAGGGACCACACTTTAAGAACCACTGGTGTATAGATCTTCAGGATGGACAGAGGACTAGTGTTTGATAGAATATTTAGTCAAAAATACTAGTTTCTCCCTAATATCTATTTTCCCCTTCCACAGCAATAGAACCTTGATTATTTAGCTGAACACATAGCTGACCAAAAAAGAGACAATAATTTTTAGATCCTTTGCAGCAGGTGGTCACTTGTAGACAACATGATCTAGTTAAGGCTCATGGATCTGAACAGTAGTGATGCATGCAGCTTCCAGGTGGTGCCCTTGAAGCAGTGGTTCTCAACCTTCAGGCCCATTGAATACAGTTCCTCATGTTGTGGTGACCCCCAATCATAAAATTATTTTCATTGCTACTTCATAACTGTAATTTTGCTACTGTTATGAATCATAATGTAAATATCTGATATGCAGGATGGTCTTAGGCGAACCCTGTGAAAGGGTCATTCGGCCCCCAAAGGGGTCGCTACCCACAGTTGAGAACCGCTGCCTTAAAGGGATACCACAGACCCTTCACCTCCTTCATGACTGGAATACAGCCATGGAGGGAAAGCCTCTTGGACTACTCAGAAAGAGCAGGAGCCACTGATAAGTTGGTGGAGCCAGGTCTTTAACTATCTTGAACTTTTATATGAAAGAAAAATGAACTCCTATCTGTTATTTTGGGTCTCCGTCACTTGCAGCCAAACCTATATCCTAATCCTAGCACATAGGACATATCAACCAATCTTAGAATGCCAGAAAATAAGGTAGATGGGTAGATCATTAGAGTGGCTAAACAGATAGATAATTGAAGGAGATTATTGTTCAATAGTCAGAGACCAATATGTAATAGACATTTGATCTGTAGAGCTAGATAGTTACACACATATATTATCTATCAACTCCAGTTGGTTTGACCAGCGTTTAACTTTGCCAAAAGTCATTTAAGTTGTTTCTAAAGATTTAATTTTCATCTACAATTGTAGAAAATGTCTTCTATTCATTTTATTATGTTTTTATTGTTTTTTGTTTTTTATTTATCTCTATTGTTGAAAGTATTACAAATGTCCCTCCCCCACCCCCACCATTGACCTCCTCCACCCCATTCCTGCCCCCTCCCCAAACTTTCCTCTCACTATTGTCTGTGTCCATGGGTTATTCATATATGCATATAAATTCTTTGGTTAATCTCTTCCCCCTGTCACCCTTCCCTCTGAAATATGTCAGTTTGTTGCATGCTTCAATGTCTCTGGATCTATTTTGTTCATCAGTTTATGTTGTTCATTATATTCCACATATAAGTGAGATCATGTGATATTTATTTCACTTAGCATAATACTCTCCAGGTATGCTGTCTCAAAGAGTAAGATTCCTCTCCTTCTTCTTCTTCTTCTTCTTCTTCTTCTTCTTCTTCTTCTTCTCCTTCTCCTTCTCCTTCTCCTTCTCCTTCTCCTTCTCCTTCTCCTTCTCCTTCTCCTTCTCCTTCTCCTTCTCCTTCTTCTTCTCCTTCTTCTTCTTCTTCTTCTTCTTCTTCTTCTTCTTCTTCTTCTTCTTCTTCTTCTTCTTCTTCTTCTTCTCCTTCTTCTTCTGTAATGCCCTGCCCTACATTATACCTATAATCTTCCTAACTTGGATTGTTATCTGATATACAATTATGTTTCTAGAAGACTAGAATCTCAGCAGATGATTTAAAATAAAAGTTAAATGTATATAATTTGTGGGGGGTTTTTTTTTGTCTTATTGAAACAAAATAGTATAGAATTGACAGTGTCTTTTTCACACGGATGGTTTGAGCCAAGTAGATATAGTTTCCCTTTAAATAGCATCTTTGAGGAAAGCATGTGGGGATGATACTATAAGTGTCCAAGGGAGAAAGAAAGGAAAGGGAAAAGGTCAGTTCTCACCCTGGCCAGATTGTGTCCCTGCAGATTTATTTTTACCCATATACTATTTTCCAACACCTTGGCCCCTAATTAATCTTTGACAAATTCAAATCAAGAGTCAGAAGAAACAGCAAAAATCAGAGCATATCAATGTTGATGAATAACAACAAAAAACTTTATACATTTCTGTAGCATTTCATAATTTGCACAGCATTTCATAACACATTATTGTATCCTCAGATAAAAGAAGCCAGAATTTTTTTCCTTTTTAAATAAATTTCCAATTGTGATTGCACATGATTACATGAAGTTGCTAGCTGATGGTGCTACATGGAAGTTTTTGGAGCAATAAACTTATTCACAAGATTGATTGCCAGCTCCCCTTCTGTAATATGTGGCCCATCTTGAGTTGTTCCAAATTGAGGGTATTGGTTAATTGGATTTGGACTGAAAATTGTGAGTGAGCTGTTTTCTGACACTTCTGCCAATTCTTAGAACCTAGAACAATGCATGGTGTACAGATATCAGGAAGAAAGAAAAGGAAAAAGTGGAAGAAGAAGAAAAAGGAGGAGGCAGAGGAAGGGAGGGAGGGAGACTGAATAAACATACAAAGAAACAAACAAGAATTGAGATAAGCTTGAAATTTTAAACATCCCATAATGCAATGTACCTTATAAAGGATTACAGAGCTGGTTGAAAGAATCCCACCCTTTCCTTTGTAATTAAGTCTTTGGCAGAGCTGTGCAGTGATTAAAGGTGACCATGTACGTGGCTGGCATTCAGTTACTTGGAGTAATTATGAAGCAAATGTGTATTTACAAAAGCCACTGACAATACTCATGATATGACAGTACATCCATGCTAATTATAACTCATAAGCAGTACATAGGAATATTTAAAAGAATACACTAACTAAGCAGTTTCAAAATAATCTTCAAATTTCTGTAAGGGTGTCTCTTGCAATACCCGCTATGATTTCATCAGATTCTAACTGTTACTTTCAAATTCGACTGTGACCATGAACCTCCCATATCTGATGTCATTGATGGCAGATCATTCCCCTGCTCTGTAAATGTTTACCTAATAAACTAAAAATAAAGTATTTTTAACAACTTTGCAAATTACTGTGACTGGATGCCCTCCCAGAATATTAATCATTCTTGCTGAATATATAAATCTGTTTTTATTAAGGTTTAGAGAAAATAAATTAATGAAGGAAGAAACATAATTGGTAGTTAAGGGAAACAGAGTGAGTTAGGGTCAGACTCATGGAAAGATGACCAAGCCCTCCCACAATGCATTTCTTGTTGTGACAGTGAGAGATGAACAGGGTGGGCTGTGGAGGCACCTTTAAGGAGTTTATGTGATTATATTATTGTTAAGAAAGTAAGTTTCCCTATAAACTAATGTCACTCCAATAAGTTTAACAATAAAAAAGTAAGCTCCATAAGAAAACACTGCTGAAAATTATTTCCAGAAAGTACTAGTCCATCACGAGTTTTAAATAAATTAATTAAAGGTTATTTGGCTAGAAGACACCACTCTCTTCACATATTTCTTGACCATTAAGCAACACGCACAGCAAAGCGCATCCTACTCCAAGAAGATGGAAAACAAAAGGGATAATTACAGGATCTTTCAAGAAATAATACTCAAGCAATTTTTTTTATTTGTCAACTTGATTGCAAGCTATAAAAAAGTGATTAAAATACTTATTGTGCTATAATTTTTGTATAATTTGGTATTTTTACAGTCATGTTTCCAAATGATGGCATCTAAGCGACTCTCAGAAATGAAATGCAAAATTAAAAAGCACTTTTACAACAAAACAAATACTTACCAGTTGCTGGCTCTTATCAATACAAAATGAAGCAGGTTTTGATTCCATTCAGGTGATAGGCAGTTAATTATCTCAAAGCAGGAAAGCTTTGAATGTGGTGCTTTTAACCAGGCTTCTAAATAAGTTGGTGACCAGCAGCCACAGGAACCCAGCATCTGGCTGAGCTCTTAGATATTTACAAGCTGAACCAAAAAATGCAGTCCTGACAGAGACCTGGTGCTGGTAGGCACTTCTAAATGCTGAATGAATGAATGAATGAATGAATGAATGAATGAATGAATGATCAGATATGGCTCAGAAGTCACTGACCCAAGGAGTAAAGGATTTTAGAGACTTTCTATTTGACTGGTGATGGATATTTCTACACTTATTTGCAAGTCTGATTTTAATGTCTAAATTTTGAAGTGACCCTTTCTAAAGTGGATCCTCAAACTCCCCCTAACTGGGTGCTCCTCCCCCAAGTGTCACAGTCCCCCTCCCCCCTTCTTTCCCCGCCGCCCCCCCCCCCCCCAGTCACTACAGTCATGCACTAAATGTTTATGCCACAGGATGAGCTTTTCCTCCTTCCACCTGCTCACCTGGGTCAGGAAGTTGTTCTGGCATCAGAGACTAAGGGAGAAATTTGCAGGATTGTCCATCCAGGCTGGTGAAAGGCTGATTATTTTGCGGGTTCAGCTCCCTGAAAAGACATCATATAGTTCAGGACCCTCTACATTCTCCTGACACCAGACAGCCCCAGGCCACCCAGGAGAGGCCAGATGGAGCCACTGGACTCTTGGGGGGAGCGGGAGTGGGTAACTAAGGACAAAAGGACAGATGGATGCAGGTGGGGGTAGGGAATAAGAGACAGGAGTTGGAAAGGAAAGAGAATGTTCCCTCTGCAGTCCTGAGACCAACTAGCAGGTTCATAGTAAGTTAAAATGTTTGCTTTAAATCTGAGGAAGTGGCCATTTCATACACTTTCAGATTCTTTCTGGGGGCTGGCCATTCCCTCCCTTCCATGATATAGGTTGAATTCTGGGGCCATGTTCAATTGTTAAAAATGCACAAATGTTCACCCATTTGAGTTAACTTTTTACATATATATATATCTTTTATTGATTTTTTACAGAGAGGAAGGGAGAGAGATAGAGAGTTAGAAACATCGATGAGAGAGAAACATCGATTAGCTGCCTCTTGCACATCTCCTACTGGGGATGTGCCCGCAACCCAGGTACATGCCCTTGACCGGAATCGAACCTGGGACCTTTCAGTCTGCAGGCCGCCGCTCTATCCACTGAGCCAAACTGGTTTTGGCGAGTTAACTTTTTATAATAAATGAAAAGTCAATGTTTTCTGAAATAAATGTTGGAGATACTGTAGTGGGAGACCCAACTGTAACACCAGTAAAGTGCTCTAGTCTTGGAGAGAGCTGCAATGTTTACAAAGGAATCCAGTAGTTTTGAATTTCATTTAATCCTCCCAGCCAAGCTGTGAGGTAGGTATCATTCACTCCCCACGCTCCCACCTCCCCACCCACCTCCACCCCGCCCCATGCCCCTCTCACACACATCACCACTTAATGGAAGAGAAAATGTGAAGACAGAGGCCCAGCTAGGTTCAACAGCTTTCCTAACCAGACCACTCAGCCAGCTCTGGCCCAGTGGTTCAGTTGGTTGGAGCATTATCCTGTGCACCAAAAGGTTTCAGGTTTGTTTCCCAGTCAGGGGACATACCCAGGTTTGGGGTTCATCCCCAGGTCGGAGCACATAGGGGAGGCAACCAATTGATGTTTCCCTCTGTTTCTCTCTCTCTCCCTTCTCCTTTCTAAAAATCAATAAAAACATATCCTCAGGTGAGGATTTAAAAAAAAAGTTTTAAAAATGTTTTCATTGCTATAGAATTTCATTCAGTCTTACATTTAGCAGCATCAAGTTACCAGTTAACCATAAATGACCTCATTGTTTTCACTGAATAAACTGTTTAAATATATATTTTTATAAATAGATTTATTATTACCTTTAATTCATTGTTAACATTTATGTTTTAATAACATCCTTTTGTTTTCATGAACTTGTTTTCACAGTAATGAGCTATCTTTGGCAAGTAACACTGGTTTTCATTCGTGAACATTATATAAACTTTAATTTAAATGAAATTATTTTAGTTTAAAAAGATAAGTCTATGTAAAGAAGATTTTTCAGCTAAATAATCATACAAAGGAAATGCCACTAAGTCCAAAATTATGGAGCTGCTACAAAGACTGAATTTTGGAAACAAACTAATTGCTTCCTAAGCCTGCTTTCCTTTTGAGCATCCTAATACTTCGTCTACTATTTCCCTTTTCTCCCTTGAGTCATATGTCCATTCATATGTTTACAATCTAACTATAATCAGAAACTAGTATTGTAAGTTTGCATCAGTTCCTCTTAGCTTCTCAATCCTAAACTTGTTTCCATCATTTTTATGACAGATGATTTTGTTTCCCTTCTGTTTCTTTCCTTTTTCTTAGGGCAGCTCAAATGACAGTGAAAGGGTTAAAAAGCAATATTTATTCGAAGGTAAAATGATGCACATGTTCCTGCCAACTGGGAATCCGTTGTCTGCTGGGGCCCAAGTCAGGAAGGTATGTTTCCTATTAGAAGCTCTCCCTGCTGCCCAGAGAAATGGCAGGACTTGGGATCCAGGGGCAGCAGCATGGGAACCTGGGATAAACGACACTAAAAAGCAAGCAACCATTGCCAGCATGCTAAGTGCCTAGCGGCAGGCATTTTGCAGCCCATACAGATGATCTCCTACTGTTACATATAATCCCTGAAAAGTCATTGAATTCGAATGTCTGAAAATCACGTATTAGGGCTTATGTTATGGATTTGGGGAAGCTGGTTTATACTCAAGGAGAAAAAAAAGTGAATCTCTAGTGCTGGGTCCCGGAGGCATTGCCTGTCTCAAGCCCAGGCCATTCAGTGGACTGAAGAGAAAATATTGAGTGAAGTATCTCCCCTTTCTTTGTACCCCTTCCCATGGTCCCAAGCAGAGGGTTATGAAGCCCTCAGTTTTTAGACTTGAACTCTGGGACACACCAGTCATCTGGAGCAGGGGTGCTACGCTGCTTTCCTAGCGTGAAGACGGGCACAAACCAATCCAAGCAAACAAATAGGCATGACACATGCAACAAAGGAGACGGAATGATGTAAGAAGCAGCAACTTGGGGTGGTGCTATTTGAGATAAGATGGTCAGGAAGCGTGTCCTGGGGGATACAGCCTCCATGGTGGCAGTTTTCTGCACACAAATGGTAGAGAGATCGTTTTTCACCCTTGATTTCCATTCCCAGAAAAGGAAAGTCTATTTTAGGCCTTCAGTTATATTCAGTGGGTGTTTTATATTAAACACTGAGGTCAGCATTGTGCAAGTGTTGGGGAGAATTACTATGCTATTATTATCCTAATGAAATATTATGAAAGTACAGTGTATTAGGACCAAATTAAATATTAGGGGGAAGTACACTGTGTTAACGCGGCAGAAAAGAGAAAACAAACTAGGGGTTTACATTGCAATTCAGGAAAATAGGTCAAGAGGGCATATTTGGGGGGCCCAGGAAAGGGCCCAGAAGAACTGTTTGGCACCTTCATAACTTCTAGTGAGAATGAGCAAAAGGATTCAAAGAATGCTTTACAAAATCAACTGACTTGAAGTTCTCCACCTATATGGCAAAGGGTATCAAAAGAAATCTTCCGGCCCTAACCGGTTTGGCTCAGTGGATAGAGCATCGGCCTGCGGACTCAAGGGTCCCAGGTTTGATTCTGGTCAAGGGCATGTACCTTGGTGCAGGCACATCCCCAGTAGGGGGTGTGCAGGAGACAGCTGATCGATGTTTCTCTCTCATCGATGTTTCTAACTCTCTATCCCTCTCCCTTCCTCTCTGTAGAAAATCAATAAAATATATTAAAAAAAAAAATCTTCCGAAAGCCAAAAGGGATTCCTGAGTTTACATTTAGTCTCCAATGTGACTGCATCTTCCTATAAAACTTGATAAGAAGAAATTTTTCAGAATAGTCTTATGAATGTCAGTGAATAATGTGAGCAGACGCTTTCCTCTTTGGTGTCTAATTTGTGTTGAGTTTAGGTGCCTTGATTACATCGATGATATTTTTCCCCGTGGCCGCACACCAGATTCACGTACTCCAGCAAAGGTCGAGTGACCCAGTCAGATCAGGAAGGAGAAGCAAGCTGCTTGTCTTCGCAAGCTTGTTTAGCACAGACTGTATTTCGACACATCTTTAATGATAATTTTGCCATTCCAGAAACTGGCTGAAAATGCATGGCAGCCCCACAAAACCCCACATGATGTTTGCAGTTTAGCTCTCATCTCTCGGTCTTAGTATTTCTCTGAACTGCTCATTGCTATGCCCTGGCAGTTTCAGCCTCCAGCTGGGTCCAGTGCTTGCTTTCTTCTCGGGGTCCCACCATTCCAAGGAAGGAAAAACTCAGACCTTGATTTCTTGGCATGATTTCCGTTAGCCCTGCTCAAGCCCAGCTCGCTTAAAAAAAAAAAGTGTAAAAACATTTGTAAAGTTTCATTTGAAATTTAAATTTAAAAAATATGTTTCTAATCCAAAGTTGCACATGTCAGAAAGAATACAGAACTGTCAGAGGAACTGGATCCTGTCCTGGGGCTGCAGTGCGTAGCAGCTGTGTTACCTTCGGCAAATCACTTAGTGCTTTGGGGGCTCACGTTTTCATCTGTAAAATGGTGAGTCCCTACCAATTCTATCATCGACACCCACTCATTCACCAGCAGTTTGGGTGCCCACTGTGGGCCAAACTCTCTGCTGGGTGCTAGGAAAATCACAGAGATGACAAAGGCATGACTTATGTGGTCATGGAATCTTCATTCCTGGCTTCACGGGTCCCTGACTGACCTCGAGCTCTACTGAAACAAAGCAGCCAGAGCAACCTGCTGATTATTTTTACACACACACACACACACACACCAAAAAAGCCATATTTTGAGAGAAATTTTTAGCCTATTTTCCCCAATTCAAAGTAGAAATGGGGCCATATGCTAATCTATTATTATACCATGCATGTCATATACAAGGATGCTGGATCAGATTTAGGGAAGGGAGCATCCCATTATGAATCCCAAGCATTCTGCTCTACTCCCCAAAAGGCCCATTTGATACCATTTGGGGGCAGCTTTTCTCTAGATGTGTCCCATAGTGCACCAGTTCCTCATCATGTTGGAAGGTCCCAGCATTATAGAAGCTGGGGGATATAGGCATACAAACTAAGGAGGTTTCCTTAGCATAGGTTTTCCTGGTGCTTTGTTGTGTGATGTGACTCTAAAAGAGCACAGAGATACGTCTTGAAACACTAAGGAAACCTATTTGACCACAGAACGTGTCTGTCTGTTTGGCAGAACTTTTCATGGGGCCAGTCCTCTATAGGACCAGTCATTAGGACACTTGTGAAAATAGTTATTTATTTTAAAATGCATGACCTTCACACAAAAACTTGTACAGGAACATTCGTTAGCATCTTATTCATGATAGTCCAAAAGTAGAAACAACCTGTTTCCATCGGTTAATGAATGAATGGATCACTAAAATGTGATACAGCCATGCAATGGAATATAATTCAGCCATAAAAAGGAATGAAGTATTGCTACAAAATAAATGAACCTCAAAAAGATGGTAAGTGGAAAGATGCCAGACACAAAAAGCCACGTAGTTAATGAAATGCCAAATCCATAGGGATTGAACATAGATTTGTATTTATTAGTTATTGGAGAGGGGAGAGAATATGAAATAACAGCTAATGGATATGGGATTTTTTTGGGGGGGTGGGTGCTGAAAATGTTCCAAAACTACATTGTGGTGCAACTCTGAGTATACTAAAAACCGTTGAAGTGTATATTTTAAATGGAACATGTTATGGCATATGAATTGCACCTCAATAAAGCTGTTAAGTACGTGTTTTTGTGAAAAAAGATAAGCTGAAACGGGTTCAAGCTTGACTTTTGGGTGCTAGCCATTCCTAGTTATGATTTATCTTCTTAGATGTTTGCTGCTGTAGTGAAAGGACTGGTTTAAACCCCACTTGTATCATTTCCTGATTCAGCAACCATGGAAAAGTCCTAACCTTGCCCCTTCCTTACCTAAAAACAGGAATAATGACAGAACTGTTGTGAGGCTAATGCAATCATGTGTATACATTCTTTTGAAAAGTGTACACATTTTACAAATGCTATTATTTAACTGTAAATAGTAAATAGACTGCTTAGGTGTAAAACCTGTGAGACATTCAGCAGGTTCCTGAACCTTTCTAGGGCTCAGTATTTTCCTCTGAGATAATAATCTTCCTCACTATGAGAATTTAATGGGTTAATTCAGTAACACTCTTAGATAGTGCCTGACATTTAGTAAGCATTCAATATTTGTAGCTTAATTTCTTATTTTTCTTGCTAAGCTATTTACCAACATAGTTTTTATACATTACATTTTTTTATTTCATTCTTCCCTTATCTTGACTTTATCTCCTTGATCATTTCTAATATATCATTCCTCTCTCGTTTTTTAGTGGCTCTTAGTTATTTATAGTCCCCATATCCTTGTTTTCCTGCCATTCTTCTAAGTTATGCATGCAAATTATTCTTGTTGCTTCTTAAACATAGGCTTTTTAACTGATATCATAGGGGTGTGTGGTTTTTTTTGGCTGGTCTCCAATGTGTTAGCAATCTCTCTGCTCATTGATTTGCTTCTCTGGATGATGTGATGATGATGAAGATGATGATTAGAAAAAAAGACTAAAATAAATGAGAAAAGAAAAATGAAAATTCTACCGAGAAATACTCATTATCTGGTCTTTTTTTAAATGAATAATAGTTTTAAAATGGTAATATCACCAAAGAAAAGTGGCATGCTAACTACTGGCAGGACATACTGTGCATTTATAAATATATATGAATGAGCTAAACCTAGAAGAATAGTAAGGATACTATGCATCTCATTTAACAGTCACTATATTTATACCTTTGGATAACTTTGGCAACTTCCTAGTTAAAACTTCATAACAAAGATATCTAACTTTAATCAGTTGAGAAATATGAAAATACAAATTTCAGAAGTAATGAAAAGGAGATGAGAGCTACATGCTAGTTTTAGATTTTTACTCTGTAAAATAGATATTCAATAAGATTCCTTGGGACATTACAACTCTATGATTCCAACATAAATTAGGAGATTATGGTCACTACTCATTCAATAAACACTTTTTGAGTATCTATAGTATACAGGAATATAATGTATGTACTGAGTCCGATGTGAGAGGAAACGTCACAGCAGAGCACTTCATTCAGACTGATGGTTTAGCAAGGCTTCCTGGTCAACATGACACTGAGTTGGCTCTTCAAGAAAAAATGGGAATTAGACAGTTGAGAAGAAGAAGAGCATTCCAAGCAGAGGAAGATTTTATGCAAGGGCACAAGGCCTGAGAGCAGCTAACATGTTCTGGGGACACATTCGTACGTATTTATAAATATGCACTACAATATGGTAGGTATGTAAGTTTGTGAAGCACAGAACATCATCTGTTATGTGTGCCTAGCATGTTGCTTAACATGTCATGCTTCCAAGTTTGGGTGTTGTCCAGCAAGCAACAGGGAGCAGAGGTTTTTAAATGGACAAGTGACGTGATTATACTTGCCTTTCAGAACTATTTGGGAAACATATAGTAAAGAAATAAGAGGATAGATATAGAGGCTGGAAGATGAGTTAGGAGGCAAGAAATTATAAGGGTTTAAATGATGGTGGACACATTGGGATTGGAGAGCATTGAGGGCAGATATGAGCCATGTTCATAAAGATACAACTGACCTGGGTGACAAAATGGATGCAAAGGCTAAAGGCAAAGAAGGAGACAAGAAATTTTCTCCCAAGTTGCCATTGGTGACTGAGTAGACAGCCACCAACCTCTAAAAAAGAGAGTGTTTGGGTAAGAATGGAAAGAGGAACAATTCTATTTTAAGCATGTTTAGTTTTAAATGCTTGAGTCATGCAAGTAGAAATGTCTAGCAGGTATTGGTTCTATGAGTCTACAACTGAAAAGAAAGGTCTGGGCTGGATTTCTCATCCTAGTGACCATTAGCACATTATATAATAAAAGCATAGTATGCAAATTGTCCCCTTGACCGGGAGTTCATCCAGGAGTTTGACCAGGGGGCAGGGCCAGCCAGGGGAAGGGAGGAAGGCCCTGGCCAGAAACGGCAGGTGGCCAGGGGAAGGGAGGGAGTACGCAGCCGGCAGCTGCTAGGGACCCTACCAGTGCACGAATTTTGTGCACGGGGCCTCTAGTATGTAATAAAGTCACTATCACTAAACTGTAAGCTGTGAAAGAGAGGAGACAGGACAAGAAACATTTGGGGAAAAGGGTTCTTTTTTGTTTTAAGATAAAATTGTCTATTTGATAAGAAGGAAAAACGAGTAGAATGAAAAATTCTGAGGCATATAAGAGAGAAGAGAAAACTAATAAAATGAGTTTTGCAGATACATTCCTAATTAGAGTCTTCTAAATGGGAAGTTCCTCATGGGCCCATAAATCATTATATGATTTTCAAAAGAAATATATTTACATTTCTTTTAAGAAATACTTTAGTTGTAGAAATCAAAAAATGCTTGTAGTATTGCTGTATTATCTATGAGAAATATCCATATATCTATTAGAGTGTCCTATGTTTAATTATAAAATGAGACCATGCCCATTAATTCCATCTATTATGCCTCCCTCTCTCCATTTTGTCCTCTCTCCCTCCTCAGTGCTAAGCCGGCATTTGTATGCGAGTGCCAAATGGAAGAAGATGCATCTATTTCCAGTCTTCTGCATCTGAACCCACAGGCTTTTTAGTTTTCAATTTACATGTAGAAACTGGAACAGAAAGGAGAAATCCAATCGCAATCAAGCATGCAATCCTGTGAGAGGAAAGCTCCAGGAAACTAGTGAAACAATGGGATTCTAGAGAGCAAGACTCAAAGCTCCGTATGTTTGTAGGAAGGCTATATCACTAATCAAAAGCAAATGGAGAAACCTCAGAACAGAGAAAGAAAGAAACCCAATACAGTGCCTTCATGTTTGTAGCACTGTGTTAAAGTTCAAATCCCCCTGCTTCTATGTGCCACCGTTCTATTGTCCACCTTTCTACCTGAATGGACAGGTCTGGTATTTCATTCTTGGGTGGGGGGAGGACTCTAAAAAAAGGAATTTCTTTAGTTCCTCTTTACTTCTCTTTATCTTTAGGTCCCACAATAAAGTAGTTCATTTTTAAATATCTTAATAACTTAAATGTTGAATCACTATGTTAAAAAAAAATAACATATGGACTGTATAACAAGCTCCAACAGAACAGAGGATATTGAGCAAAAGATAAAAGTTCCTCCGCTCCTTCATTGCCCCATGCCTCTCCCCAGAGGTAACCCACGACAGTAATTATTGGGAGCAAAAATATGATTACATTTCATGTGAAAGGAAGATGATGGCAGTGATGATCACCTGGACCCTATGTTGCCACAGTCCTAGGCTTCTGTCTAAATCTGCAAGGAAGTAGGCCTGTTTTTTTCCTTTCCAACGGGATTAACTGAAATGTACACACCAACTGTGCATTGTAGTCTTGGTTTGTTAGTGATAAAGTCCTCAGTAGGTTTTAGAAGTGCTGGAGGAAACTTCAACCCTCTGATCCTCTGGCTCCTCCAAAAGGGACAAGCAACTTTGAAAAGTTAATCCCACACTAAGGTCTCTCTCTGCTTCCCCCTAGGGCTTCTCTCTAGCTCTGTCCTTTTCCCAGTAGGAGCCCCTTCCTCCTCAGATGCGGAAAGCATCCTGCTGCTGACTTACCTTGATTGAGAATCAGTTTAAATAGAAAACCCAAATCCTCCTTCCTAGAGACTAGAGGATAGACCTGAGCTGGCAAGGACTATGAACTAGAAAGTAAAGGAGGAAGAATCAGAGTTTTGGTTAAAATAACAATTCTTTAAAATTTTTCCGAATGGCACTAGCTGGTTTTGCTCAGTGGATAGAGCATCAGCCTGCAGACTGAAAGGTCCCTGGTTCAATTCTGGTCAAAGTCATATGCCTGGGTTGCGGGCTTGACCGCCAGTAGGGCGCGTGCAGGAAGCAGCCAATCAATGATTCTGTCTCATCACTGATGTTTCTATCTCTCTCTCCCTTTCCCTTCCTCTCTGAAATCAATAAAAATACACATTAAAAAATTCTCCGAATGATGTCCATACATACTTTTCATGAAACTGCTATCTGAGAGTGCTCTTTCGTCATATTGAATAGTTACAATACTGCTTAAAATGTGCACACTTGTGTGCTTGTTTGCTTATATTGACAAAAGATAACCCTCATAGGTTTTTTTGGCCTCAGACTTTCAAGTCTTCAGTGATCTGAGCAAGTAAATGAGCAAAGGCAGGGGTCTCTGGGGGCAGGGGGAGGGGGAGAGACAGGCAGGCTCATACTTTTTGGCATCGACCCAATTTTCCAATCTTCAAAATTCTCAGCCAGTTTCCCTCTCATCATCGTTGCATTGTGCTTCTTGAAAGACACAGTGGAAATAGCTGTGAGAACACAAAGAAAGAAAGAACACACACCATGGGGTTAGCAGAGAGGAAACCCTTTTAATAGATTTCAAAAGAATAAAAAGAGCAATCCCGAGTCTTTAAAGATTTACCAGAAAATGTAGGCAGAATTCCAGGATCCTGATCCTGGAAAACTTACAATATTGGGCATGTAAGATAGAAAATAAGGAGAAGAGAAATTCCAAGTGAATTAATAATTAAATTCATGCATGGCTTTTTTGTCAGCAAGTTTCTACCAGGAACTGTAAGATCCAACCTTGCTGCTTTGTTAGTTTGAGTAAATATGGCATAGTATTTGCTAAAGTAATTTGCATCACCTTATTTCTAAAATAATTTCACATACTCTGGAATTTTCAGGCAGTCAAATCCTGTGCAAAGTAAGAATTTTTCAGTGTTTTGTTTTGTTTTTTAAACCAAGCATTTCCTATAGGTATATTACCTGGCCTGCCTTAAGTTCTGACTGTACTTGCCCAGGAATGTTGAATTCTATAGCTTGACGGAACCATAGCGGTGCCCTCAGTAATTACTCTCTATCTTATGAACTCGTGAGGAATATATTCATAGCAAAGAAAACACTAAATATTGAACTATAAGAAGAATTAGCATAAATGATGTCTCAAAAATAAGTTGCATTCAGAAGTATACGTATTTTTCCTGTCTTCCAGTGGGCTTTGGCAGCATTTGGGGGCTTTTAATATGTAATCTTTAAAGGTTGCAAAGATAGATTCGTTTTATGGGTGTGTGTGACCATTATACACGTTTCAATAAACTTCAAGTTGCACTGAAATTTTAAGAGCTTGGCTGCAATCCAAAAACGCTCATCAAACATTCAGGGTTTACTTGCTTTTTTGGTGTTTGGAACTCTGGGGGTAATAAAAAAGACATAACAGTATTTTTTTATATATTGGCGAGCAGATTTGTCTAGAACAGGGGCTCAGCAATCTTGTCTGCAGAGTTCCTGTCAGAAATGCTATGGGAAATAGTCAGATTAACAGAGCATAGCAAGTTGTACTGGGGGACAGACAGGTGTCAGAGCAGAGAGACATCAGGGGACAGGGGAAAAGGTTCAGTGGCTCAGGCGCCGTAGATGGGGACTCTGACAGACACTATAGTTGCTTTCCCAACAGCTCCTCATTTTGTTCGGCTATTGGCAGAGAGCCTTTGATACCAAGAAACATAGGTCTACCCTAACCGGTTTGGCTCAGTGGATAGAGCGTCGGCCTGGGGACTGAAAGGTCCCAGGTTCCATTCCGGTCAAGGGCATGTACCTTGCTTGCGGGCACATCCCCAGTAGGGAGTGTGCAGGAGGCAGCTGATCGATGTTTCTCTCTCATCGATGTTTCTAACTCTCTATCCCTCTCCCTTCCTCTCTGTAAAAAAATCAGTAAAATATATTTGGGGGAAAAAAAGAAACATAGTTCTGGCCTCTGGTCTGGGGAGAGATGAACATGTGATCTCTTTCCCTCCAATGATATGTAAGGGGACGTTTGCTGGGCATTCTCCTCCTTCTAACAGGCAAAAGGTGTATGACTAGAAGGTCGCTTTCTGCCTGGCTGACCCTAGGCTAATTCCCCACCCATCCTCCACCATTTCTGAACTCATTGAGTTGATGAACCAATGCCAGCAACTGCCTATCTTCAGACTTCTTAAAATGAGAACAATAAATCTATTTGCTTTAGCCACTGTTCATCAGGTTTTCTATTATTTGTAGTTGAAAGCATTCTTAATTACCAAAGGAATTAAAACCAAACGACCACATGACCTTCAGAAAAAATAAATGAATTTTTTTAAAAAAATAAAATAAAACGAATGACCTCACAAATCCTTGGTTTCCTTATTTGTAACGTGAGGAATAAGAAACCAAAAAATCACTATGCTTTTCAAGATAAACAAACAGACCACATTTTTGAAATAATTAAAAACGCATATTTTGAGCTCCTACCTAACAGATTATGAAGTCTTTCCTGGCTGTATGCTAAGGGTTTAATCTACATTACCTCATTTAGTTTTCCCAATAACTCTTGAAAGTGAGTGCTCTTACCTCCATTTTATAAATGAGAAAGTTGTGATTGAGAGAGGCTGAGTAACATTCCCAAGTTCACACAGCGACTGAGGTGCAGAGCCAGGACTCATTTTTTGCCTTGGAAGCCATTTACTACCCAGAGAAATACAGCGCACATTCATCCTAACACTATCCCCCACTGGGAGTGAACACTTGGGTGAGGTGCATTGTTTTACATTTCAAGAAATAGGACTCGATCTCTGATGTAAACAAAGCCATGTAATAGTTACCCCATCTCACCACCATCTTCAGAGATGGGCTGAAATTGCCCAAGGGGAGGTCAAGATGATCTTAAGGAAATAATTTTGAACTTTTCCTGAAACATACACAAACAGGTCATTGAGGCACTGAAGTTCTGTGCTATAAAGTGTTATCTTTAACAATTTTAGTTTGGAAGAACTTTGAAAGCAGGAATAGTCAAAGCCTGCTTGTGTCTTATAAAGAACTCTCAGGAAATCCTCCCCACATAAAATGTCTGCCTTTGATGGTCTTTCTTGGTACACAGTTAAGATAAACTGCATAATCCACACTAGATAAATGGACCGGTGACAGGGGTTATTAACTACATCAGTGAGGAGGGAGGGGAACCTGATCAAAAAAGATGACTTGGAATTATAATCAATTATCATTAAGGTCACTTTTTTTTCTGGCAGAAATTAGACCACAGGTCCATTTGTCTATTAAGGCACCTCACAATTCATGATGTTAAAACCTTGTCCTTTGCTCATTCTCTGAAATTATTTTTCTTTAAATGACTAAAGCAGTATACATTTTTGTAGCAAATCTATAAAATATATACAAGAAAAAAATACAAAAAATAAAAAAGATCACTCATAGTCCCACCACAAGAAGTACCCAATGGCAACATTTTTGTATGGATTTATTATCTCATTAATGTATGATATCATTGTTAGTAAAAATGGGATATTAGAAAAACAGCAACAGAGTGCTGGTTCCATTACTTACCGGCTATACAACCTTGGGCAAGTTTCTTTAACCAATCTCAACTTGGGTTTCCTTACTTATAAAGTGAAAAGAAGAATAATATCTATTTCATAGTTTTTTAATGAGGTTTAAATGAGTTAATTTATGTAAAGCACTAAGAATGGTGCTGGTACATGCTAAGCACTGAATAAATGTGATCCATTATGATATATTTTGTAATATATACTGTTATCTCTTCATATTATTTCACAATCTTCAACAACATAATTTTTAGTAGCTGCAAAGATGTGTTTAGTAGCTGCAATTGTAAAGATCTATTACAATTTAACTAATTTCTTATTGTTAAATATTTCCATTGTTTCCAATATTTCACAATTTTATATGCCTTACACTGTGACAAAAACATTGGTAGCCTAATTTTTGCACACTTTCCTGATTATTTCCTTTCAATATTGTTAGGAATGAAATTGCTGAGTCAAATGGTTAATGCAAAGCTACATTTTCAGGCATCTTATATGAATTTACAACCCCTTCAGTAGTGTGTGGAAGAGTACATTGTCCCCTCTCCACCACCAAACTCAGAAAATACCTAGTATTTTGCCAATTTGATAGTTTTAAAAAGATTTGCCTTTTTTGTTTTAATTTTTTTTCATGGGTTGCTACCGAGTTGAGATGCTTTTTGATTTGTTTACGGACCTTTGTGTTTAGTCCTTGAGAGTTGCGACTCCAGCGCTTTTGCAGGGCCACATTTCTTAGATATTGGATCTCTACCTTGTGTTCACTCACCTCTCAGCCCACTCCCATCTCCAGTAACCTACCCTTCACCGAATTCTGAGATCATTTTCCTGATCTCATTTCTCTAAACCTTTTGGTGATATTTGACGCCACTTACCACTTCCTCCTCAAAACCCTCTGCTGTCTTGCCTTCTGAGATACCACATCTTCCTGTTTCTCTACCTTTCCCTTCTCAGTCTCCTCTTCTCCTCTACCTGATCTCTTGTGGCCTAGTCCCCAGACTCCTCTCAAGGTGATCTCGTTCACTTGCTATATAATTACTGCATATACTTATTACCATATTTATATTGACAACCCAAATCTCTACCCCTGTGCCTAGCTCCAGAATCAGACATTCAACTGATGGTGACATTACTACTTGGATCTCAAGTTTCACATATTCTTAAATAAACAGTCCTCCCTGTAGTAGAAAATGTTACCACCATTTTCAAAGCTAATTAGGTAAGAAACCTGAGGGTCATTTATTATGCTCTTTCCTTTCCCATTCATAAGCAAGTCCTATTATTTCTCCTTCCAAAATATATCTTAGTTCCTCTCTATCTCCTTTATAATCTTCAATCTATGTCAACATCACCTAGCTTACTCTACACAAACACAATAACCTCCCAGCTTGTCATCCTGTTTATTCTCTTACATTCTTCTAGTCTGTTGTTCATAAAGTAGTCACAGGACATGTTTCATAAGTGGACAATTTGATCACGTTATTTTTCTGCGTAAAGCCCTTCATTGGAGTCCCGTAAATTTTCTAGTAAAGTCCAAACTAGTTATCATGATGTAGAAGGCTCTGCATGACTTTATCCTTGTCTACTTCTTCCACTTCATTCCTTACCACTTTTTCTGCCCTCTCCCTTGCCACACTGGCCTCCTTTCCATTCATTGAAATTAGGTAATGTTTTGCCATTCCAAGGCCTTTGCACATTTAACTTGTCCCAATAATATTTATAATTATTACTTTCATTTATGGCTGATTTGCAATGCCATATGTAGTATATATTAAATGCTGATAAATGTTTGGGTATGTTCTTGTAATCTTTAGAATTTTTCCCTATGTTTGTCTCTATTCCTGCACAAGTACCACTCTATTTTATTAACAGATAAGGACAGTACCCTTTCATTAATTAAAGGATTTTTAAAAAATATTTTTAAAGATTTCAGTTGCCTGCTGCACACCCCCTACTGGGAATTGAGCCCACAACTGGAACATGTGTCCTGAAAGGGAATCAAACTGTGTTCTCCTGGTTCATGGGTCGATGCTCAACCCTTTAGCCACACCAGCTGGACTAATGGATTTTTAAGGGTAGTATTGACTACATGAAAGTTTTTAAATTTTTAAAACTATTCTCATTCATTTTTTTCTTTCCAGATAAACTTAAAGGGAAGAAAAAGCCCCAGTAGACTTTTAATTGGAATTGTATTCGATTTATAGTTTAATTTGGGGGAAATTGAATCTTAACATTATTAAGTCTTTCCTCTCAGGAATATACTCCATCTTTCCATTTAAATTTTTATTCATGATTCTCAGTAGAAATGTGCAGTTTTTATATATAGGTCCCTTTCATTCTTTTATTAACATGTGGTAGACCCTACCAGTGTCCTGCCCACCAAATACCTTTGATATTCCCATCTACTTGCCAAGGGATATTTACTGGACATCCCTTTGCCTCAGTGAGTCCAAGAAGAAATTGACTAAACCAAGTTAGAAGAAGGTAAGAAACCAAAATGCTGAAAGAGGCTCAGCAGCAGGGCTTTGTAGATGGTCTCCCCAGAGCACTGCTCAGTTTTACCATCTGCCAATTTAGTACGCTCACCCAGAGGCTACATTCCCCAGCTCCTTTGCATATACTAGTAGGTGTGGCCATACGACTATTTGTGGCGAATAGAATGTGAGCAGAAATGATATATTTCAGTTTTAGGTCTAGCTTCACAATTCTCTCTCTCTCTCTCTCTCTCTCTCTCTCTCTCTCTCTCTCTCTCTCCCCCCCCCCCCCCTCATTTCCCAGTGGTATGAAAATAATCCAGCAAAATCCTGGCTTAAGGGAGGCTGTGGCCTGTGTCCCTCAATCATTTTGTCAAAAGTTCCCCAACAAAAACCCAATTGGACTACTATTTGAGAGAAAATCTCTGTTGTGTAAAGCCACAGAGATTTGGGGGTTCTTTGTTTATAGCAGTTGGTTTTTCCTAACAAATACACCCAGGTCTGTATATCTCTGATCAAATTTTCAAATTCCTGGTAAATAATACTTGACTCATTCTGGAATAAGTGCCTACCCCTGATCATATGGCTATGGCTAGCTTGGGGTGTTAGAGGGTCACCCCACATAGACATGGCCTCCAGACACTCACTCATGGGCATTGGGAGCTGTTTCAAAACCAGGAATCACTGTGAGCTGCGAAGCCACTATAAGAGTTCTTGTACCTGAAGGATGATCACACACAGGAAGAGGCCAAGACTAGCAGAGCCTTTTATGCTGGCTCTCAAGGTAGGAAGGAAGAAGGGTAGAAATTTCATCAATCTTCCTATTCCTCAGGAGCTTCAGATCTTATAAAGCCATCATAAATCCTTCTCTGTCAAAGAGAATCAACTCTCCCATGGGAAATGCTGAATAAAGGAAAGTTAAACGATCACTCATGTGAGACATGTTCAAGCAGATATTGTGTACCTTGCTGTGGGACCTAGCATGTCATACTCTTGTGGGGAACAGACTCATTTCTGGAAAGGAAGAAATTCCTGTTAAATGAGTGGTGACAATCATGGAACATTGGTGTCCGCAGAGGTATGGGTGAACAATTGCAGAGGGGCATTAGTCATTTAAAAATTCTGGCCTACCCACATCCAAACTTTCCTCCTATCTTGGAAAGAATCCTATTACCTGAGTTGGTTGGGGACCAGGTCTCACCATTTTCCACAGAAACTGAAGAAAAACAAATACTCTCCCCCTCCTCTGCCTCTGGTTCCCCAGCCCCCGCTGACTGCTACAGCAAAGGACAGGAGGATGAAGAGATAGCTTAGAATTCACCTCCAATAGTGGCAGAAGCCCCTGGCAGTGAGGTCTCCACAGAGTGTTCGAGTCACTCCTCAGATATGTCTCTGGCTATACCTGAGCCTGCTTATTTTCTGAGCCTGGGCCTTAAGTTTTCCCATTGATTCTATAAGCCACTAATATCCTTATAAGACATCCCTTTCCTGCTTAAATTAGACATAGTTAGTTTCTAATGCTTGCAACCAAGAACCTTGACTGATATAATAATTTTCTCTTCCTTCTGTTTGTTTTTTCCCCTTGACAACCTGATAGATAGGTTATTGGAATTCTTAAAAGTAGTAAGACTGCCCTAGCCTCGATCCCCTCCACCCCCATCCAAGTAGGGGACATGCAGGAGGCAGCCAATCAATGATTATCTCTCATCATTGATGTTTCTATCTCTGTATTTCTCTCCCTTCCTCTCTGAAAGCAATAAAAATATATATTTAAAAAACAAACTAAAAAAAGTGGTAAGATGATGTTATAAAATCCACGTCTCATACAGATGTAGATCCCTAAAATAATTAGAAAGCTGAAACATTACCTCTTTTTAATTTTCATTAGAACTACAATAGACTACAACCAGAAAAACATCTGATCACCAAGGGCAGACACACACACACACACACACACACACACACACACACACAGACGCACGCACGCACACACGCACGCAGACACACCACCTGTTGGCCTCACTGCCTCACTGTGTGGCTCTTGAGTATCTTCCCAGGGGTGGCAAATCAGGCTCCCCTCACTCAAATAAGATTGGGCCTCGCCAACCTAGGCCTCCAAACAGGGGAATCTGAAGGACTCTGGTCAAATTATCTGCACAAGGGTGGGGCTTTCTTATGTCTCAGCTGCACAGGATGAGTCTCAAGCACCATCGCTGCATAGAGTGGAGCCAGGAAGTAGATAAGAGTGGGTAGTCAAGAAAGGGTCAGAGTGGGAGGTACAACTAACTAGAATGTAAAGGAAAGGAACAGGCCATCTTATGACAAAAAAGCCTCCTTTGTTAGAATCCCACAACGATCCCTGTGAGATCTGTTGGAAGATAACTACTTCGTGAAATTAAATAGTATTTCTATGTATACCCTCAAAGTTGACCAAGTCTCATTTCCTGACATTTAAACCATATCAGGTAATAAACCAGGCCTTCCCTGGGAAGTCAGGCAAACAATCAAAGATGCCCATCGTCAATCACCACCACCTTTCCTACTTTCCCTGTGGTCTGGTTGGGATACAGGCCTCTTGTTCTGTAGGTCCAATTCTTCCTGACAGCCCGGCTTGCCCAGTATGGACACAGGCATGTTGAGAGCACCCACCAGCAGAGGTCCAGTGGACTTTGGCTCTAAAGCCATGTTCATAATCACACTATTAAGTCTATTCATCTCAGTCTCCACCTTTTTAAAAAGGAAGAAAGCTGGAGAGCCACACAACAAGTGGTCTCTGTTGTGGCCCCGTCAGGAGAAGCAACTACCCAGTTTGGACAAAATTTAATAAGAAAGAGCAGGTATGAAAGCAGTACCAGAATCCCAGCTTCAGGCACTCTGCTGGGCCTCTTCCAAAGGCAGTTTTAACACCATCTACCCCTACCTCCTCCCAAGCTTACACTGGGGTGGTGCATATAAAGGGTCCTTCTTTTTCCACATGAGATTTTCCCCGGATCAACTCCTTCTGGTCCAAGGCAAGAATTCCAAGGAGGTGTATATCTTAAGGGTGGTTTTCTGAGAATACCTGACAGTTCATCTTTAAAAAGGAGGAGGTGTCCACAAACTGCTTCCGTGGCCATTTAGTCTTTAGGAAAGTAGTGTGAGCTCAATTTCACTATCTCCCCATGTTATGTATGTGAACATGTGATTTGCCTCATTTAGTGCTCTGAACAGTTGCACTGTGGAGCGGGAATCAAAAACTATTCTATTTGCATTTGATTAGGTATTGATTCTATATTTATTGAAAAAATCAAAGAAAACTTGTCTTCTAAAAATTGAAAATCTCAGTACCTAATCAAATGATAATGGAGGTCATTGAGATCAAGTGCGATTCAGATTTGAAGGCAAAATTCAGTGAGGTTGGAATGCCTGAATTTTACAAATATTTACCTGCCAGGTTTGAAAATACTCAAAAATTCACATATGAAATTATTTCCATGTTTCGAAGTACTTATCTGTGTGAGCAGTTATTTATAATTATGAAAGGAAATAAGTCTTCTGTCAGATCCAGAATTAGTGACATTCACCTTGGGTCAGTTTTGTAAGTAATCACTGCGATCAAGATCTCCCCGGAAGCAGGAAAGATAGTAGCAGAGAAGAGATGCCAAGTGTCATGAAGAAGACATTAATTTTATCATTGCTCTTGTTCTTTTCAAAATAAACCTACGTTTCTATAAAAAAAAAAAAAAAACAAACTACTCTAGACCAGTGCTACCCATAGAAACATAAAGTAAGCCACATATGCTAATTTAAGTTCTCTAGTAGCTTCATTAAAATTTAAAAGAAATAGGTGAATTAACTTTAATAATATATTTTATCTAGCACATTATAGCCAGACTATTATCTTCTTAGCATCTAATCAATATAAAATGTAGATGTTTTCTTTTCATGCTAAATCTCTGAAACCCATATATCTATTATGTTTACAGCACATCTCAATATAGGCTATACAAATACTCAAGTACATGTCAAATGCTTAATAACCACGTGTGGCCACTGGCTACCACATCGGACAGCCGGGTTCTAGACCAGTGGTTCTCAAGGTGTGGTACCCAGACCAGCAGCAGCAGCAGCATCACCAGGGAACTGTTAGAAGTGCAAATTCTTGAGCCCCATTCCAAACCTATGAAACCAGACTCTCTGGAGGTGGGACCCTCCAGGCTTTGTTTTAACAAGTCCCATGTGGTCATTCTGATACACACTAAGGTTTGACAATTGCATTCAGAAACACTTGGCTAGCCATGGCAGGCTAGCACTGAAGAAGAGGAGTCTCTTCTTTTTAAACAATTCTCTTCTGTGGAAATCTGCTAGTCCTAGTTTTGGTTCCATTTCTTGGGACTATGGAATGAATTACCAACACATAATTTCATTTATCATTTTATTTAAGGAGAAAACAAAACACAGTAACTACCCTATGCTATCACCTTAAGTTCAGTTACTAACTTCTCTTGTCCTCGGTTTCCTCATCTATAAAATAGGGATCCTTTAATATGTTAGCGACTTTTTAAAAAGTACTGCGTACAAAAAAAGACTCAGCAAAAGTGACTGATATTTTTAAACTACAGTTAAAAATTAGTGGGCAGGAAAGGCAATGTTACAGATATTGAGCACAGACAGAAGCCAATTCACTTATATTTCTCAGGACATTAGATTTGCTGGGGGGGGGGGGGAGAGAAGGGTTCTTGCCAAAATCATTAAGGAGAATGAATCTGAGCATGCCTTAAAGCAGAACTTTCAGTAAACAGGAATTACCTATGAAGAAAATCAGGAAGCCAAAGTGTTTCTTTGTATGAAGTTACATCCTGCCATAGAAAAGCTGGATAGGAAATAAAGACTGATGCACTCCCAAATGTATGCAAAACTAGCTATTATTCCATCAAGGAAAATCTGAGCCAAAGCTCAGATTCAGTGAAGGGAAAAAAAACGTAAGAAGACATGAGAAGCCAAAGACAATCAATGGCTGCAATTAAACATGATTCAGAAAAAACTATACAAACAAATCTCCACTCAATGTTACAGATTCCTTAATCAATGCCTGTCTTCTCCGCCTTCTCCCCCCCTTTCAGTACTAATTCCTCCAGACCTTTTGCTTGAAAATAAATATGTGTGTGTGTCCACGAAAATAAGAGACTAATAAATTAACCCTAATTCCCCCCTTCTCGTTCTTGTTATTAATCATATCAATTGTGCGTTCCCAAGGTTCTCTTCGCTTTTTCAGGGTTCTGTGATGAGATTCCACCTTGTACTGGACGCTTCAGTTTGATCAGAGAAAACACTTTCAGCAGCCTAATACTTCCCCAATTTATCCTTCCACCTTCAAATAAAAAGACATCAGAAAGACAAGCGAGCCCTTCCTCAGGCAGAGTCCCATGGCTTGAGGGAATGGCAGATGTCTCTCTGCAGTGACAACTGCAACCTTCCGCAAAGCAGAAACTGCAGTTCACTCTCGCCCCTCCTTCTCCCGCCCCAACTCCCTAGCTCGCAAGTCCACACAACCCTGAGGAACACACACACACAACTCCAGCCTCGCGTCTCTCCCCACTCAATAAGCCAGGATGCCGGCTGCTCTACCCACTCGGTGGCCCCACCCACTTCAGTACCGCCCCCGCCCCAGCACCAATGGTCGCCGCGCGAGGCTCCCGAGGGGCCCGTGGATAGGGTAGCGCTGCCTGCCACTCTGGGGGTGTGTCCCGCCCCCTTCTCACAGGGCTGAGGCTGGAGGGGCAGGCGCATCCAGCGCGAGTAGCTGGGAGCAGCCGCAGCAGCGGCAGCGCGTCGTTGCAGTCGCGCCATCTGTCAGAGCTGAGCCGGCGGGGAGGGGGCTGCCGCGGGTGAGGAGGAGGGGTCGTCGGGAGCCGAAGATCGTCGAGACCCGCCCGCCGGCCGGCCGCGGGAACGGAAGCGAAGCTGCCCTCGGAGCCGCGCGTCCTTCGCCGTCCGGGCGCGCGGCGCTTCACCCCGCGCCCCGAGGGCTCCCCGGGCGCACACAAAGCCGCCGCCCGCACCGCACCACCCGGCGGCCGCCGGCCGCGCCTGGGAAGGATCCGGCCTCCGGGCCGGGGAGACCCGGCGCCGCCCCCCTCAGCGCCCTCGGCAGGCCCACCGGCTCCCGAGCCCGCCGCAGCCACCGGATCCTCAGGAGCCGCCGCGGCCGCGCTGGAGGAGGGCGGGGAGCGGACCATGTGAATGGGCTCCGGAGCCTGAGTGCCGCACAGGTGAGCGTCCGGGGATGCGCGGCGAGGCCGCGGGGATGCTCCGGGGACCCGGCCGCCGGCGCCCCGCGCAGCGCTGCCCCCGCGGCGGGGCCCGGCGCTCAGGTCTCCTGGCCGCCGCCGGGTCCTGCGCGCCCTGCGGGGCTCGGGGAGTTGGCCTCGCTCTCGGTCTTCCCGCTGCCGAGCGGGAGGCGGGCGCTGCGCCTTCGGTAGCGCAGGAAGGGGAGCCCATTTTCCCGTCCGCGAGCGCGAGCGGGGCGAGAATGGGAATCGGCTTCGGGGCGAGGCTGGCCCAGACTCCGCCCCCGCCCTCCTTTCGGGGCCCCCCGCGGGGACCCGGGCTGTGTGTGTTGTTTTAATGTCAGGGATGATGTAATCACTTAATAATTGATGCCCCGCGCTGCTTCCCTCGCCACCCCACCCCTGCCCCACTCCTCCACCTTTCGGCCTCCTCCTCCCTGGGCCGGCGCCTTCCCCAGCGCATCCTCCTGCCTATTTCTGGCACCTCCCTTGCACTTCCCCCATCCTCCCCTCCACTCTTCCTGTGCCGCCACCCACCCACCACCCTTTCCCTGTCCCCAGTGCCGGAGCCTTCGCTCCTCTTCCTCCGCTCCCCACTCTTGCTCCCCCAAGCTCCTTCCTCCTCCCTTCCCTGCTCGCTGGATTTCCTCTCCACTTCCCTGGGTCGATGATTGTTTTTATTTGGTCACCTCCCCTCTCTTATCTCTGCGGCCACAGGCGGAGGGGACTGGGCCAGAAAGAGGCCACAGAGCTTGGGCCCAGGCGGAGATCTGCTGGGACTCAGTGAGAAGAGGAATAATAAAGTCACCCTTCTTGTCCCTCCTCCCCCAATAAATCACGCAGACTGTGTGTGTGTGTGTGTGTGTGTGTGTGTGTGTGTGTGTGTGTGTGTGTGTGAGAGACACACAAAGAGCTCTTTCAGTGCCCAGAGAAGAGACGCACAAAGTACCCAAGGATGGGCGCAATGCTTCTTCTTTCTCTTGCTTGGGGCTTCCCTTTCTCTCAGATAAAGCAGTCTTTCCTGCCACATTTACCAAAAAAAATAAATGGCCCCAGATGCAGGGTAGCAGGTGCTAGCATTTTGCTGTAATCCTGGACTGGCAGTGTTGACGGGCAGCTGCAGTTATTTCTGAGATTCAAGGGGGAAATGATTCCAGCCATCTTAAGAGTTGTTTTACTTTCAAGGTAGCCCGCCCTACCCATTTTAACCCCGTCTCTTTAGGCGCTAAGAGCTGAAGTGGGATAAATTAATGTGGGGGCAGAAAATGTTGTTACTGAATCAGAGAATTAAATTGGTGTTTGATAGGAGGGGAGCAGCCAGACTTGCTGCTGCTTCTCCAGCCTACAGAGTGCTGAAACTGAAGTCTTTTGAAATGAAATCTTGTCTTCCCAGTGTTTTTTGCTTCGCCCTTATATTAAAACAAGTTCTTGGGGCATTGATAACAGCATTGAATTGGTATTTGGAAGACCACTAGAAACTGTCTCTTATCTCGAGGTAGCCTTCAGAGGCCCACATCCTTCCTCTCCACCCAGGTGACTGCAATACTTTCCACCCTTCGTGTTCTCTTTCTCCTGATCTCTGCCCATGGGTACTGTGAGGAAGGGATTCACAGACTTTTGGAGGAAGTGGTTTGTTACTATCTCAAGACTTTGGAGGCACTTAGCTATGAGCAAAGGATGTAAAGAATCTTTTGACTGAACCTTGAACCATCTGCTTGATGTTCCTCTTAGAGAGGAAATTGTTAATGTAAATCTGGGGGCTTGGTGTTACATTTTGTAAGCCAGTAACTATTACATGCTTAATTGACAACCTCAAAATGTAGGTTGAAACCAATGATTCCTACGAGCATGATTCTTAAACTGTTTTAAGTAATTGAGCTATCTTGTTTGCTCTTCAAGAATTTTATTAGAAAAAGGATAAGATTAATATTAAACATTTATTTCTGCATTTTCTAAGGACATTCACTGTGGAACTTTTTATATTAAAAAAAAGCAATAGGGTTAATGAGTGTACTAGAAAAACAAAGAGTTGTTTGTTTGATGCCAGACCCAAGAAGGAAGGTCAGTGCACAGTAAATATGCATTCTGTTGACCAAGTTAGAGAGACTTCATGATAAGGCTGAATGTGAACAAATCTACACTCAGCTTTCTGTGCCTTTACTCGGTGCTTTCTTCTGGGTATGGAATCTCCAACCCCATCTGATTTGCTTGGGTACCATTTAACCTTTAGGTTCAAAAGTCATCTCCTCTGTGAAGCTTTCTCTATCCTTTCTCCTCCAAAACACATCATGCTTCCAGTTTTGCTCTCAAACTTCAGTAGCAGACATTATGTTTGGCATGTGTCTGTTTCCATCATTAGTTGAGAGAAGGGACCTGGTCTTATTTACCTTTTCTCAACAAATGTGAGTTAGGTCTTTGATATGTGCTAGACATCTGGATTAATTAGGCTAATTTTAGTACCTGTAACAAGTAGACCTGCAAAAATATAATGGCTCAACAGCAATAGATATTTATTATTCTTCATGTAATAGTCCAAAATGGGTGTTTGTGGTTGATGGGTGACTTTCTTCCAGGTAGTGATTCTGGGATCCATGTTGTACCATCTCATAGTGCTCCATTGTAACCTGCTTTCAGCTGGCAGAAAACAAAACAGGGAGTGGAGAGGGTGCATCCACTTTTTAAATACCTTGGTCTGGAAATGACACCCATCACTTCTACATACATCCTTTACATGAGGGCTAGTTCTGTGGCCACGTTTACCTGCAAGGGAGCCTGGGAAATATAGGTTAGCCATGTGAGTAGATGAAAGATCAAGAAGAAATGTATTTTTGGCCAGAAGCTTTGCCATATGCTGCCACTCAACAAGGCATAGTCATGGCCCTCAAGGAGTTTGTAGGCTGATGACAAATTAATTGGAAACCTGGAGTCTATACCCATCATTGCTTTTGTTCTTTTGGTTTTAGAAGCTCAGATCATTTTATTTTGAACATGTTTCAAAACACTTTGCTTTTTGTCAGTTCAAGTGGCCAGTTTCCTTACAGCAACCCCTTGTAATACACTGATGTGACAGCTCCTGTGTTGCCTTTGATATTTCATTTTTATTTTTTACTTCAGTAGCACCTTTCTTGGCCTAGTTTTTTATCTACTCATTTTAGAGACTCCCAAAGGGCCTGGGGCGGGGGGCAGTCCTTAGAAACCAGAGTCCTACCTTCTGTTAATTGGGAGAGGAAATTAAGCAGACTCCAAAGGAGAAACTTCTTGCCCCACGTCATGCTAATGGGAAGGGAGCCTCAGTCAGTCTAGCTCTTCAGTCCCACCTGAGTCCCCTGTGTCACACAGCTACCCTGACTATGTGACTGTGAGCCTTGTGTATTCCAAGGAGGCTAAGTGAGCTTCCAGACCTCCAGGAGCAGGTTGATCTGCTAATGTTCTACATAGTAGAGTCCCTGTTCTCCACAGGCCTCCAAATTATTGGAGCAATTCGGTCTGTACTAGTCATCATACTTAATAATGTACATATTTTTGCTATGAACAGTTCATTATTTTCACCTGTTCAGCAAACATTAGGCCAGTATGTTATTGTGTGCAAGGCACTGGGAGATAAGGCCTTGAAAATGAATACATCTGCTGTCCTTGCTCTTCAGGAGCTCACAGTCTACTAGAGGAGATAAAAATGATTGATAATAGCTAACTTTTATTGAGCAGTTGCTATTGTCAAGCACTGTTTAAATTCTAGTCCTAACAATAATGATGTGAAGTAGTTTCATATATAATCCCCATTTTACAGATGGAAAATTGAAGCAAGGAAAGTTAAGTAACTAACTCAAGATCATATAGCCAGTAAGTGGTAGAGTCAGGATTCAGGCCTAATTAGTTTGGTTTCAAAGCCCTTGCTCTTAGCTGCTAGGCAATATGCAAAATACTATATATGGATGTAATGATGATATTAATTAAATGTGTTACATGCCATAAGGGGTGAAGAGGGGTGTAAATGCTTTGGAAATTGATACTCTGGTTGGGAATGGGACTTTATATTTCAACTAGAGGCCTGGTGCACAAAAATTTGTGCACTCAGGGGGGGTTTCTCAGCCCGGCCTGTGCCCTCTCACAGTCTGGGACCCCTTGGGGGATGTCCACTTGCCAGCGGAGAGCAGGCCTAAGCTGCAGTCGGACATCCTTAGCGCTGCTGAGGAGGCAGGAGAGGCTCCCGCCACCACCGCCTTGCTGGCAGACATCAGCCTGGCTTGTGGCTGAGCAGAGCTCCCCCTGTGGGAGCACACTGACCACCAGGGGGCATCTCCTGCATTGAGCATCTGCCCCCTGGTGGTCAGTGTGTGTCATAGTGACCAGTCATTCCCAGTCGTTCTGCTGTTAGGTTCAATTTGCATATTACCCTTTTATTATATAGGATAGAGGCCTGGTGCATGGGTGGGGGCCAGCTGGTTTGTCCTGAAGGGTGTCCCGGATCAGGGTGAGGGTCCCACTGGGGTGCCTGGACAGCCTGGGTAAGGGGCTGATGGCTGTTTGCAGGCTGGCCACAGCCCCTTCAGGGTGGGAGGGTCCCACTGGGGTGCCTGGCCAGCCTGGGCGAGGGCCGTTTTTAGGCTGGCCACACCCCCTTTAGGGTGGGGGTTCCCACTGGGGTGCCTGGCCAGCCTGGGTGAGAGGCTGATGGCTGTTTGCAGGCTGGCCAAGCCCCCCAGTGGGGACCCTCACCCCATGGGGGTGTGGCCAGCCTGGGTGAGGGGCCGTGGGCCATTTTCAGGCTGCCCACAGCCCCTTCAGCGTGGGGGTTCCCTCTGGGATGCCTTGCCAACCTGGGTGAGGGGCTGATGGCCATTTTTAGGTTGGCCACGCCCCCTGGCCACCCACATCCCAGCCTCTCCTTTTTTTTTTTTTTTTTCTGGGATTTATTTATCTTCTATAATTGAAACTTTTTTTTTTCTTTTTTTTTTTTATTGCTTAAAGTATTACAAAGGGTATTACATATGTATCCATTTTATCCCCCCGCCCTAGACAGTCCCCTAGCCTCCCCTATCACCCAGTGTCTTATGTCCATTGGTTATGCTTATATGCATGCATACAAGTCCTTTAGTTGATCTCTTACCCCACTACCTCCTGCCCCCCAACCCTCCCCGGCCTTCCCGCTGCAGTTTGACAATCTGTTTGAGGCAGCTCTGCCTCTGTATCTATTATTGTTCAAAAGTTTATAATGGTCTCTATTGTCCATGAATGAGTGAGATCATGTGGTATTTTTCCTTTATTGACTGGCTTATTTCACTTAGCATAATGCTCTCCAGTTCCATCCATGACGTTGCAAATGGTAAGAGTTCCTTCCTTTTTACAGCAGCATAGTATTCCATCGTGTAGATGTACCACAGTTTTCTAATCCATTCATCTACTGATGGGCACTTAGGCTGTTTCCAGATCTTAGCTATGGTGAATTGTGCTGCTATGAACATAGGGGTGCATATATCCTTTCTGATTGGTGTTTCTGGTTTCTTGGGATATATTCCTAGAAGTGGGATCACAGGGTCAAATGGGAGTTCCATTTTCAGTTTTTTAAGGAAACTCCATACTGTCTTCCATAGTGGCTGCACCAGTCTGCATTCCCACCAGCAGTGCACAAGTGTTCCTTTTTCTCCACATCCTCTCCAGCACTTGTCGTTTGTTGATTTGTTGATGATAGCCAGTCTGACAGGTGTGAGATGGTACCTCATTGCTGTTTTGATTTGCATCTCTCGGATGATTAGTGACTTTGAGCATGTTTTCATATGTCTCTTGGCTTTCTGAATGTCCTCTTTTGAAAGGTGTCTATTTAGGGCCTTTGCCCATTTTTTGATTGGATTGTTTATCTTCCTTTTGTTGAGTTGTATGAGTTCCCTATAAATTTTGGAGATTAGGCCCTTATCAGATATGTCATTGGCAAATATGTTTTCCCACACAGTGGGTTTTCTCGTTGTTTTGTTGATGGTTTCTTTTGCTGTGCAGAAGCTTTTTATTTTGATGTAGTCCCATTTGTTCATTTTTTCTTTAGTTTCAAGTGCCCTAGGAGCTGTATCAGTGAAGAAATTGCTTCGGCATATGTCTGAAATTTTCTTGCCTTTGGATTCTTCTAGAATTTTTATGGTATCCTGTCGT
Source organism: Myotis daubentonii (assembly GCF_963259705.1). Taxonomy (NCBI): domain Eukaryota; kingdom Metazoa; phylum Chordata; class Mammalia; order Chiroptera; family Vespertilionidae; genus Myotis; species Myotis daubentonii. Next base: position 36,351,559 of record NC_081845.1, read on the forward strand.
ACATTTAAGTCCTTTATCCATTTTGAGTTTATTTTTGTGTATGGTGTAAGTTGGTGGTCTAGTTTCATTTTCTTGCATATATCTGTCCAATTTTCCCAACACCATTTATTGAAGAGACTATCTTGGCTCCATTGTATGTTCTTGCCTCCTTTGTCAAATATTAATTGAGCATATTGGTTCGGGCCGATTTCTGGGCTCTCTATTCTATTCCATTGATCTATATGCCTATTCTTGTGCCAGTACCAGGCAGTTTTGAGAACAGTGGCTTTGTAATACAACTTGATATCTGGTATTGAGATCCCACCTACTTTGTTCTTTTTCAGGATTGCTGCAGCTATTCGGGGTCTTCTTTTATTCCAGATGAATTTTTGGAAAGTTCGTTCTAGATCTCTGAAGTATGCTGTTGGTATTTTAATGGGAAGTGCGTTGAATTTATAGATTGCTTTGGGCAGTATGGACATTTTAATGATGTTGATTCTACCAATCCATGAACACGGTATGTTCTTCCATCTGTTTATGTCTTCCTCTATGTCTTTTTTCAACGTCCTGTAGTTTTCTGAGTAGAGGTCTTTTACCTCTTTAGTTAAGTTTATTCCTAGGTAGCTTAATTTTTTTGGTGCAATGGTAAACGGGATTGTTTTTATAATCTCTCTTTCTGAAAGTTCACTATTGGTGTATAGAAATGCCTCAGATTTCTTGGGGTTAATTTTGTATCCTGCTACATTGCCAAATTCATGTATTAAGTCTAGTAGCTTTTTGATGGAATCTCTAGGGTTTTGTATGTATAATATCATGTCGTCTGCAAATAAGGACAGTTTTACTTCCTCTTTTCCAATTTGGATGCCTTTTATTTCTTCTTCTTGCCGAATTGCAATGGCTAACACTTCCAGTACTATGTTGAACAGGAGTGGTGAGAGGGGGCATCCCTGTCTTGTTCCTGTTCTTAGGGGAAATGGTGTTAGTTTTTGTCCGTTGAGTATGATGTTGGCTGTGGGCCTGTCATATATGGCTTTTATTATGTTGAGGTATGATCCTTCTACTCCCACCTTGCTGAGAGTTTTTATCAAAAATGGGTGTTGAATTTTGTCAAATGCTTTTTCTGCATCAATTGATATGACCATGTGGTTTTTTTCTTTCAATTTGTTTATGTGATGTATCACGTTTATTGATTTGCGGATATTGTACCATCCTTGCATCCCTGGGATAAATCCTACTTGGTCATGGTGTATGATCTTTCTGATGTACTGCTGGATCCGATTTGCTAAGATTTTGTTGAGGATTTTGGCATCTATGTTCATGAGGGATATTGGCCTGTAATTCTCTTTCATTGTGTTGTCTTTACCTGGTTTTGGTATTAGGGTGATGCTGGCTTCATAGAATGAGCTTGGAAGTGTTCCTTCCTCTTGAATTTTTTGTAGTAGTCTGAGGAGGATAGGTTTTAGTTCTTCCTTGAATGTTTGGTAAAATTCCCCTGTGAAGCCATCTGGTCCTGGGCTTTTGTTTGATGGAAGCTTTTTGATGACTGCTTCAATTTCTTCCATAGTTATTGGCCTGTTGAGATTTTTAGATTCTTCCTGATTGAGTTTTGGAATGTTGTATTTTTCTAGGAATTTGTCCATTTCCTCCAGGTTGTCTAGTTTGTTGGAGTAAAGCTGTCCATAGTATTTTTTAACAATCATTTGTATTTCTGTGGGGTCTGTTGTTATTTCGCCTCTATCGTTTCTGATTTTATTTATTTGGGTCCTCTCTCTCTGCTTCTTGGTGAGTCTGGCTAGAGGTTTATCAATCTTGTTTATCCTTTCAAAGAACCAGCTCTTGGTTTCATTGATTTTCTGTATTGTTTTTTTGGTCTCTATGTCATTCATTTCTGCTCTAATCTTTATTATCTCCTTCCTTCTGCTCACTCTGGGGTTTTCTTGTTGCTCTCTTTCTAATTCTTTAAGTTGTAGAGTTAGATGATTTACTACCATTTTTTCTTGTTTTTTGAGATAGGCCTGTAGAGCTATAAACTTCCCTCTCAGGACTGCTTTCAATGTGTCCCATAGGTTTTGGATTGTTGTGTTTTCATTGTCATTAGTTTCCAGGATGTTTTGAATTTCTTCTTTGATCTCATTGGTAACCCAATCAATATTTAATAGCATGCTATTCAGCTTCCAGGTGTTTGAGTATTTTGGGTTGTTTTTATTGTAGTTTATTTCTAATATTATGCCATCGTGGTCTGCGAAGACGCTTTTTATGATTTCAATCTTCTTGAATTTGGGGATACTTTGCTTGTGACCCAGTATGTGGTCTATTTTTGAATATGTCCCATGAGCACCTGAGAAGAACGTATATTCTCTGGCTTTGGGGTGAAGTGTTCTGAAGATGTCTATTAAGTCCATCTGATCTAGTGAATCATTTAGGATTGCTATATCTTTGCTGGTTGTTTGTCTATGGGACTTATCCAGTGCTGTCAATGGTGTATTAAAGTCCCCTACTATGATTGTATTGTTGTCGATCTCTCCTTTGATATTTTCCAGGAGTTTTTTTATGAATTTGGGTGCTCCTACATTGGGTGCATATATGTTTACCAGGGTTATATCTTCTTGTTGTATTGATCCCTTTAGTATATAATTGAAACTTTGTAGCCTTGAGCAGAACCCGGGGCCGGCCAGGGAAGGTGGGAAGCTTGGCTTCCTCCATCGCCAGGGGCAACCCAAGCCTCCTGCTTGCTCCAGCTCCCTGGCTGCCGCCATCTTAGTTGGGTTAATTTGCATACTTGCTCCTGATTGGCTGGTGGGCGTGGCTGGTGGGCATGGCTTGAGCATAGTGGAGGGATGGTTAATTTGCATGTTTCTCTTTTATTATATAGGATAAAAAAATAAAATGTTCATTTCCACCTCTACTTCCATTTAGACCAGTGGTTCCCACTTTGAGGCACATGCTCATGGGGGGCAATTTGACTTTTAAGGGGGCAATTCGGGAATGAGTTATTAACAGTTAATTTTTTGCATTTCTTATGGTTCCAGGGGCATATATATAGTACATAAATATATATTGTGACATATTTATGCATTTCAGTTCTCTATTCTATGTTTTGAAACTTTATTTGCTATTTTTTCATATCAATTTATATTATTATTTTTTAAACAATTTCTTAGTGATTTCTTCCTCAGTACCTCAACTGTCCTTTTGTTCTTTTATTTTTCTCTTTCATGGAAGCCATGTTCTTTGGAAGCTTGTTTAGACCGAGTTAATGGCCTTTTAGGCTTCCTCCACATGAATAGGAGTTCACTTTTTGAATAATAAGAATTATATATCACAGGGGGGCATCAGGATATTAGAGATGCTTAGGTGGGGAATGGCCAAAAAAAAGGTTGGAAACCATTGATTTAGATCCTCATCTGTTGGTCACCTAGAAAATAGAAAACAAAATTTTTAAATGAGAAAGCATAGCATGTTGATACTGGAAATACTTTTACTCAGTGTGATTATTTTAAGCTGGGTTCTTCTAGTGATCCACAGATAGGTCTCTGTGAGATTGTGGATTGTCCTTCTTATTTACTCATTCAGTAGCATTCATTTATTGCATCTACCACTTGCCAGGCATTGAACTAGATGATTGAGGGGCCAAAAGGTACGATCCTGCTTCAAGGAACTTACCTGCAGGAGGAAAACTCTGCCCACTATGATAATCTGCGATTCTAGGGATTCTCATAGGAGCATGGGCACATACAGGAGGGAGCATGGCCTCCACAAAGAGATGGTGGAGGAGGTGTCTTCAAGATGAAGAGTAACAGTCTGGAGAGTAGGAGTCACCTAGTTGAGTGTTGTGTGAAGGCTGTTGCCCCAGAAGGAGCAGCCCAGAGGGCCAATGCACAGGCCTTTTGGGAAACTTCAAGAAGTTCAGGGTAGGTGGGAGGGAGATGGACAGAGGGAGAAGATGGGGCTGAAGGAAAAACTGAGAATGTTCTTGTATTTTTGTCAGGGATGCCATTTAAGAGTTGTAAGTGGAGATACTGCCTTGATCTGATTTTAATTTATAAAGATCCTTTGGCCACAGTGGGCTATTGATCAGTGGTGGTAAAGATGGAGGAAAGGTAATTATGGAAACTCAGATGAGCAATAGATGAGGGTCTGGATGGAGCAAAAGAGGCAGAATAAGATAGGGTGAGATAGACATGGAGGGGCCAGAAGAGGGGTCCTTGGGAATTAGGTGAAGAGAGACACTGAGACCCATCAGTTCAGTAAGAAAAGCTGGAGTATGTAAAGTGATGACTTTGCCATTAACACTTCTCACTTTCAGGTCCAGGTATCTCATTGGCCATTGAATAGATGGGTCTGGAGTGAGGAGTAAGACTGAATTATAAATGTATTAGCAGCAGATTACGAAATACTTGAAGCCCTAGATGTGGGTGGTATCACTCAGAGAGAGTGTAGCGATAGAGCAGTTAGGGCTGAGAGAGAGCCTGGGAACAGGAGAAGGGGAGGAGGAGCCCAGGCCCTGAGTGGGAGAGGGACACCGGGAGGATTGGGCAGGCCCTGGGGAGAGAGGTGTCCCTGATCCCCAGGGGGAGGGGGTTATGCCCAGACATTAAGCAAGATTAATAATGACAAGTACAGTTGCATTTAGCACCAAAGATCTCTGAATCCAGGCAGAGCAGCATCAGGGGAATAGGGGATGGAAGTCTAAAACTCTACTGCTCCCCAGACCAAGGTAGAAATAGATGTCAAAACCTGCAGAACATATGACTCTAAAGGGCTTAGAGATCATGTAGTCCAACATGTCCATTTTAATATGAGGGAAAGTGAGTTCTAGAGAACTAAGTGACTTAACCAAGGTGGCAGAGTTACCACTGAGAGCCAGATTTCAAGCCTTTCAGCCCAGGGCCATACCCGAAGTATGGTCCTGCTTCAGTCCCTCTCAGTTCTGTGAGCTGGATCAAGTTACCTAATTTCTCTGTGCCTCCCTTTCTTCACCTTTAAAATGGGGATAATGGTGTCTACCTCAAATATTTGCTGTTAGGATTCAATGAGTTAATAAATATAAAGCACTGAGAATAGTACCCCCCACACAGGAAAAGCTGTGTGTTTGCTACTGTTGTTAAAGTTTATGTGTGTGTATACAAAACATTTACATATATACACATACATACATATAACATATATGGCCCCTTTAGGGAAGGGAGGATGAAAATGTATTGTGTGCATAAAAAGAAATTTTGAATATTTTAGAAAGGGATATGGGTGATTGCCAATTCTGGATCAAGAGTTATTGGGAAAATGTAGGAAATTAATTTATATGGTATGCTTGAAAACAGCATTTTTAGCAGGTTTTCTTAAGAAATGCAGAGCCTTCTTATTTTTGAGAATAGAAAACAAAAGCACTTTGAAGTTAGCCCTGCAAAAGGGTTTCTTTATTTTAGTCAGATAACCAGAATTTTAACCTATTTATAGTGTAAATCACTTGAGTTGGATTTTCTAAAGGTGGAATAAACTATGAAGTTGGAACTATCCACCACCACCCACACGTTATGATTTTCATGCACTTGGTTCCTATAAAACGGGTGATTGGGTTATTTAGGGGAATATAATCTTTTTTTAATGTGTCTAGTTGAACAAATCTAATTATTAGCTGCTAAAACACATGAGGAGCCTGAACAGTATTATCCAAATGGACTTGGGTGACATGCAGTACACATAACTTAGGAATAAGTGGCACTCTGGACTTGATTAGAACACAGTAATCCTAGAAGGATATAAATTGAACTGGATTTATGGCCCAATAAAAACATGGGAAGAAAAGATAATGCTTACTGACTCATGAAACTTTAACAATGTTTGTAAGGCTCTGCGTCGTAGTATTTGGGTGAGAGCATTTTCCATTCATCTGAGCCTGCTTCCAGAATGACCTGCGTTGCCTCACTCCGAATGTGAGACAGACTTGGGTCCTTTTCCCGGGTATCCTCGGGAAGCCAAGAGCATCCTTACAGACCTGTGACCCCAAGCAACACCCACTTTGTTTGGGCAAATATGTATTGAGTGCCTGTTAACTGTAAGTTTTGGGGAAAATTTTAACGCATTGGTTATTTCAATTCAGAAGGCTTTTTCTGAAGGGTACTTATTTCTGGCCTATGGACACCACAGCTGCTCATGCCTCTCTAAGTACACCATGAAAATAATGCCTACCATTTTTATTGAGCCCCAGAGGCATTAAGTGCTTTACTTATAGTAATTTACTTAGTCATAACTCTGTGAGGGAGGTATTATTGCCCCCATTGGTCAGATGGGAAGACTGAGGCTCAGAAAGGTAACTTGCCCATCGTCACACAGCTAATTACTAGAGAAGCCAGGTCTGTCTGGCTCCTAAGCTCATGCTTACTTTTGTTCCAAAGCTGTGGTTGCTCACTCCCTGCCTGTTTTCAAGCCTCGTTGCCTTTGCGTTGCACTTCCTTCTGTGTTCAGTGTTGGTGGTAGAAAGGCACCTTCACCTCCTGTAAAAACCTCATTCCTTGTGATGGCTCCATTCAAGGCTTACCTTCTGGGAAGTCCCCCCTTTGGGCTCCCATGGCACTTGGTTACCGCCCCATTATCACCCTTGTCACAGTCTGACAAAGTCAGCTGGGTAGGAGAGTGGACAGACACTTGTCTTTTTTATTATTACTTGTGGGGGGCTCTTTGTAAGTCAGGTATTGTATCTTTTTCGTGGTTTGATTTTCCCATCACAAAACCAGCACTTTTTGATGAGGTACTGCCATTATTATCCCCATTTAACAGGTGGGGAAACTGAGGCATGGAGGTTAAGTGATTTAGTCAGGGTCACAAGCTAGTAAGCAGCAGAGCTAGGATCTGAACCCAGGCGATCAGTCTGGCTTCAGAGTCTGTGCTTTAACACTCTATTTGTTCTGTCTCTCAAATGAGAATATAAACTACCTCGCCCCGTACCTCATAGTTCACACACGGTAAACATCAGCCTTGGTACAACAACTAATAATCTATTGAACCAGCTCATAATAAGGAAAGAGCTTTAGGGTCATTGTTGCATGAATATCCTCTGAGGACCTTATAGAATGCATATTCCCAGACCCTGTTCTCATTTAGTAAGTATGGAGCTGGCAGGTTGAACCCCAAAATCTTGTCTGTATATGAGAATGGCTGAGAGACGAGGAATGAAGCAAATGTAGTGAGTCTCAGCCACAGTGATGGGAGCAGGCCATGGAGTGGCAGAGAATCATCGATCAGCTGGAGCCGGAGGGAGCAGCACCCAGGGGAGGCAGGGGATCAGAAACCCATCACAGAAAGACCCCTTCCCTTGTATTTTTAAGATTTCTAAGTCCCTGCTCCTTTTGAATGTGCTGGTGGGATATTACCTGATGAATTTAAACACTTTTATTTTCTTCAGAGCTTCCATCTTTGAGGTACCCCAAAATAGTAGGCTTTTTTGTGGAGTCGTATAAGGACTCCATCTGCTTTATACTGAAAAGCAGGACTTTAATGGAAAATTAAAAATGATCCAGATTGCCTTTCTCACAACAAAGCCCAGGGCACTTTTCCCAATCCTTTCTTCTCTGATCCCTAGAAAAAGTTACTGAATCTGGATTTCTGTGAAATCCTGCCCAATTTAAATTCTACTGAAAAGGCAAATAAATATGAACAGGTTCCTTCATTTCCACACATTGTAGTATCTATTTTAAAGCAATAACAATTTTAAATACTGTCACTTGTAAAATTTGATGTTAATTTTATTTTAGAAATTGTGTGATATGTTGCCTATAGCTAGGCACATGCACACAAGATAATTTGGAAAGTGCTGATTTCTCTTAATGTTTTCTCTTGTTTGCTCTCAGAGTTTGGAGGGTTTCACTTTTTTGTTGCCTAGTTTATTGTCTAACCTCCTAGAACAGAGCGAGCACCTCATTATTTTCAGATATCAGTGAACTCTAGCATTCTGTCATTATGTATCTTTTATTGTCTCCTTGAAAATGTCAGTTCTGTGGCTGTCCTCTATATATACCTTTGCCTGATCTATATTCTCTTGATATGTTATGTCCTTTAGGCTCCCCCACGATTTGCAAATAACAATACCAGTTGCTAAAAAACAAAGCGTGCGCATACACACACACACACACACACACACACACACACACTCTCACACACACACACACACACACACAATTCCTGCTGTTACTCCTATATTTTCTAGATTGAGTGAGGAGGTTTGATCCATGTAAAAATGGATGTGCTGGCTGGTACTGGATATTGGTTCTTTTGCCTTGTTCCTTTATTAACAACCCAATGAATAAGAGAAAGACCAAATTTCTTAACTGGTTATTCAATGCCTCCCACTGTCTACACATTCTTAGTCATACCTGGCTGACCTCATTCACCATGACATTAACACTTGATTAGCCAGATGTCAATCTGCTGTAACATTAATATGAATTATGTGTTCCAGCTTTGTGCGTTTTTTTTTTCCCCTCTTGGAATTCCCTAACCCTTCTTTCCCTCAGAATTCTATCCATTTTACAAGGTCCAATTGGAAGCCCAACTCTGGGAAGATTCCCCTAGTCTTCTCATTCTCTTGCATTGAACATTTGTGCCTCTCAGTTACCTCCGAATACGTGATGCCTTATGTTAGTTAATTCCTGGTGTGAGGAATCCAAGCTGTAAAGAAATTCTGTGACTTGCCCATGGTTATACATCCAGTTATTAACTTAGTTTAGACTAAATCTAGGTTTCCTAGAAATATATATTTATGGGTCCTGTTTTCTCAAGAGACTGTTGGCTTCATGTGTGCAAAAATATTGTTTGCTGCTCCCCGCTTCCTTTTTTTTTTTTTTGGTCCCCTATAGCATGTAGCAGGATGTCTTTCATAGTGTAGACAGTCAGCAGATGTTTACTCAGACAGGCCCTGGGGCAGGATACTGGAATGTATAGCTGGTTTCCGGCCATCTGAAGCTAGGCTGGCATCTCCTCAGATATTGAGCTTCTGTAGTTTCTGATGGCACCAGATTCACTTTCTACCAACCCACACGATTTAGGTTTGGTGATTGTCCTAGACTGTTTTAGGACCCATCATTGTATTTCAGAATGGTATATGTTTAAAGATTTTTTTTTTGTTTATAATATTGAGCTTTTTGTTAAAACTTTAAGGTGGTCAAGGAAATAGTTACTTATTTGCCCTGTGCTGTCGGGCATTCATTAAGATTTTCACCAAAAAACAATAGGAAGTCGCCAGTGCACAATAACATCTAAGACCAGAGTAAATGCAGAATATTTCAAAATCTGGCGGAAACTGGAAGAATACAGTAATGAGTGATGGGAAAGGGACCACCAGTGTATCCTGGGGGTATGAGAGAAGGCAGGTACTCACCTCTTATGTACCTGCCCATTTCGGGACCTCTCAAAGTAGCATTTAACTGCATTCCTCAGCCATAAGAAACCCAGCTTTGGCTGTGGGAGTGCCTTTCTCTCCATGCATTTTTTCACTTGGTAGGAGTACCATTTGAAGAATCTCCTTAGCAGGGAAGGGGAGGGTTCCATCATATACTTAAGGTCCTACAAAGTAATTATTTCACACTATATCCCCCAAAATATCACAGTCTCTGTTTATATATCCTTCAAAAGAATGATTGAAAATAAGCCTTATAAAATGTTTTCCATGGTTGAGGGGAGACACTACTCAAGTAACATGTGTAACAAAAGACACAGCAGCACAATATGCAGTGTTTGTCAGCCACTCATTAAAGGTCTTCTTACCTACTTGGGAATAGCCCTCTGTGGTTCCTCATTAATGGCTTCCCTTGCCCAGCCCTCACCTGGATGCCAGAGTTAATGTATCTGAAGGGTGGAGACCAAGAAGAACACTTTCTGAGGGTGTAGAGACCAACTACCTCCGCCCAGATGGGCAAGGTGGTACCATTATGGTCTTTGGGAAGTAGTGGTGAACTGTTTTTCCTTCCTTAACCATTCACTATCTGTGATTTCAGTGCTTTTCCCACCCTCCTGCCCATTGCCACAACCACTGCCTTAAGTGTAGGAGATCACATGCTACTGACAAAATGCTTTTTGCCCTTGGCTGGCATGTAATGTCACCACTTTTTCCAGTTTATTTATGTTCACTCACTTTCGTACATGTCAGCATCAAAATTGTCCATTTTCAGGAGCAAGCTACTAGAAGGCTAGAAGCTCACCTCATTTAATTTGCTTTGTGCTCAGTGTAATACTGAACTGTGCAAACTGGGAGGTTTCTCAAGTATTTTCAGTACTTGTAGAATGAGATGCATCTTGAATAAATTTTCTTCTTGTAGATAATACATTGGGTCCTCTGTACTGATAGATCCTCAGAGTCATGTTTAGAACCCATATTTTGGTTGTGCATAATGTTTTAGGTTCCACCTCACATTACACGTGCTTAAGTTGAAATGCAGTGATCTCAAATCCTAGTCCTATCTTCAAGTTGGGTTCAAAGCATAGATTATGTGCCATACCACACCCTTTTCATACTAGTGTGGTTAACCATACAATTCTCACTGTCTTATAGTCATTATTCAACTGATTCTTGATTTCAGAATGCTAAGAGGTCAAGAATTGCTAGTAAAAGCCGGTGAGGTGTGTCTGGGAAGAACCTCTAAGGACTGTGGTATAAGGAGCAAAACCAGATGCCGCTGTGGGTGCCAGTAATTCCTGGGAAGTTCTGGTTAGTTTATAGCTGGGTGTGATATAAAGGGGATTGCTACTTGGAAAACTGTAGCCCCAAATATTCTCTGATTGTACCTTGGTCACATGGGGAGTGTCCAGTATGGGAGGCCCAAGGTAAGCCCCATTGCCTTCCCTGATCTCACCTCCCCAGATGTGACAGAGTCTGTTTCCAGGGATGAAGCATCCTGGCCTCTATCCCCACAGTAGCACTCCTGTGCACTTGAAATCCAGAACTGCTGCTGTGGCAAGAGCCCTGCTCCGTGTCTCCCAGCAGAACACCTAACTGCACTCTCCTGAATGAGCTAGAACATATGGAAATTATTCCCTAAAGAGAGTGATGTTGGTAAGGCTGGAAATAGAGGGGATAATGGATGGAAAGGAATCAACGAAGAGTTGTTATGGGCAAGATAATGGTGAGTATAGAAGGAGTCTTTGCATTAGTTTTCTGTGGCTGCCAAAACAAATTTTCCCCAACTGGGTGGCTTAAAACAACAACAAAAACTCTCACACCAAAGCCAAAAACTTTGAAATTAAGATGCTAACAGGGTTGGTTCCTTCCAGAGGCTCTGAGAGAGACTGTTCCATGCCTCTTCCCTAGCTTCTGGTGGCTACTGGCAAACCTGGGCTTTCGTTGGCTTATAGACCAACAGTTTCTGCCTCCATCTTCATATGGCATTCTCCTCTCATAAGGGTACTTGTCAGTGAATTTAGGAACCACCCTAATCCAAGATGAACTCATCACTAAGTTCTTAATTACATTTTTAAAGACCCTTTTTCCAAATAAGGTCACACTCACAGGTTAGAGATGGACATTTTTTGGTTTGGGGGGAGGGGGGCGTGGAGGAGGACATCATTCAATCCATGATAGCCCTCAGAGAGATAAAAATTATCAGCTTGGAGGGAGAAATAACAGAAGAGAAAGGTATTTATAGGTTTGAATGCTGAAAGTGAAGGCCCAGTACTTCCTATGTGTGATTTGTAACTATCACTCTGAGATAGATGAAGATACAGTGACATTTTTATGTGAAAAGAAAGAAGTTTGAAGGTGTGGAGTTTCCTGAACCTTTTCAGGAAAATTAGAGGCTAAGCCATCATCTGAAGGTCACAGATTTAGAGATGGGAGGGAGGCTTGGAGAATGCAGAAAAACTCCAGAGTAACAAAAATATAGGATAATCTGTTAATAAATAGATAGAAGGTATTACAGAGAAATTATGAGGTCCCATTGGAATCTGTAGGTATTTTTGATGGTTCTATTTAGCCCAGTTTTGTGACTTTGCCTGAAAGTTATCATGTTGGAGTGGAAAATCTGACTTTGGGGGTGACCTAGAGTTGAGAATTGGTTTAAATGGTCTTGTGAGGAGGATGTTCTAAGAGACTAGAGAACATATCAATTGAATCAGCTGAAGGTAGGTTCAGGTTGAATAGGGAATTGAGCTGGATTTGGGATGATGGCTAAGGTAAGGAAGGCTCTGAAGTTTTAGGAATGTGATGAGTAAACATAGCAGGTGTGGAGGAGGAGAGACAGAGATGAGAAGGTCCTAGGAAGAGGGAACCCATAGAATTGGAGAGATCCAAAATGATAGTGAACAAGGGTCACTTCCTGTTGAATGGATTTCCACTGAACAAAACAGAAATTTAGGACATTAGATATAAAGAATTCAAGAAACTGAAAGGCATAGGCCCCTTTAGTCCTTGATTTAAATAGGTATAAATGGTGTCTTCCAGAAGAATGTCTTGTTTTATGTGGCACATTTTAAAAACCCTGAATGAGTGTTCTGGGACCTCTGAGACCTTTTATTATGACCAGCCAATTTATTGGGGCTAACATTTTGAACTGGTATTCAATTTACTTTCCTTTCCTCCTAATTCTTGTTGCCCTGGGAGTCTCCCCCATGGAGGCTAAGGATTCTATTACTTCAGGGAGAGGACAGACTATAGACTAGAACAAAGAAGACATTGTTCAGTTGTGGACTTTCAAAACAGGCACTTGAAGCATGTTTCAGAGATCAGAGTTAGCCCAGGCTTTCCTTTAAAAGAGGCAGACTTTGTTAGAAAAAAATTATTCCAAGGAGCCAGATCTCAGAAGGCCTGGTATATATTGTACAGTCAGCCATGCAGGAGGGAGGCTGCAGGAGGCAGGAAATACTTTTCTGGATTGGAGGATGGAGCTTGTAGAGATTTGGATGAAACTAGAGATGAGAAATGAATGGGTGGCTGGAATCCCCCACTCTAGGTGGGTGGAGGATAATCTGCATGCAGACAGCACTTGGACCCTGCATCCTGTCTGGAACTCTTGAAGGACAGCACCTTGTGGAAACTAGCCCTGAGATGGTGTCCCCTCCTGGTTCCCCTGTGCCTGCATGTGGCATAGGAGTAATCCTGACAGCACTGCAGGCCTCCTCAGTTAGATGTGGAGGTGCTGAGAGAGCCGGGGGGAGAGACCTGGGGTCAGAATAAAGAGGGCACAGAACGGACTGTGCCAGCCTCACTGCTGAAGGCGGGCTGGAATCATGACTGCAGATATCCACCAGTCCCATCAGCAGAGCCAGGCCAACATTCAAAGACAAAGGGATGGCACCTCCCAAGGAGACCAGTGGGGGCTTGCAGGGCAGCACCTGGACCAGGTCCTCTCTCCATCTTGTGGTGGTCTGTAATTTTCCCCTGGGGAAGGAGGGAGAGAGAAATGAACACAGCCATGAGAGGCAGTTTGAGATTAATTAAATTTGACTGATTGCCCTGAAGCAGCTCAAATTTTAAATCTGAAGAGATTAAGTTATCTGGAAGTAGCAATATTATGTTTTTTTTTTCTTCATAAGCAGAAATGCGATGATCATGATCAAGTTGAATTCAACTATAGAGAAATGAAGTAACATATTTAGTGTATATACAGCTAAGTAGTGAGTGTAAATTTCAAACCTGCCACACTGCATTTGAGCTATGTTTTAATAGTATGCTGCTGCTGCTGCTGCATACTATTAGTATGCTTTTTTCTTTGAGTAAGTTGTGGGTTAACATCCCTATGGTCAGTTCATCTTGGAGAAGAAGTGGGGTGATCTGCCTTTTGGAGGAGCAGAGTTGTCCACCAGATATTCCAAAATATAGTGGGGGTTTGGGCTTCCCTCGTTTAGTAAAAGGCAGTCCTTCCTGGAAGGAAGGACCTCAGTTGCTATGGAGCCTCAGGTCAGAGGAAAGTGTTCGAATTTCAGGCCTTTCTCTAATCAATATCCTGAGATGCTGGAGACAAGAATTTTCACTGGGTGTGACCCTTCAATTCCATATTTTAAAGGTATCAGGGTGAATACTAGGAATTGTAGTCTCTGACTGTGAGGGGAGAAGCTCTTCATTTTTTTTTCCATCCTCATGGACTAAATAAAGCATGAGTTTATGAAAGGATTCATTTTCAAGTATAATTCATAAGTAGTTACTAGAACACTCAAATGAGAGAGGTGGGGAAAAACCAGTTAGCTCTTTTTAAGTACATTTCATTCCTCTTTGACATTCATACAAGGATGATACTGCATTTAAGAAGATGTTTTCAACCCTGTTGTTTCCTGAAGTGCCTAGTAATTTTGGAAGAGAAATCTTTAGTCTTGTTTAAAAAAGCGTGAGTTTGGCAGGGTGGAGTGAGGTGGGATGTTGCCGGTTGGGATACCTACTATGTATTTTCCTACTAGAAAATTACTGTGATGTTTTGAGCACATCTTCTCAAAAGGTAAATACATTTCATATGTTCCCTCATCTGTCAGTGGGAGCCAAGAGAGCTAGAGATGGGGGACCATAACATTTACTGAAAGGAGCCACTCAGCTATCAGAGGGGAGGGAGGAGAGGGAGCTGGATGAAAGAAGGTGAAGGGATGAGCTAAAGAACATACAGAGTGTCCCCCAAATGTATACACACTTTAACAGCTGATAGCTCAATTTTGAAAATGAAATGTATTTTAATAAACATGCCTTTCTAATTATTCAAAGTGTGTGTATACATTTTTTGGGCCACCCTATATATATGAATAGCCCATAGACACAGACAACTGTGTGGTGATGGCCAGAGGGAAGAGGGGGCAGTAGGGGCTTGGTGGAAGTGGACAAAGGGGAGGAAAATGGGAACTTCTGTAATAGTGTCCACAATGAAAATTTTAAAAAGTAAAATAATTAAATTATAGAATTTTTTAAATGTTGATTTATTAACCGACATCATTTTATAGTAATTATAGGTTTATTTGAAATCTCAAAAATAAAATTTCTAAAAATTATAATCATGCCCATATACATTAGAGCAAAAGAAGAACTTTTTAGACATTAAAAAGAACATAAGACTAATTATTCTTGGTACATATTCACTCACCTTACTCAGCTTTTAGCCATATATCTCTAATATTCATGTCCCTGGTTCTTTTTTGTGAAGAATGGTTTTTTATTTTTTCATAGAGCTGCTGTAATCTTCCAAGTTGTGTTTTATAGTTAATATTTGAAATTGTTAGTATGTTCAGTTGGCATTTGTGTCTATGTCATAATATTCTTAACTGAGAAAGTAGCTCTTTCTACAGATACACTTCAGCTGAGAGCAAGTTCTACTAAGTGGAGACCTCTCTCAGAATAATTTTTTTATATTGAAATTTGTAAATATTTTAGCCCAAATATTATCACAGGTCTTTTACCCCATTCAGAATTCTTATCCTCAGTATTTTTACAAGACAAAACTTATGAAAATAAGTTCCCCTATTGTCCTTTCAGTTCTTTTATCAAAGTTAGATGACACAAAATCATAGATCTTCATAATTTCACTCCATTCTGGTACAGAATATAAATGTATTTAATTAAAACTGGGAGCACCGCCATGGCTGGTGTTGGTTCAGTTGGTTGGGCGTCATCCCGTGCACCAAGAGGTTGCAAGTTCGATTCCTGGTCAGGATACATACATGCCCCAGTTGTGGGCTCGATCCCGGGTAGGGGGCATGCAGCAGGCAGCCTATCGATGTATTACTCTCTTTATCAGTGTTTCTCTTTATCTCTCCCTCTCCCTTCCTCGTTCTCTAAAAATCAATAAAAACATTTGAAAAAACAAAAACAAAAAACTAGGAGCACCATCAAAAGATCACCACAAGTTGAGATACTCCAAAACATAATACAATTTCAGAATTAAATCTTGGACACTACTTGAGTTCTCATAATTTAGTGTGTTCTGTTCCTCCTTTGCTTTCTTTGGGATAAATTTCAACATCTTTCTATTAGCAAGTCTTGTTTTTTAATAGCTGCTATTGGCTAAAGGCTTTAGAAGCAAAAATGTCGCTGCTTTGAACAAAGATTTCAACTGTTTTGGCACAGAATGCACCCAAACTTTATAGAATGCATCTATCATACCATTATGATACACCTACATTGATTCAGACATTTCTCAAACATTTTTAAAACCTGGTTGATGCTGACAGGCAGTAAAACAGAAGGCATGTACGAACATGCTGAATATTCACAGAACACTGCCACAAAAATTTTGTAGTTCAATATTTCTAACTTGTCAATTTCTTCATCTGTAGTTTATTTTTCATTTGGTAGGCTATAACCACTTGTTTGAATGCAGTTATGAGGTGTTCATATGCCATACCCAATTCCAAGTAACCTTTTTCTCCATAGGCTTTTTTTTTATTTAGTAAGGGCAACTGCTTTTAGCATCACACATTTGTATTTATGGTACACAAAAAATTTCATCTCTTGTGTTAAACTTTTCACAAGTTACAGTAGCATTCACAAAAACATGAGATGTTTTACCTGTGACAGGATGAACCTCCACCGCTTTATTTTGCTCTCAGGAAATAGAAAAAAATAAAACTATTATTAGAATTGATTAATTTTTCTTTTTAAAATACCTGTTAATACTAACACAAAGCTGGAATCACTTAACTGTTTGCTAAGTGTTTCCCTTCAGCTAATAAAACCAACACATTAAAGCTATCACTTCACTTTCCATATAAGCACAAAAAACCTGAACTCAAAAATAGGCAGAATCAACCTGGAAAAGCAGCCATTCGATCTAAAAGAAGAGTCGGGTTTCCTAGAGTGCTATTAGTGAGCTCTAAGAACGTGTCATCCTCAGACACAGTGCTACTTACAATTACTGTTAACATTTCCAGTAGTTGCTGCTGCTGTTAGAGCAGATGTGTGACTTATGGTTTATTTAGTAAATAACATCACTATGGCTTCCATGGTAGATAATAAATATCAGTAAACATTTTGTGCCAGTTAGCATTCATCATCACCTTTCTTGAAAAACAAATTCAATTTTTCATTAAATATTGCAAGTAAAATAGCATAACTATCAATAAATGACAAAAACACTGTAGTGAGAGCATGCACACCATTCTTGAGAAGGCCTGTTTCCCACAAATATTTCATGTAAACCTAACCTGTAACTTCCTATAATTCCTGTTGGTTCCTCTGCCTCGTGATTTTGGACATCTCAGGCTGCGGCATGGGTCATAGCGCAGCTGGCCAGTAGCATCCAGCGACTGGTAGACTTGACAGTTGGAGGAGTTGGCTGTCCTTAACTGCTCATGTCCAAGTGCTTTTTGTTTTATTGGTGAGAATCTTGCGTGTTGTCCTTGAAAGGGGGTGTTTACTTAAGCCAAGGTTGGAAAGGACAGAAAAGGAGATGGATTGTCATTGGTCACCTTTCAGACTTAATCACATGTTATGGTGAACATTCTCTTCTCCATGCAGTTGTCTCGCCCACTAGTAAGACTATGGCAGAAGCTGGAAGTGCATGTGCACCAATGGTGGTACATTTTAATGCAACTATTAATAAAATTGGTTTAAAAAATGAAACCTCTGGACAAATGCTTAATCCAACTGGCTGTTGGAACAATAGGTGTAAGCTAGCACTTCCACAAACAAGCCAAGGCGTAAGGCTACCCTAGTTAGAGATCACGTTTCTCCATCTCCTTTGCATCATCCTTTATTGTCTGGACTATTCTGATAACATTACTGTTCTGCCTTCCTTTACTGTTGACTTCCAATCCCACTCCCACAACAGCTGGGTGAGCTTTTAAATATCTATGTGAGATCACATTGCTGGGTAACCCTTCATTGTCTTCCTATGACTTAAAGTCCAGCTCCTCACTGTGGCCCAGAAGGCTTTTCATGCTCCCACCCTCGTCCACCTGGCCCCACTAGATTTTAAGCTGTTAAGGGCCTTCTCCTTCAGTTTTCTTTGCCCACATTTCACATGAGAGCTGCTCATATATTTTCTCAAAAGAATGAGCATGGTTTACTTCGAATTGATGAAAGAAAAGAAAGGAAGTGTCTTGCTAATCTATGGCTTTAAGGAAATTCAAGTCCAAATCTCTATGTCCTAAGTATCATTTCTATCTTTAATAACAAAGTTGGACAGCAGAATGTATCAGGATTAAATCATCCCCAATAACGGAGGTGTTGTCAAGCCTACAAGCCATTCTGATTCTGTAGTCTCCCAGCCCCTCCCTAATGGGGAGGTAAGTGTGAATTATAGGGACTCTATTGTTTTCCCTAACAGGTCAGAGATTAGGTACCACTTGGTGTACAGGAGGAGGAAAATGCTTCTCTGATTGATGTGGGCAAAACTGGGAATATGATATTGGTGGTAGAGGAGTACTTTGAAGTCATGATTTTGAGATCTCGTGTTCTTACACAACTGCTTTCTGTTGGATCTCTCTCTTTTTTTAAAAAACATACCACTGTTCAGTTTTATCATGAATGCCTTTCCAAGGACAGTAAATGGTTTCACACACTGTAACATCGTTTCCATGGCAACTAATGTATTTTAGCAAAGAGAGACTATGCTAGAAGTAGGCTAAAAAGGACAAATACGGAAATGGCACAGTATAAAATGTGGGGCAATGTGTGTTATAGTAAAGATTTTTTCTTTTTTTCTGACTTCTTGTGTAGGAAAAACCTGTGTTACTAGATCTTGGCTTCTTAACGCTTTCTAATACAATTTTTACTGCACCCCACACTGTCCAGTATTTTGCAGATACAATTCCTTCAGTTGGTACTCATATTTGTTTGTTTGCTTTAACAGGATGTATTCCATCAACATACAAACATTTGGAATTCCATCAATTTTTAAAATATATCATCTTAACCTTCATTGCATTCTCTTCTGGCAACCACCCCACTTCCCCGCTGCCCTCTGTGGCAGTGCTTCCAGAGAGGTATTGTCTACATTACCTGTCTCTACACAGCATTTGTTTAAAAAATTAGAGCTATTCCAGCCAGGCTTTCGCCCCACCACTTGAACCAGTTGGTCACACCCTCATCCTCTAAGGATATTACAGTTTTCCTCTTTTGTTTATTTAGAAGCTAACATGCCTGAGTACATATTTCAAATAATTCTACCAAATGTCAAGTCCATGTATGAACATTTATATAAATCGTGGTTTAAAAAGGGGCGGGGGGGGGGTCAGATCATGTTACGCTGCTTTTTACTTCTGAATGTACTTGGATTATTTTGTTATATGATAATAAAACCCCTTCTGTGCTTTTAAATAAACCCCGAGTGGAGGGCAGATAGCAGTCAATGTCCTATTTAAAAGAAAGAGAAACCATGGAATGGATCTTACAACTTATAAAGTAGTGGCAAACCAGTCAGTCTATAGGGTGGATAATACCCTCATTTATGTTTGTTTGGGCCACATGGTGCATTTAAAGAAATGTAAACTAGAACTTCAAAATTACACAGTTTTGTATAAAAACTGATATTTCTAGCTTCTCTTGAAAATATTGGAAGTTCTGGCAAAACTAAGCCTGTATTCTCTCCTGACAACAGCCTACCCAAGCAGCATAGCAGCTGTCTTCTTGCGATGGGGAGGACCATCAGCTCCATCGTTTATTCTACCTGCTGGCCTGGCCCTGTGGGTGTTTTAATATCTCTTGCTGCACCCCCTTCCCTCCACTCATTCACAGAGCAGATAAATAGCTAGGGTTGGAACAAACCAACTGCTCCCTCCCTGGCTGTGGACCAGAATTCTGTGTTTTAAAACACAGAATTTATAAGTCAGTGGTGAGAATTTATAGTTCAGTGGTAAGAGGCACCCTTAGGTGGTAAAGCCTATGTTTTGCACGTTACTAATAGCAAAAGATCATGCAGCTAATTGATAGGATACATACATTGTCATATTTGGGGTGCCTCCTACTCTTGTTTGCTTCGCTTCTATCAGAAGTCAATTTGTACTAGTATGTGCTGCCAGTTGTGATGTGCAAGATGGGGGTACTGCAAGCAAGTGTGACCACTTCTTTGTGTATAGAAAACTGGCCAACAGGGAAAAGCTCCAGTGTCTTACTAGGGGTGCAGATTTTCAATGAGCATATGTTACCTTTCCAGTGAGGTAAATGAATATTTACAGACAAGAAGTAAAAACAAGGCGGCAGGACAAAGTTTATACAACATTGGCTGAGCCCGGTGATGTCCTCCCAGTGTGGGAGACTCGGGATGTTCCCCGGTCATCTTTGCTGTCCTCTTCTAGACTAGACCCTTTCCTTGGAATTCCCTTGGCACCATGTCAATGTGCTGAAGATTCCGGTGGGTGGCATCGACTTGTTACCAACTTTGTCACTGCTCTGGGCCCCGCCCCATTTTGAATGTGCACTTATCACTCACTGCACCATTACCAGGGGCGAGTGAGATGGGATGAGAGGTTTCAGCTGCTGCCATCTCGGGCCCAGTTAGAAGGTTCGTTTGTGCAGGGGGACACAGGATAATGAGTTAGCCTAGGCCCAGGAGGAATGGCTAGAGGAAAATGCATTTTTTCTAGGGAAACAGGGCCTTCTCTGAGCTGGGTCCTGTCTCTGAGGCCTGCCCCAACTGTCAGACACACAGGAGATTGTGGCGCCCCTGAGCGTGGCTGGTCCCATACACTGCACTTCGTGTCTGTGCAGCTGTGGAGGCATCTGGGCGGCCACTGTGAGAATGGGCCTGTTCCTGGGCTTCAGGCTGGGAGCCAGGGGCCACCCCGCGCCAGAGAACAGTGAGGAGCTTCTGTGTGCACTCTGTGTGTATCCCAGCTTTCTTTGGAATTGTGGCAGAGTCTGGCCCTGCCTGGTCTTTTTTGTGCCTTAGGTCCTACGTTAAGAATAACTGAAGGAACACTGCCCCCGTTGACACGCTTTATATAGACGTTGCTATCAAATGACTATTTTATCCTCAGTCGCCACTGACATCACGCCACATACAGTTCTGAAGATCTCACTTAAATTTTGATGGAATAGAGCCATGATCGTTGGAGCAGAAAGAAGCCATTCAGATGTGAATGTGTGAGGATGTGTCTAGAAATGTGCAGATGTTTTTGGCAGGTTAATGAATATCTTAAATCTTTTGCAAGTAGTGAAAAGGGTTGAATTGGGAATAGAGAAGATCTGTGGCAAGAGAAAAGTACACCTCATTTCTCTCTCAGTCTTTTTTTTCTTAAAATAATTAAACAAAATTCAGACCGTGATTCTACTCTTGGATTCATCATGGCACCCTTCAATCTCCTTCATCACATATGAGATGTGACTGTGACCCTAATGTATTGAATCTCAGTTTCTCAGTCACATTTTAAAAATAAAACAGGAAACACTGGAGAATATTAAAAATACTATAACAGCAGACTCTCCAGATTGGATCATTGTTGTCTAATTATATCTAAATACACAGGACTAAATTGAAAGACAAGATTGTCTTCTGGTTATGGATATGCTGTGTGTGCTTTGTGGGTATACCCTTTCTTCCAACATGCACCCCTTCTCCTACATGCAGGGGTGAATGGGGTGGGCGTGATTTAGTGCAGTTTCACTCCTTTCCTTTCTGTCAGTTATTTCTTCATTAGTTACTCTGTCACGGCCCCTCATCACCAGCAGAGATGGCACCAGTTGTGTGGAGGCACAGTGCTCAGTGTGTCCTGGCCACAGATGGGCTGGCATTCAAGCAGGGGAGACCGTGAAACAGGTAGTGAATAAAGTGCTGTAAGAACAGAGGAGAGATCTAGTTCTGCATAGAAGTGGGACCAAAGGAAACAAGAGTGAAAAGGTGATTTTTGTCCTGGACCCTGAAGACCAGTTAGGAGGAAATTATACTGACCCAGCAGGGTTAGTGAGATTGACATGATGATGCTAAGTCCAGGAATATGCTGGGGCTGCATCTATTTTTCTGCCTCTTCCTGGGATAGAGGCAGGTTGAAAATACCTGGTCAGAGGTAGCAAAAATGTTCTCCTATCTGGCTGACTTCTTAGCTGACATATGCTGCCTCTCATGATCTGGCCTCTACCTTAGTTTACGGCCTTTCTCCCACCAGCCCGCCACCATCCTGTTACCCGTCTCTCGATCAGGTAGCATTACCAAGCCTCTCGCCGTTCTCTGAACATGTGGCTGACACCTCTTTCACGATCTCTTTATCCCTTTGCCTGCCCTGTCCAGTCATAAGGTGCCTTTGGTAGGTACCTATTGGAGATGTTCCCTAGGCATTTGGAAATACGGGTGTGGTGGAGGTTGGAGGGATGGTCATATTAAGGGTGAGCTCAAAGTTGAGGGTTTCTCAGTTTTATTTTCAGATTTTTCTCTAAAAATAAAAACCTTTCTATATTCTTCCAAAGATGGAGGATTTGATGTGATCTAAATAGTTAGGAATACAGTAGCCCCCCTTTATCTTCAGGGGATACATTCCAAGAGCCCCAATGGGTGCCGGAACCACCCCATATATGCTGTTTCTTCCTATGCATACTACACTTTACATCTTCTCTTTTTTTTACATATTTGAATTGCCAGCACCACTACTCTTGCGCTTTGGGGTCATTATTAAGTAAAATACAGATTACTTGAATATAAGCACTGTCGATCTAATCACTGAGGTCACTACTAAGTGGCAAACAGGCGGGGAATGTATATAGCATGGATATGCTGGACAAAGAGATGATTCACATCTCAGGCTAGACGGAGCAAGATTTCATAGGTTTCTCAGAATGATGCACAATTTAAAACTTATGAATTGGTGTTGGGTTTTTTTCTGTAATGTTCCATCTAGTATTTCAGTACTGGAGGCAACTGAAACCTCGGAAAGTGAAACCATGTATAAGGGGGTACTACGGTAGTTCTTTTCTGGCCAGGGCCTTGTCCTTTGGCATCTATTCCTGCAGTAGATCACAAATCTGCAACGTTTATGCATCAGCTTTTAACCTGAGGAATCTTCGTCACTTCAGTTATGTTTCTTAAGCAAAACATCAGCACCACATCAGCAGAAAAAACAAAAGCATGGAAAATGCACACAATCTCACAATTGATTACATAGTCAACTATTTTTAATGTCTGTATAAGTAAATATGCACATCTGTATCTGAACACACACACATATGGGGGTGGAGGAGGCCTATCTTGCCGTAAGCCTTGGAAACTTAAAACTTAAATATCCTGACCATCTAGATTTCAAATAAAGATAAAGTTGAGGACTAATCGCTCAATTTCTTAAAAATTATTTTTTAAAATGTAGGAGTCATTTAAATATACCTCTTTTCACTTGAAACACTTCATGACCAAAATTTATTTATTCCCAACTTTTCAGAAACCTTTATTTAAGAAAGATATACCTGGTTTTTAAAACAAATGCCACTCTTCATTCTAGATGAGGTTGCCATATGCATTTTACTTTTAGGCAATTCTGTTTCATCCATTCCTACACTCTTTGAAACAATGGAGCCAGTGCCTAAAAATATCTAAGGTCACATGTGCTTGCTGGGAGTCTGGAAGTTAAGGCTGTGACATCCTTCTGGTTTATGGCTGCAGAATGATGTGTATATATATTGTTTTTGTTCATTAATTCCATCTGTTTAGCAAGCCAGAAACAGAATCAAATGATGCTGTATATACATATATGGGTAAGATTCCTTGTGCAGTGGCGAGCCAGCAGCTCCAAACGATTTTCCAGTTTTCCTTTTGTTACTGTTCGCTAAAGTGCCGTGAAGTGAAGGCTAATTCTTTCACAGCCTGTTGTTGAATTGGGCATCCTGTGTGGTTGCAGTTACGCTGCGTGCATGAGACATGTTAAGTTCCCCCAATACTTTGGAAAAGGGTAGTGATTCTCCAGCTGCTCTTTCTGTGGCCAGTGAAGAAATATTTCACCTTGCAAATAGAAAATTTTGTTCTACAAATCAGAATGACAACCTTCCTAAACCTCTGTGGAAGTGTGCAAGAATGGAAGTCAGACTTTCTCTGTATATCTGTTCCCTTTGGAGAAAAGTTCTCATAGTACTGTATTACTCTGTTCTAGTTATCGGGAGGCCAGTTAATATTTCTGGACAGAGAGAATTCCCATTTTTTTTTACAGCTTGGCAACACCTAGTTCCCAGTGGGTTAGCCAGAAGAAAAGGCATATATTGCCTGGTGACATCTCCTTGGTTAGGACAGGACAGCGTGTCTCAGGAACAATAAAGAGATGGAGTGACATGGGTTGCTAAGGTACAGGCTGTCATGGCATGCTCATTAGCACATTCTCTCCCTCCAGCCTCTTTGCTAGTTCTCTTGCATGTCTGCAGTGAGTTCATGATTTGAATGCCCATCTGCAAAAGACAATATATGAGTTTTTAATTCTCTTCCCCATGGTCATTTTCCTGCCTACATTCTGAGTCATCCTTGATTAAACAAAACAAAGATACTACTGTTAATTATGCATCCTTTGAAACAGCACAAAAATTCTCTTTTGTATATGTGGGGGGGGGGATGCTTTTGATGGGGATAGTAATTTATGATGGGAGTGTTTGAAACCATGGACCAAGAAGAAAGAAGCTAAGAATCATATTTAGCAGAGTTTGAGTCTACTAAGCAGGAAAAATTGCTTCTGTTTTTTTCTTGTTTTTCAGATTCCTCAAACCTTTCACTTTCTGCCCTAAACATATTATTGTCAACACAATTCCATTCAACCATTTTTATTGTTCTCTTTAGACACCTTACTAATACTGACATTTTTGTTTAAACAGGTAAAATTGCAAAAATAAATAAGGTACTATACTATTGGCAGGTTGTAGACAGAGTGTATGAGCAAACTGGAAATCTGCCACCCCCCTGCTAGACTTTAAAGATTAATGTGAAGTGGGCATGGGTGCCGTCAGAATTAGCGCTTAGCTTTGCCAGGGCCTTGGCATGAGGTTCTAAGGTAATCCTGGAGCTAGCATTCCATGGCAGGTTGGTACAGGCTGGTGAGTTGGCAAGCCTCCCAGAGAGGGGGAACCCCAGCTAATGAGAAATGGGGGTCATCTCAAGAAAGCTGTTTTGACAGTGAGGCCCACCCACAGTCAGGAAGTGAGACAGATATGTACTTGGGGTTGGGGGAGATTTAAGCCAAGAGATACGTTGAACAAGACCATAGAAAACTCAAAAACTCACTTTTAGTGTGTTCCAACTATGGATGACTTGTAAATACCCTGAAGGAAGTGTATTTGTATGTGTGTGTACTCATTAAAGACCTCCATTCTTATCTTTCCTGGCTTTTGAAAGTTAAAATCTAATGCTAGCTTCTTTTGGTGGTACAGGACCAGTTCTTTGCAGTTTCAGGCAGGTGTTTGTGGCAACTATGACTTTGCAACAATTGTGTGAACAAGAAAAAAATGTGGGCAAAATGATTTTCTGTAGCAAATGGAAATTTTATGGTGGTGTTTTGTGGGTGGTTTAACAGGCAAAGTGCTCAGCTCTCTTTTGATGTCTCTTTTTTTTCTTCTACAGTTTTTTGAAGAAGCAGGATGCTGATCTAGACGTGGAAAAAGTAAGTTGACAAGTTTCATACTGAGAGTACATACCTTATAAATGAAAAAGGGTTTCCTATTGGAACTCAAGAATTGGTCCACTTTGAACTTGGGATTGTGACTCTGAGTCTATAGGTTTCTGAGAGAGAGGTAGAGTTGGAGATGGAGCTGGTATACGAAATAGCAAGTCTTAGCTCCCTTAGGTGAACCTGCTTGTTTCCCCTTTCCCAAAGTTGAGTTGTAATACTCAATTTTGATAAGTATGAGAACATATGTTTTAGCTATTATATATGTCTCCTCATCCTAGTAATAGAGTGGATCAGTTGTCCTGTGCCTGGTGAGTCTTCAGGCTTGGTGTGGGATGGGTAGCACTCTTCCTCAAACTGATTAAGGGAAGTCCTCTTTAGTCCGTTCACTGTTGTTTTTTTCCAGGCTCAGATGGCTACTGCTTACCTCTGTCCCTACTTGCACCTTTGAATTAAAAGCACTCACCTGGAGGGTGTGGCTCAGTGGTTGAGCGTGAACCAGGAGGTCACGGTTCTATTCCAGGGTGGGACACATGCCCAGGTTGCAGGCTTGATCCCCAGTGTAGGGCGTGCAGGAGGCAGCCAATCAATGATTCTCTCTCATCATTGATGTTTCTATCTCTCCCTCCCTCTCCCTTCCTCTCTGAAATCAAGTAAAAATATATTTTAAAAATAAAAATAAATAAAAGCACTGTGTAACAGGTCATCTTTCATTCACTTACCATTTTTTGGTGCTCACTGGTGCAGACACCATGCTGGACTCTATTAGACAGATATGACTATGACAGATGAGTGCTCAGGTAATTATTATACAGTGTGCTAAAGCTGTGCAGAGGGGCTCTGGGAGCTCAGACTGAGGGCTGTGCCATCTAGAAAAGCTCTTTGGTGGAGAGATTGTGTGAAAGAACCATGTATGCATTCATTCTGTGAACGTTTGCCATCTCCTCTTGCTTGTATGTCTCTCTCATCTTCCAGGTGCTTTGGGTTCCCATAAAAGGCAGGATTTAAGACTCACTAGCCACCTATAGGATCCTTTTCTGCCCCAAGCTCCACTGCACAGTCCTGTTGCCTTGGGTGTAATTTATCAGCAGTTCCGAGTTGCATTCCTTGATTTCCTGGCCACTCAGGGGCTGCCCCTTCATCATCTGAGAATGCCTTGGCGTTATTTCTCATTTTGAATTTGGGTGGAAGAGAGATTCTTCTCCCTGAACCAGCACTATTCCATATGCAGACATTCTGCCTTTAAGTTGAGGAAGTGTACTATTTGAAAACCCCTTCTAGAACAATTATGAGCATTCCTTGACCTTTGACCCATGCAACCCCCTAGCTCCTGCAGAGTGGTCTGTGATCTACTTCAGTCATGTAGCTCAGACAAACCAAGGGCACTCGGGAAAATAAAAAGGCTCTAGTCAAAGCTAGGCAGGGGGGAGCCTTTTTAGAATCCCTGTGCATTGAGGTTTTGGCTGCGGAAGCCCAGGTTGGCAAAGGCACTGCCTCTGGGGGAGGAGGGGTAAGCATTGTGTCCATCCTGGGCCAGGCCAGACTCAGCAGGCTGGAGCCTTTGGGTGTCAGGAGCCGCCTCAGGTTGGTGTAGCACAGAACAGCTGGAACCTCTGCCGGAGCAGTCCAGGAAATGCCTGATGCAGCTCCAGGCTGCAGGGTGTGTCATGCCTGGTGCAGCTCAGGCTGAGGTGAATCCTGTAACCATGAGCGGGGGAGGTCCAATTGATGCAGGAGGCGGGCCCATTACCTTGCATTCCCTGTACAACCCAACGCCTGGCAGACAGGAGCGCTCAGTAAATGGGATGGGAAGCCCTGAGTGGAATGAATTAAATTCTTGCTTCAGCTCTGCTGTTCACTTGCTCTGAGACCTTATGCAAATCTTTTCTCTTCTCTGGGCCTCATTTTTCTCATGAGTAAAGTGGTCTCTTTTCTAGGACCAAGTAAAGTTCTTCATTTTTTAACTTAAGAAACAAAAACCACACATATTTTTTGGTTTTTCTGATTTGGGCTTTGTGCCAAAAAGGAGAAAAGACTGTTAGCCACCAGTCTGAAGAATGCTTAGTAAGGCCCACCACAGGTTGGCAGCTCCTTGAAGGCACAGGCTTGTGTTTTGTACCTGGAGGTACAGTGAGTGTCTAATGAGGGAATGAGCAGTGTGACCAGCCCTGTCATGTGGGTTGTGTGTTTGTAAGTACTGAGGGAATTTGGAATGAGAGAAGCTATAAATGGGGTGGGAAATGCTTCTTGGGCTGTGTGAATTTGAACTGCCTCTGAAGGGCTCTGCCTACACCTTCTCAGTAGAGTGGTTAACTGCCCTATGGGAGTTTGCTGTTTTAAAAGCTCTACTTCAAAAGCTCCAATTCCATAATCTTTTTCTAATATTGGTAGTACTGTTGAGCAGAGATGTGTCAACTGTTCTTTTTTCTCTGTTTATATATCTGCCATTGTACAACAAAATGATGACAATTGGACAATCCAAGTGAAAAAAGTCACAGAAGTCATAGTGTGTATTTTTAATGGAATTTTGAATTTCTCTTTCAGGTGAATATTTTTGTAAAGACAGAACTGAATGGAAAGTTGGCTTTATTTTGACATGCCAAAGTCAAACATAAATCATAAATTGTGTAATTATTAATTATTGTCTATAGTTTATTGGACTTCCACTACATACTGAGTACTTTACATGTGTCACACTTGACCGTTGTAATAATCTTGTGAAGGAACCATGTCCCTTACCGTTAGTTGCTCAAGGCACCATAGTAACAGAAGTAACAGATTTCTCTTTCCCATACCCTATCTTACCTTGGAATTGCTATAATATTTGAGACAATATATTTGTATAATATTTTAAAAAAAGTTTTATGAGTAAATAATTAAAAAAGCAATGTTACTTTCTAGAGAGGCCTTCCTTGACACTCCCCCTCCCTATCTGCATAGAGTTGCCCTACCACCTTCCACTTCTTCATATCTATCATTGTTGTATAGTTGTTTGTACAATAACTGTGAATTATCTGTGTTCTCTATTGAACTGTAAGCTTTGTCAGGACTAAATCCTTACATGTGCTAAGCATAGTGCCTGGCTCCTAGCCTGCCTTCTTAAAAGGTTGACTTCAGGCATGAATGAATGGCACCTGACCAAATTAAGGGGCAATGGGAGCCAATGAAAGCAAGTTTGGTAGGTGGCAAAGTAAAAAATATTGTTTTGTATGCCAGATATCATGTTTCTCTTTTCCATCTATGGGTTTTATCTGTGGAAACTATGCTTGTTAATAGCATTTTATGATGATAAGACTATCATTCCTTGGCTTTCTCTCCAAAAATACAAAGTTTCAAGCAGACAAATGAATGGATAATTCTTTAAAATGAAGCAATCTGGGTAAGCAAAGAGAATCTGAAGATAAAAGAGGGAGGGCAGTAAGAGCACAAAGGAATATTAAAACTTTCTTTTTGCACAGAATCTAGAATTATTGAGGGATACACTTCTATGGTTTCCATAAATCAGATTTAAATATATAAAGTGTATCTTCTAAAAGTGAAACTCATACTCAACTGAATTTTAAAGAATATGTAATCAGGTTATGTCAGAGGAACAAAAATGCATTTTTTAAAGTAAAACATTAAATTGAATCATCCTGTTTAGTAATTTAAATCATAATTTAAATGGATTTGATTAAAATAACATCTACTTTGGTCATAACTACTCTCAAAGGGCTGAGGAGAGAGGTTTGGTTTTCCTGTATTATATATGGCCTTGGTCTAGTCTGATTAAAAGTGTTTTGGACCAGCTGGCGTGCTCAGTGGTTGAGCATCGACCTATGAACCAGAAGGTCACAGTTCGATTCCTGGTCAGGGCATATGCCTGGGTCATAAGCTCTATTCCCAGTGTGGAGCATGCAGGAGGCAGCCAATCAATGATTCTCTCTCATCATTGATGTTTCTATCTCTCTTTCCCTCTCCCTTCCTCTCTGAAATCAATAATATATATACATTTTTTTAAGTATTTTGAGAAGAGGCCCCATAATTCCTGTAGTTTGGGTGAGACCAAGAATTCCTTTGTTGCTATTCTGTTTGCAGGATTTAGATAGTTGCCTTTAGGCCACAACTATGGCCACAAATGCTACTGTCTATTTGATAGACATAGGCCTCCCCAAATAAAAATTGTCATTCAAATAGAAAAGCAAACAGAAAAATCATCTCTTGCATTAGAGATGTTTCCTTTTTTTCTGTGAGTTCCTTGAAATGTGTTAGTCTGTAAATGTAGAATGTATGTAGAAGTTGCTCAGTTTACAATGTTTATTTTGTTTTAATAAAGTCCCAAGAGAAATGATGAAAATATCCTTGATTCTTATTGTGGGACTAATAGTCTTATGAAGACAAAATCTGGTTTTAAACAGTTGAGGCTTCAATTTGAGACTGCATCTGGAATCAAGCTTTAAAGCCATGGGTACATGATTCCTACACAGCTGGTTTAGAGGTAGAAAAATTGATTCATACAAGATTTTTCCCAAGTTGGAAGGAATAGGATTTCCAGGAATCAGAAGGCCAGCAGTGCTTACCTGTGTCCAAAGGCTTGAGAATGCTGGTCACTTGGAAGACATAGGGCTGTGTCTGGGTGGGTATGTAATGGCAGCATCTTACTGTGTGTGTCAGTTGCTCTGTGGAGTTAAGGGGGAGAGTAAGAGAAATAAGGAAAGGCCCTGGTCGGTGTGCCTTAGTTGGTTGGGCATCTTGTGGTGCACCAAAAGGTTGCTGGTTTGATTCCCCGTCAGGTCACATGCCCGAGTTGTGGGCTGTATCCATAGTAGGAGGCATGCCAGAGGCATGCAATCTATGTTTCTCTCTCACATTAATGTTTCTGTCTTTCCCTCTCCTTCCTCTCTCTAAAATTCTATAAAAATATTTAAAAAAAAAAAAAAAAGAGGAGGAAGGAAAAAACAGCATAGGCCAAACTCCCTGCCATCTGTAGAAGCCATTGCTTCCTGAATGGAGGGGAGGGCTCACCAGTACTTGTGGGGACTGGAGAGGGCAACTCCTATTCACAGATGGGAGTTGAACTCTTTCTAGTGTTCGTGCATAGGCCTGCCAACCCCAGTGCCTGTGGGATATTAAGGTTAGCCCCAGAGCTTATAGGATGACAAGTCAGCTTCCATTCTTCATGTCCACTGCCCCAACCTTACACACAGATTGGCGCATTCTACTGGTGATCAGGCATCAGGAAAGACCAGCCTCTGTCACTAGGTAATCAATGAGTGAAGGCCAGGCTTCACACAGCCTGCTTCCCTAGTGACTGGGGATCAGGGAAAGGGAATGGCTTTGGGTTAGGGGAAAGTGTTTAGGAAGGAGGAACTTGCTTAGAATTCTGTTTTAAACTAAAGAGCAAACATCATTAGTCCTGGACCCAAAATAGTTGTTATGCATCATCCATAATAACTGACCAACTTTCTTTTACGTAGATCTCTAGATTGTAAAATTAAGTGCAGCTTTCCAAGAAGAAAAAGCTTGCCTTCTGCCAATTCAGATTTCCAAGACAATTAAAGACATTTTTTTCCTAGACATTACAAACTCAGGGAGATATTTATGACCCTTGGAAGAGCTACAGATAACAGTAAAGAATCGAAAAATTGGGATGACTTATATAGTCTGGGATGCAGAACAGTTAAATCATTCGTTTCTCAAACAATGAATACCTGTGGGCCAACTACTGTTCTAGTCCAGCGGTCGCCAACCTTTCGGACCTCACAGACCACTGGTTGCCGACCGCTGTTACTAGTCTACATGCTATCTTATTCAGTTGCCCTATTTTATAAGTGAGGAAAGTAAAGCCCAACAGAAGTTAAATGATTTGTCCAAAATCTTACATCTAGGAAGTGGCAAGTTTCAAAAGTAGGCCTGGGACCTGGCACTCCCTTCTCTTTCCACTCCAGGGTGGATGTTCTCTTGTTCTGAAGCGCAATAGAGCAAAAGACAAAGGACTCATCATCAGCTTCATGTATTTAACTGTTAATTTTATATGCATTTTTCATTTTCTCTTCACCTAATTTAAAAAGACATTCTTATTTGTGGTTTTAAGGATGTTTTTATTAAGAAGAAATTAGAAAATTTAAAAGAGGACCCATCTCTTTGAACCTGATCTGGTTCCACCAGGTGGTCCCTTAGGTAACAGCATTAGAATGAGTTCCAAGGATGGCATTCTGTGGCAGTGGGAGTCTGGGGAGGCCTGTGGGACACTCATTGTCTTTCCATGGCTGGTTTCTAGTCTTGGGGATCATTTCATTGTATTCCTCATCTCAGTAACATTCATCATTCTCTAAGGTGAGAGCAGGATGTTGCCGGGAGAGCTTGGGGAGAAATACTGCCCACATTAAAATAGAGAATCAAGACGAGTTTCCACCACTCTGTAGGCTTTCTCCTGTAGCTGTGAGTTGCTGCATAATTTGTTCCACTGCAGCCAGGCCTGCTGGGTAGAGATTGGGATCATTTGGTTGTCTGCTTTGCATAGACTTATTGTCTGCTGAAATCGCCTGTGAAGGAGAGATTATTGGTAAAATATGTATGAAGAATGGCTTGAAAGATGCTTTTGTCCCTGCCCCTAAACTCTTTTAAAAACAGAGTTGCACTTGTTCTGAGACTGGTATGGAATAATCCATAAAAATACATTAATTCATGCTTTTCCCTTAAAAAAGGTTAATACTACCCACTTTTTGCCCACAACAAAATTTTATTTAAGCAGAAAACTTTCTGGATTAACTTGTGGCTGCCATAACAAATGACCATAAACTTGGGGTTTAAAACAACAGAGATGTATTCTCTTATGGTTTTAAAGGCCAGAGGCTAACATCAAGATATCGGTAAGACTGAATTTCCTCCAGTGGCATTTGGGGAAATCTGTTACTTGCCTCTCCAGCTCCTGGTGGCTACAGGTGCCGGGAGCCGGTCCATCCTTGCTGTTTCAAGGGACCTGGCATATATGGCATACTGTTCTTAAAATGTTTGCTCACCTTCTTGGCACTATGTGTTTTAACCAAGGTCTCCTCTCTGAGAAAGGTTGTTTCCCCAGGTAGGGATTTTCCCCTGAAGTTAGGGAGGGAATAAAACCCCTCAACTAAGTGCCAGGCGGGTAACTAATCACTTTAACTACGAACAATCATGCTTAAGCTACATAATCTTTACTCCCTGGAATGGAGATAAGAAACGCCCTAACCTTTGTAATAGAGATTGATAGGATTGAATCAACTGGTATAAATATAGAGGGAACAAGACAGCAACAGACAGAACTTAGATGAAGATCCGAGACACAGAACCTAGACACAGAACCTACACAGAACCTAGAGACAGAAGAACTTCGCTGGAGAGAACATGGCAAAAGATCCTGGACAGAAACTGGAGACAAAACCTAGAGACAGAACCTAGCGAGAGAACATGGCAAAAGACCCTGGACAGAAACTGGCCACAGAACCTAGAGACAGAACCTAGCGAGAGAACATGGCTGAAGAACATAGAGACAGAACCTGGCTACAGAACCTGGATAGAACATGGCAAGAGAACCTGACTAGAACCTGGTGACTAAACCTGGCTGGAGAACCTGGACAGAACCTGGCTGGAGAACCTAGCAAGGGAACATGGCTACAGAACCTGGCTGGAGAACCTGGAGAACCTGGCTGGAGAACCTAGCAAGAGAATATGGACACAGAACCTGGCTGGAGATCCTAAGCAGAACCTCTCTGGAGATCCAGACCAGAATTTGGCTGGAGATCCTGGCTGGAGATCCTGGCTAGGCTGCTGATCAACTGAACACTGTCTCCGTGTCCTTCCTTCTTCGCCGACTCCGTCTACACCTTTGGGGACCCCTGGACCTGCTGGGGTTGGACCCCGGCATCTGGCGCCTGAACAGGGACCCCTAGGTAAGCCCCACTCTCGGGACGGATAGGACTCCACCGTAGGAAGAGGGTGGATAGTCTTCGCCGACTCCATCCACACCTTTGGGAACCCCTGGAAAAGGATTCCCCTAGGTAAGCCCCCCCCCATTGAGAACCCCCACACTCGGGACGGATAAGACTCCACCAGGGTGCTACAGACCCCCCTATAGAGGATAAGTAGGGTAAGAAGGTGGATAGTACAGAACTTAGATTGAGAAGATGTGCCATACTGAGTCCAAAGAAAGAAGACACTGTATTGATCTTTAGATTAAGAAGATGTGCCATACTAAGTCTAAAGAAATAAGACTCTGTATTGATCTTTTAACACATATGCTTGCTAGCAGAGGAATTAAGGTTACTCCCAATCAGACAGAACGTTTTATACAAGAAGTATGTCCATGCTTTTCTGAGGAAGGAAAGGTAAATGTAAAGGCATGGGAGGAGGTAGGCCCAAGGAGCCTTATCCTTAACCCCACTGCAGCCTTTCCACCCCGGGAAAGTGCAGGATTGGCAAGCTCTCCCTGGGGTGATAGATCAGGACTCAGGTAATAGCGGAAAGCACCAATCCTACTCTTAAAATGGATACAAGAGAGCATTTGGGGTTTTTCTTTTTAATGCCTGCTTTTAAAAAATAAAAAAAGGGGGAATTTGCCGGGAGTCGGTCCATCCTTGCTGTTTCAAGGGACCTGGCATATATGGCATACGGTTCTTAATATGTTTGCTCCCCTTCTTGGTGCTATGTGTTTTAACCAAGGTCACCTCTCCAAGAAAGGTTGTTTCCCCAGGTAGGGATTTTCCCCTGAAGTTAAGGAGGGAATAAAATCCCTTAACTAAGTGCCAGGCGGGTAGTTAATCACTTTAACTACAAACAATCACGATTAAGCTACATAATCTTTACTCCCTGGAATGGAGATAAGAAATGCCCTAACCTTTGGAATAGAGATTGACAGGATTGGAATCAACTGGTATAAATACAGATGTAACAAGACAACAGGACACACAACCTAGAGACAGAACCTAGCAAGAGAACCTGGCTGAAGAACCTAGAGACAGAACCTGGCTACAGAACCTGGATAGAACATGGCAAGAGAACCTGACTAGAACCTGGTGACTGACCTGGCTGGAGAACCTGGACAGAACCTACCTGGAGACCCTGACAAGAGAACTCGGCTATGATGATCACCTGAAGGCTGCCTCCGTGTCATTCCTTCTTCGCCGACTCCGTCCACACCTTTGGGAACCCCTGGACCCGCTGGGGTTGGACTCCGGCATACAGGTGTTCCTTGACTTATGGCCACATCACTCCAGTCTCTGCCTCTTCCTTCTTATGGCCTTTGCCTCAGAATGTCTCTCACATCTCCTTCTGCATCCCTCTTATAAGGCTGTCTGTGATGGCTTCCAGAGCCCACCAGGCAATCCAGGATGAGCTGCTCTTTTCCAGACTCTTAACTTTATCATATCATATCATATATCATATCAAATCATATGTCATATCATATCATATCATATCATATCATATCATATCATATCATAGAAGGTGACAGGCACAGATTGCGGGGAGTAGGAAGTGAATATCTGGTGAAGGAAGTGGACATTTTTATTCCTCCCACAACTTCTCCTAGGGAATTTCTGTATTTTTCATTTCCTGAAACAAAGCTTGTGACCAGTTGTTTCACATACTACTTTAATGAGTTTTATTTTCCTGGAAGGAGCCATTTGGAAGACCGAAGACCTGGCCTTGTCTCTTTGGCCTCAGAAAGGAAAGGCCATGCCTATCTTCTTTCTCAGATTGGGGTTATTGTAAGAATGAAGAATTCTGGGTTCTGAGAGTGGGAAGGGCCTTTGAAATCAGATCCTCTCAGTCTTGGGGGGAACTGAGGTTAGAGATGAAGGGTCACCTGAGTCAAGAGCAGAGATAGGACCAGCGCTTATGGCTTAACCCACCCCTTCCTCTCTGTTCCTGCAGACAGATCCCTAAGCTGTCTTTCAGAATGTAAGCCGCTGGGTCCTTCATATGAGAGCTCTTCAGCACCTGAAACCTTGCAAATCCTGCTTTTCCTAGGGCAACAGCCCTGGTTTTTACAAATATCCTTACTTGTCAGGAATTCTGTCATTCTGATAACTTCCTCCTAGATGTGTTCCCTTTATGTCATTGCCTCTTTTAAAATGTGGCTCTCAAACATGAACAGTTTTTCAGAGATGGCTTACCCAGGGTAGAGTAAGGACTCTATGTCTAAACTATTAGGTCTTAGGAGATGCACATATTTTCCACATCATTATATACTTAACTAATGCAGACCAAGATTACATCTCTCATTTAACCACTCTATCACATCTTCAGCTTGCATTGAGCTTGTGTTCAATAAAAATTCTTAAGACTTTAAAATATGAATTGCTGTAAACCTTTCCCCTTTGCTCCTGCCATGTAGAAGAGCTGGGTTCCTCGCAGTAGAAGGATCAGATCAGCTTGGGATCCAGAATATAGTCCAGACAGGAATCCAGAGAAGCGGTAGATCCATGGGCTGGGGCATGCTTGTGGGAACAGTACCAGCAGCAGGCAGTAAACAGGAGGCAACTAGGACAATTTGGTAAGGCATAGGACCAGCAGCACTGTTTGGCTGAGCAAGTTGAGGGCCAGAGAGGAATCCCGGTGTGCAGGAACAAGACTCTAGCCAGAAAGCTGATGAAAAGAGTTGGGTCCAGAGCAAGTTACAACTGCTGAAATGGGAGTGGGGCTCAAGACAGGAGCTTTAGCCCAAAGGATAAAAGCCCCAGGTCTGAAGCCAGGGTCATAACAATGATGTCAGTCTGAGTGTCCATGGCCTGGAACCTCTGCCACTCAGAGCCTGGGCCAGAGTCTGCAGAACTGTGAACAGCGTAAGTTGTCTCAGCGAAGATTGGACATATAGATATTGGATTTGTTTTTACAATTAAAAGCAGGATTTTATCTCTGTTAATTTGGGTGTGTTCTTTTGTTGTTTTGATCAGTTTTGGCAGTTATTCCAGTCTGTTGATATATTTTACAATTTCTATTCTTTCTTCCAATTAATTAACTATCCCCTTTCGCCTGTGAATTACTTGTGATCATAAGCACATCCTGATGAAAACATTAACCAAGAACGATACTCCTGCTGTGCCAGGGCCTCCTTCCAGGTGGATGTTGCTCCTCAGTGAAGTTGGTGCTCAGTCAAATCTGAGTTCACCAAACTGAATTGTCACCTGGCCCGGGGTTCCCTGTCTTGATCAGCTGTGCTGTCAGTGGCTATCAGAGGCTTTGCTGACATGCAGGTGCTCTGTGACCACAGCCTATCACTCTGATAGTTCTGAGAAAATGTCCCGAGGTGGGGGCAGCGCTACAGGAAGGGGACTTGGTGGAAGGCTTACTTCCTCACTGCTCTGAGGGTAGAGCAGAGCTACCAGTTCTCGTTGATGTCTGGGCATTAGCCTGTAGGTGATTTTTAAGGAGGGACAGAACCCCATATTCAGATCTGGAGTTGTAACCTTTGTTTTAAGGGTTCATCTCTGCTAAAGACTGATCCTCCTGTGTGGCTTATGTGTGGTCTGTGAAGAGCGCTCAAAAGACTATATACATATGATTTACACTGTTGGGTGAATACCACCACTTCTCAGAAAATGGAAGGGTGTGTGTTAAGTTGTGAAATGTGTCACTACTGAATATAGTCAGAGGGTAAAGTGAGGGAAAGGAAGTAACAATGCTGTGTGGATCATTTATGTTAACAGAAGAAGGGATTACACAACAATTTATTCATTTGCATAGTCCTTCCGAACAAGACTACCAAGAGAAAGTGAGATGGTTTCAAGGTCGATCAGAAGGCATGTGATGCAGTAGACAGAGTATGTGGGCCTCAGGGGCTTGAGTAAGTCCTGACCGTGCCACTAAAGAGCTGTGTGATGTTGGCTGTGGGGGAAGCCGATAGTCATCAAGTGTAAACTTGCAACTGTGGGGAGTATCTGAAGGTGGGGTACAGGGTGCTGTGAAATACATACAAGAGAATCCCAAATAGGAGCTAGATGAAGAAAGGACATAATTTACCAACTTCTATTTGCTGTTCCCCCTTTGGTCAATATTGGGCAAGGATTGGATAACTCTCAGGTATGCTATGGAGTAGATTCATACTTAATGTAAAAGACTGGACCGGGGAGGAAGATTCCTTCCCATTATTTTATTTTTAATAATTATTTTCAACAAACAAACACAGTCTTTTTGTGTTTGGGGAAGATTTTGTCCTTCTTTAGAAGAATATTCTCAAAAATAGTCCTCTCATACTGGGGGTGGGGGAAACACTCATTTTTTAAAATCTTCACCTGAAGATATGTTTTAGAGATAGGAAGGGAGAGAGAGATGAAAGAGGAGAGAGGGAGAGAGAGAGAGAGAGAGAGAGAGAGAGAGAGAGAGAGAGAGATTAATCAATTGTCTCATGTACACGCCCCGATTGGGAATCCAAACCCACAACCTTATGGTGTATGGGATGTTGCTCTGACCAACTGA
Source organism: Myotis daubentonii (assembly GCF_963259705.1). Classification (NCBI taxonomy): domain Eukaryota; kingdom Metazoa; phylum Chordata; class Mammalia; order Chiroptera; family Vespertilionidae; genus Myotis; species Myotis daubentonii. Next base: position 36,389,425 of record NC_081845.1, read on the forward strand.
GCCACACAGACCAGGGTGGAGGAAACAGTAATTTAAAAAACAAAGTAACTGCCACTGTGCCTACTATACTATTATCACATGAGGGGGAAAAGCTTGATTAATGTATTAAGGTGATGCTTATTGAAAAAAAGTAAATTTGATAATGGGAAAAAGTTTGTACACCCTTTTGGTATTGAAAATGGAATAACCTATAAAACCTATTTATGAAGTTTAGAAGTTGTCACAGTGATCCATAGTGAAGTTTCAGATGTGAGGGAGGCCTCATGAGCAAAATGTCAGCAGTGCTTTTTTCATTTGTAACCCACAAACTGGTAGAACAAAAATCTTTGACAGTTACCGTAATATTTACTGTATTTTCTTGTGTTTGTGTTAATAAATATTGGCTACTAGCCAATCAAAAAACTTTTTTATTATTCAATTGTAACAACAGTGTCAGAGAGGAAAATATAATTAGGTTTTTGTGTTTTCTAGATAGTAAATGTAGCAACAGCAATAACAAGACATAATATAATGTATTTTGAATTTAAAAAAGATTCAGAAACAATTATTTCAGAACCAACAGAGCATGATTTATCAAAGCAGAAAAAAGCACTTGTTTTTTGTTGTTGTTGTTGTTAAGTCTTTTTTTTATAATAGACTTTAATTTTTAGAGCAGTTTTAAGTTCACAACAAAATTGAGAAGGTACTAAGATTTCCATTATGTTCCCTACCCCCACACATGCACAGCCTCCCCCACTGTCAACCTTCAGCATCAGAGTGTTATATTTATTACAACTGATGAACCCACATTGACACATCATTATCACCCAAAGCTCATAGTTTACATATGAATTCACTCCTAATGTTGAGCACTCTATGGGTTTGAATAAATGTATAATGACATGTATATACCATTGCAGTATCATACAGAATATTTTCACTGCCCTAAAAATCCTCTTTGCTCCATCTGTTTATTCTTCTCTCACCCTAATCTCTGGCAACCAATGACTTTTTTACTGTCTCTATAGTTTTGCCTTTTCTAAAATGTATTTGGAATCATACAGTATGTAGCCTTTTCAGATTGTCTTCTTTCACTTAGTTATATGCATTTAAGATTCTTCCATGTCTTTTTGTGGCTTGATAGCCCATTTCTTTTTAGTGATGAATAATATTTCATTGTTTGGATGTCCCACAGTTTATTTATCCATTCACCTCTATTCAACAAAGCTTGGTTGCTTTCAAATTTTGACAATTATGAATAAAGCTGCTATAAACACCCATGCACAAGTTTTTGTGTGACCATAAGTTTTCATTTGTTTGAATAAATACCAAGGAGTATGGTTAAAGACCAAGGAGTGTTTTTTGTTGGAAAATTTGGAAATTGTTTTTTATTATTTTGTGGGGGCCTAGGCCTATTTATATGTACATTTTAGGAAGCCATCACTTCACCTGATGCTTTAACACATGAAAGTCCATTGCTATATCTTGGTTTAAATTTGAGATGGTGAATGACAGATATTTGTATTTTCTCTTATATCACTATATCTCTTGACCCCATGACCATCAAGAGCTCTCTTCACCCAAATTAAAGGAACTTACCAACTTGCTTTTCTGCAAAGGCCGTCCTTTTTTTCTCTTCCTCTTTTCCCACAATCAGGTCTCTGAGTCAGGTTCTTGTCACCTCTCACTTTGGAATCACCTTCTCTGGCCTGGTATTTCAGACTTGTCTTTCAGTCTCCTTGTTCATTGCTGAATATAGACTTCTTGATAGAAGTCATGCAGTTAACCTGGCCCCCTAACTGTAACAAGCATCATGTTCCTCCGGGGCTGAGTGTGGAGTTGCTTCACAGTATCCTGTCACCTCTTTACATAAGCATTCCTTGTGATTTTTTAAAATACTCTTTACTTTGGTATGTATGTCTTCTGTGGTCAAATGAAAATAGAGCTATTAAAGTGAAAATGGAGATATGCTATTCTGTTTTCAGGTTATGGTACAGGTAGAATGAAACATTTTTTGAAGAAAAATCTAGTTACCTATACTTGCATCTCCAGGACAGTATTATAATCTGTATTTTTTTTTTCACAAGTAGTTATAATCTGTGTATTTTTTTTTCATAAGTAGTCTACTAAATGGGGGGGGGGGGGGGCTGACATAAAAAAAACTTTGCCAAATTCATTTGCTTTTGAAATAATCGTTTTATCAGTTTTAATTTTTGAGTAAAAAAAATAGGAGAAGCTTTTAGAATAAGAATTCCTGAAATAGAATAAATCTAATAAGAACTTTTATTTTGTCTAAATTAAGGGTGTGGTACCAAGATCAGGGACTCTTAAGGAGTCTATCTAAGGTTAGAGCAGAAAAGTAATTTCAGAGCTTACACTTTTTAAAAAAATTATTACAGATGCCCCCCTTTTTTCCCCATTGACCCCCTCCACCCAGCCCTCACCCACCCTCAGGCCTTCACCTTACTATTGTCTATGTCCATGGGTTATACATATATGCATCAGAGCTTACTCTTAAAAAAAGGAAAAAAAATGGAGAATTATGTCAAGATTGGAAGCCTGGGTGTCTGAGAGATGGGTGGACCTGAGATTATTTTATAGGAATGAGGAAGGGGCGGTTTGGGAAACTCAGGCTGGGTAGCAGTAATTTGGTGGAGCATATGTGACAAGCTTCTTAGGACAGCAGGAGACCTTGCAGTTGGTTCAGTGTGGGAGATCCAGGCCAGCATTGCTGCTACAGCTCCATGGTGTAATTTAGCAAATAGCCATTGCACTCTGAGTGGCATTTCATGTCCCCTTGCAACACAGTTGGCACCACCTTCTAAGCAAGATGTCAAGTAGAGTTGGCCACTCTGTCAGTGGTAGCCTGGATAGATGCTCCAGGTGAGTCCATGTAGATAACAAAGGACATCATGTTGGGTCTTCAGTGGTCATCATGTTTGATTGGATCAGAGTGGGCAAGCACTCATTCTAAAACAAGGGGCCACGCTGAGGGCTCTGCAGAGGTTCAGAGTGCTGGCAAAGAGGTGCTGAGGTGGGGCCAGGGCTCAGGGTAACATGAAAAATGATGATGATGATGATGATGATGATGATGGTGATGATGATGATGTATACAAAAGAATACATATGCATACAAAGGAGTGCATGTGTGTCAGAAACATGCACACACACACAGAGTAGGGAGAGAGAGACAGGAGTGGAGGGGGAGAGAGAAATACAACGCTTCCCCAAACCCTTTTGCAGCTTAAGAGCTAGAATCTCACTAGTACCTTGGAAGCCCCTATGTATTTCTCCCCAGCCGGACCCCTGTCCCTCAAAAGGAACCATTGTTCTGAATTTTGTGCTCATCATTTCCTGGCTTTTCTGTGTAAGTATGTTTCCCTAAACAATCTATTATTAAGTTCTGTTTGCCTTGGGGCTACAAATAAATGGTAACCTTGTGCCGTTTGCTTTTTTCAGTCAACATTTTCAGAGTCATCCCCATTGATGCATGAAGTGGCATGCATGAAATTCACTGATCTTCACTGCTATATGGTCTTGCATTGCATTGGTATACCACAGTTTATGTATTCAGTCTCCTCTTGATGGACATTTGGGTCATTTCCAATTTTGTGCTATTTAAACAGTGCAGCTATGAACATTCTTACATCCTGCTGTCAACAGTTTCTCCAGGGTAGGTGCCTAAGAGAAGAACTTCTGATTCTTAGAGTATCTGCATCTTCAAGTTTACTGGATAATACCAAATAGTTTTCCAAAGTCATATTTAGACATTCCATTTGACATTCACATGAGTAACAGATTAACTTTTTTTCAGATTAAATTTTAAGAGACGGGAAAGATGAAACGCAGGATTAACTAAATATTGGAGAGAAAAAGATGTCCTCAGTGTCTTACAACTTCCAATCAGAGTGTGGTAGAAAGAACTAGGGATATGAAGAGAAAAGTGTAGGTTTTAAGGAACCACTGTGGGAAGGGAGAAAATCATCTTGCATGAACTACATGTAGTCACATTATCATTAGGGAGGAAATTTTATCTTAGTAGGAAAGAATACCCAGTTCTCTCCATTTTCACTCAGTTTTCTCTGATCAGCAATAATCTTTTGTTATTACTACTAATATATGTATTATTATAGTAATACATATAGTAATAACTAAAGATTATTATTTATCTGGGGAGCAGATAGATGCTGCCAGGCATGCAAGTGTGCTGTTTCTACATCAAACTGATGGTGGCATGGATTCTAATTAAGCTTCCAAAACAGATATCCACCCAGAGGCACACACATATTTCAGAGATTACTTTCCTCCAAACATGAGATTTTTCTGACAGCCATGCTTTGTGTTTATAAATTCAGTAAACTTACACAGGGTTTGTCATTGCTTTCTCTTTTACTTCATAGGGTTTTTTGATGAGAACTTGAAGCTGCTCTGTAAATTGCTCATTCTCTTGACCTGAGAAAAATGGGATTTAGAATAGCAAATTAACTATGAAATATGACCCAGTCCTAGGGGGGAATTTTGGCTTTGTTTGTGAGTTCTGACCACTCTTACATGTAAAGCTGATAGGATTTGTTTTCTTTTCAATGAATTTTCATTCTTCCAAATCTAGATTTTAATGAGGATAATTTCTTTGGTTGGCATGCCTGTGAAAACGAAAGTAGAGCACTAAACCATTAAAAGCATGTGTGCTCTGGAGTCTCAGAAGTGCAGCTTTTTTTAACTTTTTATTTTTGGGTCACCCTTCATTAACATCATTCATCAGATTTATTTGATTCCAGGCCAGAGAGCTCAGCGGTGGGGGCATTTTCAAAACATTTCAGTAATAGTTTTTCATCATCTGTTGATTGGTATTGTCTGTTTGAAACTCTTGGTGGTGACATTACATATTTGGGAAAGCAGCATGTATGCTGGAGGTAACACTTGTGATTTGCCAAAAATTTTTAAAGAAACTCAGTGTTCCAAGATTGAGATCTTATTATGGAAACTACGACATGTCTACTCAGTGGAATATTATCTGTTAGTTAAAATAATGATTATAAAAATTGTTAAATAAGTTGGACAAATGTTTAAGTTGTTAAATAAAAGAAAAGCAGGATACAAAAATGTCTGTGGAATATGATCTTAGTTTTGAAAGCAAAATGCATGTATGGGAAAAGCCTACAAAAATTATGCCAAAATGCTAACAGTTGTATTTGAGATTATAGGATTTTCTTCTCAAGGTTTATTAATGTGGTCATATTACTTTTATAACAAAATTAATTAAAAGGATTAACTTAAGAGAGATCAATCTGGATTTATCTAGCTACTCTACCATTAACCAGCTATTTGACCTTGGGCAATCTAATTAACTGTCTTCCTGGGGAACTAAAGATGTTATATCTACCCCCACAGGGTTGTTGCCAAGTCAAATAAGTTAATATCCCTCTGCCCATGCAAGTAGCTACTATAGTGGTTCCCACCCTTCCCAGTTTCCCCTTCTCTGATGAAACGAGCCTCTCCCAGCACACACCCAGCAGCCATGAGTGATGCTCTTTTAATGTCTCGTTTCTATTTTGTCCAGTTGGGCCTTTCTCTGATCTCAGTAAACACTTTTGACCTCTTGGAACTTCTGTTTTAGTAGTGACAACTGACGGTTATTTTAGAGAAGTGATTGATGAGTAAAAATGCTTGCCCTTATGTGATAAGAAGGGAAGTTTGAAGAACTAGATTCCTAAAAGGCCTACAATTTTTAGCTGTTCAAATATATGTATTTGATTGACAGAAATATGCTTGCTAATTTGAGAACACCCCTTGTTAACATCCCTCGGCTGGTGAGGAGAGAACATGTTATGTGCTTGCTAAACAAGCTGGTGACTTTCTTGACTCTGCCAAGTTCTTCTAAGAGACAGGTACAAATACAGTTCACCCTTGAATAGCACAGGGGTAGGTTCACCGAGTCAAAAATCTGTGTATAACTTTTGAACCTCCCAAACACTTAACTACTGATAGCCTGTTATTGAATGCAAGCCTTACTGATAACATAAAACAGTAAGACATTTTTTATCTGTATGTATTATATACTGTATGTTTACAATAAAGTAAGCTAGAAAAATAAAGAAAATGTTATTTAAAATCACAAGGAAAAGAAAATACATTTATAGTATTTATTGAAAAAAGTTTGCGTATAAATGCAGTTCAAACCTGTGTTGTTCAAGGGTCAACTGTTAAAAGTAAGAGAAGAATTCAACCAGGACCCCCAGGAGCTGTGTGTGAACCTATGATGTTAAATTGAGCTTTTAAGACTTTGGATGATATGAGATGATTATGTTCAGCAGTTGGTGTAAACAGGGACAGAGATGTTTTATGAGGTCTTAATTTATTTGAGCATAAGCTTACTTCAAGTGGGGAGAAGAAAATTAATTCTGTGATAGTAACAGGGGGCTACAGATTGGCCAGACACTGGAAAATGTAATCTTGCCCTGTGTTTAGGGAACACTTTTAGCAAAAGTTCAAAAAAACGAACAGACTGTCAAACTACAGTGGGAAGGGCAGGGAGGGTTGGGGGGTGGGGAGGGGGCGGTTGGTAAGAGATCAACCGAAGGACTTGTATGCATGCATATAAGCATAACCAATGGACACAAGACACTGGGGGGGTAGAGGAGGCCAGGGGAAGGTCAAGGGGGAAAAAGAAAGTAGACATATATAATACTCTTTGTAATACTTTAAGCAATAAAATAAAATTTTTTTAAAAAGTTCAAAAAAAGATGTCTATATTCCCATCTGCTTGGACCAGGACTCAGTATCTGAGGTCTCCCCTAGACTCTTAGACTTAGTCTAAGGCAGGAGTACATTCCTGACCTCCTCAAGGCTAGAATCCAGGTCTCTGAACTCTCAGTTTATGTCTTGTCCAGGAGAGTAGCCTCTGCCTCTGCCTCTGCTTCTGACAGGCCTGATGCTAGTCACTGGACGTATTGAGCCTCAGTTTTGTTATAAGATGTTTCATCTCTAAGGGCCCTTCTAGCTCAAAAGTCCAAAGATTCAGTCATTCTTTTTTTTTTTTTTAATGTATCAGTATCTTGAGAAGTACAAGTATCTTAACCATAGGACATCGACTGTGAATTCTTTTCCCTTAAAAGTTTGAAGCTCTGAATCAGGCCTCTGGTCTTCTGCAGATGGTTTAGTGGAATCAGAAACTTTTTGCTAAAGTCCACAGTTCCTCATGGCCGTCTTATAGCCCTACAAGGGCCCAAAATGGCATGAGATAAGCTGGAGTGCAGCAGCAAGAACTTTCTTGCCAGCGAAACAGGTTGTTATAGCTAGTATTAAGAAAGGGAGAGAGCAAGGACAGGAAATGAAAAGCATAAAGACTTCATGGGAAGAAGTAAAGTAGTCTTTATTTGCAGGCAACATGACAGCTTATGTAGACAAATCCTAAGGAATGTGTAAAACCACTACCAGAAAGAACTAATAAGTGTACTTAGTAAAGTCCCAGGATACAAGGTCAATATACAAAATGAATTGTGTTTCTATGTATTAGCTGCTAATAGGTGTAGCCAGAGAAGCAATTCTATGATTAATACTAACAGAAAAAACAGAAAACAGGAATACACTTAACAAAAACCAGTCAGGTGGTGCTATCTCTGGGGGCATTGGAGAGTGGGTGGACGCTAACAGTCCCAGACAGTTCCCCAGAGTGGACTCTATTTTTGTATCCCTTACCACTTTTCAAGGGGAAAAGCTATATCAACTTGTATAACTGTTGCTTAGCATCATGAAGACATGAATTGTAATGTTAATTTATATTCAATAAGCCAACAGCACTCCTAGGACCATTTCATAATTTATCTGATACCAAGCATATCTTCTTTCCACTTTGGGTGTAGGATGAAGTTCTGACTGATTTACGGGGCTGGATTAAATCTTAGGAATAAGATGTTCACTCAGAAAGTTGTGATTTTTCTTTCTTCTTTGTTCCTACTTCTGCCTAGGGTGTGACGAGGCATTTAATCAATCAGATAGCAGGAGGATCTCTGTAATGAATTTTTACATGCCCTGGTCATTTTAATGTAATCAACCTTCTTTTAAAAGGCTTCATTAAGTCTATTGTTAGGATTGTAAAACTGCCTGAGAGAGACAGGAGGGCTTTTCCCATTTTCAGAATTCAACAGACAGTTTGTTCATTGTACTGCGTTAGGTGAACAGTAATTAAATGGGTTGGGAGAATATGCAATATTTTTTATAGCAATATAGGCATGTCATGTATTTATAGTCATTACTGCACAGCCTACTTGATAACCTCCTTTTGGAAAAAGAATGTCATGACTGTTAAAAGGAGCTCCTGTTTTTGGCAGGTCTTTGAATCTAGTTGTGATATTAGCAGATTCAGATTCCCTTGTATTGAAGTACCTACCATACATACTAAGCCTTTTGCAAGGAAGCTGTATTTGCAAAGTTCCAAATATGCTTTTAACATAACTTAAAAATGTTTGTGTTAAGTATGCTGGCCAATGTCCATAGCCTTTGGAGTGTTAACAACATATCTTAGTTTTGACAAGATGAAAGGAGAATAGCTTTCACAGTCCCTAAATTTGGTAATAAATACTATCTTAGCACCTTATTCTTAATGTGCTCGGACATGGCAGATTTGTCAAGAGATAGGAAATTTCTTATCAAATGTTGAAGATCTTAATACCAACTAAGCCACTGTTCTAGGGCCATTTTGAGGCCCAGATAAAGGCTTGCAATCCTCCAACCAGAAAAATGTCTGGACACATCCACACAAATAGATACAGTATGCTACTTTAGGGGGGTCTCTGGAGCCCTGAATGCTGCTTCCTGGACCCAAAGGCGTGAATCCTTGATATAAATGGAATTGTACAAGCAGCCCCTTCATTCCCATCCTTACCCCGACTCCACGCCTAGTCTCTTTCTTGCCCATGTCTATAAATCTATTCTTATTTACACTTTTTTCTCCATTGGGCATTTTTACTCAATATCCTCATTTAGATATTTAATCTAAATGTGACAGAAACTGAAATCCCTTTTTTACCAACACTGATTTCTAGCTCCTCTCATTATTTCCTTAGCCATTATAGGTCATCATCAACTTCTCCCTCTGCCCTGTCTCCCCAGAAGCTAAGAATAACATGCTCTCTTACTCCATGCATCTAATAGATTGATAATTTTTATCATGTGTTCTATCAAGAGCTACCTCTTCCATCTCTTCTGTTTATCAGCACCACCGTGGTGCAACCCTTAAACGTCTGGCCTTTCTTTAAACTGTCCCAACCTCCTCTCCCCTGTACTCCCTCCCCCCAGAACCACCCTGCCACACATTTAGGACTCTAGTCTGCCTTCTATGTGGTCTGGTCACAAGAGCGCACTTTTACCTTGCCCCTTACCTCCTTGCCCACCTCCAGTAGTTCTTTGTCACTGCACACAGCAAATTCAAAGTTGCCCGCTCCTTCATGTAGGGACTGGCTCTCCTAATCCCATTTCCCACAGAGATTGTTTCTTTCCCCAGGTTCCTTGAATGCCCCTTTCCAGCCACTCCTCTCCCAACTTTCTGCACCACTGACACTCTGCCCCTCCAGGAAGGTGTCTAGGAGAGGCTGGCAGTGTGCTGACAAACAGTGGCTGGGCTTCTGACAGTTTCTGTTCATAAAATCACTGAGCCTGCAGGAAGATGCACTTCCGCATTTCATCTTCTGATGCTGGTCTGGAGGCAGTGACTCTCTATTTGCTTACCAGTGATTGGCCCACTCTGTGTCGTAGCACGGAGCGAGCCACGGGTCCGTCGAAGGAATTGTGCAAAGTACCATGGCACATCTATTTCAGTATTTCGTAGACTCAGCTGGAAGTGACCTTTGATCTCCAACTACCTCATTTGACAGCTGAGCAAGCTGAGAGTCAGGGAGGTTAAATGACTTGTGCAAGGCCAGACAGCAATAAAATCAGCTTTAGAACCTGTTTTCTGACTCCTGGTCTCTCTTGTTGCTACACTGCAAGTGCTCAGTGTATGGTTCTTCTTTTCCCCTTCTCTTTAATCTCTATGCGTATTAGTGCCCAGTAGATATTGGGGCTCTTAACACTTGCCTTAGGTTGTCTGCTGCACCTTAATAAGCCTAAATACTTAATAATTACCTAACATTTTTAAGGAGCAGTCAGTACTTTTCATGTCTTTTCATGTTTTAGATTGAATTTCACCACAAACCAATGAGATAGATTGAGTGGGTATCATTCTCATATATCAGAGGAGAAGAAATAATGACTTGGTTCGAGACCATGCAGCTGATAAGTGATACAGGTGAGGACAGAATGCGATTCTCCTCTATCAGAGGGTGATAGTGAGTTAAAACTGTTTTGAAAATCTGGCTTGAGGCTCTGAAATCTTGCCTTTCTTTATGTAAATGTAAAAAAGCAGGCTTTCCTATTGTCCACCAATTTTCAGTTTAGTAGCTCATTCTACAGTGTGTTCTGAAGCACACCGGTCCCATGAAATGCTCTGTGAGAAATGAATTGTGTGGCAAGATAAGCTGGGAAAGCTGATTGCTGTATATCCTCCTCTGGGGGTTCCCAGTGCACATTAGCATTTAAAGGCTCTGAGAAGTCCTACTGGAAAGAAGACTGCTGGATGTATTTTTTCATTGTGGTCAAATACACATAACATAAAATGTATTATTTGACCATTTTAAAGTTTACAGTTCAGCAATGCTAAGTATATTCACATTGTTGCTCAATCTTCAGCACTCCTTTCACTTGAAAAACTGAAACTCTGTACCCTTAATCAACTCACCCTTCTCCCCTTCCCCACCTTCTGGCAAACACCATTCTACTTTCTGTCTCTATAACTGTGACTATTCTAGGTACCTCATATAAGTGCAGTCATACATATTTCTCTTTTTGTAGCGTAATGTTCTCAAGACTCATCCATGTAGTATCATGTCTTGAGATTTTTCTTCTTTTTAAAGACTGAATAATATTTCAGTCTTTAAACCACATTTGTTTATCCATTCAACCCAGGTTCACACTTGGGTTGCTTCCAACTTCTGGTTATTGGGAATAATGTTGCTTTGAACATGGGTGTACGAATACTAGTATCTCTTCTACCCTATTTCACTAATTTGGGATATATGTCCAGAAGTGGAATTGCTAGATCATTTGGTATTCCAATTTTTAATATTTTGAGGAGCCACTGTTATTTAACGTATTTTTCTACCCAAGTTTCACAAGCTTACTTGATCACAGAATTCCTTTTTCACACCATTCCTTTGAGTATCACACATATGGGTCTCTTTAACACTTGGGGAAATTCTGAGCTCAGTAAGGATTTCCGCTTGTTCCAAGGGGCCAGGCAAGGTTTAGGATGCTGGCCAACAGTTCAGCCACAAAGCTCCCAGCCCAGGGGCAAGGTTGGCGGGATCGGCCCAGGAACTGCAGAAGCACACAGGGTACACAGCAAATGGTAACAGGGTTCTTCTGCTTGAGCCTGATGCTGGAAACTCGGCACTGGTGAAGAGGCTGCTGTGTAGCAATGCCATTTAGCTGCACTGGCTGGACCGGCATGTTTGTTTGACAAGAGCATAAAGAAGAGTGAGCCCTCTTGCCTCTATACCATAAGGGATGAGAATTACTAGAATTCAGAAATCACTGTTTCTTTCATCTCCCTAAAAAGGACAGAATGCCACCTGGTCAAAATCTAAATGGGCTCCTCCACAGGGCTTGCTGCATTGACTCAATCTAATTTGCCTTTAATGTGGTTCCTAAGTAATTGAGGGGTAATTGTAAACGCTATAATTGTGTGAGTAGGTAAAAATTCCAACAGAGTTGATTTACCTTACACAGATAGAAAGCTTATGTGGGGCAATGACAGTAAACTGAGGAAAGACAGTAATCTGTGTACCTCAGATGTCCTGGTGGTCTGCCTGGCTCTAGCTCAGGGGTGGGCAAACTTTTTGACTCGAGGGCCACAATGGGCTCTTAAACTGGACCGGAGGGCCGGAACAAAAGCATGGATGGAGTGTTTGTGTGAACTAATATAAATTCAAAGTAAACATCATTACATAAAAGGGTACGGTCTTTTTTTTTTTTTTTTTTTTTAGTTTTATTCATTTCAAATGGGCTGGATCTGGCCCACGGGCCGTAGTTTGCCCACGGCTGCTCTAGGACCAGCTCAGCGAGCCCCAGCCATTGGTAACCCGGAAGGAGGCACTGCATCCTTGAATACCCGCAATGCCCAGTGTCATTTCTCTATACACTGACTGATTCTAGGGGTGCCTAAAAGAGAACAAACTGAGGAGGTCACTATAGCAGCTGGAGCTTTATCAAGCTGTTTTTGATGTTGATAAGGATGAAGACATGGAGGAACAGAAAACTATGGAGTGGATATGTAATCCCAAAGAGCTTTGAACCACCCTGCAATAGGCCACAGGACACCCAGTCTCTTAGCTTCCTTGACTGAGAGCAGATAATGATACCTCACATTGTGGGATGAGAATTTCATAAGCTCTCTGAGATCCTTAGATGAAAGCGGCTACTGATGCACAAACTATTATTATTATATGAGGCTTTACTCTTCTGTAAATAAATGCTATAGCTTATTTTCTCTGACTCTTGCTTTAATGGGTGCAGATTGGCCACCGCCCACCCAAGCCATTTCCCCAAGATCGAGTTCTTTATGGAGGTACTGAGGTGAAGTGGAAAGAACACGAATAAGGGCTTGGGAAACTGTAATCCCTGGCCAGCCACTTCCCCTCGTGGGGCCTCAGTTTTCTCACTTCTGAGGGGCCCTTTCTAAGTATCTTCTGGCTCTATCAATTTGTGATTTCATCAAAGGTTAAACTAAAAAGAATTCAGCTTCCAATTATAAATATTTACCGAGTGCCTGGTGTGAGCTAGGCGCTATGTGAGGCGCTTGGGTAAATCAGTGCACAAAGCAGCTTACTCTAGTTGGGGGGAAAGGAGAAGAGACAATAGCGGTATATGTTAACACATAAGTTAATTATTTACTTGTTAGAAAGTGGCATGCTCTGTGCAAAAACAAAATAATGTGGTAAGAGGAATTGGGAATACAGGCAGGTGTTTAAAATGTAGCAAAGAGGAGCTTTCCCATCATGAGAGTTGCAGGGATCCTCAAACTTTTTAAACGGGGGGCCAGTTCACTGTCCCTTAGACCGTTGGAGGGCCGGAGTATAGTTTAAAAAAAAACTATGAACAAATTCCTATGCACACTGCACATATCTTATTTTGAAGTAAAAAAACAAAATGGGAACAAATACAGTATTTGTATTTGCTGTGGCCCGCGGGCCGTAGTTTGACGACCTCTGTTAGAGTATCAGCTACATCATTTTTGGGAAGCTGTACTTGAGAGGCATCTCCTGTGGAGATGTTTAGGGAAAGTTTGCTTTTCTTTTTAGAGTCAGGGATATCCTCGATACATGTAGAGGGATTGATCAGGTGATCCTTTTTAAGGCTTTCTTTTTAAATGATTTAGTGGTTTATGCAGGGGCAGCTCCAGAATGTGTGCATGCATGCACATTCATGCATATACACACACATAGGTGTGTGTGTGTGTGTGTGTGTGTGTGCACGCCCACACATACTTCTGAGGAGCAGTACAAGCCAGAGTTGGAAGGACTCAGCTGCTGGCATACTTCCCAGCTCGCTTTTAAAGGGCCAACTGGTGTGCCATAATAATATATAGCCCCCTCCATCCTGCCACTTTACAAGGGAAGAACTGAAACCCAGAAATGCTAGTGACTCACCAGAATCAGTGCATCAGGGATGGATAATGGGACCTGGCTGCCCACCTCACCCTCTGACCATCAGTCACCCGCCTCCCTGTGCCTCCCTGCATTCCTTTCACAATGGGCCACTTCCACTCCCAAGTTTGTGAAATAATAAAACTGACGTAATACCCGCTCTAACCCATATGCATCCAGACCCACACAATCCAGTTTCAGAATGATGTTGGAGTCAAACAAATACTGTCCAGTGACAATAAGTTCCAAATAGCGGATTCTTTACTTGTATTTCTCAGCACAGAGGGGAGAGACTCTGCAGCAGCACTGCAAATCCCTCCTCTCCCCCCTCCCCAGCTTTCCTCACACCCACAGTCCTTAAAACCTTATGATGTTTCTCCCCTGTGGCCCAATTTCTCTTCCACCTTTCCTCCTTATTCTGCATCATAAAATACCCCCCAGCCGGGCCAGGATCATGATTGTCCCCAGACGATGGTGGGCGAGGGGAAGAACCAGGAAGGCAGAACCAGAGTCCGCTTCTGCAGCTGACGGAACAGAGCCTGGGAGCGCATGTTCTTCATCTCCGCTCCTTCGCGCCCTGGTTTACTGCTGTGCTGGGCTAGTCTTTCTCCTATACTACCTCCCAGAATTTAAGCCTCACAGAAATCCTGTGTGGTAGGCCTTGATATCTTCATTTTACTGGTGGAAAAGCTGAAGTCAGAGAAGTCAAGTAACTTGCCTGGCCTCCTGCTATACAGAAAGAATGCTAGGGTTTGAGCCAGGTCTGTCTAGTCATACAGATGTGCTTTCTCCTGTGTGATGCTGTCTCTAAGAACTCCACCTCCCAGAGGCTCCATGTGATTTCAGTTGCCAAATATGTTTGGGTGGGAAGCATAATTGTAAATAAGCTAACTCTCTGGTGTTTGTTTGAGACAGTTAAATCTGTTTTCAGCAAGGATCTTTAAAACGTGGTAGGTAAATGGAAAAGAAGATGTTCTCCCAAAGATTTGTGGAGTGGAATTTTTGTCTTGTTGAGAAGCACAGAGAACAGTCTGGATCTTGCTCAGAGAGATCCCGGGAAGTTCTGTGGACCACTGTTCCCACACATGAGAGACTATCGCTTCCTGGCTCTTGATCTAGCAGGTTACAACCAGCAGAGCTAATGTTGGGCTGGTAATCTGAGGAAATGCCTGCGATGCACAGAGGTGGGAGCTGGGAGGAGCTTTCAAGCATACAGGAAACTTAAACAGTTCCTTTGTCACAAGTATAAAATACAGAGCCTTTATGACAAACACGTTGGTTCAGTGTGTGAATTTGTGAACTTGATACAAATTAGAACCTTAGGGGTCAGGGTATAATGAGTGCCTTTTGTGGCCACCTAATTTTTAGGGCAGGGAGGGGAAGGGGAAGGAACAAGAGACCATAGATTTATGTAAAACATCTAAACCCAAGCAAATACAAAGCAAAATCCACAGTAAGAATGAGAGGGAGTAAGGCAAAAATAGATGAGATAGAGAGTGAACAGGGAAGACAGGCTGGAGCAGAACTATGTAGGAGCTAAAGATAAGGAACATGAGACAGAGAAACGTTCTATAGACAGAAAGACAAAGACACAAGGAACCATAGGCAAGAACCTCACGCAGTGCTAACAAGATGCTGTACAGGGTTCTGTTCTGATCCCTGACAGGGTCCAGGCTTTACCCCAAATTTCAATAGACAGTTAAGCCTAGTGTGTGGAGAGCTTTCACCTGAGTTCCCTTTTCACATGCCTGAAATTGCATTAGTTGGGTCAGGAGGAAAATTCTTTGAAAGTGGGAACACTAATATCTGTCATCATCCAAATTGCCCCTTAATCAACTGTGAGGACCAGGGCAAAATGAATGAACTTAAAATAGATTCTATGGCAATGACCCGCCCAATGATGTTATCACAAATGAGTCATCACCAAATAGATTCTTCGAATCTTATAATAGATGTTTTTCAATTTTCAGAAGTTTGCAATAAAATTTTTTTAAAGACCATGCACTCACATAAGAAAATTGCATGTTGATACCCTTCCTTTGTGGAGATGCTATGATTTTCCAGCTATTTTCCCAGTTAGAAATGGCATTTGACTTCTGAATGTTCTGTACCATAGTTGGTGACTTTATGAACTTCTGGCTTTCAGTTCTTGAGGCACAGTGATCTGATGAACTGATTAAAATAGCATTCTAATGCAATTGTTGGGTGTGTTGTTATAATATAAGTCAGATGCAAATGGGAAGTTCTTTCCGGAGGAAATTTGATAAACTGAAAGTCAACTTGAATGTTTATATATTTTCTGTGAGAATTTCTTGTCCTTCCTCATGTTTTTCTTTTTTAAAATAACCTCTATTTTGTGCTTCCCACCCAAACACATACCCTTGTAACAGTTAGCTGAGTTCTGTCATGTAACATGATACAAGAGTTTCAATTAAATGTTTAGCAGCAGAGTATGTGAGTGCATCAACTCTTAAAGGAAAGCAAAATCAGCCCTTTTTAGTTAAATACTGGATATTTAAAAAATAAGGAAGATTTCATTATTTTATGGCCGATTAATATTCATTCCATTGTACATATGGACCACAGCTTTTTTATCCACTCATCTGTTGATGGGCACTTGGGTTGCTTCTATATCTTGGCTATTGCAAATAATGCTGTGATGAACTAATGCATATGCTTTAGAGTTCATGTTTTCAGCTTCTTTAGATACATACCCAGAAGTAGAATCACTGAGTCATAAGGTAGTCCCATTTTTAGTTTTTTGAGGAACCTCCATACTGTTTTCCATCATGGCTACACCAATCTGCATTTCCACCAACAGTGCACAAGGGTCCTCTTTTATCCACATCCTTGCCAACACTTGTTGTTTGTTGATTTATTGATGATAGCCATTCTCCTAGAGAGCATTATTCTAAGGAAATAAGTCAGTCAGAAAAAGACAAATTCCACTTATATGTGGAATCTAAAGAACAATATAAATGAACAAACAAAACAGAAACAGACTGATGGTTGCCAGAGGGAAGGGTGCTTGGGGGATGGGGTGAAAAAGGTGAAGAGATTGAGAAGTACAGATTGATAGTTAAAAATAGCCATCAGGATATAAAGTATAACATAGGAAATATAGTCAATAACATTGTAATAACTATGTATGGTACCAGGTAGGTACTGGAAATATTGGGGGGAATACTTTGTAAAGTATATGATTGTCTAACCACTATGCTGTACACATGAAACTAATACAAAATAATGTTGATGTAAACTATAATTTAAGAAGTATTTTTTAATAAAAATTAAGAAAGAGAGGTGGTCTTTATCCATCATTTCTTTGCCCTTAGCATGTGAAAACTTAAAAAGAAAGAGAGAGAGAAAGAATAAAATTCTTACTTGACATTTTCTCCTCAATTTCAAACTTGTAAAGAGTCACAATGTGAGAGGTGGCCCACAGACATATTTTCCCTATTCCAGTGTTTTTTTAAAATTCAGTCTAGTATTTGAAAGTCAGAATATTCACATTTTTAAAAATTCAGATTTATGGCTTCTCTTTAAAAATCTTTGCCTCTTAGTAGCCATTGGTGGGGCTGGAGCTGAGAAGCACTCATCCTGTCAGTGGTTCCTAGGCAGTCTGTCTGGTTCTTCCTGGGTCCCCAAACCCACAGTTTGTGGCCACAAGTGTTGGTTGTAACTCATGATCACTTGTGTACTATTGATATTTGCAAAATGAACAAGTATTCTCCTGTACTCATTTGGCAACATGAAAAACCAGAGACAGCAACATAATTTTCTTGCTCCCAGTTCACTTTGCTCATGCAAGTTGCCTATCCTGTGGTATTTAATCTGCACTCCATGCTCACCCTCCTGTAGTCTCCATTCCACTGAGACAGCCACATGCCAATTAGAAAGTCCTCCTGCTTCCTAAAATTCGCTTTCTGGCGTCCTCCTCCTCCACCTCTGTTAAAAGGTCTTGATTGACTAGCCCTCCCTCTCAATACTTCCCAAGTGGCTTTCACCCCTTTCTGAATTTCCTTCTCCTTCTTGCTCAGTTTTCAGTCTGCTTTGCTGGCTGCCCCTCCACTGTCTGCTTCAATTAATATTATTTCTTCCTTATTGAAATACTAGAGGCCCAGTGCACAAATTTGTGCACCAGTGGGGTCCCTCGGCCTGGCCTGTGGGATTGGGCTGAAACCGGCTTTCCAACATCCCCCGAGGGGTCCCGGATTGCGAGAGGGCACAGGCCAGGCCAAGGGACCCCATCAGTGCACGATCAGGGCCAGAGAGGGGCACGGGAGGTTGGCCAGCCCGGGAGGGAACACAGGAGGGCTCCAGGGCATGTCCGCCCGTCTCACTCAGTCCCAACCAGCCAAACCCCAGCAGTAAGCTAACCTACCAGTCAGAGCATCTGCCCCCTGGTGGTCAGTGCATGTCATAGCGACTGGTTGACTGGTTGACTGTATGCCCCCCTAGTGGTCAGTGCATGTCATAGCGAGCAGTTGAACGGCCTTAGTATATCATTAGCATATTATACTTTGATTGGTTGAACAGATGACCGGACACTTAGCATATTAGGCTTTTATTATATAGGATTACATGAACATATAGATATGTTTTAATTCGGATGATAACAAAGGTATATAAAGTAAAAAGATAGTTTTTATTTCATTTATTTATTTATTTATTTATTTATTTATTTATTATCATTGTCATTTCCACTCTTCTTCCCAGAGGTAACTAATCATGGTTAACCTCTGGATGAGCCTCTTTTTCTAACCCTTTTCCATACAATCTGATCTGTTTGTTGTTGTTTAACATACATAAGATCATTTTGTAGATACTGCTTCTTGACCGGGAGATGACCCTGGTCAGTATAAACAGATCTTTACCTTGTCCATTTTATGATCCTCCAGCTTCTTAAATGCTGTTGTTTTCTAGCATAGCACATTGAATAAGTACAGCACTTGACAATGTTGTTTCTATGGTTGTGTGTGTGTTTTCCCTAAGACTCTTAGCTGGTAGAGACAGTGTCTTTTCATATTCCGCTATCTGTAAAAGCACCCTCAGTACATACTTAGTGAGTGAATGGATGAATGTTGGTATTTTTGTCTACTCCATTATATTGTTATAATTTATATTATACCTTAAGTTACACCATAGTTTAAATCCAAGCTAAAATATCCTAAGCTCTATAGTAAATATGGTGTTAGTTTAATTACTGTAAGGTGCAATTAATCTATTTCTCAGGTCATTTCCTAACAATAATATTAATTTTTCTTCCTCCATTAAGATTACTCTACTATGCAAAAGAGAATTCTGTATACCACTTGTTTTAGTTGGGAGAAGTATTGGTGGCTGGTTATTTTTGTTTTGTGTTTTTTAAATACATGTGTTTTGGCATTTTTCCAAGGCAGATAGTATTTTGTGTGCAATTCATTCTTCATAAAGAAACAGTTATCTCTACAGAAAATATAAATGTATAATGGTTGTATAAACAGAATTGACTTAATACAACATCTCTTCAGTAGGAAAATAGTTGGGGTTTATGAAGTGAGCCTTGTATGATACAATTTGAGCTCTTGGCTGAGGTCAATTTGAGCATGCTGCTGCTCATAGCCCCGATTTAAGGAGAAACCAATGAAAACAGCTATCATCTGATCACTGTGGAATATCACCCAAGCTGTGTCACAACTGTGTAATGTTCCTGGGTTTGTGGGATGAAGAAAATAGCACTTGGTGTTTGGAATTTATCCTTAAGCTGTTTTTGTCAGGGCTGGATGAGTTTCTTGCTTCTGAGTTGAAATGAGACTTTTAAATACTCTTAATAACTCTTTCTTCAGCAGACCCTCTGGAGAAGACACCCAGGGTGAGTGTGTGGAAATGTTATTTTAACGTTTTAATTGTGTATAAAAAAGATGGGGGGGGGGGTAAGACTAACCTATCATTAGTAATGCTCTGAAATCAGTTGGTCACTAACTGTCCATATCATGCCATGAACTCATGCAGTTGGAGAAATGAGTAAACAATACAAATTAGAAAATAAAGAAGCAGGAAAATGGGAGTGGCATAAAAGCTCTGCAATGCATATGTATCTGTTAAACTAATTAAAATTCTTCCCAGGGGGTTGCTGGGATGGCTAAAACTCAATTTAATCTGGGTAAGGTCTTGGGAAAGGTGGTTCAAGTGCTGTTTTAAAGGAAAGGTTCAGAGGGGAAAGAATATTTAAATTCAGAAGACTGTCATCAAACAACAATTTATGATCTAGTCGGAAACTGAAAGTGAATTCAGATAATAGGCTTTAAATACTGGCATAAGAGTTTGAATGACTTTGACAGGGAACAGAAATTAATTAAAATGAATGGACCCATACTGATATATTTGTAAATGGTACTATAGTTTACTGACTCCCTTTGAGGATGTTATTTTTCCTGTATTAAAACTTGATGAGCTATAAGCCTTTGTGAAGACCGAATGAATCTCCAGGGTTGGTGGTGGTAGCCTGCCTAGATGTAGGAGATGAGGGAGGAGAGATGAGACAACACTCATTCTGAGTGTCTGGGCCTGGGAGGATATCTGTGCCTCTGACTAAAATGAGCAAGCACAGAGGTACAATTTGGGCAGAAGATAATCAAACATAGCCAAGACTCAGGGACAACACTGACGGTGTTAAACTCTAGAGAACAAGGGAGGTTACTTGGTGGTGAACTTTACAAGAACACTTTTGTCGCCTGATGAGTTTGAGAGCCAGAATCCTGGTAGGGAGTTGCGGGGTGGGACAGAGTTAGGCAAGAGAGGGAACTGATGGACGAAAGGTAAAAGCAAGGGAAAGAAGTAACTGACAGGGGAAAAATGAGTATCAAATGATATTTGTAAAGCATGGTGCTGCCACAATGCTACCATTTAGAGAAACAGGAGCACGACAGCATGAGATCATGTTTTGAACTGTTTATTTGCAGTTTGTTGAGTTTTCTATCCCTCAGGAAATAGCTGTGGCTCAGATACAGACAGCTCTGGGTAGACGAGGCACATGACAGTAACATCAGGGAAAACTAGTCATCAGTGGCCGCAGCCAGGCGAAAGATCAAGTACTCGGGGCCATGGTCTGGGCTCCTTTCTCGGGAGGCCCGTGGGCATTGAACAGTACAGACCCTAGGCTGGCCGTGCATCTTGTAAATGAGTGGTACAGCATCCAACAAACGTGATTACAAACGGTCACCACCACTGAAAACACAACTCAAAGCTCATCCCCAGTAGGGTTGTCTTCATATACAGGGGTGGAAAAGTAAGTTTCCAGTTGTGAGTATGTGAAACACAGAGTTTATTCTTGTATTATTTATTATTATTATATTATTTATTTGTATTACAACTGTAAGTCTACTTTTGCCCACCCCTGAACAATGGCACCTTTTTAGAGGGTTTGCAACATTAAGGTCATAATTAGCTTGATCGGGGTCAAGCCAGCCGCTCTCATGCCTGAGATATTTAGAATGCTTTGCAAGTTGGGTGGGTGCTGTTGCTGTCCTCAGAGCCCCCCTGAATTCAGATTGAACCTAAGAATTGCAAGGAGGAAAGTAACAGATGTATGTCTTATTCCAGCGTTCTGGCTCTTCTCTCAGCCCTCCATCTTGCTCTCACTCTGTGCATGATTATTTTGGGAAAAATACTACAATACCAAAATATGTAGCTTATTTTTGAGTTGATGAACCCGTGCTTTGGCATGGCATGAGATAAATCTCAGCAAATTTCTGTAATTCAGATAAATGGCATCCAGAGGAGGCAGCTTGTCAGTCATCAGCTCATATGTGCTCTCTCTGCCATTCTCACAGTTGGCTGATTCTTCAGAGTACATGTGCGTAGATGTAACATTTGTTGGCCCTGACTCCTGCTTTCAGAGGCTGGCCAGAATCGCAGCCCAGTACTGTTGTAACCAGACAGTGCTTCTCTTGCTTGAACCAAAGAGAGACACTTTGTCATTTGTTTATAGGGGATGCTTGTATTTTCTCCTCAATTGAAAAAGAAAATTACCAGAAACTATTTGTTATTAATATAAGCTGTCCACTTTTAAACTCAACTCAGCATTCAAAAAAGCAGTGTTTCTTTACCAAATAAGTTGAGGTCTTTGTGCATGGAGCTGACAGATGGAGTCCATTGATGGTGAATGCACTTGGATGCACACAGCCCAGGAGAGCACCCTTGGGCTATGAGGGTCGGCCAGAAAGTTAACAAGGCTGGGTTCAGAAGGGTCCTGTACAGAGAAAGTCAAAATAGTGAACTGTCATGCACTCACATTCTTTCTTCAGTGTAATGGGTACCAAGGCATTGATTACAAGTGTTTTAAAACAGATGTGCCTCGTGTCCAGTCTGTGTTGGGCATGTTGTAGGAGTAAGTGACAAAAAAGAGAACTTCTAGCACAGCAATATTTGAAAAATCAACGGTAAAGAAATTGTCTTAAATATTATCCTCTCCATACCTTGAGTGGTTGAGATAAAAATTTTACGAATAGGATTCTTCTCAACCAAATAGACACTATATAGCTATTACTTTTTTAAAACCAAATAATACAAAAATATAAAAAGTGAAAAATTTCCAAATCCTACCTATACTATCTTTCCAAACACCTACACATGTATATACATAGGTAGACATACACACAATTTTATGCAAATGAGATTGTACTATATAGGCCAGTCTGTGAATCTGTTTCAATCACTTAATGAAATGATAATGAGCTCTTTTCTATGTTTTTGCAAATAACTTTACATTAGAAATGTTAATGCTAGCATAAAATTCAGTTGTATACCTATATCTTTTTAATTTATTTCTTGTACCATTCATTCACCAGATATTTATATTTAGTCCTACATGTAGTTGACACTATGCTAAATCGTGGAGATACAGCTGCAAACTCCCCTGTCAGGGGATATTTAGATTATTACTGGTTTTATTAGTACATTATAAGCAATACTGCATTGAGCAGTTGACACTGCAACATGTATCTTTATATACTTAATTTTCTCCTTAAAATAAGTCCCTAGGAGGAGAATTGGCTGATCAGTGAGTTTGCACATTTTGAAATTTGATCCATATTTAAAGCCTAACCACTCTCTAGTAAAAGTTTTCAATGAGACCAGTTTTTCAATACTCTTGTGGTAATACTTTTCATCGGTTATCATCTTTGTCCAAATTATAGGTAAAAAATGATGCTCGACTATTTCAACTTAAATTTCTTTGATTGGTAGTGTACTTGGGTTGGGAATTTTAACCAGTAAGAAATTGAGGCTTCAATATCATCTGAAGTACCATTTTCTTTGAGACCTAATTTTATCTCTCTCAAAAGGAAAGACTCTTTTTTTTTTTTTTTTTTTTTTACTTTCGTCTTCGGGATCAGGTTAGAATCAATGAGGGGTTGTCTGTTATAGATAACTGAGAGGAAGTTGTGTAAATATGATTAGTGCTTTAAGCCTAGTGTGTTGGTTTTATCATATAAGATTTGATTAAATTCCTTTTATTTTCAAATAAATAGATACCATACTTTTGAAAACATAAAAAGAAATCATAGAGGCATGTAAGGAGTATGTAACAAAAATCTTAAACATAAATGCCTAGAGGTATATCTCCTTTGTGTAGCTCTTCACCTGGCTATGGGACATTTTAATTTATTTTAAGGTGTTTTTTTCTGGCCACAAATGAAATTCAGAGTTGTAATAGAATGATTATGAGACAGACATGTCTGAGTTCAAGTCCCCACCCCTCAAATATGAGTTGCCTTGGCCTCCACTTCCACTTGTGCAGAGGTAATAATACTGTCTACCTCCTGGAGCAGTGAGGATTCTGTGAGAAAATAAAAGCATCCTGCATGCTGCCTGTTATGTAATATGTGCTCAATAAATACAAAATTTATTATTGTAGGAAGCTAATTAGCAAAATCAGAAACACTAAGAAAAGGTTATCATTTCTTTGCTGAAATTCCACCACTTAGAGATGACCCATT
Organism: Myotis daubentonii; assembly: GCF_963259705.1. Taxonomy (NCBI): domain Eukaryota; kingdom Metazoa; phylum Chordata; class Mammalia; order Chiroptera; family Vespertilionidae; genus Myotis; species Myotis daubentonii. Next base: position 36,413,123 of record NC_081845.1, read on the forward strand.
GTCTCTGGTTTGGGGACTATTTTATTCTAGTATTTTTTCCACAGATACATATTTTAGCATACTAAAACTGTACAACATGTTGAATTTCAGCAAATGGGAGCACTTAATTATTCATCAACGAGAAAGAGTGGTTACCCAGATTTATTTTTTATACTGGTTTAATGGAGAATTTTGTTAGGTGTTAATGTTTATTTGTAATAAATTTTTTATTAGAATGAACATTAGGTTTAATTGAAAGACATTTTGGACAATTAATACCATAAATTTTCAGTTCCTCCTAATCCAGTGTGCAAGTCTGCTTCTTATGCAAATAAAAACAACGTGATGTTTTTCTCTGTTATTTGATAAGGTATTTAAACAGTTTACAGACTGCAGGAGGCACAGCTCTACACTGCTTCCATTCCCAGAACAGCAAGGTGATCTTGCCCTGACCGACTGTGGACTGAATCATTCTCAATTTTCTAAGTCTCATTCTGAGATAGTTGTGTTACTGAGTAATAACTTTGTTTATTAAATTCTGGTTAGGGCAGGCCAACTCTTCAAAGAAGACTCATGGTAAATCTTTTTAAAGCTCTCACACACATACATATACACATGCAAAACTGTGAATTCACCAATTTACCTACCTTGCATGTTAAGATTGTCCAGGAATTATATGTCATATATTTTCAGAAAGTAGGGAACTCAGATATTCTCAGCACTCATAATACTAGTATTTAGTAGTCAAATCCTGGCTTATATTTCTGCCACCTAGGATTTGAGTGTATTCTTTTTATTGCCATTTTTCTTTGTTATAAAAAAAGTTGGAATTGTTTTGAAGGCTCAAACCAAATAGATATTTTTAAATATTTATTTTGTTTAGCAATAATCTTTGAATACATTTTTGTCACCGAGTGAAATTCATAATTTGGGTTTCTATTTTCTTAATTTAATTCTTCACATAGTACACATTTTTATGTACTATGTATATTCAGTTTTGCATAAAGATTTTATATACTATGTATACACAGATTTTTGTATGAATTTTTTTCCATTTCGGGTTCTTAATTATTTTCAACCTTAAGTTTAAAGGGAAAATCAAAATTTACCTGCATTAAATAATCCACAGTTCTAGTTACATATGTGTCCTCCTGGAAATTCCAAAAGCTTGCTGTGAAAAAAATATTTTCATGTTTCAGTTTTACTTTGTTTTCTTTTTCTTTAGAGTCTGGACAATGGAATGTGGCTGTGTCATTCTCCTTCCCACTTTTGTCTTTAGAAACAAAACTTAATTCATAAAACCAAATTCATTTCTGAAAGCTTAGGTAATAGTTAGGATTTGTTTTCTTCCCACCATTTTGACCTGTTTATAAAGTTTTTAATAAGAATAGGGTTGAAAAACATTGTTGGAGTGCCATATTTCCCCGTAGCTTTTAAACTCCTCCAGAGCCAACATTGTGCTTTCTCTTTACCGCTAACATAAATCAAGATGGCATTGAGGCACGCTCATGTTGGGATGTGACGAGAAGTGAAGGTTTGCTAGTGCTGCTTCCAGGTCAGCCTGCACGCTCTCCCTCAGCTCAGATAAGAAGCCCTATCCGTCTCCCTCAAGTGTCTTGGCACCTCTGTGCTTTCACATAGCAAGCTTGGCAGAGCTGCTGTGGGAACTTGGAAGTATCCAGGTCTCCCTTCCCATCCCCAGCCCATGTTCCAGTTCCAGTAACACCTCTTTGATGACACCCTGGCTTCCATGCATATTCCATTACCACACAGTGAAGATCTCTGTAATAGCTAACATTCATTGAGTCCTTACCATATACTAAGACCTTTACTGTTTCAACTGACACTTCCTGAAATTCTGTGATGTAGGTAGTATTATCTCCATTCTGTAGATGAAAAATGGAGACCTAGAGAGGTAAGATAGCTGATTCAAGACCTGCTGTTACGTTATGGTGTAGGGGTTTGTCTGAGTCCAGAGCACTATCTCTGACCACGACACTTATTACCTCTTCTTTCTTCTAAACAAATTCTGAGAGTCAAAATTCATCATCCTGAAACATAGTTTGTAAGTGGACTTACTAACACAGTGTGATTCTTTCAAAGTTGCATTTCACAAACCAGCGTGGTTAGCTCATGCTGTTTTAGAGAGTTTTCTTTTTTTAAAAAAAAATATATATTTTATTGATTTCTTACAGAAAGGAAGGGAGAGGGATAGAGAGTTAGAAACATTGATGAGAGAGAAACATTAATCAGCTGCCTCCTGCACACCCCCTACTGGGGATGTGCCCGAAACCAAGGTACATGCCCTTGACCGGAATCGAACCTGAGACCCTTCAGTCCACAGGCTGATGCTCTATCCACTGAGCCAGACCAGTTAGGGCTAGAGAGCTTTCTTTATATTGGTGACTCTCAGGAGTGTGTATAATATCTCTGTAATGTTGCTGCTCTTAGGCTTTGGGAAAAGTTCTTCCAGGTTAAGTGAGGAGGCTCCTTGAACTCTTTCAAATCACTAAACTTTAGATAATCACAAATCTAGAATTTCTAATAATGTGAACTGTTTAATGTTGAAAACACAAATAATTTCCAAAAAATACAGTTGAATTTGTGTTTTCAACATTAAATTGCTTCCAAAATATTCCTTGCTTTTAGAACATAATTGTACTTGAATGCAATTATTCCAGGATTTAGAACATACTATATGCTCAGTAAATAGTTGTTTCATGAATGAATTAATTACATTATTTACATAATTTTAAGAAACTAAAAAAAAAGAGCAATGAGCAATCTCAATGTGTGTATGAGGCCAACAGTCATATGTAATATATACCCAATACTTTATAGAGGGTGTGACCAGCTCCATAAAAACATTTAGTATAATCATGAAATCTTTTAGCTAAAAAACTTCGTATTTTAGACATGAGTTCATACCACTCTGAAGAAGGTGAGTGACACACGCCTCATTTATAGATGAAGAATTCATGGCTGAGACTGGTGAAGTGTGACTAACTGAAGATTGAATAACTTCGGTAGTAGGAGACTTGTCTCCAGCCCCATTCTGTGCCCGTGACCTGCTCTTTGACCTTTGGAAAGCTGTGTGGCCTCCTACTGTCCAGCACTCCCCACCCCCAATAAAAAGCATTTTAAATTTAATTACCCACTTTAAAGGAAATGTAATAATTTAGTTGTGTAAGCATATTTGGTTCCTAAGTATACAACTAAAGTATTTCCAGCCATTTGGCCCCAAATGGTTTTTTCTCTTCACAGCTCCACAAAGTGCACACTAAGCAGATGGTGCAGACAAGCACATGGTTTATTTACAGCCAGTACAGTAGACAGAGGCATCTGCGTTAAGCCCTCTTCTACCCGCTCCATGGGAGCCATTAACACACCCATTTAGGTGAAAGGGTCTTGGGGTTCTGCTGTGGGCATTTCTGTTTGCTCCCCTGAAGCATCACCATCTGCCCTGCCTCCTCCCCGCAGCACTGGCACCCACCCCTCCTACCCAGTCAGTCACGGCCTGTTCTTCAAAATTCCCTTTGTTCGCTTAGATACAGTGCTGAGAGCAGCTGCTCTCTGTTTTTCACTAAAACCAGTTCAACTCTAAGCCTATTGACTTCCACCCAAGGCTGCTCTTGGGCCAAGTTCAGTCCCAGAGAGCTTCACAGGCATGTTTGAGCACCTTCCACACCTCAAGCTGGGGCTTGGGGTGCAGAGGCCTTGGGACATGATCCCTGGGAACTGGCACATATGTTTCTTCCTTTGTGCTCTAGTTTCAAGGCTACAGCTTTCGCTGTCACCTGTGATGCCTGGAGAGCCAGCAGCTGTCAGGCCGTAAGGTTTCATGCATCAGATGGACCAAACACCAGCCTCTACTTTCTGCACCACTCCCCAAGGAATTACGTACATGCATATCTTTCTCAAATGTTCTCCCCCAGTGAATAATATGCATTATGTATTTATAGGTCAGTCATTCAGAAATGTTCTACCCAGAAATGTCTTTTGGGAAGTAGAAGGTTTTGTGGATACCTAGTCCAGCTATTTCTGCTTATTACTCCCCCAAATTTAAAAAAAAAAAAAAAAAGCATTGCTGCCAATTTAGCAACCCACAACTTAACTGGTAATCACCTCCCCATTTTTTAATTTCCAATTCCTCGCAGAACTTATGATTGGTTTGTTTCTTTTTAAGCCAAGCCAGACAATTTGTAGGTACCTAGCCAGCATATAGGGGTGGCCCTCCTTTGGTCGGTTATTGACTCTGTCCAATCATATGTTGCTAGTAAGTTCTGGTCACATGGCTTGTTGCTGAGCTGTTGGCAGGACAGTTTCCAAGAAAAGGGAACAGACACCCAAAAACATGTATAATACAGATATGATTTGAAAGACCCTAAAACATAAATACATATTTTGCCCTTTCTCCTCAAATAAGTCTCTGTGAAACTGGAGTCTCAGAAGCATTTTGACCCATTCTGTCTAATGTTTGTTATACTTACATTTATAGGTTCAAATCCAATGTTGTATGAACCTTCTACTCCTAAAATCAGCTCTTATGGCATGTTTAAAACCATTCCATTTGAATATAAACTTTAGGACTTGAGTAAAATTAGTCTGTTTACTTCCTGTAATTCTAGCAACTAAGTAAAAATATTTCACATACAGTATAAAATAGCATGCCTCTACCTTATGTGGCTAAAATGAGAATTAGCAAATGCTGACTGCTTGCCCATCTAGCAAGGGCAGAAGGCTGACGACTCTGTGTTTGCCGCATACATCAGCTGGTGCTGGGCGAGGTCTGCTCCTTGTGCCAGGCAACTCCGATTATTCTTTTGTAAACACACTTTTATTCATTGAGGAGCAGTTGCTTGCCAGTGTATCATATAATTATATAGTGAATGGAAAACAATAGATACATTGTGGGAATATTTTTAAAACAAGTAAACAACAGACAGTGCATAGGAAAAGGGCCCAGCCCCAGAAAGAGGTCTGCTGATATGTGGCATTTAGCAAAACACAAGCGTAAGTAAGGGCTCAGAAGCACAGAAGGCTTTGTTTCAAACATGTCTTTCTGGAATGGGCTGGGCAGCATTAGTTCCCAGCTCTGCCCACTGGGTGGGTTAGGGGGGTGGGGCTATATAGGGAGCAGGGACATGCAGTTGTGCATGGAAGTGGGTGCAAGTGAGCGCACCCAAGCACTCAGCTTCCTCACTCGCATATTTGTAAGAAGAAAACGCACCATACCGTGGTTGATTTCATGTTTCCTGGGGCCTTGACTTGAATGGAACATGAACATAAGTGTAAATTTTTCGAGAGGATAGAATTTGGGGTGACTTGAGATGAAAGAGGGCTGAACTAAAATGTCTAAGAGATTTACAGTTCATGTAGGAGATGACTGTTGACAGTGTTTTCCCAGATCAGTACCACAGAATATGCAGTATTTTTACTAGACTGACATCAAAAGGGTTCATGTACCGTGACAGATTGCCTTTGTAATTTATTCTGCCTGGACGGCCCTGGATCACTCTCAATGAAGGGCTCCTGTAAAGGTTTTTCTCTCCACATGTCGGTGACTGCCAACCGCCCCCTCGTTAGACCTGATGAAAGTACAGCGTTTAGCTTATCTTCCTCTCACTTCATTATTTATATCCTCCCAGGTTTTCATCCTACATAGTATATTGTATATAAATCTTTAGACCTTAATTTTAATAATGTATCACAAGCATCTCTGTTATTCTATGAACAAGATAGGATTCAGATTACAAAGCAATTTGACTAAATTGTTTTTATACCCTTTGCGCTGCCACTTTCAGAAGAGCTACTACCTTCAATGAAAAATTCTTTATTTACAAGGCAGTAAAATTAGTCATTATTGCCTATTTGAAAGCAATTGGAACTAAAATCTTGGTTTCTCTGACTCATGAGGTATACTTACCATTAGATCAATGCTTTCCAAACTTTAATCATGTGTATACCACCTGTACAATTTTCACCGTATCTATGTGCCACCTATATTATTTGTATATTTCCCTAAAATTGATTTTTTTGTTCTAAACCAAATTTGTTTTTTAAGAGAAACTTTATACGACCTCCTTAAGTAGTAAACCAGTATCACTTGATATAAATACATGAGAATCATTACAACATATAAGTAAAAAGAAGAGTGTTACCACATTCTCATAGATGCCCTTGGCTGTAATAGACTCTGGCCCAAAGCTGCCCCTCTCTGACGAAGAAGGGTGTTAGCAGGTGTTAAAGGGAGGGCTTTTGCAGACATTCGACATCCAGCTGAGTGGTGTTTGAGAGGCTTGAAAAGTATAAAAAAAGGAGTAAGGTGCTCATTTTATGATTCTACCTTGTGTGTCTGAAATACCTGGGGCATCTGTGGAGGCCCGCTGCTGCCCCACATGGACAGCCAACGCGGCCGACCAGAGACACAGGAAACTGCTCCTTTGAAATAGGTGTACTCGGAGACAGCCAGGTAGAGTTAAAAGTCAGTTACTGGGCACCCACTGAAGGCGACCATAGTGTAGAGCATGGTGATCCAACATAATGCCTCCTGAGAATTTTTTAAATTTAGTGGAACTAACAGTAGTTGGTGGAAGTTGAAAGATGGAATAAATCCATCCCTCAACCCATTTGTTTCAGGCCACCTGACGGCACATTATGCATTTGATTGTCTGCTAATATGGAGGTAAAACCTAATTGGAAAATCAAGTATTTTATAAAGAAAAAGTAAGGGTCATTTCTGCTGTAAGGCTATGAGTGCATGCAATTAAATGTTTTTTTCCACTTAAAAATCTGAGATATTTTTCTTTTATATCGTATAGTTATTTTGGCTTCTTTTAGAAAAAAGATAGTGATAGGGTGCTTCACTAAACCTGATGACCACTTAGCAGTAACCCTATTGAGTTTAACATAAAAGACTGCAGGCTAAAGTAAAATGTCGTGTCTTTTATGGAATCGGTGTTCAGTAAATATTTGATAAGTACATGTGTGAGTTTGTTTTTGAAAGACTTCCTTGGGTAAAGTTGTAACCTTTCTGTAGTTACCTGTACCACCAGATGCTTTCATGAGGGGGCGTGGCAGGCACTTCAGCATTTGCATGTGGAATGCTGCTGTCTGTGGTGAAGGTGACGGTTTGACACTCCCTGGTATAGTTTCTTTAGAGGTATTGCATCAGGCATCTTCCCTTTGGTCCTCTGGCTCCAAATACTCTTCACCCTTCTTTGCTTTGCTCTGATCCCAGAAACCTGACTTCTGTGCTCTGCCTCTCAGCAAGGGGAGTGCCCACAGATTGGAGGGAGAGAGCGCGAGGTTAGGATACTATTCCCTGCAGGGTCTCTCAGACTGGCCGTGGCCCTTACGTGATGCTCACAGCTCCTGTCAGGCAGTGATACCCAACAGCACTCTGTACCAGGGTCAGGTATCCATCCCTCACCTTCCTCCGTCAGGCCTTGGGGCAGGGAGAACCTGCCCTACCCAAACCCCCTCATTACTAGCCCAGAGGACTGCAGTAAGCCTTGTGGCTTTTCTGTGCCCTGCCCACCTCTTTGTAAATAACCCCTTTTTAAAGTTATCGTAATTGGCGTGCCCTGTTTCCTGCTGGTACCTTGACTGATAAAAGGTGCAGGTTTCTTTGCAACACAGCAAAGCTGACTGGTTCCTGAAGGACTGACTTCTGACTTCAGCTATAATAGCAATGTGTTCTATACCAGTCTGGTTCCCAAATTTAGGAGTGCTTCAAGATTACCTGGGGAGGTTGTGAAAATGCAGGTTCTTGGACCCCGCCCTTCTACCTACTGACTTCGAAGTACAGAGGACAGTTCTAAGGCCCTTGCAATGACTGATCTTTTGTAGTTCACTAAACACAGAATATAATTTATACGACCCCAAGCCCAGATAGCCTTCTGAACAGATAACTAGTTAAAGGACACTGGACCCCTACCTTTTGTGCCATGATTTATTGTTAACTGGGGGATGAGTGAGCGAATGAGTGAAATACCTAAGATTTAAAATAAGAATTCTCCTAAAAATTACCATATAATGAGATAAAACTAATCTGAAATAGGTAATAGCTGCTCTTTCAACTCCTTGTTAAATCATGAATTATTGGGAGTGACCAGACTCCTCCTGACTCACTATGCAAGATTTGGAAGAGTAGAGATGGTTCCCTGTCATCCAGGAGGGAAGCCCAGTGTCTGATAATTTGATAATTTGCCATAGAGTTCCTCATTATCGTTTATTAAGAAAAAAATTCTTGTTGACTATGAAAGTGTAACTCAAGATATGAAATGTAATTATCTAAATACTGGACACTGTTTTTCCTGCCAAAAAACAGTTATCAATAATTCCTATCCTGTATAATAAAGAGCTAACGTGCTAATTAGACTGGATGCAGAACAACCTTCCAGAATAACCTTCTAGAACGACCTTCCGGAACAACCTTTCGGAACGACCAGTGGGCGGGAGGCGGGGCCGCAAGGGCCAAGGCAGCCGGGGCTGGAAGGGTCAAGCCCCTTGAACGAATTTCGTGCATCGGACCTCTAGTGCTAAAATAAATGCCTTTAGCAGAGCTGTTGTTATAAGCCCATAAAATATGTAGTCCATCCCTGTCAGTGACCACAGTCTGTAAAAACAACAGCATTCCAGTCTCCCAAGGGGAAAGTGAAATCAGTGCTCAAAGCCTTGAATGAAACAGGGTATGGTAGACAGTGGACATGAGATCAAATTCTGCTTGGACCAAGAGGCCCATTTCTCGAGGACTACATAAAAGATTGTAAAGCTCTTGGGACGTGATTCTCAGAGGGTGTTACTCCTTGCCCCCCGCCCCACTCCCACCAGAACTCTGTTATTATCCTAAAAAATTCACATCTCTGATCTCATGGCAGTTACAGTTACAAAGATATAAAGGTAATTGGAAAGTGTATTCTGCTGAGTCAGTAGAGTACACCCCAGGGGCCTCCAGCTACCCTGCAATGGCTGTTGCAAAATTATAAAACAGAATTTCTCAATCCAAAATTAATAGTAATTCATCTCACCTTGAATAGTGAGCCAGAACATGTGGCCATTTTGTCTTCCCAAAAGGTTGAGTGAGGGTCACTATGATGAGGGCTAATTGCTTGAAAAGGAGAGTAAACAATCTGTTATATAACATTTTGCCATTTTATTCATTTTAAGCCTTTTTTCTTTTAATGCTTTGGTGAAGTGCTTTTAGCTGATGGGCAGTGAACATTAAGATAAAGGGTCATCTTGGATAGATGTCCTTCCCAGAGGGCAGAGCAGGGCCTGAGGGGAATCCAGCTGACCCAGTTGGAAATGCCTGAGTAATTCTGGTTGAAGTGTATCCCACCATCTCAAAGCAATCCCTCTCCTCCTCCCGGTTCGCTTTCAGAACCCCCTAGACCAGTGGTTGGCAAACCGCGGCTCGCAAGCCACATGCGGCTCTTTGGCCCCTTGAGTGTGGCTCTTCTACAAAATACCACATGCGGGTGTGCATGTACAGTGCGATTGAAACTTCGTGGCCCATGGGCAGAAGTCGGTTTTCGGAAAGGAGATAGACGAAACAAGTATACAAGACGAGTGTGGATGGGAGAGTTGGAAGGGGTCGACGTCAGCGAACGTACCTCAATCAGATTGAAGACATTTATATATAGCAAAGGCCAGCTTAGGAGTACCCTAATTAAGTTAGTAACCATGTACCTACCTATATAGTTTAAGTTTAAAAAATTTGGCTCTCAAAAGAAATTTCAATCCTTGTACTGTTGATATTTGGCTCTGTTGACTAATGAGTTTGCCGACCACTGCCCTAGACCAGCGGTTCTCAACCTGTGGGTTGCGACCCCTTTGGTGGTCAAATGACCCTTTCACAGGGATTGCCTAAGACCATCCTGCATATCAGATATTTACATTACGATTCATAACAGTAGCAACATTACAGTTATGAAGTAGCAACGAAAATAATTTTATGGTTGGGTCACAACATGAGGAACTGTATTTAAAGGGCCAGAAGGTTGAGAACCACTGCCCTAGACTGATCTGCCCTATAAAGATAGAGATGGTTCTTAATGGTCCCTGGAGTTATTTGGCCCAGCATTCAGGATTCAGGGAGTACAAACTTATGCAATTGTGTTTCATCTCTGAACACAAGGTGCTCAGTAGTTCAGTCTGGCCTTGTGTTTTCCAGTCTAAATCAAGATGCTGGAGCTGGGGCACCCTAGGAACTGCACTGTTTCAGAGTGATGACCAGTGCACAGGTAGACACCCACTTCCTACTCCACCCATGCCACTTCCTCCTTTCACTTGCCCCTTTTCCATGAGTCTTTTGCTACCGTGGGAGCTGTTGTTGTGGGCGAAGAAGAAGATGAAAGGAAAAGCAGAAACACTTTAGAGAAACTGTCATGAGAGCCAGCTCCTACCCCCACAATGCTTTTCTTTCACACAGCCTACTTGTTTTTCACTTCAATTTTTTGATAGCCTACAATTCGATCATTTTAATTTGAGGGTATAAATGACCTTTTTTAAAAAAAAAAAAAAAAACAGTAGCCCTAACCGGTTTGGCTCAGTGGATAGAGCGTCGGCCTGCGGACTGAAAGGTCCCAGGTTCGATTCTGGTCAAGGGCATGTACCTTGGTTGCAGGCACATCCCCAGTAGGAGGTGTGCTGGAGGCAGCTGATTGATGTTTCTCTCTCATCAATGTTTCTCTCTATCCCTCTCCCTTCCTCTCTGTAAAATTCAATAAAATATATTTTAAAAACAAACAAACAAACAAAAAAGTAGCTTCAGAGGAGTTTGATGACTCCTTAACCTCATACAGTGGCGCATGTATGTGAATTAATTCCATCAAATTGATTAGCCCAGGGAATGGGGCTGTGATTGGGAAAGTGGTCAGTAGACAATTTGGGCACCTCTCCAAGGGGATCCAGGCAGGATATGTGGTGATATGAAGCCAGTAGGAGAACTCGAAAGGGGGTGATCCTAGGAGGGGAGAGAGGCTAAGGAGACATAAACTTGAACCATAAGGACTCTTGTTCCTAGGGCCCAGGAGTCATGCCAGTGGTGGTTTTATTCTGCATAAGTTTAGTGTGACAGCCTGGTACCTACCACTATCAACAGCAGCATCTACATGTGCCAGATTTAGCAAATTACAAAAACCAGGATACTCAATAAAATCTGGATTTCAGATAAATAATAAATATTTGTTACCATAAGTATGTTCCAAATTGTTTGTCCAACATTCAGATTTAACTGGACCTCCTGAATTTTATCTGGAAGCTTTGAGAGTGGCTAAGCTCCTGACATTCTCAGTTCTGGAGAAAATGTTGTTTGCCTGACTCTGGTGATGGGAAAGCCAAGGCTAAAAGGGTTGTGGTTTTCAGCCTCTTGGTGAAAAAGCCTCCAGAACTAGTGTTCCTAACCCCTGAACTATCCATGGAGAACTCACCAAAGGACCAAACAGCGGGCTGAAAACACACATACTTTTGGCCACCTGGTGTTTGTTGTGGATGGCAAAAAAGGCCCTAGAAGGAGGTGAGATCTGGGGGCGTGGGGGGGGGAAGAGGGTCCACACTGACCCTACCCAAAGGCACAGGGAGTTCAGAGGCTGAAGCAGGCTGGCAGAGACTCCAGGAAATGAACTCTCAGTGGGGTTAGAGCAGAGGCCTGGAAGGAACCTAACGGTCACCTGGCCTACCCTCTTTATTTTATGAGAAAACCGAGATCTAATGAGGGATAATGACTACTCAAGTCACAGAAAAAAATCATCAGTGAAGCCTGTAGAGAATCGGGTTTCTTAAGTCTTCACCGAGTTCTTTCCACTGCGTGGTGCTGACCCAGCAGGTTCTTATTCAAGCCTCCAAGTTTCCACCCAGGCCTACTTTATGTACACAGTACCCACTTGGGCTGACTTTGTGGGAAGGACCACGTTCTGCTCATGAGTCAGGCACCACCCTCATTTTCTTTTCTGTTGATGTAAGAACCACCTAGGCAGTCCCTGGTTACCAAGCATTATGTTTTATGTCCCACTTCACAGAGCCAAAAAAAATCCAGATTTTGCCATTCATTGTATTACATGCTTTTTTGGGACAGTTAGGTATGTTTCCAAAATCTGGCTACTCAGTAGAAAGAAAGAAAAACCTAAAGTTGTGCTTCCTCCTGTCTTAAAAATATATATCAGTGGTTTTTTAATGTAATGTTCAATTTCTATAGTCAGCAGCAGTCTGCTAATGATCGCCCAGAGTTCTGGTGTCCAGTAAGGGAGAAAGGAATGCTCAGGGTAGAATGAAGGAGGGAGGGTCCCTTCTGAGGTGGAGAAACCATTCCCCCTGACTCCTCAAGGGACTGAGAGTTTAATGGTAACAGAAAGTATGGATACTCCCCAAAGCCTAACTTTGTTGTTTTCTGACTCCTTGAGCATGGTCTCTCTGTATTGTCAGGACCATGATGCCTCTTCCTGGCTTTCAGGCATGTGGGAATGAAATGTTCTTTTTAAGTTTCTTTGGTTTATTTTAGCAGTTTTTGATGTAAATTGTGGATTTAAGGATAAGAATTCTTCAGTGAAACCAGTGCTGTGTCCACACTGTCTTACCCACTCAGAAAATTAGCACGTGGGAAAACTATTTAGAGGGGAGAAGGTCGTGTATGGGAAAGAAGATCATTTCCTTCTCCTCTATTCATGTGGTTTGCTCATTCCTGACGTGATGAATATTTGCAATGTTTTCTTGGAAAGCAAAATATTCCACATTAACATCGTGGCTTCTTTGGGAAGCTGAAATTCCACATGTTCTTCAGGTACTTCTACATTTGCACTGTTTGCAACAGAGATGAAATTAGCCTCAGCACATTGTTTCTCAGAAATGATAATGTTAAACATCAGCCAGCCAAAGCCATAGGCAAAGTCACTAATTGTCATTCAGGTTCTTATATTATCCTCCTATACAACCTCTGTGCTCTCCATTCTCCTCCCCAGGAGTCATTGGCTGAAAACATGATGAAGTGGATTACATACTTGCCCTGATGTTAACAATTGTAATAAACTCTTCACAGATTGGAGAATGTGAAACTAAAAGGCTGAGGATATATGATGAATGAAACTGGCTGGGTTATGATCAGCTTTGAAATTTGTGATCCTCAATTCAGAGTAGCTGGAGAATAGGAAAACCTCTTGTACATCTATTAATGTTATCTATCAACTTTAAAAATGTGAAACCTCACTTCCAGAGTCAAGCCAGAAAAGCAGCATTGTTTGGTAAAAAAATTTTTAATGAAGCCCAAATATTTGAATTAATCCCCTTAAAACATTCAAATAAACGTGTGCACCTGAAAGGTACCTGGTTTAGAACATCTAAAAAACTAGCAAATGAGCCCAGTGCTCAGGGGATGAAGCAGCAAAAGGATGAAGTGGCAACATGACTTTGAAACTCCAAGTGGCCTCTGAAGGTCAGCGGAAAGCTACTGTTTTGAAGCAATTGGAGGATCCTAGGAATCGTATTCAGAGTGGGTATGGCCTTTTTCTAGAGACAATGGGTAAACAGTCTGTTAAGTTTCCATTTTTCTCACTTTGAGGAACTTTATCTGGTTTCTGGTTATCTTTTAATCCCAAATTTTAGTTTGCTAGCCAAGAAAAACATGCATGATTGGGAAATCTAGGTGTTCTGCCCAGTTTCTTCAAGACCCATTCCGCATCTGTCTTGGTAGTCCATGTGTTGTTAACTTGGCATGTGTATATAGCTTATCTGCCAAGTGGGCTGCTAACATCTTGAAGGCTGAGATGGTGTCTGATACTAGCACCTAACAGCATCCTGTTCAGTCACCTGTCCAAAAGGTTCATGCCAATCATTGTGGGGAGCTGAGATCTGGGGCAAGGCCTTTTTCTCAAAGGCTGTGCTCTCATAGAGGCTGTCTACAGAGCACTGCTGCATCTCTAACACCAGTGGAGGCGAAGAGAGGAGTAATCCAAAAACAGTGCACAACCCAGGCACCATTGTCATTTGTCACAGTTTTGGGTGCACTTGCTGTTTTTCTAAGTGGCTTGTTTTTTTAGTGTAATCTGGACCAGTGGGGATACCTGTTTTTTGATAACTCATAGAGTGAACCATCGGTGCATACCCAGATATAAAGAGGCTGATAAGTTCTAGTGAATTTTTATATTCATTTCCCTAGCCAACAAATCACTCTCCCTATTAATATTTGTTCAGTTAATATTTGTCATAAGAATTTCCATGGATTCTGCTTCAGAGTGACTAGGCAGGTGTTTCAGGAAAAATAGGGAACTCCCTTGAAAAGCCACATAATCCTAAATAAAACACCCTGCCTTGGTCATGATGGAAATGGCTTACATTGGAATGCTTAGATGCAATGTGCCATAAACTCAAAGTGCTCTGAAATCTGCCGAGTGGGAGGTAACCACTGAGCCAAACAATCCAGGTGCTGCCAGAGGTTAGAGGGCGGCTTGGCCATCTACAGCACTACAGGTGATGCAGATGGTGTTCCCAAATCTCTCCAATATGAAACTGGGCTCTCAGCAGCTAACAGCAGACACCCCCTACATCTGTCATTGTGTATCTAGACTTTTAAGCTGTGGGGTCTTGTTACTTGTAAGCAGAGTTCTTCACACTATCTGCAAAGCATTAGGATAAAAGGTCAGGAAGGATAAGGTGATTAAGAATGGAACAGAAAACACTGAAAAGATTTTTTTATTAAAATGTTCATCTGTTCTTTTACCTGATCATGGAAGTGTGGCATTTGCCATTTATATGCATCTCTGCTGCAGCTCCATGGCAAATCTCCTGTCCTCAGAGGATATCAATCATGTGGCATTTGGTTCCTATGAGAAGAGTTGAGGAGAGAGAGACCTAGACCTGCAGGCCAGGGCAAGAGAGGGTTAAATCTGAAGCTGGGTTTCCAGAAAGTGGAAGCAGTACTTTGTGTCATTGCAAAATAACCTATGCATTAGGAATTCTGCTGCATCATCCTTGCAACTTAAATTCCTATTCTCATCTTGGTGGGTATTTTTGGAAGTCAATGAATAGTATTAACTTATGCTCTGAAAAGATGGAACCATTCTGTGACGGATTTAAGAAGCACGGTGTCAGTCAGTTGTTTCTGTCTTAGATTATGGTAAATTCCTTCTGCATCAGGCTCGCTTTTGTGAGTTTTCTTTTCCTCCCTTCATCACATTCATTATCCCTTGGGCAAGTTGTGTCTGTCCCTCCTGCTCTACTCCCACGCACTATGCAGAGGAGTTCATCTGCAGCCCCAGGCAGGCCTCCAACCAGCTACAGAGCTTCCTTTCTCCCACTCCCGGGTCTTTCCCACCCAGCGGTGAGACCTCTGCCTGATTTTCAGCTCTTCTGGGTAGTGTGTCATTACTTGGAACAAAATTAGAAAGCATTTTACGTTGCTTATTACATATCATTAATTGAAGCGCCACTAAACCCAAGGAATTTATTGTTCCATTGATGTGTGCATAACTCCTATTAACATTAACGAAGTTGTTAAGAATCAAAGAACCAGCAAGAACCCACAACAGAGGATCCATTTTGATCCTGCTTTACAAGTGACTCAAACCCACAGAGCATCAAGAAGCATTTTTAATATAATTTTTACAACTCCTTTTTAAAAAGTAGAGCAATTACTGAATATATCATGGCACACATGTGTCCTTCAGAATAAACAATGGTTGCCATGTGTACAGTATTGGACGACTCCCCCGCCCCACCCCGGGTTGGAAATTGCAAGCCCTGTCCCTATGTGCAGGCAGTGGAGATGTTACCTGTGGCTACCACTGGGGGCAGGAGTGTTTGGACTCGGCAGTAACAAGGCTGGTGAAGGCGTGGGAGCAATGGTAAGGTGAACATACCTGTTGTCACCCCCAAGACAGAGAAAAGTATATAGAGATGTTTGCTTCCTCTGAGCATTTGCACCCTACCTGTGTGGTTATTGACAGGTAACCACTGAAATGAAGAGTTGAGGGGTAGGGGGGATTTAGTTCAGATAATTGTAAAGCTATCAGAACACTCCATTCACTAATCCTTCCTGTGGTAGAAAGATCACAAAGAATCTGAAGATGTAACAACCGGAAAATACCCTTAACCTTTCTTGTAAAATGTGAGCACTAGGAGTTAAAGCCTCACCTTCTCTCTGTGTATTTCTAAAGTGCTTATTTATTCACCTCACTAGCCAGTTAAGGGGACTTCTCTCCTAAATGTGCTCCATTTTTAGATCTGTATGTTTTTCCTTCTCACTTCTCCCAGCTCCTTCTCTACCTCCTCTTCTATCCTATATAATAAAAGGCTAATATGCAAATTGCCCCCTCGACCTGGAGTTCGATCAGGGGATGGGGCCGGCCAAACAACCAGCCACAGCCCCCCCCCCCCAGCCGGCCCCATTGGGGCAGGCTGGCCGGCCCCCACCCGTGCACGAATTCGTGCACCGGGCCTCGGGCCTCTAGTCTATAATAAAGGGTATTAATTTATACATATGTTCCCATGTTTGCAAAATGTGTTCAGTTTGGAAGAGAAGATGTTCATATTTATGTCTGATTGGGACATAATGATTGGTATTCTTTCAGTGTCCTTTAGTCTTTTTTAGAAAGGTTAAATTTACTAACACTTAGGTTGACAGTTGTTTGTTTTTAAATGTTGCTTTTCTAAAATCACCCTTCCTAAAAGAAAGAGGTGGGGGGAAAGTTAATTTTATTAGATTTTTGAAGTACTGATTTTAATTGAATTATTTCCCTAAAGATTTGCAGCATCTCACCCAGTTTTGTCCTTGGAATGTTACCTATCCTTGTGGGAACTTTGAGTTCCCTCTGCTCTTGTCTGAGGCTTAGAAACAGGTATTTATTTCTGTAATTGTTAATTTGGATATTCTGAGGAAGAAAAATACAGAATATCCCTTTAATCACTGAACCTCATCTCCACCCCTTTACTTTTTCTTTAAGAATATGCAATTTCCTACGGAAGGAAGCAACACTGATTATTACCGGGTAGAATCCATCTGGCACTGAATAGATTAAAACAAGCCCAGAATGCTTTTCACTTATTCTTCACCACAGTGCTGCAAACTGGGTCAGGATTATCCTTGTTTTACAAATGAGGTGGCTGGAACTAGAAAGGTGAGGCCAGCCTTTTTCAGGGCCACAGATCCAGGCAGGGTCAGAGCCCAGATGTGGTTGCAATGTTGAGGGCCAGGCTGCACAGATCTTGCTAGAGTCCAGGTGCATAGGCCCAGTGTCGGCCAATGGGTCATTTGTCCCCAGAGACGCAGTTTGACCCTTTAATATCTAGCAGAGTGCTTGGACCATGACAGGCATTCAGTAAATGCTTGTTGAACAAATGTATTGCCAAAGCCAGAATTCATTGTAATTCATCCTGGTGACTGTCCTAGGCACTGCTGAATCTATTTTGAAACCTCTTTCCTGGTGACTTTATAATGATGTGTGTGTGTATATATATATATAATATATATATATTATAGTATATACACTGAGTGGCCAGATTATTATGACCACCTGACATGTGTAGGCAAATTAGCCGTACACTGCATCATATGGGATATGGAAGCTGAAGGCCTGTTCGAACACCTTTGCTGTCTGCAGTTACCAAGATAAAACGTCTCCAATTCACACAGGAACACAAGCATTGGATAGTCAAGTATTGGAAAAAACTCATGTGGTCCGATGAATCACATTTCCAGTTGCATCATGCAGATGGCAGAGTGAGAATTTGACAGAAACAGCATGAAAGCATGCACCCCACATGCATGAGTACAATCGTTCAAGCTGGTGGGGGCAGTGTTATGGTTTGGGGCATGTTTTCCTGGCATGATTTCGGCCCTTTAATTCGTGTGGAACAACATCTGAATAGCACAACATACCTAAATATCGTTGCTCATCAAGTTCATCCTATCATGTTGATGGCGTATCCCAATGGAGATGGCTTCTTCCAACAAGACAATGTGCCATGCCACAGTGCTCGTATTGTGCAGGAGTGCTATCAAGAACATGAGGGAGACTTTACCTTGCTTAGGTGGCCCCCACAATCACCAGATCTCAATCCAATTGAGCATTTGTGGGACGAAGTTAAAGGAGCCATCAGGCAGCTGGTTCCACAACCATCAAATCTCACAGAACTGGACAGTGCTATTCATCAGGCATGGTGTCAGATTCCTCGCATCACCTTTCAACATCTCGTGGAGTCAATGCCAAGAAGAATCGCCACAGTATTGAAGGCAAAAGGTGGCCCAACAAAGTACTGATGGGGTGGTCATAATAATCTGGCCACTCAGTGTGTGTGTGTGTGTGTGTGTGTGTGTGTGTGTGTGTACACGTTCAAAGTCTGTTAAATCGCGTTGTTTACCCATATCTTCAGAAAAAAATCACTTCTATTGTCGTGGTAAACAACCTGCCTCCCTGTTTATAATGGTCTGGCCCTCTAGCAACTTCAGCGCAAAATTATAGCTAATTTGCTTACAAACGTCAGATGGTCATAATAATCTGGCCACTCAGTGTATATAACATTATCAAAATTTGCCCCACTTGCCAGTGTGGTCAGAGGCCTCTGGCAAATCAAAGATGCACAGTAGAACTATATGCATACTATTCTTTAATTTGAACATATTTTAAATAGTTTATATCTTTTCCTGACTTGAAAATATGCACTCATTATAGAATATTTGGTGAGCTATAAAGAAGAAAATAAAAATATCTCTTAATCACACCATATTGAGATAGCAATGTTAAGATGTATTTATTTTTCCTCTTTTGTGTGGAGGATGCATATCATATACAGGCATATATATATATATATATATATATATATATATATATATATATATGGTTTTGATCCTACTTCTTTCATTTAATATTAAATTGTGACCTTTTTTAATGTATTTTTCTTGATTTCAGAGAAGAAGGGAGAAGGAGAGAGAGAAACGTCAGTGATGAGAGATAATCATTGATCGGCTGTCTCCTGCATGGCCCCTACTAGGGATCAAGTCCGCAACCCAGGCATATACCCTGACTGGGAATCAAACCCTTGACCTCCTGGTTCATAGATCGACACTCAATCACTGAGCCACACTAGCCAAGCTAAATTGTGATAATTTTTTAATGAATTACGTAGTGACTATGGAGTTTTCTATAGTATGAACAGACATCATTAATTTAACCATCCACCATGCTATTACTGTGTAATCAAATGGTCTCATATTTGATATTATAAATAACATGTAGTAAGCATTCTGGTATTAAATATTTGCTTCCTTCCCTGATTATTTCTTGATGAAAGAATCAATAGACTTGACTAAGCAGGGTTGATTTCTTCTGAGGCCTCTCTCCCTGGCTGGTAGATGGTGTCTTTTCCATTCATTTTCACATGGTCTTTCCTCTGCACATGTCCTAATCTCCTCCCCTTGTAGGGACCCAAATCATATTGAATTCATGGTCCAGCGTAGGACTTCATTTTTCCTTAATTGCCTCTTTAAAGACCCTATCTTTAAATATAGTCACATTCTATGGTGCTGGGGTTAGGACTTCAATATATGAATGGTGAGAGGGACATAATTCAGTCCATAACCATCTCCTTGATATTTTTCTTCTGCTTCATTAAAGAAAATGCTGTGCAACAACCAACTAAGTTGAATTTTGCAACCCACTAAATTGATTACCGGACCATAGATTGAAAGGCATTGCTGTAGTGGGCTGTATTAGTTTACCAGGTTAGTGTCAAATTGGCATCAACCTTAGTACTTGCCTTTGACTCATCATATGTAGAGACAGTTCCAGAACAAAACATGTAGGGCAGAGTGAGAAAATCAGAGAGTATAACCTTCTGCAAATACATAGCAATTATCTTAATTAGGAGATCAGCAAACATTTTCTGTAAGTGGCTGTAAGGCCATTGTATGGCTTTGCAGGCTGTCCATTCTCTGCCGAGACAGCTCTGCTGTTGTATCATGAGAGCGACCAGAGACAATATGTAAACAAATGGGTATGACTGGGTTCCAATTCAACTTCATTTATAGGCACTGATATTTGAATGTCTTATAATTTTCACATGTCACAAAATAGTATTTTAATTCTTTTTTCAACCATTTCAAAATGTAAAAACCATTCTTAATTCATAGGCCATTCAAAGACAGGCAGTGGGCCCACTCTGACCCAGAGACTGTCGTTTCCTTACCTCTGCTTTGGCTGGGTAGCAAAAAGGCTCTCAAAGAATTGGCCTGGACGATTTCCCTCAGTCCACATAAATTCTTAACTTATTTTCATGTTTGACTCTTGTGATTTATCTGTATTTTCCGTTGAGAAAATCCCTGTGGCCACTCATAATAAACTATTGTTTACAAAGCAAATATTATTTTCTTACCAGAGAGAACTTTCCTCTTAAATGACCCACAGAATCATTGTCAGATGGTGAAGTTAGGAGTAGAATTAGCATCAGAAAGTCTGGACAATAACAGCAGAGTTTGAATCTAAGGGGTCTTCTTTGGGAACTTAACAGGGAAATGGAGTGGCCAAAGAAAGACTAGCTCAGCTCCAGGGCCCTGTCCCCATACTCTCTTCTCAAGGTGAGGGGGACTGAGGTTTCCTTCATGGAAACCGCACAGCCTCCACAGTCACTCACACACGGTTCCTTTCCCAACTCAGAATGTAGGCCACGGTGAGCTTGGCCCTCTCTCGCTTCCCGTGGGGGCTGCCTGCCATGCAGGATGCTGTATAAGTGCCCAGAGACAATCTTCCTACCAGAGGATCGGAGAGAACCCAGCTGTCTGGGAAAGCCCCATCTGGCCATCTAGTTCCTGCGCTCCAATGAATGAATTTCAGCGGTAGGTGCAGCAGTTGTGTGGAGCACACGTCAAATGATGATGGGCTCACCTCTGCACAGACTATGACCAGAAGCGGGAGAGGGCCTAGCATAAAGGCAGAGGTCCAGCTGCCCCCAAGACTGGGGGAACAGAATTCTCTCTCCATCAGTGTGATGCTGGGCCCTGAGGTAGGTCAGGACTCTACCTCGTGACCATGTGTATTTCACAGCGGGAATCTAAAGAGGCCAGAAATCGACAAAGGCAGGTATGGTGTCCTGGGAGTTATTTTCCATGTTTCAGACTTCCAGGTGAAAACTATATTTATCCAGGACAAGGCTGCAGAGGCAAGCTCAACTGTTGTGGCTTCCATTTGCAGGAACGAGCAGATCTCACTTGTAACTCTGGAAGGAAAATCTTGAGTGCCTACTGTGCACCACAGAAAGAAAACACCTTTATCCCCAGGCCTTTCCCATCCAGGGATGCTGCAGGCTGTAAACCAAGGCCTTAAGGAAACATTTTTAATTGACATGAAAAATAAACGGACTTCAGTATTCAAATTTTGCTTTAAAATGATTTGTGTTATTTTATTTCAAAACTGTTGGCTTCATACTGTCCTAACATCTCATAATAAAATAGTTTTGGCATGACAGTCATCTTAAGTGAATAAAAAACACAATTAAATGAAATGGCACTTATAAGCTTTTAGCAAAGCAAATTTTTGAATTATCTTGCAGAGATTAAATTGCTGTACTCTCTTGCTTTCAGTTCTTATAAGAGCTTTGTTTTGTCTCTGGTTTCACAGCATTAACCACTGCGATTTTTAAAAATTGAAGTATAATAATATTCATACAGAAAAGAGCACAAATTGTTAAGTGCACTGATAATGAATTTTTACAAAGTGAGTACTCTCCCCTGTAGCCAGCAGCCAGATGGAGAAAGAACATCACCCAAACACCAGAAGCCCCTTAGGCCCTTTCCCAGTCCCTAACCACCCTACTCCTACCAGAGGTAACTAATAGCATGATTTCTAACATAGGTTGGTTTTGTCTATTTTTATAAATAAAATCTTCAGTATATACTGTTGTGTCTCTTTTCATATTATATTTGGATGATTAATCCATGTTGTTACGAGTTGTAATTTGTTCATTTTCATTGCTGTGTCATGTATTGTATAACTAACTATACCAAAATTTGTCTAACCCTTCCGTTGTACATGGCTTTTGGGTCATTTCCAGTTAAGTCTATCACAGATAGTATGACCAGGAACTTTCTTAAACACATCAGTGGGTGAGCATCTGTAGCATTTCTGTAGGATAGATTTCTCAGTGTGAGATCTTGGGTCAGGGGATATGGCTATGTTAGGCTTTAATAGATACTGCCAATTTTCCAAAGTGTCTTTATCGATCTACACTCTCACCAGCACTGTATGAGAGTTCCAGTCACTCCATATCCTTACCAGCACTGTGGGTTTTGTCTCTGTCTGTCATTTCAGCTAATGTGGTAGGTGTTTATTGATAATGCATTGTCATTTTAACTTTGATGACTAAACTAGAGCATCTTTTTCTCTGTTTATTGGCCATTAGGATTTTCTTTTTTGAAAAATTTCTTCTCAGGTATTTGCCCATTTCTTTATTGGATTGTCGCCCTTACCTTAAGGATTTGTAGGAGATTTTGCTGGATAGATGTATTGCAATTATCTTCTCCACTATGTGTCCTTCTTTTCACTTCTATTGATGTCATTTGATAAAGACATTCTTCATTTCCTTCATGGTTAACATTTTCTTGTGTTCAATTCTTTAAAAATCTGTATTTTTGCAAGGTTTGAAGATATTCTCTATGTTCTCTTCTAAAAGTATTATTATTTTACTTTGCATATTGAGTTCTATCATTCATGTGGAATTGATTTTTGCATAGTGAAGGTAGAGATTAAGATTCATTTCTTATATAGAAACCCAGTCTCTTCATTTCTTAGGGTGGTCATACAAAGTACCAGAAACTGGGTGGCTTAAAACAATAGAAACTTGTTTTCTCACAGTTCTGAAGGCTAGAAGTACAAAATCCAGGTGTCGGCAGGGCCATGCTCCCTCTGAAGGCTCTAGAGCAGCGGTTCTCAACCTGTGGGTCACAACCCCTTTCACAGGGGTCGCCTAAGACCATCGGAAAACACATAAATAATTACATATTGTTTTTGTGATTAATCACTATGCTTTAATTACATTCAATTTGTAACAATGAAATTGGGGGTCACCACAACATGAGGAACTGTATTAAAGGGTCGCAGCATTAGGAAGGTTAAGAACCACTGCTCTAGAGAAGAATGCTTCCTTGCCTCTTCAGCTTCTGGTGGTAGCGTGTAATCCTTGGTGTTCCTGGGCTTTGGGCTGCATTGCTCTGATCTCTGCCTCTGTTGTCACATGGTCTTCTTCCCCTCATGTCTGTCTGAGTCTCAATTTGCTGCTGCTTCTAAGGATACCAGTCATATTGGATTTAGGGCCCACCCTAATCCACTCTAACCTCATTTTAACTAATTACATCAGTAATGACCCTATTTCCAAATAAAATCATATTCTGAGGTACTTGGGGCTTAAAACTTGTATATATCTTTTGGGGGTACACAACTCAACCCACAACATAGTATTTATTGAACTTCAATGCCATTTATCACAAATTAGGAGACTATCTCTCTAGGTCAAATGTTGGACCTTCTCCTTTGTTCTGTTGATCTATTTTACTATCCTTGCACAAATACATTGTCTTAGCATTATCATTTTATAATGAATCTTGACATTTGATAGACTAAGTCTTCCATCTTTGTTCTTACTCTTCAAGATTATATTGGCTTTTGTCACTTTGCATTTCTATATACATTTTAGATTCTGCTTTTCAATTTTCAACAGGAAAAAAATAACCTTTTTTCATTGAAATTCATTGAAGATGCAATTTTGGGGTAGAACTGACATCTTAAAAATAACGAGACTTCCAGTCCATCTACATGATATAACCCTCTATTTAAATCTTCTTTAATTTCTCTCAATAATGCTTTATAGATCTCAGTGTAAAGGTCTTACACAACTTTTGTTGGACTTATTCCTAGATACTTGATATTTCCTTTATGAAGATTTGTTTTTGATGAAATAAAAAAGCAGAGGAAGAGAAGAAAATCTTGTACTGGGTTTACTACTTCACTTTATTAAGGAATTTTCCCAAGTTTACCAGGATTAAGATTGAAGTTGAGCTTTCACTAACTCTAAATAAGAGCTGGGTAAATGAATTATCACTTTAAAAATGTTTTGTGAGAGGAGGTGAAATGGTTTAAAATGTGGGGTCCTCAGAGGTGAATAAAATAGGTCCTTGGTAGAAAAAAGGTAGAAGTGTTGGGTCTCCCACATTGCCACATGGAGAACTGCATGCAGGCTGGACGAGGTGTTAAGAGCAAGATGCAGATATTGAGTGGGGGAGGGGACTAAATCTGAGATTTTCAGTGTTCTTAGAATGTTAGGGTTCCCCAGAAGTGGGCCAGGAAGATGGCAAAGATGGCAGTGTTTTGAGTCCTTTTCCCTTTAACCAGAGCTGTTATGTTCCACAGATATATAATATTTTGGAATTTAGCATACACCTTTGCGATGCATGCAGACGTGTGTATGCATGTCTGTCTGTCTCTCTCTCTCTCTGTGTGTGTATGTGTGTGTGTGTGTGTGTGTATGTGGTATATGTGAATGTGATTGCAAAATTACTTAAATACTACCAGACTACATATTCTTTAACTTTCCATTCAGCCTCAGGATTCTGGGATTCTAACATTATAGCCCACTTCCACCCCAAGGGCTCTGCACGCATCATTATTAACCTTGATCTTGGCCACATTGTGATACTCTGTGCATTTCATGGGCTTTCCCAGGAGCCACTACACAATGTCTATTTGGAGGGTCTTGAGAGTGTAATCAGCTTGGGAGAGAGCAGCTGCACCTGCATGGTAGCAAAGTAGCGTTTTAGACTCTGGATCGCAGATCCCTAGAAATAGCTTCATTACAAGGGCAAGTCAGAAGTAATTCAAGTATTCTACAAAAACAGAGTTGCTGTTTTATTTTACCTGCTGCATAACTGATGTGATCACTTGACAGAACTCATTGCCAGAAAGAAAAGACACAGTTATAAACATATATTTCATTCTCATTTATAGAAGCACAATCTTTTCTTTTTCTTCCTGACAATCAACTCATTATTCCAGTGGCATTTACTTCATTTATTTCTTCCCCAAATAAACTGGGCATCCTCAGCCTAAACGTTTATATACTCTTCAAGATTATATTGGCTAGAAGCATTATGTTGTGGTGGTGGTGGTGGTTTTTGAGAAAGAGGAGGAAGAAAATTATATCACTCCTCTTTGGGGTTGATGGAGATTAAGAGGAGAAAGGAGAGCCTTAAAATTTCACTCAACCCCTCCAGCCACCCTTGTGGCTGCACTTGCTTGTTTAATGTATTTTCCCAGCCATCTGTGCCAGTGAGCCCACAGTGTACCTGTCTCTAGCCTGCTTCAGAGCTGGCCTCTAGGGCGGGTGAGGATAAGCTCATTTGGTGGCTTGGTGGTGGCTTCCTCCTTGGTGAGCCTCTTGTTCTCTCTGGTCCTGGCAATAGCTGACAAGAAAGGAGCAGCTAGCCTTTTGCAGTTCGACCTTCCTACTCCCTTATGAGTGCTTCCCATGCTCATCTTTCTGTTCATCTCTCTTTCTCCTCTTTTCTTCTGCTCTTTACTCCACCTCCAGCAAATAATAAAGGAAACAACCACCACAAACTTATTTGAGTCTCCCCACCTTGTTGGAGTGAAGCCAGAAGGATTAGAGCAGGGGTCCTCAAACTATGGCCCGCGGGCCACATACAAATACAAATATTGTATTTGTCCCCATTTTGTTTTTTTACTTCAAAATAAGATATGTGCAGTGTGCATAGGAATTTGTTCATAGTTGTTTTTTTTTTAACTATAGTCCAGCCCTCCAATGGTCTGAGGGACAGTGAACTGGCCCCCTGTTTAAAAAGTTTGAGGGCCCCTGGATTATAGTCTCTGCAGACAAGGGAAGCAGATGGGTCAGTGATGCCTCCTCAGAGCCTCCCACCCTCTCTCCCATGAGGAGGGAAGGTCACAGTCAGTCATAAAGTAGGCTTGGTTTCCTAGGGAACCCTGTGTTTTCTTGCGATTGGCGATTGGACTTTCTGCACTTGCTTGTTTAATGTATTTTCCCACCACTTAGAACACTTTAATTTTTCAGACAATTGACTTCGGTCTTGCAGAGAATATTGTGGCATAAATGGAATCAGGACTATATTTTAATAAAATCTGTTATTTCTAACACAAGCTGCCCATCTTGTATCTCACATTGCACAGAACATCCATAGTCACAGAAGAGCTCTTGAGGTGAGGGGAAGTCATTTTTTCTGCCCCTCGCACCTCCCCCGCAGTTCTCTGCTTTTGAAAATAAGACTCACACAGCTGTTCCCTAGCAGATGGGTCTCCAAGTGTGTGCTGGCTTTATCTTTAGCCTGCACAGGTGAGGGGGGGATTTGGAATCCCCATTGCAAAACTTATATAATTTAGTTGACTGCAACAAAATGACTAGAAGTGCTCCCTCTGTGCAAGGTGCCAATGGTTGAGAGACTAACGTAGAGTATATTCCTGCCCTCCGGGAGCTGGCCCTTTCCCTTGAAGCAGATGGTACTCTAAGTCTGATAGTAGATTAATTCCTGTGCAGAAAATTGGACAGGAACTTTAGGGAAGGATTTATCTTAGAGTTGGGTGTGCAGAACAGGTTGGCTCTCCTATCTTGCAGGTGGAGGTAAGTGCTTTGGTGAGGCTGGGCATGAGGGAGGAAGAAGAAATGGAAGATAAGGCTGAGGTGGGTTTGGAACGATGGTGGGTGGCTCTGAGGGCAAAGCTGAAGAGTTAGCGTTTGTGTAAGTCCTTGGTTTTTCTAGCAGTGTCACCAAGCTCAGAGGCACTGCAGGGTCAGAGGTCCAGCAGCTCCTTCTTCTCCATTTTGGGTACTGGGGTATTCCCTTTCTTTTAAAGAGAGTTCCACTTAAATAAGAAACAAACTGAAACCTATTGGTATATGCCAAAGAGAACCATTCGTTTATCCAATTAGTCAGTCAACAAATATTATTGGGTATCTCCTACATACCTAGCCCTGTACTAGGTTCTGCTGAAAAAGTATTAAAGCAGTGGTTCTCAACCTGTGGGTCGCCAACCTGTGGGTCGAGATCCCTTTGGGGGTCGAACGACCCTTTCACAGGGGTCGCCTAAGACCATCGGAAAACACATATAAAACAGTGGTTCTCAACCTTCCTAATGCCGCAACCCTTTAATGTAGTTCCTCATGTTGTGGTGGCCCCCAACCATAAAATTATTTTCGTTGCTACTTCATAACTGTAATTTTGCTACTGTTACGAATCGTAATGTAAATATCTGATATGCAGGATGTATTTTCATTGTTACAAATTGAACATAATTAAAGCATAGTGATTAATCACAAAAACAATATGTAATTATATATGTGTTTACTGGTGGTCTTAGGTGACCCCTGTGAAAGGGTCATTTGACCCCCAAAGGGGTCGCGACCCACAGGTTGGCGACCCACAGGTTAAGAACCGCTGTATTAAAGGTTTTGAACTAATCGGTCACATGTTAGCAAGAGCCACTGAGTCAGCAGCCTGAGTTATAACCCTGCCTCTGCTGCCCACTAATCATAAGACCTTAGGCAAGTTTTCTGGCCTTGGTGGGACCAGTTTCTCACTCGGAAATATTCAGGGCTGGGCTGGTAAGTCATTCTCAGCTGAGACATTCTAGAACTCACATGACCAGTGCTGTAATCCAGAGCATTCATTTGTGTCAATAGAGGGAGTAAAGGAGAGAACTGAATCAGGCCAGTTAGAGGGTGATGGCAGGAAATTCTGTGAACCATCTTAAGACTCTGTGTGAGGCCTTGAACTTCTTCATTCAACAAACATGTAATACTCAGTGCCAGCCACTGTGCTAAGCATTGGGAATAGAGAGCAGTGACCAAAGCAAAGTGCTCGTCCTCGGGTACTTTCTGTCTAGGGGCAGCAGAGGAACTGGGAGTGTGGGCAGTAGATCTAGGGATGGTTTGAAACTCATGACAAGCGATGATGGTTGGAGCTGTGACAGTGTATTAGGTACCAAGGAAGATAAAGCAAAAAGGTTTGGAGAGAAAATGAGACCTTAGATAATAGAATTTAAGGAATATTCTGTAGAAAACCAACTAACGTCCACTCCATGATAGCACATTCTTCATCAAGCCAACACAAGCCCATCCCCCAAAATATCCTGTTGTAGCTAAGAAGCCATGACTCACTAAAGAGATAATGTCCATTTAGACACCAGTTTTCCTTGATGACATCACTCCTATATATGAAGCAAAATTACACCAAAGCCATATACGGTTTTATATAATAGTAGGTCTATTTAGTTTCCCTTAGATAGGTCTTTAATAAGTACCAGTGGTATGTAAAAATGGTATGGGTGGTTACCTAATCTGCTAGCCCCTCAAATCTTTTCTTAGACCAGCTGACTCACTCTCTCTCTCTCTCTCTCTCTCTCTCTCTCTCTCTCTTTTTTCCTTTTCCCTAAGTTTTTGGAGTGGATCCAGAACAGATTCTGAGAGCCTCAAGCTTTTCGTTATTTACCCTCCAGTAATTACATGTCACAGGTTGTCTTCCCTATTAGAGTGTGAGGCTGAGCAATTAGTCTCCCATTGTCTTTGCAGGAAATGACATCCATGTGACTTCTGGGGAAGGCAATTGTTGATCACTCTGGTTAAAATAATGTGGAAAGTGTTCAGCACTTTGTCTGGTTGATAATTTAGACTGGCCAGTTTGGAAAACTTTTGGAAATGGGCAAAGTAAACAATGGTTGTCAGAACCGGAAATACTAACTGGGTCAGTTCCCTCAACAAAAACAAGGCTCTAAACTGTCGCTCTGATCCCTCGATGCACTGACTTGTCTGAACTCTTCAGCATGTGCTTGAGCCCACTGCCTGGGCATTCTGTTCTCTTAATAATGCTTTATTTTGGGGTGTTTTCCAGCTGTAGATCATTGAAAACTCCACTCCAGGAGGCCTGAACAATAAGAAATTTACTGGCAGTTGGGTGATTCCACAGACTTCAGGGTTGCCCTAATGCAATCAGCCCTACTATGCTTCCCTGTGGTTTTTCTGTCTCTGCCCTTCCTCTTTAGGTGGGAGAAAGGTAGCTGTGGAAGTCCTAGGTGTCACATCCCACACAACAGCCAGAGGAGGGATTTTCTCCCAGGAGAATGAGGAGATGCTCCCGAAAAAAATTTTTCACATCTCATTGTCCTGAATTGGGTCACATGCCGATTCTTAAACCCATCACTGGAAGGGGGTTTCTCTTAGATCAATGAATCTCAAACGTTAGTGTGCACACAGATGAAATGGGGATCTTGTAAAATAGGTTATGTGGGGTGGGGCCTCAGAACTGACGTTTCTCAGATGGTCCCAGGTGATGCTGATGTTTCTTGTCGGCACACTATACAGTCTTCGACTACTCAGGTCCCCACCCTCCAGCTGGGGCTGCTGTCACCTATCCATGAGACACTGTGCCTGAAGGAATATGGAGCATCTGTTAGGAAAAGGAAGAGAGAATGGCCTCATGCACATGGGAATTGTATTCAAGAAAGCTTGTTCTCAGTGTGTATTGAGAATGTTCCCTTTAAACCGGGAGCCACACAGTAGTCTATGATATGTATTAAAAGCAAACAGTACATACAGTGCAATGTGTTGTGTGGGAGCCCCTTTAAACATCTTATTATTTATTTATGAGGATGAATACATCATAATTCCTGAAACAGAAGGTAAAGCAGTCATGTTACCCTCTCCATTATCATTTTTGTTTAGTACCACATATCTAGTGTGTCTCAAAAGGAACAAATTCAAATGAAATGCATTTAAATGTCTTTAAGAATAAAACTGTGTGCCAAGTCCAGCCTTTGTTCTCTGAGTGGAGATCTCATTAGTCTTGGTTACTGGGATGGGAGACTACACCCCACTTATCATAAGAGTCACTTGACATGATGTAGGGCTTGAAAATGCTGCCAGTGGTGAATTTCTGCCAAAGCAAATGGTCACAGTGCCCTTATGAATGGTTTCAGTGGAGACTATCATTATTCTCTCTTCATTTGAAAAGGATGAATTAGTCTGTTATATTTTTGTTTTTCTTGGCAAAGACACACAGGAGTCCTGAGCTGCAGCTATTTAGGAAAAAAGCTGATAGACTGAAGGACTGATATCTATCATGAGGTTGATCCATTATAGACTCAGTGGAGTTCACCGTGAACTATTCAGCCAGGTGCTTAGTAGACAATGCTGAGATGGGCACTTTGGTGGGGTTGCCATCTCCAACCTCATATGCAAAGACAGCATCACTCAGGAGAGGAGATGGAATTTCACTGCTCCATCTACTGGAACCGCCTACCCTGGTACCTGGGGTTCACATACTAGTATGTGAGACCAATGGGAAGCCATGGCAACTCTTAACTGCCCCTGCCGACCTGACTCATAAAGGCACCTGTACTTAGGAAATCACCAGCTATTGTTGTCTTTGCAAAGGCCTGAAAGGTTGAGAGATTCTCAAACTAGCCCAGGAAAGCTGCTCGACTTGGAGCTCCACAAAGGTAGGAATTGTGCATTAGACAGGCAGCCCCTGTATCAGAAGAATGATTGAGGAGCTGGTCTGTTCCCAGATCTGTCAGTCAGCAGCATTGACTAAGCATTTACTCTCTAAAGAGGAAAAGAAAAGGGCGAGAACATTTTGTTGCCTAATTCCAGTACGTTATATTCTAAACATGGAATGTTTAGGTGCCCCATCTACATACTTAGGACCTCCGATATTGCCAAAGAGAGATAAGATAATATTAATATTAGCTGAGTCTGTGTAGCATAAGCAAGATTGCACTGTTATTCACAGATTAATTCAAGCAGTGCTGCCTAATGCCTTCCTACTGTGCCTGCTGTGAGGCCACGCATTGTTAGCCAGGAGAGGAATTAAAAAAATGGAAAAGCATAGGGCCTTCCCTTACACCTTAAAAGACTTACAACTTGAAAAGTAGGAAACAGTAAGTACATTTAAAGTATATCAATAATACAAAATTTTTAAAAAGAGAAAAACAAAGAGGGTAAGGTAATATCAAATTGGGAAAATCAAGGTAGAAAGAGCTCAAGAAGATGAACATTTGGCTTAGCCTTAAAGTGGGGATGCTTGACCTGAGTCCATGGGTGGAACTCAGTGGGTCTGTGAACTTGGATGGGGAAAAATTATCTCTTTATTTTCATTAACTCTTTAACTGAAATATAACATTTTCTTCTATTATGAAAGTGGCATTACTATTTGTTTCCAATAGAAATTGAGTATTTTCATATTACATTGTACTTAAAGATATCCTGAAATATCACCCCAACAGTACTTCAAAATTAGCTGTTATTAGACTTTTACTGGAATTTATTTAAACACCAAAAGAAGCATATAACAATTTTGATAACTGTATAGCAATATACTTCTTTTCATTTCATGTGCTAATTTCAAGCATTTAGAAACATTATTCTGAGAAACATATCTCTAGATTGTTAGGGCACAGAAAGTTAGAGTGCCTGCCTTAGGGAGTGAATGGCTGGGCCTCCTACCAGCACGCATGGGACAGAAGACATTCGGGGAACTAGGGAACTGGCATGCCAAAAGGCTCAGGCGGGGACAGGTGACTGGATGCCAAAGCATTTGGTGGGGAGATGTGGAGATAAAGCCGAGGTGAGCTGCGGCACTGGGCTAACACACTGTCACAGATAAAGGTGCAGGTGACAGGAAGCAGTGGAAGGTGTTTCCACTGAGGCCTTATGTGGTGTTTAGGAAGGGTGCTTTGCAGAACCAGGAGTGTGGGATTGGAAGGGAAGAAATAGGAGGCCAGTGATCAGTTTCTGCCAGGACTAATGCCAACCAGAGAGAGCAGAGTGTAACCCCAGTGTGAGAATGGGGAGGCCTTGAGTGCAGCACACCTGGGGCCTGGAAGGGAAGGCTTAGGCCAGGGTTTACCGTGAAGGTGAGGAAGGCCATGGTGGTTTTCAGGCCTGAGTGACTAGGAGAATGAAAATCGGTTTTCACATTCACCCACATGTACTGTGGACCAGGTGCTGTTTTAAGCCTTTCTATGTCATTTAATGTCATTAAATTTATATCATTTAATCCTCATAACAACCCTGGGAGGTCAGTATGATGATTCCTATTTTTCATAATAAAATGAAGTCTAGAAAAGAAAGATCAGGTTTCACAGCCAGTAAAGGAGACAAGAATGTGTTACTGAAAGAAATAGAAAAGAGGAATTGGCTTGGGGAGAAAATATAGTTGAAATATCAACTTTGGATATTTTTGCATTCAATTCTTTTAAAAGGCTAAACATTCAAATAAAGTATTTATAAGCATAGTTTCTGGCTTTCTTCGTTGTCCAGATTTTTATTTATTTGTTACTAGAGGCTCAATGAATGAAAATCATGCAAGGGTAGGCCTTCGCAGCCCCAGCTGCCTCATGGCCCTGCCCCCCGGGGCCCAATGGTCATTCTGGAAGGTTGACTGCTATCTGGTCTAATTAGCATATTAGCTCTTGATTATATAGGATTATATAGGACAGTGATGGCGAACCTATGACACGCATGTCAGAGGTGACACGCGAACTCATTTTTTTGGTTGAATTTTCTTTGTTAAATGGCATTTAAATATATAAAATAAATATCAAAAATATAAATCTTTGTTTTACTGTGGTTGCAAAGATCAAAAAATCTCTATATGTGACACGGCACCAGAGTTAAGTTAGGGTTTTTCAAAATGCTGACACGTCGAGCTCAAAAGGTTCACCATCACTGATATAGGATTATATAGGATAATGCTGCATTAATTTGTAAGTTAGTTTTATCTTCCTGTGAAAACAAAGAGGAATCTGACAGTAAGAGTTTGGTACATTGATGAGAGCCCAAAACAGGAAGACGTGTGGTATCCAGGAGAAAAACACAATATTTACATATATTAAATTATGTCTTTAATGATGCATCTATCCTTCTGTTGTGGTATTGTTTTTCAGGACCACCCCAGCAGCAGTATTAGAAGACATGTGGTGTATATAAAGTTTGTGATAGTTGGGGGAAATTTTGGTAAGTGTCACTGCATTGTTTTCTAATACCCTTTTTTGTAAAATGGTGCTCACAAAGGGAAGCCATTGTCTTGTTCTGTGCATTTTAAATCTGCACTAAACTCAGACAAAATGCAATTTTATAATTAAATGTGACATTCAGTTGGTGTTTTCTGACAGTATGACTTTTTTCCTTGTTATTGCTGATGTTATTAAACAACATGGGACTTTCTAAGATGTAATGAGGAGTCTAGGTTTAGGGAAGCTTCTGGATGCAGGGTAGGGAATACCCTTGACAGTTTAGCTTATGTTCTAAGCCACCTGTAGAATACAAGAGTAATAAACTTGCAGACCAAAAGAGTGAAATAAAATAAAAAGCCTAAAGCAGAGAGATCCTTATGGCCGCTAGGTTGAAATGAGAGAGAACAGACAATTGGCTGCTTGGGGAATCCAGCATGCCTGGGAGCCAGCCTACAAAACAAGCATAGTAGAGGCCTGAGAGACCAAGACATTAAGTTCAGCAACCACCCAGAAGACCTTGCTAGCAATAATAAAAAGTTCTACACTTACTGGTAGTTACATAACCTCTTTGGGCCTTAGTTTCCTTGTCTGTAAAATGAGGCTTATAATATTACCTACCTCATAAAGTGGTTGTGAGAATAAAAGGAGCTAGGTAGGGCTGTAACATAGTAGGTGCTCAATAAAGCAGTTATTCTTCTTTTTTTTAATTTTATTTTTATTTTAATTTTATTTTTTTTTTATTGCTTAAAGTATTACAAAGGGTATTACATATGTATCCATTTTATCCCCCCGCCCTAGACAGTCCCCTAGCCTCCCCTATCACCCAGTGTCTTATGTCCATTGGTTATGCTTATATGCATGCATACAAGTCCTTTAGTTGATCTCTTACCCCCCTACCTCCTGCCCCCCAACCCTCCCCGGCCTTCCCGCTGCAGTTTGACAATCTGTTTGAGGCAGCTCTGCCTCTGTATCTATTATTGTTCAAAAGTTTATAATGATCTCTATTGTCCATGAATGAGTGAGATCATGTGGTATTTTTCCTTTATTGACTGGCTTATTTCACTTAGCATAATGCTCTCCAGTTCCATCCATGACGTTGCAAATGGTAAGAGTTCCTTCCTTTTTACAGCAGCATAGTATTCCATCGTGTAGATGTACCACAGTTTTCTAATCCATTCATCTACTGATGGGCACTTAGGCTGTTTCCAGATCTTAGCTATGGTGAATTGTGCTGCTATGAACATAGGGGTGCATATATCCTTTCTGATTGGTGTTTCTGGTTTCTTGGGATATATTCCTAGAAGTGGGATCACAGGGTCAAATGGGAGTTCCATTTTCAGTTTTTTAAGGAAACTCCATACTGTCTTCCATAGTGGCTGCACCAGTCTGCATTCCCACCAGCAGTGCACAAGTGTTCCTTTTTCTCCACATCCTCTCCAGCACTTGTCGTTTGTTGATTTGTTGATGATAGCCAGTCTGACAGGTGTGAGATGGTACCTCATTGCTGTTTTGATTTGCATCTCTCGGATGATTAGTGACTTTGAGCATGTTTTCATATGTCTCTTGGCTTTCTGAATGTCCTCTTTTGAAAGGTGTCTATTTAGGTCCTTTGCCCATTCTTTGATTGGATTGTTTATCTTCCTTTTGTTGAGTTGTATGAGTTCCCTATAAATTTTGGAGATTAGGCCCTTATCAGATATGTCATTGGCAAATATGTTTTCCCACACAGTGGGTTTTCTCGTTGTTTTGTTGATGGTTTCTTTTGCTGTGCAGAAGCTTTTTATTTTGATGTAGTCCCATTTGTTCATTTTTTCTTTAGTTTCAAGTGCCCTAGGAGCTGTATCAGTGAAGAAATTGCTTCGGCATATGTCTGAGATTTTCTTGCCTTTGGATTCTTCTAGAATTTTTATGGTATCCTGTCGTACATTTAAGTCCTTTATCCATTTTGAGTTTATTTTTGTGTATGGTGTAAGTTGGTGGTCTAGTTTCATTTTCTTGCATATATCTGTCCAATTTTCCCAACACCATTTATTGAAGAGACTATCTTGGCTCCATTGTATGTTCTTGCCTCCTTTGTCAAATATTAATTGAGCATATTGGTTCGGGCCGATTTCTGGGCTCTCTATTCTATTCCATTGATCTATATGCCTATTCTTGTGCCAGTACCAGGCAGTTTTGAGAACAGTGGCTTTGTAATACAACTTGATATCTGGTATTGAGATCCCACCTACTTTGTTCTTTTTCAGGATTGCTGCAGCTATTCGGGGTCTTTTTTTATTCCAGATGAATTTTTGGAAAGTTCGTTCTAGATCTCTGAAGTATGCTGTTGGTACTTTAATGGGAAGTGCATTGAATTTATAGATTGCTTTGGGTAGTATGGACATTTTAATGATGTTGATTCTACCAATCCATGAACACGGTATGTTCTTCCATCTGTTTATGTCTTCCTCTATGTCTTTTTTCAACGTCCTGTAGTTTTCTGAGTAGAGGTCTTTTACCTCTTTAGTTAAGTTTATTCCTAGGTAGCTTAGTTTTTTCGGTGCAATGGTAAATGGGATTGTTTTTATAATCTCTCTTTCTGAAAGTTCACTATTGGTGTATAGAAATGCCTCAGATTTCTTGGGGTTAATTTTGTATCCTGCTACATTGCCAAATTCATGTATTAAGTCTAGTAGCTTTTTGATGGAATCTCTAGGGTTTTGTATGTATAATATCATGTCGTCTGCAAATAAGGACAGTTTTACTTCCTCTTTTCCAATTTGGATGCCTTTTATTTCTTCTTCTTGCCGAATTGCAATGGCTAACACTTCCAGTACTATGTTGAACAGGAGTGGTGAGAGGGGGCATCCCTGTCTTGTTCCTGTTCTTAGGGGAAATGGTGTTAGTTTTTGTCCGTTGAGTATGATGTTGGCTGTGGGCCTGTCATATATGGCTTTTATTATGTTGAGGTATGATCCTTCTACTCCCACCTTGCTGAGAGTTTTTATCAAAAATGGGTGTTGAATTTTGTCAAATGCTTTTTCTGCATCAATTGATATGACCATGTGGTTTTTTTCTTTCAATTTGTTTATGTGATGTATCACGTTTATTGATTTGCGGATATTGTACCATCCTTGCATCCCTGGGATAAATCCTACTTGGTCATGGTGTATGATCTTTCTGATGTACTGCTGGATCCGATTTGCTAAGATTTTGTTGAGGATTTTGGCATCTATGTTCATGAGGGATATTGGCCTGTAATTCTCTTTCATTGTGTTGTCTTTACCTGGTTTTGGTATTAGGGTGATGCTGGCTTCATAGAATAAGCTTGGAAGTGTTCCTTCCTCTTGAGTTTTTTGTAGTAGCCTGAGGAGGATAGGTTTTAGTTCTTCCTTGAATGTTTGGTAAAACTCCCCTGTGAAGCCGTCTGGTCCTGGGCTTTTGTTTGATGGAAGCTTTTTGATGACTGCTTCAATTTCTTCCATAGTTATTGGCCTGTTGAGATTTTTAGATTCTTCCTGATTGAGTTTTGGAATGCTGTATTTTTCTAGGAATTTGTCCATTTCCTCCAGGTTGTCTAGTTTGTTGTAGTAAAGCTGTCCATAGTATTTTTTAACAATCATTTGTATTTCTGTGGGGTCTGTTGTTATTTCGCCTCTATCGTTTCTGATTTTATTTATTTGGGTCCTCTCTCTCTGCTTCTTGGTGAGTCTGGCTAGAGGTTTGTCAATCTTGTTTATCCTTTCAAAGAACCAGCTCTTGGTTTCATTGATTTTCTGTATTGTTTTTTTGGTCTCTATGTCATTTATTTCTGCTCTAATCTTTATTATCTCCTTCCTTCTGCTCACTCTGGGGTTTTCTTGTTGCTCTCTTTCTAATTCTTTGAGTTGTAGAGTTAGATGATTTACTACCATTTTTTCTTGTTTTTTGAGATAGGCCTGTAGAGCTATAAACTTCCCTCTCAGGACTGCTTTCAATGTGTCCCATAGGTTTTGGATTGTTGTGTTTTCATTGTCATTAGTTTCCAGGATGTTTTGAATTTCTTCTTTGATCTCATTGGTAACCCAATCAATATTTAATAGCATGCTATTCAGCTTCCAGGTGTTTGAGTATTTTGGGTTGTTTTTATTGTAGTTTATTTCTAATATTATGCCATCGTGGTCTGCGAAGACGCTTTTTATGATTTCAGTCTTCTTGAATTTGGGGATACTTTGCTTGTGACCCAATATGTGGTCTATTTTTGAATATGTCCCATGAGCACCTGAGAAGAACGTATATTCTCTGGCTTTGGGGTGAAGTGTTCTGAAGATGTCTATTAAGTCCATCTGATCTAGTGAGTCATTTAGGATTGCAGTATCTTTGCTGGTTGTTTGTCTATAGGACTTATCCAGTGCTGTCAATGGTGTATTAAAGTCCCCTACTATGATTGTATTGTTGTCGATCTCTCCTTTGATATTTTCCAGGAGTTTTTTTTATGAATTTGGGTGCTCCTACATTGGGTGCATATATGTTTACCAGGGTTATATCTTCTTGTTGTATTGATCCCTTTAGTATTATGAAGTGGCCTTCCTTATCTCTTGTTAAGGCCTTCACTTTGAGGTCTATTTTGTCCGATATAAGTATTGCTACCCCAGCTTTCTTTTCCTTTCCATTTGCCTGAAAGATATTTTTCCATCCTTTCACTTTCAGTCTGTGTGAGTCCCTTCTAATGAGGTGGGTTTCTTGTAGACAGCAGATGTATGGGTCATGTTTTTTTATCCATTCAGCCACTCGATGTCTTTTGGTTGGAGCATTTAGTCCGTTTACGTTTAAAGTTATTATTGAAAGGTACTTGTTTGTAGCCATTTCTTTTTTTGTGTGGCTGTTTTCTTTCTGAGCTTTTTATTTCTTATTTTTATACCAGTCCCTTTAGCATTCCTTGCATTGCTGGCTTGGTGGTGACAAACTCCCTTAGTCTTTTTTTGTCTGTGAAGCTTCTTATTTCCCCTTCAAGTTTGAATGATAGCCTTGCTGGATAGAGTATTCTTGGATTCAGTCCTTTGCTTTGCATCACTTTGTAAATTTCAGTCCATTCTTTTCTGGCCTGATGTGTTTCTGTTGAGAAGTCATTTGACAATCTAATGGGAGATCCCTTGTATGTAACTTTCCGTCTCTCTCTTGATATAGAAGTAATAAAAAAATTTAATGTCTAAAGTACTCATTATTTTGAAGATTTAAATTTTAAAATATTTTGATATTTATTTTTACATATATATATATATATATATATATATATATATATATATATAAAACATTAAAACATTTATTTAAAGTATAATAGGTCTGAAAGGGCTCCTAAGAAGCTATCTCTTACATTAACTCTGACTTCAAGCACAAAATGGTGTAAGGAATTCAGACAAATGGGTGGCTGAAGACTTATACTGAAGACTGGCAACTAAAGCTAAAGGTGAGGCTCACACAACATGATCCCAGCATTCACACAAAAGAGATTGTCTTATATTTTAAGTTTCAACCCCAGCTTCTTCAGATATGTTTTTCTTTAGATGATGTCTGAGATGAAACGGCATTTCAGTCTGGGGTAGTCCTTTCTTCTGAATCAGGGGTAGCGATTCTGGTGAGATAAAAATGTGCTTAGGGCGGAGGGAGATCTCATTACAAATGATTGAGATTGGTATTTTGGTACACAGGGCTGTATATTGGCATCATTTTCCTGGTGATACCACAGTCTGGTTTAAACGAAAGTAGTTTTTAAAGCCTCTGTACCCAGTATGGCTACATTTGCTGAAGCAGGGAGATTAAAGCAACATATGTCAGGTTGTGATATAGGACAATCCACTTGAAAAGACTTTAATTATAGGGCCTATTTTGGGAGGGTAACTGTGCTGTTTGTGTGGTATATTTTGGGATCCACTAACCCAGCTTCAAGACCAGTAATATCTTCCCAGAAAGGGTGTGGTGTGTGCTTGCGGACATAAATGTTTTCCTACCAAAAGCTTTGGTATGATATTCTTTAGACTTTACTCCCCTTCATTTTTCTTTTTCTGATAATCTTGCTTCTTGCAAGAATGCTATGAAAATGCATTCTGTAAAGTGGGAGAAGAGAAGGATAAAAGATCTCATTTCAGATGGCCTACCCCAGAGATTTAGGGACTAAACGTTATCAATCTGCTGTTTTTACAGTGAATAGAATCTGGAGAAACTACCAAAGCTGAATAGTAAGCAGAGTCAAGTGAGACGATAAAAATACCACTTTGGCGCTAAATATTTTAATGAATCTAAAGGGAAATCACACATTTACAGCTACTTGTTTCTCAGAACCCCCTTTCTAATAATGTGTGGATAATGTGTGGGTCATTTCCATGCTCTTTCAGGAGTTCTGGTAACATAGAGTGGTTGTCTGCTTTCACTTCTGCTCTTTAAGACTTGTACCCTTTCCCTGCTCAGCCTCTGGTGGCCTCCCTCATTTCCCTGTTAATTCCTGAGGCCTTGGCCTTAAAGAGGGTCAGACTTTCTGCCCAGTCAGCATTTCCTAGTCCTTATTTAAAAGTGAATGATAAAGGAGAAATTAGATCAGCAAAACAAAGTTAGGGTCTCATGTGTGCAATGTGTTGGGGGGGTGGGACGGGGAAGGGAGTGGAGAGGAACAGAGATAAAGAATAAAAGAACATTTGTCTCTGGATCTATTCTTGTTCATCAAATTATGTTGATCATTATATCCCATTATAGGACTGAGGTCATGTGATATGTATCTTTCTCCGACTGGCTTCTTTCGCTTAGCAAAATGCTCTCCAGTTCCATCCATGTTGTTGCAAATGGTAAAAGTTCCTTTTTTTTGGTGGGGGATGGGGGGGGTCAACCGGGGAAAAAGGAGACATGTAAAACTTTAGATAATAAAAAAATTTAGAAAAATAAATAAAATATAAATTGGGGGAAAAAAGAGTAAGAACAAGCAGGGCGCATGAACGGAGGAGGCCGTGGTGGAAGTGACCGGCAGGCCAGGTCCCTGCTGCACCATGCTCCCGTTGTCACTGCTGAAGACCGCTCAAAATCACCCCATGTTAGTGGAGCTTAAAAACGGGGAGACGTACAGTGGGCATCTGGTAAGCTGTGAGAACTGGATGAAAATCAACCTGTACGAGGTAATCTGCACAGCTAGGGACAGGACAAGTTCTGGCGGATGCTCCAGTGCTACATCCGCGGCGTACCTGCGCATCCCCAATGAGATCACTGACATAGTCAAAGAAGAGGTGGTGCCAAGGGTCGTGGCCGTGGTGGCCTTCAGCAGCAGAAGCAGCAGAAAGGCGGTGGCATGGGGGGTGCTGGACGAGGTGTGTTTGGCGCCGTATTAGGGGCGGAATCTCAGACACTGGCAGAGGTCAGCCAGAAAGAAACCCGGCTGGCAGGCGGGCAGTGAGCCTGGCCCTGTTCCCCCAGAGACTTGAGCCTTCCCCCAAGAGACTGCGTGTCTGCTCCAGTCCATGAGTCTGTTCAGAACAGAAAAAAAAGAGGCAGATGTTGGGGAGACCTCACCTGTGCATTTTGTGGTCCTCTTTATGTTAACTCTTTTTATTATGATTATTATTATTGATTTTTGATAGAGGAGGGGAGAGAGAGAGAAACATTGATGTGGAAAAAAACATCGATCTACTGCCTCCCGCATGCACCCTGACTGGGATGGAACCACAACCTGGATATGTGCCCTGACCGGGATTGAAACTGCAACCTTTAGGTGTACAGGACAATGCTCCAACTAACCAAGCCACGCTGGCCAGGGCATTAAGTCCTTTTTCTTTAAAGCCAGCATTTTTACAGTTGGAAATGTTTTTTGGTGTTTTTGATTTTGTGAAGTCTCAGCCAACTTGATTCCTGGAAGGTTCTGTGTGTTAATGCATCTGTAGAGCATTGTGTTAAGGGGGGCATTTTAGAAACAGGTTTGTTTTATATCTCTTGTTCGACCCCTGGGTGGCAAACAGATGGGAAGTTTTCATTTTAAGGTCTTTGCACTGAGATTGACAGTCCAGGGAGTTTTCCTGAAACAGACCTGAAATTGTCTTTACAAAACCAAACCACACAGACATGTGCCTCAGAAGCTGTTGTGGGGCCTGGTTGGGCCCCAGTCCTTTGCCTCCTTTCTCTCTCTTTTGTGTTACAAAAATAAAAAACACAACTACAGAAAAAAGAACAAAAACAAGCAGTTTTGTAACCCAGAAACCAAATTGGTTCTAAGGGCACAGGAGCATTTTTACATAAATTGTAAGGCACGAAGGCAATACAATGAGAGCCAGAATGCTCCATGAGGGAGAGTTGAGAATCTCTGGAGAAGTGTCCGAGTTCTCCCGAGGCGATCTGCCGCCCCTCTGCAACCGAATCACCCAGAGAGCGGCTCCAAGGCCTACAGTTCCAGTTCTATGCAAGGTTGTGTGCAGCAGCCCTGCCTGCTGGGAGCCGGTCCATCCTTGCTGTTTCAAGGGACCTGGCATATATGGCATACGGTTCTTAATATGTTTGCTCACCTTCTTGGCGCTGTGTTTTAACCAAGGTCTCCTCTCTGAGAAAGGTTGAATCCCCAGGTAGGGATTTTCCCCTGAAGTTAGGGAGGGAATAAAACCCCTCAACTAAGTGCCAGGCGGGTAATTAATTACTTTAACTATGAACAATCATGCTTAAGCTACATAATCTTTACTCCCTGGAATGGAGATAAGAAACGCCCTAACCTTTGGAATAGAGATTGATAGGATTGAATCAACTGGTATAAATACAGTTGTAACAAGACAGAAAGAGACAGAACTCAGGAGACAGGACTTAGAAGAGAGAACCTACACAGAACCTACAGGCAGAAGAACTTCGCTGGAGAGAACATGGCAAAAGATCCTGGACTGAACCTGACTACAGAAATTGGCAAGAGAACCTGACTAGAACCTGGTGACTGAACCTGGCTGGAGATCTCAGACAGAATCTGGCTGAAGAACCTAGCGAGGGAACATGGCTACAGAACCTCGCTGGAGATCCGAAGCAGAACCTCTCTGGAGATCCAGACCAGAACTTGGCTGGAGATCCTGGCTAGAGATCCTGGCTAGGCTGCTGATCAACTGAACGCTGTCTCCGTGTCCTTCCTTCTTCGCCGACTCCGTCCACATCTTTGGGGACCCCTGGACCTGCTGGGGTTGGACCCCGGCACCTGCCCAGCCTCCTAGAGTCCTTTCCAGGAGCGTTGCTGAAGACTGTAAATTACCGAGCAGTCGTCATTTTGTAAGTCAGGCCTGTGCTTGCTGTTCCCTGCTCTGGTGTTCTGGGATGGTGTTCTGTCACTTGATTCTCTTGATCCTTGAAGTAATTTGGAGCTCATTCCAGGTTCGTTTTGGCGCCATCCTAAACCAGATTTCTTGGAAGCTACTTTGAGACTGCCATCCTGCTTGTCAGTTCCCATGGCCCACTTGTCTGCCATCAGCTTTCATACTAAATTCTTTCCCACTGTGGTGTGGTTTATATCTGTAGCAACACTTATAAACCAAAATTTCCCACTTACAGAGGTGAAACATTTTCAGAATGAGTAGCTGTTGGACAGCTAACGCTGTGCAATAGAACCCACTTGGGAGCCAGGCTATTCGTCCTGCCCCTCAGCTCTGCCTCTGACTGGCAGGCTGCCCATGTCAATGCGTATTATGATATCACTTCTATAGGAGATGTGGCACATTTGCTCCTCTCTAACCACCACTCGGGTTGTGGAACAGGTATCCTCCCCAGATAAAATCTGAGACTCAGAGAATTTAGCCTATGTCTAAGGCAGGGGGCGTTTGAGAGTGCGGGGTGTTTGTTCTCCTTTCAAAGACTGGAAGCAAGGTTGGCATGTGGTGAGCTTGGAAGTGGGACAGAGATGGTTAATGTTGCAGTGCTACGTCAGTCCTGCGCAGCGAAGAGTTGTCCCCAGCATAGGGCCTGGTGACCACTGTGCCCCCACTGAGAAACACTGCTCTGAAGCTGTGCAGCTAATATGCAGGAGAGCCAGGTTCATCCCTGCTCTCTCTGAGTCTGGGCCCCTTATGGTCCTCTCCAAGTTAAAGGCACCCCAGTACAGGCTGTCCTTGGGTTACATTGGACTCAATGTCATTTCGTGGTTACATCACCATCTCCCATTTATTTATTAAAAAAAAAAAAAGTTCTGTCATTTTGACGTATGTACATATGTGCTTTATGTTGTTGTTTTTTTTATTTACCACAAGTAAAGGTCAGGAATTGTTATCTTCCTTTTAATTTTTTTTTTTTTTTTTTTTTTACTGTTTCACTTAATTACTGCTGTGTATGTGCTCCATGTGAGTGACATAGGTGGGTCCCGACTTACGGTGAAAATCGGGAAGGATCTCCGACGTAACCCGAGGACCTACTGTAGTGATTCCCACGTTGTCCATTGTCCTGAGCTCGCAGGCATTACAATTGAACTCAGAATGGCTGTTCTGCAGCTTATGCCGAGCTGCTCTCTGCACCAGAACTCAGGCTCAGCACACTCCATGAGCCTCTAAAACTCCCTGTCCTCTCTGACCAGCATCCTGTATCTGTCATTCCTCTATCAACACCCAGTGCAGGTAGAGAGAGCCAGTGCTATCCTGGGAAAAGATCAAAGCCCCAGAGAATGCCCACCCGCAGCCTTTGATCCAGTCTTACCAGCTTAAAAACCATCTAGATAGGGAACTAGGTGTCAATTTCAGGAGGTTTTGAGATGATATCTTTGGCTTCATACCTACCTACCTGGTCCACTTCTACAGAGCCTGCTGTTGGAGCTTTGTTTAAAGTTTGGTTTTGATGTCAGACAGCAAAGAAACCGAGACGGCTGGCTACATCAGTTTGAATGAGCACACATGAAATTTATTAAAGTGGCAAAGATAAAACCGTGCTGAATGAAAAGGCACACAGTGAGGCTGACCTGAATATGAATGGTGAGGTGATTATAAAAAAGGGAAGTGTAATATTATCTGATCTGGCTTTTTTTTTTTTCTTTCCTGTTTTTTCTCTTTTTTCCTTCTCTCTCTTCCAGTTTCTCTCTCAACTTTTTATTTTGAAAATTTTCAAACCTGCTGGTTAGGAGAATGATAAAATCAACACCTATATGTTCTAAATATGCCACTTGCTTTTTTATTTCCTCTTCCAAATATATATATATATATATAAAACATTCGGTAAACTTTTGCTGCACCATTTGAAAATTACACACATCTTGACTTTTTAACTCTACATATTTCATCATGTATCTGCCAAGAATAGGGACATTCTTTTACATAACAATACTATGATCATACCTAAGAAATTTAGCAATGATTTCATAACATATTCTACTATCAAGTCCTTCTTCAGACTTGCTGGTTGTGGTGTAGAACATCCTGCACTCTGGGATTGTCTGTTTCTTTACAGGGTTAACTTACGCCTCACTGCCTGAAAATTGTTAGATCTAGAAGCTTGTTGTTAGATGCAGGTTAACAGCCTTTGGCAAGAATACTTCATTGGTGGCATCGCATGCTTGATGTTGTATCACATCCAGAGGTGGAGGATGTCAACTTGTCCTACCATCTGATCTCTTGGGTAAGACGGTAACCGGAGCTCACCAATGTTCAGGATACACTTTGAGTCAGTCAGGCATCTTTGGGCTGGTGTGTGGTTCCTTTGTGAACATCCTGTCCAATCCCCTCCCTCCCCCACCTTGCAGTGCTCTGAATATCAGTGGATAATCCTTGCCTGGATCATCATTACTTTGGGATCATGTCTGATATTTTTTATCCTTTGTTTTCTCTTCTTCAACTACTTATAGTGAATGATCTAGGCCTTCCTAAGTTTACAAGAATGATTTTTTAGCTGCTTACCCGGTGGTCAGCTAGATTTTTTTGTGATGATAGATTGTGCCAAACATTTTTCTTTCTTGAGTGTGGGATAAGAAGGTGTAACTCTAGCAGAGCATTTACTACATGCCAGGTACCACACAGGACCCTTACCTATAGAACTCTTTTCACTTTCT
The DNA here is from genome assembly GCF_963259705.1 of Myotis daubentonii. NCBI lineage: Eukaryota > Metazoa > Chordata > Mammalia > Chiroptera > Vespertilionidae > Myotis > Myotis daubentonii. The sequence goes on from NC_081845.1 coordinate 36,458,099, forward strand.
TCCCACACAGCACTTCAGGCTAGTGAATGGACTTGCCCAAGGTCACACAGCTCCAGGAGAACTAAGATCACTAGAGGTCTGCCAGGCTTAGAGCCAGGGCTTCTCTACTCTTCCGTGTACCCTCTGATCCCCAACCCTGGCTGTGTCACTGCCCTAGTTCTTACCTTAGACCAGTGGTTCTCAACCTTGGCTGCACATTAGAATCATTAAAATCCTGATTTCTGGGCCTCATCCTCCAGAAATTCTGTTTCTTTGTTACTAATGTTGTGGCCCCACCCCATAACAAAGAAACAGAATTTCCGGAGAATGAGGCCCAGAAATCAGGATTTTAAAAAGATTCCCAGGTGATTCTAATGTGCAGCCAAGGTTGAGAACCACTGCCTCAGACAAATGCCTACCTGATTTGGTAGGTTCATAACAAGGGAAGTCAGATAGGAGGGGGTGTGCAGCTGGAGAAACACAAGCCACACTTACTTAAAAGGGGCAAATGTTACTGGCTCTCAGGCAATGTGGGCCCAGCACTATCAGGCATCTTGATCTGTATATTAACCATTCCAACTTTTTAATATTGGCAACTACTCTCTATATATTCTGACACTCATCAGTCAAGTTACCAGTTTTCAGCATCCACACTGCTGCTGGCAGAGGCCCCCTTGAGTCAGCCCAGGCTTTGTTTAGAAATGGAATTCACTGCTTGTCTGTTTGTGCTTAACTTTCTCTTTTAAATAAAAATTGATATTCTTGGGATTTGATTTCAGGGGTGTTTGAATTTTGAAGAAAAGGAAAGTTAGGTTTCATGGAAGTATTACTTAACTGGCATATTATTATAAAACCTGGCATTTATTCATTAGAAGGTTAACAACACAATAGCAGATAGTTCATCTAGCTTTGAAAGAACACAAATACATTTCCCTCTGAATATTATCTGTAGAATTTTTCTTTTTGAAATTGTTCTCTAGATCCTTAAGACGGGGATGAAATCTGTCTGTTTTATCCATCCTGCACTCCTTGTTCTTTGTGTATATTTAACTGTGATAATGAGTCACCAAAGAGTCCCTAAGCGTGTTCCCAGGAGAGGAACTGAAGCAGAACTGACAGATAAATAGCAGTGTTTCTCAGGATGAGCCTCAGTTGTTGCAGTGCTGGCTGAGGATAAAACCTGGTGCGTTAATCCAATTGTTTTTAGCAGAATTATTCTCGAGTTTGGAGTGATGGAGAAGGGTGCAGGTAGAGTCCTCTGCTCTTACTCTGCCATGAAGGAATCTGGTCCTGCCTTCCCGGTCTACAGGTTAACAGCCTGAGGTGCAGAGAAGTTGAGTTGGGCCCAGGTCAAATCCAATTAGCTTGGGTCTCTCATGATTGATTTTCACTTTTCCTAAAGCTGAAGTTTTCAGTCAACAAGTAATAACCACAATCCTTCTCACAATTAATATGACGGAAAGCGTGGTGTCTCACTTTTCTGCCAGTACAAAGGTTCTCACCCGCAGTGAACCTGCCACCTGGGGAGCATTTACAGAGCACCCAAGCCCTGTCCTTCCTCCTCCCCTTCACCCCACCCCCAAGACTGAGAGCACCCAGGGCCTCCCCAGCCCTGTACTGTTAACCCCAGTGTCATCACGTCTTATTACTTCCTCAGAGGACACATATTGCATTTTTCAAATACAGTGTTCCTTTTTTTTTTTCTTGACAAAATCCAGTGACCATTCATATTTTTTAACATTTTGTTGTTTTATTATGGAATTTAAAATTTATAGAAAGTAAACATTGTAGCATAATGGAGCCCATGGATCCCTCCCTCAGCTCCACAATTCTCGACATTCTGCCATTCTCCTTTCATCTGTATCTGTATTATTGTCACTATTTTTTTTTTTTTTTACCAATTCAGATGTGTTTCATAGATCAGAAAGAGAGCTAGTTTGTGAACTAAGAATTGGTTACCTGTTCCTACGGGTGCCCCCCCCCCACACACACACACACCTTACTGTATTTATTCCTCACAGCACCCCTGTGCATTGTTACCCACAGTTTACGACTTAGGAAGCTGAAGCTCCAAGACATTACACACCTGCCTGAAGTCTCCCAGCTCAGAGCACTCAAGCAGGGATTCACACCCAGAGTTGTTTGAAAGGCATGCTTTCCCCCGAAGCTGCACTTTGGAAAAATAAGGACCATAAAAAAAAGTGTAGTTAAAACTTTTTACAGTATGGATAGATGGATAGCTATGTGATAAAAGCAAATATGGTATAATGTTAATCAATGTTAGGAGTTAAGTGGCAGTACATGGATGTTCGGTGTAAAATTATTAAAAGTTTATGTTTGAAGTTTTCACCATAAAATGTTGGGAAGGAGCAAATTTTGTCTTAACCATCAAGTGGAGGACAAGACACACAAGCTGTTTTCAGATACCTATCCTGTTGGTACCTGCTCCAAAGAGACAGATTGGAGCCTTGGTTGAATTTTAATCTTAAAAATAGCAAGCCAGGGATAGAAATTGCTTGATGTACCCAATTAACATTAACCAGTGAGGTCTTAGAGAACTCAGAAAGCCAGCTGCAAAAGCAAAGCCTCTCCCAGGGTGGCCCCTCCACTGTGGACAGCTCAGGAAGCCTCGCTGTTGCCCTCCGTGAAAGACCAGAACCAGGCGTAATAGTGGGCAATTCTCTTTTCCAGTTCCGGCATCTTAGGTGGGATCCCATCATTTACCCAATAGAACATTTTGCATGCATGCAGCCTACATGTTGAAGCTGCTCCTGTGTGTGGAAGGGCATAATCAATTTTTTAAACACTACATCATACACATAGAGCCTTCCACACTACTCCACGATGTAATGCAGACCCTGCTTTGATGGTGAGCTGGCCCGGTCAGGAACAGCTGAGCAGTCTGCTGTGCTGGGGTTGCTGGTTGGAGGCAAAGATGCACTGTCCAGGGGATTCCTCGGGGCGTTTTGTTGCTGATGGTACAAGGAGAGCCTGGGTGGGCCCCTCTCCCACTCCTGTCAGAGCCCTGAATGTCCAGCAGCCCAAGCTTGGCTGTCATTGCTATTACCCATCCTGCCCGTCAGTGCTTGAGGCCACATGCTTCTGGCCCAGGAAAAGCATTAGCTTGCTGTGGAGGAGAGGGCTGCTTAGGCATATGAAAGCTGCCGCTCCAGAATCTTCCAGGGTCCTCAGAAACTGCAAAACTAAGGTCATACCAGAAAATCAAGAAGTTTCCAATAATAATCATTCACACTAATTTCCAAAACTCTGATGGAATCTTGGGGCCCGTGTGACTCACTGGTGTTTATACCATTATGCTGTTCTTCTTTCACTATACTCCGAGCAGAGTTTAAAGCCCTTAAGAGGTATCTATCTCTTGACTTAACTACTCCATCAGCTTCCTTCACCCTGAAGTATCAGGCAGAACAGGCTAGAACAGCAGGCTTTGTACCTAGACCTGGACATGAATCCCAACTTCACCATTACTGGCTGTGACACTTGGGGACAGTTGCTGAATCTCTGTAAGGCCAGCTCATACGTTCATTGTAAGATTTGAATTCAGATAAAATATGTGAAGTCTCCCAACATAGTCTGGGGCCCATAGCAATTGGTTCCCTTTTCTGTCATATGTGTGATACGTTGTAGGTGTGAGATGAGGGCTCATATCCCTGCCTATAGCTGGTGGTGTGAACACATCTTGTCTCTTGGCATCTGTGCACCACAGTTTTGTTTTGGGACTGCCTGTTATCCAAGAAGCTGTGATTTAAAAAAATTATACTGTCTAATTGTTCCTCAGGGTGCTTCCTCAGGAAGGTCCTAAGCATGGGGCAGCCAGAAAGGGTGAGGGCTGGGAGCCGACTGGAGACTGAGGGATTGGTGAGCTTCAGGTAGGGAGGGTCTGGGAGAAATGATCATAATGAGGCCAGAATCAAAAGGTTGCCATCTCTAAAAACAAAGATTGCCACCTGGGAGTTTGCCAGGGGCGGGTCCCGAGGGAGACTGAGCTACACCACACTGAGGAGTGTGGGTGCCTGTGCTCCCGGTCACTTCCCCACAGGAAGCCTAATTGCAGCCTGGGCCCTGTGACTCCCGCCTCGGGGAGGCTCCTAGGCTGCTGCGGGCAGAGGCGTAGACCACTGCAGCATTCCTGCCCACGCCTGCTGCTGCGCCTTCTCCAAGAATGACTTCCTGTATCATTGCATGTGGTCTCAGAACCAGGGGAGAGCGTTTGCTCAGTTTGGCATAGCAAACATTAAGTCTGTTGCTCGATTTGCAGTTGAGCTTTGTTTGTGGACCTTCCGTCCTTGTCTGCTGCAGCCATCCAAGCACTTGGGGAGCATGTCCTTTCTTCTCCGCAGCTGCCAGGAGCCCAGTAGTTGGCTTCCTTAAATGCAAGCAGATGGAAGCGAGCTGGAGTGTGGAGGCAATTAGAGGATTTCTTCCTCCAAGCAGTGTGGTTTTGCTTTCTTTGGGTGTAGCTGTTCTTGCTCACTTTATTTTCCATTTAGGTTTTGTCAGGCTGTCAGCTTTCCTGTTAGGGTTTATGTTGCTGCTGGTTGCAGGAGTATGCAGGATGGGGTGACTTGGTTGATTATTGTTTGGAATGAAAGTTTTCACACCACTGTATGGCTACGTCGTGATGATGATGGCACTCATATTTGTAAAATATTCTGCAATGTTAAGAGTACTTTTACATACATAACTGTCTCATATGGCCTGGCCAGAGGCTTCTCCCCCAGCCCCCCCTCCCCCCCCCCCAAAAAAATGAAGGTTGTACTCCCTCTGCTGGAGTCTGAGTTTTTCCTTATCTCTATATCATTTCTGGTCAAACAACACAGGGGAGAGAACTAGAATAAAAACTGTAGCCTTTTTCTTTGTTCCTTTCTCCTTTCTCGTATCCATCAGTCAGTTTCATATTTTCCAAACACTGTATGAGCACACTACTAGATTTTCTGGTGACATTTAAATAATTGTAGCAGACAACCTTTGCCACAGGGAGCTTCCAGTCTAGTTGGGGACACTAGTTCTCCAACTGTGAGTTTAAATTACAGTGCTGAGCACACAGAAGGTGCTCTAGAACTAGGAGTTGAATGAGTGGGTGAATAAATGAATGGATAATGTTAACCACCAAAGTCCTGAAAAGCAAGGGAAGAAGTAAGGGAGAAACTGAAAGGTGCACAGTCCTCGATGGGAACAGGCCCAAGGAGTACAGCCCCCTTCGAGTGTCTGGGTGCCTGGGAGCCAGAAAGCAAGAGGCCTAGGCACCCTCGTGGATTGTCCATGTTGATGATTGGCCATTCGTTAGTGCAGCTAAATGAGAGCTGAAGATATGGAAGGAAACCATATGGATATAGGCTGAGAAGAGTGAGCAAGGAAAATGTCATTCTCTCTCTTAAGGATGGGATAAGCAGAAAGAGGGAGGGTAGGGAGCAGACTGACTGAAAGGGAGAGATTACTCATAAAGCTGTTGTTGGGAAAGGTGCCAGCAAACTCACCCCGCCTTAAAAAGTCTGTCTCCTGGATTTGAGGACCTACTACATTGCAGCCCTGTACTAGGAGCTAAGAGAGGGCAATGGGCAGAATCAAAGAGATACAGAACTTGGCCCAACTCTTAGGAAACCCTGCCATGCCCAGGAAACACTGAAATAATGTGAAAGCCTCACCCTCACATGATCAACCCCAGGGGATAAGCCAAAGAATTGAGAGGCAGAGAGAGCGATGTGAGGCTGAGGAACTGAGAGGAAGGCTTCTGGCCGGTAAGACTGGCTTGGGGCCTGGCGCATGGATGAGATGTGGGAATTGTGTGGACATTTGTGTGGAGGTATAGTCCATCCTGGATGAAGTTCGTGTTGGGGCCGTGGGAAACTGATGGAAGAGGTCTGGGGGCCCTGGGTGAATTCCTGGAAGCCAGGCTGGAGAGCTGGAGAAAGTTGCTAAACAGAGAAGCGGCTTTATGAAGGTGGCAAACAGAATCTTTTGTTTATGCACAGAATTCTCATTAATTTCCTGCTACCTCAGATTCTGAGCTGGGGGGCATTGTCCCTTTGCTGGCGGTATGAGATTAAGCTCAGGGAAGTAAAGGTCTCCTTGGGATGGGCACTGCACCTTTTCAGTGTCTCCTGGGGCACTGATGTACTGAAGCCCAGTATTACCGCTGCAGTGGTCGAACAGGAGTAAGAACAGAATAGAATAGCCTCCAGCCGGACTGTCAGTAGGACACTGTTTTCATTGATTGTTTTGGCTGCTATGAAACTGTACTTAGTGTTTTGGAGAGCTCCAGAAATTTGTGCTATATGAACTCTAGATATTTTCATCGTGATGAACTCTTTAAAATAGTATCTGCAAAAATGCACACACCCAGTGCAGACTACTTAGAAGTGCAGAAAAGCACCAAGGACGAAACAAAAGCCACCAGTCACTCCATCATTCAGAGATTATCACACATTAGTGTATTGCTTAAAGTCCTTTTCTGATGTGAATTTGGAAGATTTAAAAATTATTTCAAATTGAACTTAATGTTTTATATCTTTTTGTTTTAACTTGACAGTATACCATGAATGTTTTTGGTGTTACTACGTTTATTTTACAATATGATCTTAGCACTACATCCTATTTCGCTATAGGAATGTGCCATAAGTTATTTAATCAGTCAAATAGGAAAGCAGTCTCCTATTTTTGCTCATTTTTGTTGTTTCCAGTGAGTTAGGTTTTAAACGTTTTTTAAAACAACATTATAATATAGTATTTTCAGATCATCTTGTTTTTATTGAGTGAATTGCCCAGTCAGATCCAAATGAATATAGAAAGTTCTCCATGAAGTTTTATCTCATTTGTATTATTACTTCATTGAAAGTGATAATTAATCAAACCTGAGTGGAAAAGAATTATAGGTGCCATAGTATGCTTCCCTAAGACTATTAAAAACAGGAAGACCAAGTGCCATGCTGATGGATGTATTCAAATATAGAATAATAATTTAGGGGTCTTAGTTGGACCTGGTAAATGTTATATTGTGCTTGATTGTAGTGAAATTTCAACAATCACAAAATATAAGTAGCCTTCAGTATTACCTTCAGGTAGATGAAGAACCAAACATTCAGGAACTTTCTTAACCCTCTCTCTCTACTGACCTCATGACAATGTCTCCCTGTAAGATGCCCGAATCCTTCCGGGTATGAGATGCATTTGGAGGGTTGGTTCCTGCTGACTTTATTAAAAGCTGAGTAGAAGAAGCCGATTTTGGTTTGCAAAGGTCTGGAACTTCTTGCTTGTGTTTCATTTCCAGTAAAATGGGTGATTCACCACAGTTCAAGGTAACCCCATCTACAGCATCTCAGTGTGTATGTTTTTTCAGTGAAAAATTTTTTGAGGGAAACATAGAATAGAACTATAGAATCCTCTAAGTTTTCCATGAAATTATTTTCCCTGCCTGTCAGAGTTTTGTAATATCATTAGATTACTTGTTTTTCCTAGTAATTATTATCCTATGATTATCTGAGTTAGATATGTGTTGAAGAAAAAGAGATGAAGGTCAAGAAGAATAAGTACAGTGATCTATTTTTTGTTTAATTTGTCTAACTGTTGCTGATACATAGAAACACAGTTTTTCATATTGAACTAATACTTGGCAGTTTGGTAAAGCCTCCAATTCTAATAATTTATCTGTATTTTTCTTAGGTTTTCTGTTTAACCAATCATATGTATAAATAATTATGTTTTAGTTCTTCTTTTTCAATTTTTTATGTATTTATTTTTCTTGTCCTACCACTCTGGCTAGGACCTGCAGTACAGTGTTAAAAGAAAGTAGGGAGAGCACACTTTCTTAGCTTGTTCCCAATTTAAAGGGAAGGCTACTAACATTTCACCATTGAGTATAATGCCTATATTGGGTTTTAATAAATACTTTTCATCAGGTTAAGAAAGTCCCCCTTCTGATCATAGTGTGCTACAAGTTCCTATTTTTTAAAATCACAAGTAAGTGTTGAATTTTATTTAATACTTTTTCTGTGCCTATTAATAATATCATAGGGTTCTTTTTCTTTTAATCTGAGAGTGAGGTAATTACTATCATGAGTTTTCTAAAGTTAAACCATTCTTTGCCTTATTGGTAAAAATCCAAATTAGCCATGAACTATTTTATGAACTGTTGGATTCAGTTTGCTGATTTTTTTTTTTTTTTTTAGGATTTTTATGTTTGTGTTTATATCTGAGATTGGACTATAATTTCCTTTTTTTTCCTACTGTCCTTGTCTGATTTTGGTGCTAAGGTTACACTAGTTCTTTCCCATTTTTTATCTCTGACACTTGCCTCTTTTTACTCTAAAACCATCTGAACCAGATGTTACTGGTTTTGTTTTCTTTAAGATGAATCCATTTCTTTAATGGTTACAAAAATATTCAGGTTTCTCTCTCTCATCTTGTTTCAGTAATAAGTGGTATTTTTCTATGAGTTCTTCATTTCATTAAAATTTTCAAACATGGCATACAATAGTTCATAGTATGCTCCTAGTTTTTAATCTCTGCTAAAAATGTAGTTATGTTCTCACTCTCATTCCCGATATCATTATTAGTACCTTCTTTGTGTTTTACTTGATCAGTTTCGATGACTTATCTATTTTATTGATCTTTTGAAATAGTTTTTCCTTTGATAATCTTCTCTAGTGAATATTTGTTTTATGATTTTATGAATTATTTCCCTTTCTTACTTTCTTCTAATTTCATTGGATTTACTTTTGCTCACTTTCTCACTTCTTAAATTGGACACTCATTCATTTTCTTTTTCTTTCTAGGGTAAGACTTAATTACAACTTTAGCAGCATCTGACAAGTTCTCATATGGAACATTTTTTATCATCACTCTGTTCTAAGAATATTATAATTATCATAATTATTTCTTCTTTGATTCATTAGTTATTAGCAGTGTGCTTTTAAATTTCCAAATTAGTTTTTTAGTAATCTTTTTTTGAAGTCTACCTTTAAAAAATCTGTTGTTGTCAGAGAATGTTGTTTGTGTGGTACCAGTATCACAGAATTTATTGATACTTGGTTCATGGCCTTAGATGTGATCAGTTTTTAAAAAACATTCCATGACTTTTTAAAATACATACTTTCTAATAGGGGCTGGGGAAATAGAGTTCTAAGTATACCCATTTGATTAAACCTCTTGTGTTGTTCAAATCTTTTATATACTTATTAATCCTCTCACTATGTCACTTTATCCTTATAATTCAAGTGATTTGCTTTATACCTGGTGAAATCCACTTCCCAGGAAGACTATTGAAGAACTGTTTACTGGCAAAATGTGAATTCCTTCCTTTAGCTTTTATGCAACCAGGAATCCAGTTTCTCAGAACCCTAGCCCCAAGGCTAACGTCTTCTGATAACCTTTCTGGCTTCAACACTATGGGCTATTTCATGGAAGAAGAAAAAGAAATATCATAAAGTCTTAGAGCTGATGTGCTTTGAAGGAGCCTTAAAGTTTGTCTAGTTCAACCAGTATCTGTGATAGCTAAGTTCTGCAAGAACATCAATAGTGTCAAGATAGTTTCTATCATCTTTGGGAAGTTCTCATTATTAAAACAAATCAGAAAATATCCTTCCATATAATACCCAACAGGTTTTTTTTAAAAGACTGCTGAAAATGTCTTTTTCTCTAGGATAAACAATTTCAGGTTTTGTATTAGTTTCCATACCCACCACCATAATTCCAGGTCTTCTTAACATCCTGATTACTGTTTTCTGAACAAGTTCTAGATTTTATGTAGTAACTTTCAAATTGGCGGTGGGGAAGGGGGGTGTAAATGTTTTAAGGAATATTTCATAGGATAATCATTAATGAAGCACCTCAGGAAAATATCCAATACTGAGGCTAAAATCCACTTACCCCGTCCTGTAACCATTTCTCTCTCTCAAGGGAAGCAGTCTATCTAATAATAGGGTAATATGCAAATTGGTTGGGATGCCATCACAGTAACGACCAATTAGCAGGCACGGGTGGGCGGGGTTTTGCAGCACTGGGGATGAGTGCGGGGTGGTGAAGGCCTTCGTCTCCATGCGCCTGTGCCAGGGGTTAGGCAGGCGTGCACAGAGGGAGGCCTCCGCCGCAGCCCGGCCCCGGGGTCGGCAGGTCTCCCCCACCTCCGGGGATCCGCAGGCCTCCGCCGCAGTCCATCCCGGGGTCTGCAGGTCTCCCCCAGCTCCAGCCTACCTCTTTGGGGCAATCCATTGAGGAGCCCTGGATGGGTGGGCAGGGCCTACCTCTTTGAGGCGATGGATCACAGGGCTCCCGCACTGTGACAGGGCACAGGCCAGACTGGGGGATTCCTCCCTCCCCAAGTGCATGAATGTCGTGCACTGAGCCACTAGTTAAGAATTAGAGACCATGACTCTTGCCTGCTGTTCATAATCATGTGCACCCAGATCCATGTGATCCTTTTCCTGAAGATCAGTGGCACACTGCACGAGGAAGAACAGCACATAGCAACAAATTTCCTGGGTTGTTTTTTTTTAATTCAATTTTGCTTAGAAATTATGCTGTTTTGCTTTCTGTATTTCTAATAGGGGTAGGGGGAAGCTTGCCCTTCATTTGCTGACATAAAGCGTTAGTTTTGAGAGTGTCAGAGTCCAGTGTTAACACTGAGGGAAGGTAGTACTGTGCTTGCAGGGAGTTGACTGTAAGTCAAAGGCACTTCACCCCTTATCCTCATAATCCTCCCTAACCACCAAGAAAGCAAACCCCAGCTTGGGACCCAGAACTGTTCAGACATTTGAAGAGTCCTACCTTCAGACAGACAATACAGGTAATAGCTTAATATTGCTTAGCATTGTATTCAGTAAGAAATAGAGGGACAGCCCTTTGAACTGGTCTCTGTCTCTTGGTGCCTAAAATTATATTATCATTGCTACTTAAAAACTCAAAAGTTCAGACTTGCTAAGCCCCAACTTAACTAAGGCCAGACCGACTGCTATATTTCAGTAAATACCACATTAGGTCACACTGGCTTTTAAGCAGCCAGGTTAAACAACTGACTCAAATTGAAATTATTTTCAGCCAACCTGCCCCTCCACCCCCAATCTTTTTCACACATGCTGCTGCTAAGCCACATGTCCCCCATCCTGCTCTTATGCAACAGGTTTTTGTTCAGGTCCTTACATTTCCCTTCACTAATTTTATCATCTCATTTCTGGCCCATTACTCTAGTCTATCAAGATATTTTGTCTTGAGATTATCACTACAATATTTCCTATCCTTCCAAAAATTTGTTAAATCTGAACATTTTAGCAAGCAAGTTTTCCATAACTTTAGCTAAGATGTTGGCAATGTTGTTGAAGAGCTCAAAGCCCTGTTTTATGTCCCTAGAGGTCACCTTCTAGGTGGACTTGGTCTCACTGATCAGCCCCATGTAAATAATATTATTCACTCCATTGCCTTAGTATCCAGCCCACATTATCTTATTCCCAAAGGGTTGTGAGAGGCCTTTTTGGGTGATGCTTGCTGAAGTTCATAGAGAGCCACATTATTTTTCTGATGCCTATCACAATAGAAGGTGGGCTCACTCTCTCCTCTGCGACCACTCTATATGAACCATCAGAGCAAATGCTGAAACACTGTAGTAGGATTACCCAGATTTGGTTTTTCTCCCCTCATCTAGCATTTTGACACTTTTTACATAAGGTTTATTTTTTTCATAAAACCAATTAATGTTGAGATTACAAATACAAAAATAGGACTGAATTTCACCCAAAGCTATTTTTATACCTGTTTTGTGGGCATTCAGTTTAACAGTTTCCCTCACTTATGCTAACCTAGCAAATACTAGAATATTAGACATAAACTATGTCCCCCAATCCAGTCTACCAGTCAACAGCCTTGTCTATCCCTCTATCCCACCCTCACCATCATCTCCCTAAAGATTCATTAACACTGGCTTAGACTGCTTCCTAGTGTGTGTCCCTCTTTCAGGTGCTCCTTTGGCTGAGCCATCCTGTGTAGAGCTACCTGATCAAGTCACTTGCTCAGAACTCCTGCCACACTTCAAGTTCAGTCCAGTATCTTCTCTCTCTCTCTCTCTCTCTCTCTCTCTCTCTCTCTCTCTTGACTGGCGCTGGAGATCTGCTCAGAGCAGCCACCTTCCCATTCCTCAGGCCCTACGCCACCTAGTGGATTCATCACTCTTCCCTAAAGTCTCCCAGGCCTTCCTGGTGCCCATCTTTGTCCCGAATGTTCCTGAGGACAGGAATGTCCCAATGCATTTCTAGATTTAGAAATCTTGCTCCTCTCCCAAGCGATAAACTAAATGCTTTCCCTCTTGAAGCCCTAACTGATCCCCCTTTTGGAAGTTATTTCTTCCACCACTAAGCTCCCGTTAGCACTATGTAACTTCTAAGTGACAGATGTCTTGTGTAGAATTATTTATGCACTTGTTGTATCTAAAGCTGTTCTGGTGCTGGAACAGTAGCTTATTCACCTTATCAGCACACCATGGGCCAGGAACCTACTAGAAAGTCAGGTGGATAGATGCTGGCTGACTGGCATTGACACTCAAGAGAGGATAATTTACCAAGACCACACAGTTTTGACTAATAGAGTTAACAAGTGTCAGTTTCAAAAGTTACAAATAAGGTATTTGTCCAACACTGCACCATATTCTTTTCCGTACTTTTGCTTTGAGCTTCATGTGGAAGTATTGGTAATGAACATTCAGTTTTAAGCATTAAAACAAAAGTCTCATATTTGATTGTTTGCTACATGAAAAATGCATGGTCTCTTGACTTTACATGATTATGAATATAAATTTGGGGAGAAGGTATAAAGAGCTTTTCCTACCACAGTCTTCAAGCTTCAGAAGTTATTTGAAAGGAGACACTACCACTTGAGAATATTCGTCCCACACAATTTAAAACATCCGCAAGTACATTGAAAACATTGCTCTTCAAATCTAAAAATCACAATTCTCTTCATAGAAGAGGACACTTGGGTTGTACTGTGTGAGCAGGGTTTTGTTTGTTTGGGGGTTTTTTTGTTGTTGTTGTTCTACTTATTTTAAGTGAAGGGTGGGCTAGGGATCTAATGTTAAAAATAGAGATTAAGGCCCAGGATGAAATGGTTACCCCACCTTGAGATTGGTGGTTCTGGCTTTCTCAGGCTTGATGTTGTCTACCTGAGCGAGGGCTCATTTATCTCATTTGAATCTGAAAGGGAGCCCACATCCTTCCTGCTGCCATGTAAAGATGCTGAAAAGAATTCACAGAGAAAACAGTTGCGCTAATGTGTTAAGTTTCCCAGACGCCCTATCCCTGTGCCCCGAGAACAGTGCAATAATTGGGAATGAGGTTGAACAAAGGAATAAAGGTATGAAATGCTCAGGAAAAGCCAGCCAGAAGCTATTCTTTATTATCAGCTTCTCTTAGTATTTGTTTGTTTGTTTTTCAAATGTGGTTCTATAGGTAGTGGAAAGGGGAAAGAAAGGCAGGGTCATTTTTTCCTTTTTCAAGTCAAATTGCTATCTTGCACAGTTGCCCCACAGAGACTCGCTCTCATTCATGGGTTGACCAACTCTTACACCTCCAATTTCAAAAGCAAAGGAGGCCAATCTAGCCTTTCCTTGTTCTGTGATGTTGGAGCCCTCTCCTGCTTATTTTTTTAATACTCACCTGAGAGCATGCTGAGAGAGAGAGAGAGAGAGAGAGAGAGAGAGAGAGAGAGAGAGAGATCAGTTGCCTTTCGTATATGCCCTGACCAGGAATTGAACTGGCAACCCTTCAATGCATAGACCGACACTCAGCCAACTGAGCCACTCCAGATGGGTCTTTCTTGCTTTTAAAAAATAAAATAAAATAAAAATAAAGTTTTCCCAAAGTATGGAATATCTGAAGCACAAGCCATTTGTTTTGGCAATTCAGTCATAATTTCCAACTTACCTTCAATATTAGTACAAAAACAAAAATGACCTTAATTCTATTGGCATGATATGGATAGATTAGCTAAAAAAAGAAAAGAAAAGAAAAGAAAGGAGGAAAGAAGAAGGCCAGAGAAGGGAAGAGCCTGCATGTCTAGAATTTCTTTTCTTACCAGGTATTTCTTGGGTTATTTCTAGCACGGCTTATCAATATTAGTGACATAGTCATGTTCCAGAAGGTCACAATTGAAGGAATACAGAGCCATGGCACTAAAAGCAAGGACTGCTTCAAAATGAACAAGTATTTTAGTAGCCGTTGAACACACTGTCACTACATGGTCAGAAGTTCAAGATGTCAGATTAAAATTAGAAATAACAGGGAAAGTCTACAAAAATAGGGATATAAAATATGAGATTCTTTCCAGGGGAGATCATGCAATCAATATTTCTGGAAGTCTTACAATAAGCAAGAATATCATCCTACAGTATAGGCATTATTCACTACACTTTCTTAATTCCACATTTGTTTCCACCCATAGATTTTGAGAATACATTTACTTCAAGTATTTACGGGGTCATGAATGCTATTTATCTTCTATTATACTGAAACTTTACCCAATTAGTTATAATTGAGCTACCAATTGACATTTTTTACCCTTTAAGGAAAACCTTTAGAATCATAAAGTTTGCCTGGGAGATACAACTTCCAGCAGATAATTAGATGCTTTGAAAATAAATAGAAAAGGGTAGAAGCTGAACTAAAAGAATAACTGGTTCTGTTTCCACCCCCCTCCCTCAAGGATATTTTAGAACCTTTTTATTAAGTATTTGTTGGGTTTTTTAGGAGATCTTAAGTGTTTTCATGTTAGAAGTATAATCTTATCAACATAAAACCTACTTATTTGGGTGCACAAAGCAAATGGAGTCATCCTTTCTTTAGGGAGCCCAATCTGTATATCATAAACACGATTATTATTGCTGTTACATTTCAGCCGTTTCTCCAGAAAGACTTAATCAAAAGTGCCTCACATGTGAGAGATCAGCAGGCAACATTTGGGCTGCAAATATTGAGCAAATACAGGGTGATTTTTCGTTCACCTTCACCCATGAGCTACCAGCCCCTAGGAGTTTGCCACAGACTCAAAATGTTAGTGCTAGAAGGATAGTCACGATTATCTGGACCAGTCATTATGGAGACTCAGCGCAGGAGGAGTGAGTGGCTGACCTGAGGTCACCAGTGGGTCAGGGCGGAAGAGCAATAGGCATGGCTGCTTTCTATTAAATCATTGTATTCACCTCTTAGGGAACATATGTCACAAGACAGTTTATCACTTTTGATTAAATACCTCAAACCTTCAACTTGGGTTAATCTTTTCAGTTATTAAATATCTATTCCAGTGCTGTCCATAGACATATAATACAAACCATAGTGCAGACAACACAGTTGTTGTTGTTTTACTTTTTTAACATTCACTCAGCCACATTTTTTAAAAAAAAGAAAGAAACAGATGGAAGTAATTTTAATAATATATTTTATTTAAAACAACATATCCCAAACATTCTCATTTCAACTTGCAGCCAATATCTTAAAAGTGATTAATGAGATATTTCACATTCTTTTCTTCAATCTACATCTTTGAAGTGCGGTTACATATTTCACATCTCATGTGCTTAGTGCTACATACCATACTGGACAGTGAGGTCTGGACAGCTGAACAGGCCCAAGTTCGCACAAACCACAGCCCCTCACCCTTGAAATTATAAATGTCTCTGTGTCTAGTTCACATTTCTTTTAACTTTTGCTCTTAATAGGCCAAGCTTATCTCCTGAAAACCCAGAGAGAGGTAAACAAGCATGAACTGCTGTAAAATGAGTGTATCTATTGAAAACGTGGCCCAACCCTTGCCATGGAAGTGTTTCTGTGTGATATATTACTCCTGCCTTCCTCGAATTCCATACTTCCTTAATGTCAAAGTTCCCTTAGCAGCTGCAGCTGTTTCCTGTGGATATGTTCTACAGGGCTTTTCTTTATGAGATGTCTTCTACTGTGACTGCTACCAGAATGAATGTACTCCAAAGCCTGTATCTCTCATTAACAAACTTCCAAGAAATAATTGTTCAACTTTAGCTGTAGCTTTCAACAGTTCATCTCTCACTTTGACCTAATTATAAAATATAATGTTAAGATATGTGAGGAGCGAGATCACAGAAGGGGATATTTCACTTTCTGTTCATGCATCATCTTTCACATCTCCCAACCCTACCTCCAACCCAGCTAGCCAAAGGCAACACATGGAATTGTAATGAATAACTGTAAAAGCCGAGGCTGTGTTTTATTTTCCTTATCATTCAAATAGAAATAATAGTAGTGATTTGTGAGGATGGAGTATCTGACACATAGTTATTGCTCAACAAAAATGATAGTTATTTTTATTATTTACTTTGCAATTACTTCAGAAAAGGGGGATGGACAAAATAGAGAGCAAATAGGTGTATCTCTTCTGAAAAATGGAAAGGAAGCCTACCAGTGTTTTTTTAGGACATTATCCTTGTGATTCCTGGAACCAAACCAGGCTCCACCCAGAGCTGAGCGCTTTTTGATTGCAATGTGTCTTCAGCATGATTGTTCAAACCAACCTCACTTCCAATGATAACCGGAATGTTGGAGCCAAATGACTAGCTCCTGCAGCGTAACAATAGTAACAATGGCGGGGGGAGGAGCTGACCCAGATACTGTGTTTCAAGTCCTCAGAGCACATTCTTATATGATTTTCATAGTGAATTGTGACAGCTGTACTGGAGAAGGCAGAGTAAGTGTTTTGGGTGTCATTTGGGTTGCTTCTTTAAACAGTTCCATGGAGTAAGGGGAAAATATTTTTTTTAATATAAGACTTTCAAGATAACGCCCTTCCTCCCTTGCCTTTTGCCTTTTGCCTCTCCTGCCCAATAAACCCTTTTGGCTGGAGTTCATTGGCTCTCCCTGAAGCTCCCGGGTATCACTTTTTGGTTGAACAGAACTAAAGTCATGCCGAGTAGTGACTTGGCACTCGTGACATAGTACAGTTCTGCTACTGAAAACTGGTGAGCTTTTAACATATGTTTGCATCACTTTCTTTCTCTCAACTCCCTCAGTCTGCTTGTAAGAGTAAAACATTGACATTTAGATGGGAAAACAATATCGAATCCTGGGCCTGTGGACACACTTTAATTCTTTAAAGAATATTGTAGCTATCTAAGTTGTTTGTCTAGCCATTCATCCTGAGTACCCGAATTCTCCGTAAGTTGGCATCTCTCTTTTGGGAACCATCTTTCAGCTGCTCCTGTGAGCCAGACGTGAGCACTCAGATAATACTAAGGAAGGTGTCTGTCTTGGATTTCCTGGTTTGCCTGAGGTTTTAGCCCCTGATGCTGTGGGGAGGTCCAGAAGATGAAGCCCTCATAGGAAGCCACTGCCTGCCTCATGGAGAACAGCCGGCCACCTCACCTGACCTGCATACTCACGCCTTTTCTTTTTTGTTGGCCTGGGGTAGCAGTTGCATATTTTAGAAAAAGAGAGAGCCATTCAAAACATACCAAATAGTGTTATATTTATACCATGGAATACTGCTTGGCAATAAAAACTACTATAATGAATAAAGCAATAAAAACTATACTACTCAGCAATAATGAACTACTGAAATGTACATTATCGTGGATAAATAAAAAAATAAGTAGACTCAAAGAATATGATTACATTTATAGGAACTCCTGGACCAGACAACTAAACTATGGTGATCCAAGTCACCACTGTGGTCGCCCTGAATGGGATTGACTGCAAAGGGGTCCTGGCGGATCTTTCTAGGGCGATGAAAATGTTCTCTTAGTTTATACAGGTATAGACATTTGTCAGGACTTATTGAGCTGTACACTTAACATCTACACATTGAACTGCATGAGAATGACACCTAAGCTTAAGAAAAAAAACTACGAAGAAAGAGGGAAGGAACTGAAAAATGCATAATACTTACTAAACCTCCCCAAATTATTAGAAATTCTTATTTCTGAGGTATTTTTTTCAAAGCTGGCTACCAGCCCTTTTTGTACCAGGTGCATAGTGGGACAGCAGTTTCCTGTTTCTTTTGGACATGGTCCACCAATGGCAGCCACACTTAGAAGATGGAGTAGTACTACAGTACTTCCTTTCCACAGAGATTGTCCTAGATTATATGGGAAATCAATGTTTTGTAAGTTGTGCAACACAAATTTATAACTTGAAGAATATTTTTTGGAAGGCATATAGTCCCTCCCTAATTTATGGTTGATTGTGTTAATTTGGAATTTGCAAAGATTACAAAAAGAACCAGGACTTTTTTGTGTTCTGTGTTGTGAAATGTAAATGTTAACATTAAATATTAAATCAGTTACTCAGCCCCTCAACCTCTCACTCCAGTCCATCCTTCCTGCTGTTTAGTAATCTTTCTGAAATACAAATCTATTGTGTAACTCTGCTCAGAGGCCTGGGTGGCCTGCTTCCTCTTTCACATTTAGGCCCCTGCCTAACTTTCTGCTTGTCCACCTACACACTTTCGGCATTTGTCACACCAACCCAGATTGAGGCACAGAGTCAGGAATGCTCCTTACTGACTCTGTGCCTCACGGAGTTGTTCCTCAGTCTGGGGAGCACTGGGCCCACCCCATTCCTTCAGCACCCTCCCCGCAATCCCATCCTGAGAATCCGTCCCAGCTTCCTGGAGAGCACACTAGCCGCATGGAGCAGAACAAATCCTTCCCATGACCGCCTTCTCCTGCCGGCTGTACATTCTTCAGCTACAGGGATGGCAGTTTGCATCTTTGTGTTCTGTGCACACTGCTGGGTACATAGTATTGGTCCATAAATGGTGGGTGGTGAGGTGGGTGGGTTCATTCATTTGTTCATTCATTCAACACTGCAGTAGCCTTCTTTGTGGGACCTCTGAAAGGATACAGATAAGAACCAGAATGTTCTGGGGGCCTAGCAAATGCAGACTTTCTGGGACAATGCTGCTGTGTTCCTGTCCTGTTCTCCTTGCTTTCTTTGTCCAAGTGGGAGCCAGAACCTGACAAATGCTCTCTTCCTGGGTTGCACTCTCTACCTCTCCTTTTCTGCATGAAAGAATTCCTACCCAGTTCTGAGAAAGAAACCCAGAACATACCACTAATAATGTACACCAGGACAGGAAAAAAATTAAAGACATAATACAAATAGCACCTACCAATAAGTTAGCTTTTTTACATTTCCTACATACCTTCACATATACTGCTTTGTTTTATCTTCACAGGAATCCCGTGAATTAAGCAGGGAAGGGATAATTGTCCCTACAGGCAAATAAGAAAACTGAGGTGAAATAAAGGCCAGATGATTTGCCCAAAGTCACACGTCTGGTTAGTGATAATGCCGAGACCAGAATAGAAACCCATGTGCTCCCGCCAGTCTGGGAGATTGTTCAAAAGTACGAGTTCCCAGGAAAGATCAAATAATTGCTGGAAAAGCACTTCCGATCTCCAAGGAAAACAAATCTTTTCAGCTGAGTGCCCTCCCTAAGGCCTGAAGAGCATTATCTGCCAAGTAGCTACTCTTTTGTCTTCAGCATAAACTACCCCAGGCTGAAGGCCACTGTGAACTCTGAGAATCAAGAGCGCCACACACTGCCAATATATATTAGAAACCCATGGAATAGGTAACTGTCCATTCAGACAGGAATTAGAGGAAGTCTTTTCTTAAATCCTTGCCAGGACACAGGTGTGGGCACTAATGTGGATGCAAAGCTTTGTCGCCCGTGTGTGTGTGTGTGTGTGTGTGTGTGTGTGTGTGTGTGTGTGTGTGAGAAAGAGAGTTGGGGGGGGGCGGGGGGGAGAAGACAGCTATTTCTGCTAGGCCAGTGCAATATTTAAAAGCAAACATCTAACAGTAGGATAACGGCTGCTGAACCTGCATTTGCAGCTGCTGCTGCATCATTCCTCTGGGGAAGGCAAGATGGCTATTCTCCAACTCTTCATAAAGGGAAAGCATCGGGAACAAAAAGAACTGCTCACATTTAATACTACGAGGTCCAGTCTCGTGTCCCGCGTTAGATACCTAACTCGAAGCTGACTGCAGAGACCCAGGATTCATTCTACAAGATCTTTCAGACCTTCTTTTCCCTATAACAGATAAAATCGTGTGCATTTTAATTGGGGGTAATAGAGCCAGATCTCAGACATTACCAAATGAGAGGCTGTGAATTTGGTCCACCGTACTGATGTGCTACACAAAGAAGGCCACAGTCATTTCCAACCTTAAACGTGCTCTTAATTGTGTTTAGAGCAAGGTTGCCTTGGATATCAAATTTTAACTGCTCTCAGGTACCCATCTCTGGGAATCTTGTGTCTTTTTATTATATCTAGTTTGCCCTGTTCCCTCTCCACAGTTTATCTTTCTTTGGAAGTCTCCACTGGCTAGCCAAAATGTAGACCTGGTCATGGTAAGAACATGAGCTTCTGAAAGAGAAACTAAAGGGCCCTTGGAGAGGACATGGAAAGAGACTGATCATGTGAGCTATCTTGGTTGAACCCTTGATTTATAGCCAGAATTACACAGAAAGTATTTCCTTTTATTTTCGTGTAAAACCTCTTTATGCAGCTACTTCAGGGATCTGGAATAAAGCATGGAGGAAATCATGTCATTGAATAAGAAATAAGAGAGACAGGTAAAGAAATCCACATTTTTTGTTGTTCCTGAAATAACTCACTAATTTTTAACCTTGTTCTTAATTTGGAATTCTGATCAAAACTATGATGTTAAAGAATGTCATCCAGCCCCTTTTCAATCTCAGTATTTACGGAGCTTTACCAAACTTGGATCGCATGTGACCATGATATGGTCATGAGTTACAAATTGTAACTCATTAATTGTGTGGATGTTTGTAGATGTGGTGACCTTGTCACCAAGACTTCCTTGTCCCCTGTTAATTTCCTCCTCAATTAAATAGAAAAGAAGCAATACATAGTTTCTAGGTTATTTTTGACAAAAAGTGGTAAATGACACATTCCCATATTTACATTTGGCTTTTGGCCTTTGAATTTAAATTTAGTTCCTCAAATAGTGGGACCATTCTGTTCAGCTACTAAGTCTGTTGGGTTCTTTCTCCACAGAGCATGTGTGATTCTCCCCTTTGTCAGAGGTTGGGATTGATAAATTCTTTCTTTTTAAAAAAACATTTTTTATTTATTTTTAAATATATTTTTATTGATTTCAGAGAGGAAGGGAGAGGAAGAGGGAGAGGGAGATAGAAACATCAGTAATGAGAGAGAATCATTGATCAGCTGCTTCCTGCACACACACACACACACACACACACACACACCCGCTGGGGATCGAGCCCACAACCCAGGCATGTGCCCGAACCATGACCTTCTGGTTCATAGGTTGATGCTCAACCACTGAGCCATGCCGGCCGGGTGACAAATTCTCTCGTTTCCACTTTTTTCACAGATGGCTTGCGGGAAGCCAGGCATTGACACAAATCATCGTAAAGATGAACCCTTGGGTTCTGGGTTTGGAAATTGCTGAATATCATGTAAATGAATAAACCCTGGCTTCAGACCCAGAGAAAAGGTTGGATATTAATATTGGTGTATACACCTTCGATACCTTTGGGAATGGCATATTAATATTTCTTGGGGGTGTTTGTTTCTATGTTGGAGTTGTTGATTTGCCACTCTGAATGCCAGATTTTGTTTTGTTCTGAAGGTTAGAGAATGAGCATAGACTTTATAGTCATATAGACATGGATTTGAAATCTGATTCCATCACTTCTAGCTGTTTGCTCTTAGATAAATTCCTTTCTCCGAGTTTAGGCTTTATACAGTAAAACGGGTTAAACAAACTGTAGGTCAGCTCACACAATGCCTGGTGTAGAGGAGACTCTCAAAATCATTTATCCCCGTGCCCCTTTCCTTCTGGGGGGAACCTCTGCGAGGGGGCCTGAAAGGTAGGGTTTTCAATGAATCCTTCAGTTGAAGGTATTGTTTTCATTACTACCATTCCTGCAAAAAGAACAAGACCTCTCTAAGGGAGCCATGAGAGGAAATGTGACATAGCCTCGTGGTTTTTAAAGTGTGACCCCAAACCAGCAACATCCGAGTCATCTGGGAACCTGTCAGGTGCAGGCTCTCACACCCTGCCCTAGCCCCGCTGACTCGGAGGTTCTGGATGTGAGGCCCAGCAGCCTGTGTATCCACACGCCTTCTAGATGACTCTCACATGTGTGCAGTTTGAGAACTACTGATGTAGTGAAAGGAACACTGGACTAGCTTTCAAGTGTTCGGCTACATAAACCAGCACTCATTTCTCCATGCTGGGCCTAGGCCTCCTCATCTCTGAAATGAGAGGCGGGATTGAACCCAACACCCTCTAAGATCTTTTCTAATTCTGACATCTCATGGTTCTGGCCTCAATCAAGCTGTGCCAACATTTCCTTAGTGACCATACTCTGAAAAGTAGATAGAGGGAAAACAACTTTGTTTTCATTATTTCAATGAAATGATGACATTATTATAGAAAATGAAAATAAGCAAATGAAGAAACTTAGAACCATCCATAATTTCAATATCCGGAGATATTCCTTTGTGTTGTGCTATTTCATTTATTTCTCTTTTTACATGAATGCACACATGTGTACATTATTCTGTGTGTATGTACATGCACATCTCCTTGCAGTCATTCAGCATCTATCTACCAGGGTCTGCTCTATGCCAGGGACAATGTGGGTACACAGTGAACAATTATGGAAGCCTCTGTCTCCGTGGAGTTTTCGTACTCATGGGAGGAGGTATTCAGTAAACAAGAAAATAAGTAATTAAGTAAGATCATTTCTGAGAGTGTTAAGTGCTATGAAAGAAATAAAACAGGATGATATGATAGAGTGACAGGGCAGTGGCCAACTGAGAGTCAATGCCAGGAAAACCCTTTCTGAGAAGGTGACATTTGAGCTGAGGCCTGAATACTGGGAAGGAGCCAGCTATGTGTGTATTTTGGGGAAGAGCATTTCAGGTGAAAGGAAAACCTTGTGCAGAGGCCCTAACTGCGGCCACTATGGCTGGGGAAGAGGCATGACGGGGGGAGCTGTAGAAGATGAGGCCAGAGGGGTAGATGGGCAGGGGCCTGAGCAAGGATGCTGTATAATTTACATTTATTCTAAGTACAATAGGAAAGCATTTTAAGACTAGGAATAACTTTTTTTTAAAGGTCACTCTGATTGTCATGTGAGGGATGGGTATGAAGTGTAGGAATGAAAACAAGAAAGATTGGATCATATTTCCAGCTAGTCCTTTGTAACTTGCATATTTCCCTTGACTATTATGAACGTCTTGTAGGATTATTACTATTCTGCCACATTATCATTTTTAATCTCCATAGGAATCTGGTATGATTCTGTATTTTGTTAATCCCCTGTGGGTGAATACCTAGATTATTTCCCATTTTTTAATACGAATAACACTGAAATGAGTGTTTTAAATATTTGCACACATCCTTGTTGTTTCCTTAGGATAATTCCTAGAAGTAGAAATCCTTGGCCAACAGTAGAATGCACTTGAAGACTCTTTCTTGAGTATCTTAGTTGATTTCTTCTGCAATTCAATAACTGGGCATCCTCCAGTCATTTACTACCTTTAGTTGATGGACTTTTACCAGCATGGGCCCAGAAGGAGGCAACTGAGGCACTCTCCTTATGTACTTAATGTAAGGTCTCCCAAAAAAACGTGAAGTGCTCAAGATAATACCTTCATGCTATCTTTTTTATCCTATTGAGCTATTTGGCATCTCATTATATTTTGCTCCCAGGGCAAGTATCTCACTCATTTCATCCTAGGGCTGGCCCTGGCACAATTACTTAGAAAAACAAGATAAGTAATGATTTGTCTCTGGTTTTGAGTCTGGATTTTACTTATCCTTAATGATGTACAGGATTACATCATTAATTCGTTAGCTACATATTTGCATGTTTCCATTATCGTCTTCATTCTCAAGTAATTAGAAAACACAGGTATGTCACAGGTAATGGGTCTTAGATCCATGCTCATCACTTACAGGTGTGCAGGGCACAGCTATCTTAAGCACCATACTTTTCCCTGACCTCATGAATGGCTGCCATCATGTCTGATGTGCTTCCTGGTCCTGCTCAGTTGACCTGGGGTTATAAGCAGGTCTTCATGGCTCCTCTGTGGGATTCACAGGAGCCCATTGGGCGTCAGATAGCCTAATCTTGCAGTCCCAACAGCGGTCAGTTATTTTCTCCATTCTGCTCAGACTCTTTAATGTTCTCTACCTTCTCAGGAAAACTGGAGGACTAAAAAGGAAAGTTGGAGCTTTTGTTGTGTGTTTGACAGAAAAGAGAAATTAGCTAGAATCCAAAGAGAAAACTCTTCGAGTGACCAAATAAGTTTCCAGTTCTATATTTTGGGTTCCTTCACTGACTCACCACTCCCAGCACTTGGTCTCCACCCAGAAGTCAGGAGCATTTTAGGCTCCTTTCAGCAATAATTAAAGGCAAAGAAGGAACCTTTGTGTGTTGTAGGAGCCACTACCCTCCCATCTCTCAGCCACGAGGCTGTGTGCTCATGGTGCTTGTTGACCTTGGGTACGCAGACCTCCATCCACGGCTGGTGTCAGCCTCAGAGGATTCCTGAGCTGGGCCGCCCATCACACCACAGAACCAGGGCCTCATTGACACCCCCAAAGGTTCTCCAGTCACTACTAAGCAATCTGTCTTTTTTCTCCATCATTTTCTCATTTTTTAAAAATATATTTTATTGATTTTTTACAGAGAGGAAGGGAGAAGGATAGAGAGTTAGAAACATCGATGAGAGAGAAACATCAACCAGCTGCCTCCTGCACACCTCCTACTGGGGATGTGCCCGCAACCAAGATACATGCCCTTGACCGGAATCTAACCTGGGACCCTTCAGTCCGCAGGCTTACGCTGTATCCACTGAGCCAAACCGGTTATGGACATTTTCTCATTTTTATTACTGAATCCAGTGAGCCTATTTGCAGCAAGCAAAATGAGTGTTGGGTATATAGGTCAGTAGGTAGTAGGTTAGCAGGAACAATTACCATCAGAAAAAGCCATAAGTCCAAAAACCGTTAACCCAAATTTTCAAAGCCACATCCTTCCAGATCATTCCGTTCTGGTCAGAGGATGAGTGAGTCTGTGTGGCAGAGGACTCTGCTCTTACCTTGACACAGGAAGAGGAGAAGGCCCAAGTGACCTCGCTCAGGTGACTTTGAGAAGGTGGCAGCCCCTGGCATCATAGCACCTACTATGTGGTCAGCAGCCCCTCTGGTCTGTGAAGGTCTCAGTGTGTCTGGGAGAGGCCCTGCAGTCAGGGGACTCCGGCCCTCTGGGAGCAGTCATGGGAGAGGCTGACAATGCTTCATGGAGCCACAGAAGTGACCCATGGAACCAGAATGTGGCTGTTCCTATTCCCTTTGAGCTTTCTGATCTCGCATCATACCAGGCCACGAGGACTCTGCTGAAAATGCCAGGCTTTCAGAGCGCTCTCTTCATGCATTTGAGGAAGTAGTGGAGCTAAACATAACCCCTTCTGTTCTGAGATCCAAGCACTGTTCTCAGTGTTCTCACTCGTCAGAGTAGGGCTTCTGAAAAGTCTGCACTTGAGCATTACTATTTACGTGTAATGGACATATTACATGCAAAGATGCCGCCTGATTGGAGTGCCTCATTTTAGTGGACTCTGAAATTGACCCTTTGATAGTATGATTCAAACTCAGTTTTTTAACCCAAGAGTTATACTAAAACCTCCTTTTCTCTCTAAAAGATAAGCAACCCTCCACCCGCACCTTCCAACTAATACATTTCAAAACATGCATATGGTATGACTATTGTGGTTCCTTTTGAAAATTATAGGCAGTGGATTCTTTCTGGAGTTAAAACCAAATAAAGGTTAGGCAGGAATTCAGCTATCTCACCTCCTCATTTCCTTTTTTATTTTCTCTTTATCAGAATAATTTATTTCACTGTCTTCTCAGTTAGACTTGTTAAGTGTTATCCTTAATCCAAGGTGATTAGTGTGGTGGTGCGGCCAGGCGCCCGTGATGGCAAACTGGCTGTCTCCTGGGCAGCCAGGACGTCAGTGGATGTCATCTGTGCCTGGGATAGAAAGGCCAGTCATGACCTCAGGAGAACCTTCAGGCTCCAGCATGCCTCCTGTCCTCACACACCCATGCCTGTTAAACCTATGGTTTATTGAGCACCTATTATATGGCCACATAATGGTCTAGATCAGTGGTTCTCAACCTTTCTAATGCCGCGACCCTTTAGTACAGTTCCTTATGTTGTGGTGACCCCCAACCATAAAATTATTTTCGTTGCTACTTCATAACTGTAATTTTGCTACTGTTATGAATCGTAATGTAAATATGTAGGATGTATTTTCATTGTTACAAATTGAACATAAGTAAAGCATAGTGATTAATCACAAAAACAATATATAATTATATATGTGTTTTCCGATGGTCTTAGGCGACCCCTGTGAAAGGGTCACTCGGCCCCCAAAGGGGTCGGGACCCACAGGTTGAGAACCGCTGGTCTAGATGCTATCTACTAATTTGAACCATGTGAAATGGGTGACCCCTTTTTTAGGGATGGTCAAAGATGGTTGAGTATCAGTAACTTCCTATTAGTAATTAATATTAGAATATGGCTGTTCTTATAAAAATTGGCATAGTGCACATTTTACAGGAAAGAAACCAGAATACGTTTAGTCACTTATACACAATTGTAAACCCTTCCCCTGGATCATGGCTTTCTGCCTTTCTGACACCCTGAGGGCATGAGAGAGAACGGGAAGAAGAGAGAAATGAAAGGAAACCCGTCTTGGAACTGAACGAATGAAATTGAAACCATTAAAGGATAATCACTCCTGTCTCTGCCCACATGCCCAAATAATGAACGGCCTGGCGAGGCCTCCGGAGACAGTTGGCTTGGCAGACGGCAGGCAGCTCCAGTGGGACCCCAGCAGCCCCACATGAGAGAGAGAACCCGGCAGGGCCCTGGGATGTGGAGATGGCTCTGTGGCCTCCATGAACACCATATGTATTTGCATCATACCATCATCTTGATTTCCTCCCAACATAGCATCGTCTCTCACACATATGCACCTTGCCAGAACCCCACATTATTATGAGTTAATAATTTACAGTAAACAAATTGCCTCCACCCTCAGTACATTACTGGTGCTAAATAATAGAGCAGATTTCAGATGCCCAGTGGAATCAGTCGAGCTTTTGACACCGTGAAGATATTTTTAAACCTAAAAGAACAATAGCTACGTGATAATCTGTACTTTGCCTTGGGAATATTTTAGTTCCAAAATAGGAATGTTATTAGAATGGACAAGCAGAGGGAGGCCTTCTAGCCAATCTGTGCCATTTCCCCATTTGTTCCCTTAGAGATGAGAGGGAGAAGGGGGGCAGCGGAAGTCATTCTTGATGTCAAGAGGAGAAATGAATGGAAGTGAGGGTGACAGAGTCACCCTGAACGAGAGCAGGCAGAGCACTCTGTCCCTTCACTTCTTAAAAGGAGGTCGGCTCACTTTCTCACTTCCTCACTTCCTGTTCACTGCCTTTTGAAAGTACTGATTAAAGGTCAGGTTGCACTGGCACTGTGCTTGTGTTGGGCCCAACCAGAATCGCACAGAGATACCATGTAAAGGCCTGCACAGAGAAGGCACGCTGCCTGTGCGCTAAAGACGGTGGCTCCACCAGGGCTCGCCTCCCAGCCTCATCCCCGAAGCCTCGCCTAGATGCTTCCTGTTTCTGGCAGGGAGCACCACACTCAGAGCAGCGCTGTTGGGCTGGGATTTGTGTTGAAGATAAGGATGAAGATGATGTTGTGACTCTAAGATGAAGCGGGGCAGGGTTTGAGTGAGGAACACACAAGCCAAACCTCGCCTGGGATGGCAAGGGTGACAGAAGGGAAAGGAGAAAACAACAGTGAGTTCTCCCAGATTCTCAAACTAGCTGTCTTTGTCCAGGGATCAGAGCTCCGAGGATAGTCACACAGCCACGTGCCTTTCCCCAGCGCTCCTCCTCAGGGAGCTTTCCCCTGGCTGCAGCCACAGACAGATCTGACTTGTTATTGTGAGCCTGCAATCCTAGGCCCTGCAGTAGAGTGAGCCCCCCGCATTGCCGATGGAGCGATTACAACGCAGATTCCTGGACCTCCCCAATCCTCAGGGTGCACATATCCCCGGATTCATGTAGACATGTTCCTTTAGGGTGTGTGCCTAGGAGTAGAGTTAGTACTCGTAGGAGAGATGCATCTTCATCTTTATTAAATAATGTAAAATTGGATTTCCAAATTAGTTGCACGAATGTACATCCACCAACAAGCAGTACATGTGAATTTTGTTCCACATTCTCTCCATTACAGCAAGTCCTTGAATAACATCCTTTCATTATAACATTGATGAGATGCTGTAGGAACTTAATTCTTGCTTATGTCAATTAGCCTGTGGTAAATTAGTTTCGTTATAGCTTCACCACAGTTCCAAGAACCTATCGACAGTGTTAAGTTAGGACTTATTGTACTTGGTATTGGCAGATTGAAAATTCTGCCAATAGCATCACCTGTCTGTGTTGGAATCACAACATAGAAACAAGGGTTGGGTTGGGGGTAGGTTTGGTTTTGTTTTGTCTTGTCTTGTTTGAAAATGTTTGACAGTGCCCTAACCAGTTTGGCTCAATGGATAGAGCATTAGCCTGCGGACTCAAGGGTCCCAGGTTTGATTCCGGTCAAGGGCATGTACCTTGGTTGCGGGCACATCCCCAGTAGGGAGTGTGCAGGAGGCAACTGATCGATGTTTCTCTCATCGATGTTTCTAACTCTCTATCCCTCTCCCTTCCTCTCAGTAAAAAATCAATAAAATATATATTTTTTTTAGAAAAAGAAAAGAAAATGTTCGACAGTTTTGTCACCTAGACTAAATGGGGAAGCAAAATGCTATGGTATGAAAAAAAAAGTGATAAAATTTTATCTGTTTTTCAATGGGATAACTGGGCCAAAAGTAAAAAAGGAGAAGTGTATTTAAGCCGTTTTTTTAAGCTGAAGAAGAATCAAATGTATGAGACACAAAAGAAATAATGAGAAGAATGGAAGATTAACCAGCAAGCGTGTTAAAGCAGAAACAGACTTAAAACAGTCAGTGGAGGAATGGTTAATAAAAACAAAGTTCGTAAACAGCTTCGTGGGTTTGGAAAGGCAAGGATTGGTATAAACAGTTTGTTCTATAAGAGATCAATAGATTCACTACTTTTTAGCAACAGTTTAATTTTAGCAGTGGAACGTATATAGAAAATGTAAATCTTAAAAGGGAAGCAAGATGGCTAAGAATTTAGGGGGGGGCGGGGCGTGTAAAGAAGACTGCATTCAGGGAAAATGTATCCAGATTAAAAATGAAACCTGGTAGAATCCAAGGCTGTGTAGGCTGCTTATACAAAGGGCCATTTTTTTTTTCACTTGGCTGATAATCAGCATGTCGGGTCAGCCTTTGTCAAGAAGAATTATGGCAAGCTGTTGCCTGGGCTCATTCCAGTGTGTACCATTGTTACTCCCTGAGTCAGCTTGGGCTGTATTCAGCCAGAACTGGGGCAGAGTGTGAAGCCGCATTTGGGTCATTGTTACCTGAAGCTCAGCATAAACGCTGGGGACAGGCCGGTTCTGCTCAGCGCTGGGACGCAGGGCTGCTGGTTGATGACTGGTGCTGTGGATGAGCAGAAGTTTCCATCCTCTCACTGTGGGGAGCCTGTAAATGTGAACAGAGCTGTTGCGGCTAAAACATAAGCCACATTCTGACATTAGCACAAAGAATTTGTTAATATTACATTCTTTATGCAAAACAGGGGTAACTGCCACTTCTGCATCGTGAAAATGACATTCCTGTTCGACTTGATGGAGTAAACGCCCCACAATTGGAGGGTGTTGGGCCCCTGTTTACCTGCACCTCTAACTCGAGCCCCCTAAGGCTGCTCTGTGGACATCAGAGGACATCAGTCCGTCACTGGAGCTTAGTTGTTACATACCCTTCTTAGTGGGCAGTTGTCTTTTCCCAAATGTCCTGCATTGCAGTATCTATCTCTGTTGTTGTCTATCCTTGTCATGCTTCGGCAGCTAGCTGCACAGCTGCACACAGCCTTTATTTCCCCCTCCTACCAGCCCCAAAAGATCTGAGGCTTCTTTTTGCAACAGGGCTCTCGGAAAATGCAATTTACATAGTCCCATGGTAAGCCGCCTCTGCAGCAATATGGTTCCAGATCTTTATGCTCATGGGCAACAAAAGGTACAGCTTGGCTTCGGCTGGGGATGATTTATGAGGTATGAATTATGCATACACATGTAGCTAGAATGGATAGAGTTGTTTGTCCAGCTGAGTAAATCACATCTTCCTCAGATGCCTCTCTGTCCACTTGCATGCAATCGCTCCCCATTCCCTGCCTCCCTGTCTGGCTCCCCCATGCTTCTCTTTTCTCTTCCTGGTTTCAGTATGTGCCTGTGAGGACTCAGTTTCACTCCCACATAATACTGAATAAGTGTCAGCTGGCTAATGTACAAATGCTTTAGCCAATGAGCACATGATTAAGAGTATATGTCTTAGATTCAGCCAGGTCTGGGTTAAAATGCAGCCAGCCTAGCTGTGAGCCTGAGGCAAGTAACTTGACCTCCCTAAGCTTACTTCCCCACCTGTAAAATACTGCCGATGATAGTAATACCTAGTTCACAAGGCTGCTGATGGGTTGAAAGAGATATTTTGCTGATTGCACATAGCAAAGCGTCAGGCACCGTAGTGAGTGCTCACTAGAACATGCACGTAGTTGTTCATGATCTGGCTTTATTTCCAACCACCTTCCCAGCTGTATGTATCCATTCCATTAAGCTGTAAGCTCCTTTTCAGCAGGAGCCTGTCTCCTTCGCTCTGCAAGCCCAAAGCTTCGCAGTATGCCTGGCACATGTTTCAGTGCTCCGTAAATACGGGAACAAATCAAATGAGCCACCTGAGACCGCCATACCACACCTCTGTGCGCTCAGATGTGCTGTCTCACCCTCTCCTTGCCTGAGCCAATGTCCAGTCACCTTCACAGTTGCAGACTTGGATGAATTTGTGCTTCCTCTGTGCTCTCTTCCCACCCCAAGTCCACTGATTGACTTGTCTATCTCCCTCCTAAGTACATATAAGCTCAAGGACAGGGGACTTATTTACTTGACTTTATATCCACAGCCCTTTGCACAGTGCCTGTCACATAGAGAGGATCAAAATATGTTTGCTGAATGTAAATAAAAGGATATGTGCAGAGAAACAAAAATGCAGGGGAAATCACAGTTGAAAACTGGTGATTTGTTACTATGGTGATTTTTGAGTAACTTTTGGGGGGAGTTTCTTTGTTCTTATTGTTTTCTTTTTAACTTCCTCATTTCCAGCAGTTCAGGAGGGGAACAGCTGTACTTAGCAAGCCTAGGAAACAGCCCGAGAGAACGGGAGCCTCGCTATGATGAGGCTTTTGCAAAAGGAGCAAAGGTGATGGCTGGGACAGAGCATGCTTCTCAAAAGGGATCACGCAGTAGTCGGAAGAGGATGTGATTGCGTTAGACATGGACTTGGATCCAGGTCCCAGTGACTGGGTAGCCCTGGGCAAGTTACTTAAATTCTGTAAGTCCAAGGTCTCTTAACTGTGAAATACACTTTTAAGGATGCTCTGAGGATTAAATGAAATACCATATGTGAAGTGCCAAGCAGGAAATAAGTTCTCAATAAATGGTAGCAATTGTTACGATTCGTTATTGTTGTTATCCTACTAACCTGCCTTAACCCAAGGTTGGCTGTCAGTATCAAAGGAGGTCAGACAATCTTATTAGGTCTAGAGGTGGGAGGGAGGTGCGGGGAGCGGGGGGGGGGGGGGGGGGGGGGCGGGGCGCAGGGGCGGGAGATAAACAAGTGACAAACTCAGCTACTCTTTGACCTCTATGTTAAGTTTAATTCCTTTACTTCCTTCTTATGTTGGGGTACAGGCTACCTATTATAATCAAAAAACCTCACCTCACTCCCCCAAAAACAGTGGTTCACACAAAATAGATGTTAGGGTCTGAGATCAAAGCTTTAGGGTGAACGAGCAGCTCTGTGAGGCCATCCAGGGCCCAGGTTTCTTCTGTCCTGCAGCTCTGCCATTCCCTGTTAGGTTGCCGTCCTCTGTCTGGTTGAATCCAGTTCACCAGCGCCACATTCACTTTTGTCTACAAGGAAGGGCAAGGAGAATGGAGTGTAACCCACTCCTTTGGAAGGATGCAGCAGATGAATAGATCACGCCTGTTTACTACCAGTTAGCAGGAATTAAGTGGCATGGCCACACCTAGCTACAAGGGAGTCTGAAAAATGGAGTCTTCAGCTGAATAGCCATAGACAGGCCTTGTTAAAACTGTTACTGTACAAGAAGCTGGTGGATTTGATGAGGCAGTGAGCAGTCTGCCATACCCTTCACCTGCCTTCATCCTCCCACTACTCACTTCTTCTCAGTGATGTAGATTTGGGACTCAAGTTTGCAAGGCTGTATGCCCAGGTTCAGAATCCTGCAAACCCTCGGCAAAGGGGAAGATAAACTACTGTGCTGTCATCTCTAAGGAGATAACCTCAAGTTACTCTGCAATACAACACTCTAAAAAGAAATCATGCTCTGTCTCATTGATATTCCAAGGGGAAAGTCACTATTGAATTGCTTTACCGTAAATTTTATACCCAGTCAACCAACCTGGCCTCAGCGGGGGTAAGGAAAGTAAACTCAAGCAGAGACAGCCCTCATTTCCTTTAGGAGAGGAAGTAGTAGGAAGCGTGTGGCTTAGAGTCAGTCCTTCTCCCTGCTCCCCTATTCCCACCGTCACCGACCCTTGTCCCAGTAGAGGCTATGGAATTAGAGAAGGGTGTGTTTTCCCACAGTCTACTTCATCGGCATTCACACCTAAACAGCTGCCGAGATGCTTTGAAATTCTAAACCACTGCCAGGGATACAAAAATTATGGCTTCTGGTGTTGCTGGATTCCTTGCAACTTGAGAAAGTGCCAACATAAAGATCCAAAGGAGCAGGGACCTGGCTTCATGTCGTTCTTCAAAGAAAGGACGCCAGCCTCCATTCCTAAAACAGTACAAATGGCCGCACAACCAAATTCTCAGGGGAGTAGGTTTTGATGGGCTCTGACTGCATAGCCAGATAACTGATCAGTGAAAAGGGGAGACGTGGGGGTCACAACACACACATGAGCTCAAGGACGAAAAGAAGAAAAATAACATTTCCTTATTCAAAGTCCATCCTGTTTCTTTAAAGGAATGGATCTTCTTGACGGGAACTAGTGAATTAAAGATAAAAAGAATTCACTGTTTTTTGAAAGGATGAGGCCACATTTACAGAATCATCTGGCGAGGAACCTCTATAGAGACTGGAAAGATTGGCAGAGAGGGTTTTGTTCAGCATTGGAGGGTGAACCTCGTTGGCTTTCATTCTCAGCATTGGCGGGGAGGAGGCGTTGACGCCTATTCAAACAGCTGCTTTGTGCTAATGTGTTTTCTTGTTGCTGACACCCTGACCCTTGGGCCCTCAGCCAGTCCAGCCCAGAAAGCCACTGTGGCCCAGATGTGACACTGACTTTCCTATTTCTCTTTGCTACTTCATGAATAAAGCCCACATTTTTGTTTTTGTTTTTGTTTTCCTCTGGTTGTTTTTGTAGATCAGGGCCAAGGAAAGATGCTTGACTGAATACCAACATTAGAAAGAAACATCTTTGTTGGATCTTTTGTTTCTGAAAAATTTCAAGTTGCATAAACCAGTGTTGGTATTATTCTATGCCCTGCTTGGATTGCCCCCAAAATCTAGGGACTGGGGAAAAAGTCAAAACATCAAAATGCTAGGCTGACTGTCATACCAACAAGCAAGAGTAAAGGCAACAAGAGGAAAGATGAGGGGAAATACAGAATTTTTCTGCCATGTGCCCTAAGCAAGTCTCCTTGTTTTCACCACCAACAGGCACCCAAAGGAGAACAGTGCTTTGCTTCATCCTCCCCACCTTCTTAGAGCCGCGCAATGTGTGGTCATTAGGCACTCACTAACCAAGAGGTCCTGCAAATGCCTCAAGTAGCCAGGGCTCCTTGACAGGTCCGCAGGCGACTTGAATGAGTGCTACTGTCATTCTGAGTCTACTGGCTTTCCCCAGGTATCTAGGAGTTTGGGGCCCGAATGTTCTCAAAAGCCCATTAACCCAACCACCCCACTCCTGGTTCTGTAATCTCAGATTCTGACATTTGCCATCAACATGATTTTGTGAGCTGATTGTATATTCTGGCTTTGCTTAATCTGTGAACTTAATTCGATTCCTATGGCTGTTCATTTGTGTGTGTCAAACCCCTACCCCCAGCACTGCTCTCTCACTGCCCGCTACCCAGCACAGATGTTATAGAAACACACTCAGAAGTCTCTCTGTCCTTTGGTACTGTCACCATTCACACCTTCAAAGGAGAGATTACCTCCTAACGGGCTTTAGAATTCATCATTCTCCCTCTCTTAATATTTAAGTTCATGAAGCATACTTCATCCATATATGGTTGCTGTCAATTTATATACAAAATAGAGGCCCGGTGCACGGATTCATACACCATTGGGGTTCCACAGCCTGGCCTGCGCCCTTTTGTAATCCAGGTCCCCGAGGGATTAGTAGTGCATGAAGTGGCAGGCGGCCCAGGAGGAGCCCAAGGCTGACCAGGCGCTGCTCATCCCGGGCCCTCCGCTGCGCCTGCCGCCACTGCTCAGTAGCACTGGTTGCCGCAGCTGCAGCTGCTCTCGCCAGCAGTGAGCCCTGCATCTGGTGTCTGCGGCGCTCCTGCTGTGAGAACACACTGACCACCAGGAAGAAGCTCCTGTGTTGAGCATTTGCCCCCTGGTGGTCAGTGCATATCATAGCGAATGGTTGAACCGTCGACCAGTCACTTAGGATTTTATATGTATAGATTAAGTCAGTAACTGATAAGACTAAAGGGACCTTTCTTATTTAAAATGATGATTTATTCTTCTTATTAAAATGGTACGTTCTTGAGTTAGCTGGTTGTTCAGTGGTTAGAGCATTTGGACGGAAGGGCCATGAGTTGGATTCCTGGTCAAGGGCATGTACTTTATTGCCGGCTCAATCCCTGGCCCAGGTCATGTGTATGCGGAAGGCAACCAATGGATGTGTCTCTCTCACATCCACGTATCTCTCCCTTTCTCTCTCTCTCTTTCTCTCTCTCTCTCTCTCTCCCCCTCTCTCCCTCCCTTCCTCCCCTTCCTCCCTTCCTCCCCTCTCCCTTCCATTCTCTCTAAAAATCAATGGGAAAATATCCTCGGGGAAGGATTTTTTTTAATGGTATGTTCTCAGTATAGAAAATCTGAGAAATAAAGAAACAGAAAGAAGGAAGAACAGTCACCCATAGTCTTATCACCTGCATACTACCAGCAAGCATCTCAGTGTCTTTTCTTTCCAAACAATTTCTAGTCATAGAGTCTCAATCATGTGATCCTTCCTACTGTAACATGAACATTTTTTCATATTACTAACAATATTCTGTAAACATAGGTTTTAGTTTCTGTTTAATTTTATATTACAGGCATGCCTTACATTTAATTTCCTTAGCCAATACCTTTTTATTAAGCAATTAGTAAGTTTTCTAATTACAGTTCAAATTGTAAATAACACTTCAAAGAACCTCTTTATATGTCTTTTTTTTTTTTAAGTATCTCTTTAGCACAGACTCAAAGAGCAGACCCATTTTTAAGGTTTTTGTTTGAACCCCAATCCAAGGATATGTTTTTATTGATTTTTAGAGAGAGAAAGAAGCATCGATATGAGAGAGAAATATCAATCGGTTGCCTCCCACAGGTGCCCCTACTAGGGATAGAACCCACAACCTTTATTGTAGGGAATGACACTCCAACCAACTGAGCCACCCAGCCAGGGCAAGGTTGTTGTTGTTTTTTATAATATTGTCAAGTTGGTTTACGAAAAGGTTATCCACTTCTAGTTTCCTATCATCAGTGTATGAGAATATGCATTTAAAGGAACCTTCATTACTATTGAGCAGACTTCTTTTTTAAATTTTATTAATTTGGAGGTGAAAGTATCTCACTAATCTAAATTGTGTGTCTTTGATTACTACTGAAGTTAACATTTTCTGATATGTTTCACAAGTTGTTTTTCCTTTCTTTGAATTGCCATATTCCATTTACATAATCTTAGACTTTTTTGTATCTGTATAAATTCCTTATATATTAAAATATTAACCCAAGAGAATTGAAAGCATATGTCCACACAAAAGCTAATACATGGATGGTCATAGCAGCACTATTCACAATAGCCAAAAAGTGGAAACAACCCCAATGTCTATCAGTGGATGAATGGATAACAAGTGGTATATCCATGCAGTGGAATACTTTCAACCATAAAAAAGGAATGAAGTACTAATTTGTACTACAAAATGAATGAGCCTTGAAAACATTATGCCAAGTAAAAGCAGCCAGTCACCAGAAGCCACATATTGTATGATCCCATTTATATGAAACGTCTAGAATAGGCAAATCCGTAGACACAGGAAGTAGATTGGCGGTTGCCAGGGGCTGGAGTGAGAAGGGAATGGGAAGTAACTGCTTAACGAATGCATGTTTCTTTGGGGCGTAATGAAAATGCCCTGGAATTAGGTAGTGGTAATGGTTTCCTTTGTAAATATATTTAAAACCACTGAACTGTACACTTTATGAAGGTGAATCTTATGGTGTATGAATTATCCTATCTAATAAAAGAGAAACATGGTAATTAGCGTACGACCGCTACCCTTCCCATTGGCTAATCAGGGCGATATGCAAATTAACTGCCAGCCAAGATGGCGGCCGACAGCCAGGGAGCTGGAAGCGAACATGAGGCTTGCTTGCTTCAGTGACAGAGGATTCCAACGTTCCCTGCCTGCCTTGCCGCCCTCTGAGCTTGCAGTTTGAAACATTGTAACAAATATAGAAGCTAAACCAGGGGTGGGCAAACTTTGACTCGAGGGCCACAATGGGTTCTTAAACTGGACCAGAGGGCCAGAACAAAAGCATGGATGGAGTGTTTGTATGAACTAATATAAATTCAAAGCAAACATCATTACATAAAAGGGTATGGTCTTTTTTTTTTTTTTTTAGTTTTATTCATTTCAAATGGGCCGGATTCGGCCCGCAGGCCATAGTTTGCCCACGGCTGAGCTAAACAAAACCCCAGAAACTAGCTTTCAGCCGGCCGGGATCTCAGAGCTGGAGTTGATACAGTGTTTCGATTATAGAACCTAAACAAACCAGATACCTGCTTTCAGCAGCAGAGGCCTCAGAGCTGGAGCCAGAACTAAACCTGGCCCAGAATAAAAAAAAGAAAAAGAAAAAGAAAAAGAGGAGCTGTTGGGAGCTTCAGTTACCCACCAGCCTGAAAACAGCCCTCAGCCCCTCACCCAGACTGGCCAGGCACCCCAGTGGGGACCCCCACCCTGAAGGGTGTGTGACCAGCTGCAAACAGCCATCAGACCCTCACCCAGGCTGGCCAGGCACCCCAGTGGGGACCCCCACCCTGATCTAGGACACCCTTCAGGGCAAACCACCGGCCCCCACCCATGCACCAGGCTTCTATCCTATATAGTAAAAGGGTAATATGCCTCCCAGCACCGGGATCAGCGGAGCCGCGAGGCCTCCCAGCACCGGGATCAGTGGAGCTGAGAGGCCTCCCGGCACCGGGATCAGCGTGAGGGGGCAGCTCCCAAACCCCCTGATCGCCCTGCGGCTCTGTGTGTGACAGGGTACGGGGCCACAACCTCCCTATCCACCCTGCTCTGTTCGTGACAGGGGAAGGTGCCCCAACCCCCTGATCGGCCCTGCTCTGTGGGTGATAGAGGGCAGCACCCCAACCCCCTGATCAGCCCTGCTCTGAGTGTGACAGGGGGCGGTGCCCCAACTCCCCTATTGGCCCTGCTCTGTGAGTGACAGGGGGGAGCTCCTCAACCCCCTGATCGACCCTGCTCTGTGCATGACAGGGTATGGAGCCCCAACCCCCCTGATGGGCCCTGCTCTGTGAGTGACAGGGGGCAGTGCCCCAACCCCCTGATTGGCCCTGCTCTGTGCATGACAGGGGGTGGCACTGCAACCTCCCCATCGACCCTGCCTTGAGTGTGACAGGGGGCGGTGCCCCAACCCCCCAATCGGCCCTACCCTGAGTGTGACTGAGGGTGGCATCGCAACCTCCCGATCCGCCCTGCTCTGTGCATGACAGGGGGCGGTGCCCCAACTCCCCTATCGTCCCTGCTCTGAGTCTGACCAGGGACTGCACCTAGGGATTGGGCCTGCCTTCTGCCACCCGGGAGCAGGCCTAAGCCAGCAGGTCGTTATCTCCCGAGGGGTCCCAGACTGCGAGAGGGCACAGGCAGGGCTGAGGGACCCCCCCCCCAAGTGCACAAATTTTTGTGCACCGGGCCTCTAGTATCTCAATAAAAGGAAAACAAGATAAAATTGTAAAATACTAACCACAGGGAACTTCGATGTGATCCAAAAGGGGTGGGGGAAGGCCTGAAAAGCTTTACGATATGGGCTCTAAATCTTTGTGAATCTTTGGCAGAGACAGTTAAAACATATCCCTGTTTTTACCACCATTTCACTCCGAGTAAAGTGAATGTAATAAGAAAACGTCCTTCCCTCCTTTTGGAGCCTTTCCATGGTTTGGTGTTAAACCCTCATTTGGCCATTTGGGTTTGGGAATGGTTCCAGCATTTCGTTGACTGCAATGTTAAATTTCACCATTGGCATCTAATGCTTCCATTTCCTTTTTATTAAGTGCTTTTGAATCTCTGAGCTTTGGGGAATGGAAGATGATACAGAAGGGAAAGGAGAAAACGCTACGGGGGCGGGAGCTGCTGCTTCTCAGCCTGGGGGTCATTTGAACAGGCAAGCCAGAGAGGGGGAGCCAAACATATATTCTAGGTGCCAGGAATGTGGCTTTTTCTTAAAGTAATGTGACATTGTACAAGTGGCCCATATTAGTTCAGTTCCCTTGCTGTGCAGTGCAGAACAAGGTCCATCCTCCTCACCCTCCAGAAGGTCTTTGCAAGTTGTGCATAAATGATCACATGGCCCAGCTCCAGCTCTTATTTTTGAAGCAGAGCTTTGATTTGATTTTTCGAATAGGCTCTGTTCTCCCATTGTTGCATGTGGCCCATGCTGGCATCGTATTTATTTCTGCCTTTACATCTGTCTTCTCCTCACAGAGGTGTAGTGTTGATCACTTGTGTGGGGGTGGGGGCCTCGCCCTCAGAGGACTCCATCGAGAGTAGAAATCTGTTATTTTGTGCTTGGAGGTGGCATTTCGTGTATAGCTCAGTTTTATGCAGTAAATATGTTGCAGAAAGTTTTACCTGTAAACAAATCACGTTTTAAGTGCAATAGGAAAGCTCACTTTTATACCAAGGCGACCGATGCTGACGCCTTCATGATATATATAAATAAATACTCCACCATGTCTAGGAAATCTTAGGAAACTCAGGCTGCTTTACTGTCATTGGCTCAAACGTTCATTAAGATGCCAAACTACATCAAGGGAGCTAGTGACTCACCACGCCTGGCATGGTCCCAGCACCCCTACAGAGCCAGTCTCAGGGGGCAGGGTGTGAGTGTGGGGGAGTGAGGCCCAGGACCCGAAATCAGGGCCTTCATCAGTCATACACATGAAGTTGGGTTCCCTAGAACTAGAGGACCTTCCCCACAGGTCTCTCTCACCCTCCCACCCACACGCTTGCCTGGATTCCATGGGGCAGGAGGCAACTCCAGGATACCATGCTGGCCACAGTATCACTCTGTCTGGCATCAGATCCCATTTTCACCCCTGACTGAGCCGTGGGCAAATTCCCAAACTTCTCTGTTCTTCCATTGTAACGTGAGGGAAATGAGAATACCTTTGTCTTAGTATTGTCCTGAAAATTTAGTGAGTCAGCAGGGTCCTGCTTTTCTCCAGCCTCTCCAGTCATCTCGGACCCTTCTGTCCTGCTTGCAGACCCTTGTGGGGTATCAGGATCCAGTGTCCTTCCAACAAAGAGGATTGAAAATCATCATAAAGGATTGAAAGTGTTAGGAAATTTGGGTGACAAGTCCTGTGTCCCCGCTGCCATTGCTAGCAATGTGGCACTCGCCTGTCACTAAACGGGAAACCAAGGCCAGCCTTCCCTAGGCTTGAAGGGATTCATTCTCTCCATTGAGAAGGTAGCAAAATTTCTCAGGTTGATTCTTGTGGGTGTTGCCAATTGTGCAAGAATCAACAGCCCCCTGCCATGAATCTTCTACCCGGGCGTTATTTCCGATGTGTCTCTGCCACATGTTATTATCCTCTTGCCTCCTGCTGTCACTGTTGACTGGAAAAGGGTGTTTGCTTGTTAAGCTGCCAGTTTTTGCTTTTCTCCCAGGGAAGTGGGTGGAACTGTGTAGTAGACCTACAGTTCAGCTTTAAGTTCTTTTTCAACCTTCCCCATCTCAGTTACTTGTGTTTGGTTTCTAGGTTCCCAGGAAACATGCCACATCAGAGTCCCGGCCAATGTGGCTTTCCTGTCACTTTCCAAACCCTGGGCTGTCAGGAGCAAGAGTGGTGACTGATGCCTAGTGGCTGTCACTCTTCCACAGGCACCTAGGCTGGTTTCTGAGACAAAAGTGCTTATGCTGCTAAAATTAGTTAGTTATTGCCAGTTTCACCTTTCCTCCTCCTGCCATCCCCTCCTCTGCCTGCAAGGTTATGTGTCTCAAGAGAACGTAATCTGCTTTTGCAGAAGACTGCCAGTGGCCTTTTTCCATTTTCGGTATCTAGCTCTCACGCACACCTGTGAAATCTTCTCAGAAACCCTGCCACATTATACCCTGAGCATACAGGTGGTGCTTTATTGACTGGCATGTGAGAAAACATGAGCACATCTGTGCTTAATGCCCATTAGCAGAACAGACCGTGGTCTCTGGCCTCAGTGGAGGGAATGTAGTTCAACCAGACTCACTGTGGACCAGCAGCCTATGCCCAGAGGAGCAGAGAGATCCCATCCTTTATGTCAGTTTTAGTCAATCACCTGAGGGCTATGTGAAGATGGATTCTGGGGCTGCACATGGCATAGCACAGAAAGTGCTGAGGTCAACTGAGGGCGCCTGCCATGTTCACGGGAGCAAGGTGTGGCCATCCTTGCAATCTCCCTTTAGCAGCTCTTCCTGGAGTTACTTAAGGCCGTTGGCACATATGAGAAGATCCACCAAACTAAAGTAATTGTAAGCAAGTTAGATTCTACATGCATTACAGAAACAGCCCCTCAGGTTGCAGGATTGGCAGATAGGGAGATCCGTGGCTATCATCTAGACACCTTGACCTCAGGCCCAGGATCCTGTTTGTCAGAGTGCTTGTCCATCGGTTTTTCAAGGCACAGCAACATGCAGAGAAAGATGGCCATGAGTTCATGGTGTGTGATTTACTGATCAGAGTACCTCCAGGGCCCTAGCTCTTCCAGAATGGCATTACTCAGAGTTTCCCAATGCCCCACAGATCTTGAGCAAGTATAGTAATGCATTAGTTCATCGTGGACCTACAGCGTTGGCCATAACAGCCCCACCACAAAACTGTGCGTAATGAAGAATGTTTTCGTTTTAACTCAGATGCTGAGAAGTTTGCCTCGTGGCAAGGAGCCTGAAGTCACATTGAGACAACTCATATAGCATCTTTTGCTCTTCCATCAGGGAATGGTTAGTCAGGCCACCCCAAGGGGGAGGAAGAAGACCACAAGCTCTTATACAAATATTTTCATTGTGATTAGCTTTTAATGGCCTGAGCTTGCGTTTACTGATTTATTTCAGAGTCTTCATGTTTGTCAATGAAAGGAAAAGAATAAGCAAGATCTGTGCAGAAACATTCCTTATTCAAAATTCCAAATGCATGAAGTGGTAACGGAGCTGTCCCTTCTATAAAAGAGAATTGTTTTTTCCAAGATGATTTGAGTTTTGTGTGTTTGTTTTTTGGGGTTTTTTTTATTTAAACATTTAACAAATATTTATTGAGCTCCTGCAGCGTGCCAGGCACTATCTTGGACACTTAGGGATATAATAATGAAACAAAAATAATAATAATCCCTGTCTTTAAGGACCTCACTATTTACTTCCTTCCACTCTTTTATAGAATTATATGTAAGCTGTTATTTATTTTCATAGATTTTGAAAGACTGTTTTTTTCTTAGTTTGGTTAGATATAGGGTCCTATTTTCATATTTTCAGCAAGGTCCTGAAAATAGGGTTTGTTTTGTTTTGTTAGAGTTGGAAGAGTAGTTTATGAGAGTTCTCATTGATTTTTTTTTAATCCTCACCCAAGGATATGTTTTTATTTATTTTAAAGAGAGGAAGGGAGTGAGAGAGAGAGAGAGAAAGAAACATCTATGTAAAGAGAAATATCAATTGGTTGTCTCCTGCATGGGCCCTGACCAGGGATCAAACCTGCAATCTTTTGCTGTATAGGATGACATGCCAACCAATTGAGCCATACTGGCCAGGGCAATTTTAGATTATTTTCTCTATCACAGAGACAGGCTTCTAGAGAAAAATCAGAACATTTCATGTCAATTTTTTTAATTGCCTTATTTTACCTAGCAAGCCTATTTTCCTAAGAAAGGCATTCTAGATCACATGCTAACCATATACCTGTAAGGGAAACAGCTGTTATACCATTTCAAAGATATAAACCTTTCCCCTCCATAAATCAGGATTTCTCAGCCTTAACACACTAACATTTAGAGCTAGGTAATCCTTTGTTGTTGGAAGCTATTCTGTTCATTGTGGGATGTTTAGCAGCATCCTTGCCTCTTCCCACTAGGTGCCAGTAGTACCTCTTATTCCCAAGATGTGACAACCAAAAATGCCTCCAAACATTTGGTCTTGATGCAGAGAGAAAAAATATGTCCCTCAATCAGTCCTGGCTGAGAACCACTGGTGAAATGGATGTTATTCTGTGATTCAGGTCTCACATCCTCAAGGTACAGTACATCAGTGAAATCGACAAAAAACACCGGGACAAGAAGTGTCTTCTATCTGTCCTTTGTAGAAGGTTGGAGTATGAAAGAGTTAATCTCTTTCATGTAGAAGCATGAAAGAGTTAATCTAAAGTGAGCAAGACAATTTTCAGTCTTATGAAGCAACACCAACAACAAATGATGAAATTTCTTCAGTAAATCATGCCTTGGAGATATTTTGCATTTCCTTCTGGAAACTTGTTAAAATCATATTCATTTACTGTAAGTTAGAGAACATGTTGGACACAGTATACTCTAAGTTAATCTCAAATGATTTACAAGTAAATGTGTTCCAGATTTGGTGATCTCAGCTCAAGCAGTAGGCGGCTCATTTCCAAATATTTCCATTCTCAGGAACCGACATTCAATTCAATAAGTATTTATTGAAAGATGTAATGCAAGAGGACTTTGGAACAATCTGAAATTGCTTCCATGGCCCCGTCCAGCAGAAAAGTAGCGTGCAGAACAGTGCCTCCGAGAGCCTCCATGTCGGACGTGGCACTCTCCACTTTGGTTTGCAAGATACTGTGGGAAAGCTGGCTTTTTCATTCTCCGTCACCACACCAAGCCCATTCCCATCCTGTACCAGCTGTGCCCTCCCCAGTGAATATATGTAATTACGCATGATGTCATGTGTTTTTTATTTGGTTCTTTGGTCCCAAATGGGCCACTTTTCAGAGTTTTGCCAGGGGCATCATCCATTGCACATTCTACCTCCCCACTGTTAACTGACAGGGTATTTTAGTCCATAGTGGGGTCATTTAATCAACTTGCCTTATATTTCAGAATCATCTTCACTTCTCACACACACCAATGGAGTAAAAAATACAGGGCAAACTTCTGATAAAAGTCACTGGAAGAACACTTGGTCTTGATGCAGAGAGAAAGAAAGGGTGAAAGAGAAACAAAGTGGGCTAGAGAATCTTCACTCATTGAATTGCTCTTCACTGATTGCCTACTATGTGCCAGGCACTGGCAATATAGCTATGATGAAAATGGGCAGAGCCCTGCTTTCCTGGAACTCACAGTTGACCGGGCAGTAAAATAAGTGAACAGGCCACGTTTTAATATGGCACAACAGGTGCCAATATGAGGCAAATCAAGATGCCATGGGAACGCTTTAAGAAGGCACCACCCCAGCCCAGGAGGGGGAGAATCAGAGAAGGCTTTGCAGAGGAAGCAGTGTCTTAACTTGGACTTGAAGGATCTGTTGCCTATCAAAGAGGAGAGGGAAAGGGCATTCGAGGCCATGTTCCAAGGCCTAAAGGAGAGCAGAAAAAAATGGAACCTTTGAGGACATGAGAAGCTCAGAATGTTTGGATAGTAGAGTGTGAGACAGGAAGAGGGAGAAGTAAA
Source organism: Myotis daubentonii (assembly GCF_963259705.1). Lineage (NCBI taxonomy): Eukaryota > Metazoa > Chordata > Mammalia > Chiroptera > Vespertilionidae > Myotis > Myotis daubentonii. The sequence continues at coordinate 36,502,497 of NC_081845.1, forward strand.
CAAGAAAAAGCAAATAAGGACGCTTCTCAGGATTCTGACGAACAACTGGGCCGTTGCTGGTGCCATTTACTGAGATTAGGAGCTCAGGAGAAGTAGGTTTGAAGGAGGGTGGGGTGGGGTGGCGAAGACTCGAGTTTTTAGTCCACCACTACCCCTAGAACATGGGAATGGCTTTTTAAATGTTTCTGAAAGATGCCAAAAGTTAATGGAAATATAAGGTGCTAAGTTGCAGCTTTTAGTTTTATTCCTGATACAATTCAACCTCTTAGTTTCTGCCAATTTAGCTTTTTTATCCAGCAACTGTGGCTTCATTTTCATACTTATCATTATCATATTGCTTAAATTTTACCAAATGAGTCCGGAACAGTGGGTACCCTGAGTGAAGAAGTACAGTGAGGCATTAAGGGTCTGTATTCAGGCTTTTCCAACACACCTCTACCCTCTTTTAGAATATGTTTTTATTTATTGATTTATTGAGAGAAAGGAAAGGGAGAGAAAAAAAAAAACATGATGTGAGAGAGAAACATCTTTTGGCCACCTCCCATATGCACCCTGACTGGGGACCAAACCTCCAACCTGGGCATGTGCCCTGACCCACCACCTTTCCAGGCACGGGACAGTGCCCAACCAATTGAGTCACACTGGCCAGGCTCTATCCTCTTCTTTAAGTGTCCTTTTCCATGATGGAGTATTTTATTCTAATACTGTGTAGACTCATTTTCTAGAGCATACGTTACTTTTGGAGACGACTAAAAATAGCATAACAATAAGTATTATTGGGCTGCTTCCAGGCAAGTGTGTGATATCGCAGAATTTTAAGGTGTGCAGACCTCATTTGAGGAAAATTGCTGTGTGGTGAACATCAACTCTGTGTTGATCCCATCGCTCAGAGCATATGGGGAACAAATGTGATTGTCAAGTTAAGGGCACTGAGATTGCTTCTAACCATCAACCCCAGCCACTCTTTGTCTCATGCCCTCACAGGGTTGAGATATCCAAGGGCCTCTTTCATAGTCAAGCAACAGGTAACAAAGGAGCATCCAAGTTCACGTGCCTCCTTTCTGTTTTTGGCAGGAACTTAGATAATGGGCTGTGTGCAATGTAAGGATAAAGAAGCAACAAAACTGACAGAGGAGAGGGATGGCAGCCTGAACCAGAGCTCCGGGTACCGCTATGGCACAGACCCCACTCCTCAGCACTACCCCAGCTTCGGCGTGACCTCCATCCCAAACTACAACAACTTCCACGCAGCCGGAGGCCAAGGACTCACCGTCTTTGGGGGTGTGAACTCTTCGTCTCATACTGGGACCTTGCGTACGAGAGGAGGGACAGGTAAGCCCCAACGGTGACAGAGGGCTGGAGGGAGGGGGCAGCTGCTCTTCATTCTTTTGGCAATTGAAGATTGGTGCTCCAGCTCCTTTTGACTAAGGACTTCATATTTAAGTTTTTTATTAATTTCCACTTATCTTCTACCAGATAAAGGGCTGTAAAAAAAAAAAAAAAAGAGTTTCACATACACATCAGAATGCTAGAGACAGCGGGACCCCGCGAGCTGCTCTGTGAGGGCCTGCTTGGGTGTGAGGCACAGCTCTCCCAAGGCCCTGAGGGCAGTGACTCTCCACCTTGCCTGGCTGGCTTGGACAACTAGGCAGCTTTCCCAAAATACAGATGCCTGAGCCTCTCTCGGAGCTTTAGAATCAGAAGCTCCAGGACTGGATCTGAGAACATATATTTTGAGTTTTACAGATATTAATGCACTCCTATTTCCCAGATAAAAGCCAGGGTTCAGCTTCTTCTCCCTCACCTTCCTAATTTTCAGCCTGCCTGTCACTGCCCAGCCAGTGGGTCATTTGGCAGCATTTTTTTTTTGGCCATTCATCATCTTCGATTCTCTCTCTGACCTCCCTATTATGTTCATTATGACTGAGTTTATCAGCCCTTAAGTATTTCCATGTAGCTTTTGTATTTTAAAACTGAATCGTATGTATCCTTAAGGGATAGTTTTCTTTTTTTAAGTTTCCTTCTCTTTCCCACCAAGGGCTATGTTTCACAGCCATGTGCATTTGCTGACTTAGCTAATATTTTGTAAAATATCTGGCATACATTCTCAGGCATATGTTTTCCAAAACATTTGCAAGTTATCTCATGCATCCTTAGTCTTCCAAATCTTCTCCCAGTGTGTGAATCATGGTAACTAGATAGGGGACCTTATTTGTTCCAAAATTGTTTTGTTCATTACAAAAGTTTAAGGAAATATACATCAACCATTGTGCTCTCAACTCATCTGGGAGCCAATGTCTTATATAAGGACCCATTGTGTCTTGTTACTGGGGGAGTTGGCATTACTGAGACATTAGCAGGGGTTTTCGTCCCACTGCATGCACAAGGGCAGTGCATGTATATCCATGCGCTTGACCCGGAGCTTTGGGCATTGTGTCCTTGTGTTATGGCGGACCTAGCTTTCCCTTTAAAGCAGGCATTGCATGAGTGAATGAATGCTAGGGACACTTACTTGTCCTTCCTGCCTTCCTGAATGGCGCCTGGAATGGAGGGAGGAAGGAAGGAAAGAGGCTGTCAGGCTGTCTCGGAAAGTCTCTTGAGGATGCAGGAGAGAGAAAAAGGAGTCAGCACTGCACCCAGCCATCCACCCTGTGCCTGCTGAGTGCTCTGCCAACAAGACTCTGAATCCTGCTGATACAGGCATTGACTTTGTTCATTCATTCGTCAGTGCTGGACATGAATCCCTGTGTCTGCAGGTGTCATTCATAAAGTCACTAGAGGGGTCATAAAGCTACTTGTCTTGAACGTGTGGGTCTATACTGTACTCAGAGACAACCTTAGTATAAAGGCCACCTGGTCCTTATAAATCTGAAAGTTAAAAACATTATCCCCAAATACTGGCAGATTTTTGTGCCTTGCATTATTTGGCTTTATTATACATGCATGTCTTTCTTCTCACCACTGCTTTCAGAACATTAAGGCCAGGGACAGTGTCTGTGTGTCCCTGTGACCTCCTTTGACTCTCCCTTCCATTTCTAGAGGATAAATACCCAGTGAGCCCAGCTGGTATGGCTCAATGCTTAATCATCAACCTATGAACCAGGAGGTCATGGTTTGATTCCCAGTCCAGGCACATGCCCAGGTTGTGGGCTGGATCCCCAATGAGGGTCGTGCAGGAGGCAGCCAATCAATGATTCTCTCTCGTCATTGATGTTTCTGTCTCTCTTTCTCCCTTCCTCTCTGAAATCAATAAAAACATTTTTTAAAAACACCCTATGAGAACTTGCTGGCTGGTGGAGAGAGAGAGTGGAGTGTCCATCCTCGTGTGCTTGTCTTCCACACAATGCAGCTTTGGTTTGTTTTTAAATTATGTAATGAAAAGCATCTGTTGGCCGAGTGTTCAAGGAGAATAAATAATAAGCATGACTTTACAGGCTCCTGCTAGTTTGTTTTTAACCAGTTCTTTTCTAACCTTTAAAAGAAATCTAAAGAAAGGAGGACAGTTGCCAAATGAGCCATGCTTTGCAGGGTCAGACCCTCTGAATGCCAGCTCTCCCATAGGAGGTCTCACTAGGGATGGGGTAGAAAGACGAGCTCCACCTCCCTCTCTGGTTCTTGAGTAGTTCCCCCCCCACCCCCCCCACCCCCCCGGGCACATCTGTTCCCTTGGAACCACCCACTCAGCACAACGGCAGCTTGGTGAAGAGTAGAATCCACACCAAGTACTTTAAAGTGTATAGATCAAAGGAGAAGCCAGAGAGCAGAGAAATGGGGTATATTAGTTATCAATTGCTGCATAATAAATTACCGCAAAAGTTAGCAACTTTAAAATGATGTACATTCATTATGTCACAGTCTCTGTGGGTCAGGAACCTAGGAATAACGTAGCTGCGTCCTGCGTTTCAGAGTCTCTCACAGGCTACAATCTAGGTGTGCTGGGTGGACTACAGTCACCTCGCCGTCCAGCAGGGAAGGATCTGCTGCCAAGCTCATGGCGTTGGCAGGATTAAGTTCTTCGTTGGTTGTTGGCCATAGGCCACCCACAGTCTTCGTCGTGTGGGCCTCTCCAACATGGCAGTTTGCTTCATGAAAGTGTTGGAGCCAAAGTGACGATAGAATGAGACTGCTAGGAAGACAGAAGTCACAATCATATGAAGCCTAATCACTGAAGAGACATCCGTCATCTTTGCCATGTTCTATTGGTTAGAAGCAAGTCACCAGGCTCGCCCACACTCAGGGGAGGGGGATCGCACAAGGGCATGAATACCAGGAGGTGGGAATCACTGAGTCTGTCTCAGAATCCCGCCCACTACGTGAGGAAGTCCCAGGCCAAATGAGACACAGGACAGTCTGTGCTGTTAATAGCAAACTCCCGCAAAGCAGGAAAGACCTGTGTGGGAACTCAATCAGAAGAGAAGAATAGGGTGGGTATGAGGAAGCGCAAGAACTACAAGTCAGTGTGAGGAGAGGTAACATCAAGGTGAGACCGGAGTTCCAAAAGCAATTGAGGATGCAAAGGGCAAGATATCCTCTAATGAGGGAACATTTACAGAGGCTTCTCAGCCCCAGCTGCAGGGGTATCCTACTACATCCTGCCCTACTGTCATGCCAGGGAAAGAGTGATGCATCTACCAGAACCTAAGGTAGGCCCCCGAGTGTCAGATAAAAGGTGTCTGATTGCTGCAGAGCTCTGCAAATCCAAGCGCTACACTGCTGCCGCCCCTTCACTATGGACGTGACATTCACATCTGTCTCTTCCCGAGGATTCATTCCAAAGTGCGTAGAGGAAAGTCCTTCAATGCCGGGGTCCAACCCCAGCAGGTCCAGGGGTTCCCCAAAGGTGTGGACGGAGCCAGCGAAGAAAGAAGGACACGGAGACAGTGTTCAGTTGATCAGCAGCCTAGCCAGGATCTCTAGCCAGGATCTCCAGCCAAGTTCTGGTCTGGATCTCCAGAGAGGTTCTGCTTAGGATCTCCAGCCAGGTTCTGTGGCCATGTTCCCTCGCTAGGTTCTCCAGCCAGGTTCTGTCTTGAGATCTCCAGCCAGGTTCGGTCACCAGGTTCTAGTCAGGTTCTCTTGCCATATTTCTGTAGTCAGGTTCAGTCCAGGATCTTTTGCCATGTTCTCTCCAGCGAAGCTCCTCCATCTCCTGGTTCCCTGTAGGTTCTGTCTTCTGAATTCTGTCTCATGAGTTCTGTGTTCTAAGTTCTGAGTGTTTCTGTCTTGTTACAACTGTATTTATACCAGTTGATTCAATCCTATCAATCTCTATTGCAAAGGTTAGGGCGTTTCTTATCTCCATTCCAGGGAGAAAAGATTATGTAGTTTAAGCATGATTGTTTGTAGTTAAAGGGATTAATTACCCGCCTGGCACTTAGTTGAGGGGTTTTATTCCCTCCCTAACTTCAGGGGAAAATCCCTACCTGGGGAAAACAACCTTTCTCAGAGACCTTGGTTAAAACACATAGTGCCAAGAAGGTGAGCAAACATATTAAGAACAGTATGCCATATATGCCAGGTCCCTTGAAACAGCAAGCATGGACCGGCTCCCGGCACTTCAACTCCAGAGGGATCAAACAATGCTTCCCCACATGGACCGAGGCCTAAGTCCACCCTGGGACTCAGTTCACACGTTAATTATAAGGCCGCAGCGTGTTGTCCGTGCTGATCAGCTTTAGATTTTAAGATTGAGGTTTTAGCAAAGATTTAATTTCTTGGAATTAATTTCCTCTTGTGATATCTCTCCCCTTTTGGTTCATTTTTCCAGGCGTGACCCTGTTTGTGGCCCTTTACGATTATGAAGCAAGGACGGAAGATGACCTGAGTTTTCACAAAGGAGAGAAATTTCAGATATTGAACAGCTCGTAAGTTTGCAGAGGAAGGGGAAGCGTGTGCCTTTCAGATTGGGAAAAAATCCTTGCTGCCAGTCTGCGCCTTTTCAGACATATGAAATGCTGGAAGAGCCCTGTTCAGTTAATTCATTCACACCAGTTTAACTTGAGAAACGAAGAGTCCGTGAACCAGTGCCGTATTTTATGGCACTGTCTGTGTGGGGAGCTTTCAGGAGGCTAACCATAGTTGATGGTTTTGGTTTAAAGGTTATAAATGCCCCCACATCACTCTCTGCAAATCTGCTTTTTCAGATGATTGGCACAGGCCTGGCTATCCCCTGCCTGGGGATTTTCTTCACATTTCAGATGTTGCACTAGCTAAACCAGGGGTGGGCAAACTTTGTGACTCGAGGGCCACAATGGGTTCTTAAACTGGACCGGAGGGCTGGAACAAAAGCATGGATGGAGTGTTTGTGTGAACTAATATAAATTCAAGGTAAACATCATTACATAAAAGGGTACGGTCTTTTTTTTTTTTTTAGTTTTATTCATTTCAAACGGGCCGGATCCGGCCCGCGGGCCGTAGTTTGCCCACGGCTGAGCTAAACCCTCACTTAAGGGTGGCAGCAAGTTCCTTCTGTTTTCAGAACTGCTAAACATCCCAGTTGGGTGAAGCCTGTGGAGGCGTTGCCTCATAACGAAAATTTGTGAGTGACTGAAATCTTTGTGAGATGGGAGAAGTGATCTCGCCCACTCTTGAGTGACTTCGATGTGTGCAGTTTAAATGTGGCCATAGGAACAACAGTCAGCAGGCCATGGGGGAAGTTCAAGGGTGAGAAGCACTCACTCTTCAAATACTACAATGAATACCTCCATTAGGAAGAGTAAATAGGGGTCAGTTCTCCCTGTAGTTTTTAAATATTGCTCCATCCAGCAAAGGCAGTGTGCGTGCATGAGTGCCCTCCAGAAAAATCCGGGCGCTGGAGAAGGTGGTGGTGTCCAACATTGACACGACAAGCCTTCTCTCCTGCACCTCAGCTTTTCCTGTGAGTGTTCCCAGTGGTGGGGAAGGAGTGGGGGCCTCCTGGAAGCTTTCCTGTGCCCCAAGTCTGGTTGCCCTGTCCTCTGCTCCCTGAGCGAACTGGATTTCATGATGGTGGAAGGACCTGAGGCCGGCTCTTCTGCTTCCTAAAGAACATGGGTGCAGCACACTCGGAGATCCTTGTGGGATGTGGCGGGACCGAGGTGCAGTCTCCTGTCCCAGCCACTCTCTCCACATCTCGTGGAGGGGAAAGGCCCGAGGAATTTTCTTTGAAATAGTAAACAGCTGCTATTTATCAAAGGCTCCTTATGTGCCAGCCATGTGCTAAGTTGCAAATGTTCACATTTATTCTCCACAACTGCCTGAGGTGTGTCTCATAGTCATCACTGTATACATGAGGAGCCAGAGGCTCAAGTTTGGAAGCTGCCCAGGTGCACAGAGGAGCTAGCAGGTGCCAGAGCCAAGAGTGACATTCGGGGATGCATCCTAAGTACAGTGTCAGGTTTGGTCTTGGAAAGGCCCAGAGACTCCCATCAGAGGGGACTGAACCATTCAGGTTATATGAGGGTGAAAGGGTGGCTGGCGGTGAGGGAGGAGAAAATTTGGCTTTGATCTCTTCTGATAATCCAATACCTTATTGTTAGTTTGATTCTCAGGTGAATGTTTCTTGTCAGAGTCTACTGACTTGGAAATACACTCCACTTTCCCTCCCCATTTCATGTAATATTCCCTCTAAGACAAGGTTAGTTAGAACTTTTAACCAGATCCTGAAAGAACTAAGGAGTGGCAGGAAGTGCCGTTCCCAGTTCTTCTGCAGGTTCTCTCCACACTACAAGTGGACTTGGCACCAGGTTGTAGGGGCCTTGCAAGCCAGTCCTGACAAAGTCAAAGCCAGGACTTCTTCCTTTGTTAATGTGGATAGAATCTAAAATGGCATCCAATTGAAATTTTGGAGAAACACTCAAAACAAGATCTGATCTATCTCAATCTATATTTTGTGATTTGCCTTTAATGTTTATGGAAGGCTTTGAGCCTCTGACCCTCTTCTCTTAGAAGAAAATATTACAAGGTTTTTTCCCTTTAATGTTTTTCCTTCTTGCCAGTGGAATTCCTCATCCTACATGCCATCTACAGGTTCTGGGGGAAATAAGGTTTTTGTAACAAATGCAATAACCTGAAGTCAAGGGTAATAATAGGGAAGACAAAATCATGAAGGAAAAACAAAGCAGCAATACAGAACCAGATGGCATGTGTCTCCCCTCCCCCAGCCTCTCCCTGGCAGAGGGAGGGAAGGGCTCTGTCTCCCTGGGGCAGCTGCCACACCTCCCATTGTGCGTCTTCCCACTCCTTTCCCTGACTGGAGGCAGAAATGGGAGGCCACAGGGCTGGCTTTTGTGTTTTAAAGTGCAGTGTGAACTATGTGATCGGTGTGTGTGCATATGTGCCCACAGTTAATGGCACTGCCTCCCAGCCTGGGGGTGGGCGGTCCTTCATTGACCTGTATTAAGTATTCAGTGTGGTATATTTGGACAGTATTAAACTTGAACCCATTTTTGCAAAACATCTTTGTTTAATTCATCTGTTTCATTCTCTATTTTCTCATTTCATGATGAGTGACTTACTACCTAGAAACAGCTATTCTTCAAAATATAATAAACAGAGTGGAACAGGGGTCATTGCCTAGGGTAGTGACTCTTTTCAAATTCTTTTCATCAGGATAAGAAGAAATCCTGGTTTAGAGCCCCACCTAAACGTTTGATAAAATTGTTATGGACCATGCTCTCTGAAAGGTGGGCAGTTTCAATTTAGAAAGAATCCAGCATTTGAAATAAAACTGCTCCACAGCTGGTCAGATCAAGACTGACCTTCCTTTGCAAATACCACTTCCTGGCTCCATCAGGGCATCCAGCTCCTGGGACCACAAGCCCTATGAGCAGTTTTGGGGATTGGGCTACACTCTTAATAAATCTTTAAATTAGAAGCTGTTGTGAAAACTTAAAAGCTATTCAGAGCCAGGGCTGAAATCATGTATTTGGATATGTTAAAGAATAACAGTTGCCCTAGCTGGTTTGGGTCAGTGGATAGAGTGTTGGCCTGCAGACTGAAGGGTCCTGGGTTCAACTCCAGTCAAGGGCACATGCCCGGGTTGTTGTCTCGATCCCCAGTAGGGGGCGTGAAGGAGGCAGCCAATCAATGATTCTCTCTCTTCATTGATGTTTCTATCTCTCTCTTCCTCTCCCCTCCTCTCTGAAATCAATTTTTAAAAAAAGAATAACAGTTAAAGAAAAGCTCATCAGCTCTTAAATTAATGAAATATCTGAACTGTAAGAACAGTTTAAAGACATGCACCTTTAATAATGCTACTCACAATAACTCAAGTAAAGACATAAAAGGGCCCTGACTGGTATAACTCAGTTGGTTGAGCGTCATCCCATGCACTGAAAGGTCGCTGGTTCAGTTCCCGGTCAGGGCACATACCCAGGTTGCATATTGGCACATATGGGAGGCAATCAATCATAGTTTCTCTCTCACATCAATGTTTCTCTCTCTTTCCCTTCTTCTCTCTCTAAAATCAATAAAAACATATTTTTAAAAAAGAAATAAAAGGTAGCACAGTAGTAGAGACCCTATTTTCCTAAATCAAGGTGAATGAATTATAAAGAGTACATAATTAATTTATAGGTGAATTGGGCTATTTAAAAAGATGACTTACTTATTTGCTCAAAAGACTTTCTTGATAGATGTTTTGAGTCTGTGCCAGCCTCTCTGGGCACAACATATTAAGTGTACTACCTAATACATTGTGTCCTTGTCACCTCATATCTCCTTTGATAAAGACAGTGATCCTAGATGGCCTAGAAAAAGAGGAAAGGATTTTATCTTTCTCCTGAGTAACTGAAAACTCTTATGAGACTAATGGAATCATCACTTAAGAGAAATTCATGAATTCCTGTACATGACTTTAGAATGAGCTGATAGTTGGATTCTAATTTGTGCTGAACTCTTTAGGTACCCAGAACAGAATGAGAGAGTTAATGCTGGATTTAAAATGGAAATTACTTGATTAATAGAAGATCACCTGAATAAGACTGAGCTTGCCCCAACCTGCAGCAAAATGTATTGGCTTCCTGCCCCAGCTGACATTACCAAGTATCCCAAAATTGATGCTATACTTCATTTTTCTTAATTTAAATCAATTAGAACTAACTTGATGAAGGTTATCTTGCATTAAAAAATAAGTCTGTGCTGCAGCAGTTAATTTTTTTCTCACCATTTTAGAGCATTTCCCAGGTGAGTGTGGGGTGTGGGGAGGAGGAGGGAGAAGGCAGGGAGATGATAAGTATTGTTTTTTATGATGAAATGTCTCCATCTAGCGGAATTTTGGAGCAGTAAGCATTGTCACCCTGTTAAAGATAGTGTCTCCAAACATAGTATCTTCCTTAAATACATGCAGTGTTTAAAGAAAAAAATAAACTCCCACGTGTTCTTAGATGATTTCTTTACAACTCCATGTATTTATTTTGGAGGATGAAGAAAAGAGACCAATACAAACTGTAAATATGTTGGCATCTTTTAAATCATGTTTGAACCTGAAAGGCAGAGAGATGAGGTAGAGAAGCAGCACAAGGTAGATTGCACACAGTTGATGATGATCTAGCTCTTCAGTTGGGTAATGGACTCATAGGTGTTCATATAAACCTATTCTTTGTATGTATAAATTATTTTATAATAAAAATCTGGACATGAACTAAATTTAAGATTATTAAAGGACTTCCTAGGTATGCGGACAATTATTTCTCTCTTTTGACTGATTTTTTTTCTGTTTAAATTTCTTTAATACGGTGAAAAAGGAAAAAGACTGAAAAACTAATTCTAACGTAAGTTTTTAAAAACCTTTGCCAGCGCCCTGTTTTCCTGTGGGCTGTTCTGTGTTACTTGTGCCACCAAACACTTCCCACAACTGCACACATGTGGGCTTGTCACCATTTGTCTGCCGCCTTACTCAATCGCATATGGAGTTGTTGCTCATTGGTCACTTTACTCAGATTCCGTCTTTAAAGAATGGGTCTCTTGAGTAAGGCTCATGTGTAATGTGGAGGTTATTCTCTCTCCTTAAATCAGGCTGGGGACGGTCCTGACCAGGGCCAAAAGCCAACTCACTTTCTTCCCTGGCCAAGGGCTTTGGCACAGAGTCCAGCCAACAAGTGATCTTAAGAGAGGCCTAGGGTTTCTCTTGCTCCCTCCAAGGGCCAAACAAGGAAGGAGAGAAAGCGGGGCGGGGGGGGGGGGGGGGGGGGCTTCTGGGGACAGGCTGGGCACTTCAGCTTCAAATCAAGGGCAGCAATGCTTCCCCGCCCCGCACACTCCTGACTCCAGGCTGGTGGAGGGATCTGGCAGTTTGTGCCAGAGCTACAGCCCCTCGCAGATCTGCTAACCACTGTTGACAGGGAGGAGCACACACCCCATCCCCGCTCTGCCGCACACAGCTTGTGAGGCGAGCCCAATAACTCTACCCCTTCAGTTTTCTCACCTGTTGTAAGCTGCGAGTGGCGTTATAAGCCCCCTTTCATGTCCTTCAGCCCACAGCTCTGAGCTCCACAGGCTGAGACCAGGCTATTGCGTCCATACAAACTGGTGTGACATGAATCTCACAAGTGTTGCCCCCCCCCCCCCGCATTTGTGCACACACAGCTATGCCCACCCCCCTCTTCCCCACCAGACTCCAGTCATTGCTGTAAGTAGACAATGAAGTGACCTCAGCTTGAACCTGTCTGAGCAAGGCATACCCTATTGTATCTTTATTATTCTGCCCGTTTTCCTCAGCAGGCCAGACAAGTATTCAGAATATGCTTCCATCCCTTACTGGGCCTGCTAGCAGGCTTCTTCTCTCAGATGATCTGCAGCTTTAATGCATTTCTTTTTCTTTTTCTGGTGAGTCTTTTAATGGCTGGCAAATTACACTAAAGCCAACAGCTTGCGTCTCTCCAGCAACCAAAGGATCCTGGTTGCCTGGGGTGGGGGGCGAAACAGAGACTGTAGGAGACAGTGTGTGCTTTACTTTTCTCCAGCTTTGTTGAGATATAATTGGCATAATAGCCTGTAAGTTTAAGGTGTGCCGTGCAATGGATTGATGCGTATATATTGCGAAATGTTTACCATAACAAGTTAGTTAATACCTACTTCCACCTCACGTAATTAACATTTTGCTGTTGTTACGGCGTTTTTTTTAAATAGCCTGACTGAGTTCCCTTTCCCTCTGTCCAAGTTGGGAACACTTACCAAGCATATTGCACGCCCCCCCCCCCCCCCCCCCCCCGCCACTCAGAGAGCCCTCTCCTGGCCCGGGTCCCATATGCTTAACTCACAAATAAGACAAGAGCCCTGGCCAGTGTGGCTCAATTGGTTGAGCATCATCCCATGCACTGAAAGGTCGCCGGTTCGATTTCTGGTCAGGGCACATGCCCATGTTGGGGGCTTGATCCCCAGTAGGGTGTGCAGGAAGCAACCAATCAATGTTTTGCTCTTACATCTCTCTCTCTCTCTCTCTCTCTCTCTCTCTCTCTCTCTCTCTTCTCTTTCTCTCTCTCCTCCTCCTTTTCCCCTGCTTCCCTCTCTCCCTCCCCCTCTCTCTAAAATCAATTTTTAAAGAATAGCAAATAAGGCAAGAAATAAGAGACAATTCTGGATTTAACTCACAGGGGATCCTTTGACCCTCACAGAGGGCTGTGTTGGAATAAGAGAAATCAGGTGGTAGGATGACTAGGAGATAGTCATACACTCTTACAGAATTGAGTCTGTAACTGCAAAACATTGAAATGGCCACTGTATTCACTTCTTTTTCTCTTTTTTCTCTGCAGGGAAGGAGATTGGTGGGAAGCCCGCTCCTTGACAACTGGAGAGACAGGTTACATTCCCAGCAATTACGTGGCTCCAGTTGACTCTATCCAGGCAGAAGAGTATGTTTCGTTTTTTCATTTCACTAACTCCTTGCTTTTAAAAGTTAGTTGGCACAATAAAATGCCATTAACATTGTGCAGGAGGGAGAAGAAATTCACTGGAGTGGTTAAGGGTGAGATGATACGGTAATGCCATGTTTCCCAGGCCTAAGCCATTGTATTTTGCCCTATCTGTGGAATACCGGTGCTATTATTAACTTACTGTTTTTCTTTAAGCCTGCTCACTTTTTAAGACATTTATTTTGAAAGGAAACATTGTGTCAGTAACCTAAATGAAAACTCAATTTTACTTGCCATAAATAGAGAATAACCATAAAAATGTGGTGAAATTCTAGCTAGAGCATATATTACTGCCAACCCAAGGTTCTAAGCCTACAGTCTACTGAAAAAAGAAAGGGAGAGGGAGAAAGAGTGGGAAGGAGGGAGTTGGCAAATAATTCTTACCAAATTGAGATTTTTGCTCTTCAATCTAATCAGAATATTAAAGGAGCACTAAGAAGACAGGCTTTCCATGCCACAGATCGAACTGTCTCACGTGGGCTGTGTCCCACAGCTCGAGAGATCCTGTGGTGATGCATTTCAAATCGTCCTTTCCTTTGACTTAGGATCTCCGTTTTTTCTTTGATAGTTAATAGTGACTAGCAGTTAGTTGGCCCAATGATCTCACTGCTAATAGTTTTGGAAGGTGGCCCATAGTCTGGGGGCATTCTAGAAGGAACCAGCACTGTTCCATCTCCGGACCCGTGGGGATTCGCAGGCACTTGCAGCCTGGAGGACCGTCTGTGGCTTGTGGGCGACCCCGATTTCGGAACTGAGGGAAAGGGAGCCGGGCTGTGGTCTCCCAAAAACAGGAACCTGGCCCCCTCCCTGACACACTGGGGACCTGCCTCCTGCTCAGTGGAGGCCGTCTTGCATTAGGAGAAGAGTCAGCCACAGAGCCCAACCATTGACCCTGATATTTGATTTTTGCCCTGGATTTGTCTACGTTTCAGAGAGCATTAGACTCCATGCCTCAGCCAGATCCCCAACTGGATCACACTCTTATATTTAATTCCTTTGTATTTCCTCTACGGAGACTGGTTTTGTTTCTCACTCTCAAATACTCAGTGGTTCTGAGCTCCTTTTTTCTCCTAGTGAGTGTGTTTCATCATCAGTGAATAATGGAATTTGTATTGAATTTTTATTTTAGGGCAGATTGGCAGACATCTTTGAGTTCTTTCAGCATAAAAGGTACCACCAAAATGTAGCGCTTTTTTTTTTTTATTTAACTGGGAGCCTAACCCACTATATATTTAAGTTGTATTTATAATGGTCTATTTTTAAATATTTTGTTTTTAAAGAATAAAATAGCATTTTTTAAGTGCCTGTGGTTTTACATGTGCAATTAATTATCATTATCTATACTATTGTCTCAGTGAAATCCATTGTTCTAACAGTTCTCTTTTCACCACTGTTCGTATTTGCACTGCATTTTAATTGATACAGACCCACAAAGTCATTCTCACAAATAATTGGTGTAATTCTCTTTATACCATCTAGTGTTAGGTTAGGATTGTTGCACAGTCTGGTGCCTTTAAAAGTCACTGAGGAGCTAGCATGCAGCGTGTCTTTTCTTATCTTCAGGGAAGCTCTTTCATTCACAGAAGAATTTGACAGTGAACATACAATAGCTATGTTCAAGTGTAATGAATTGAAATTTCATTTCTAAAGCTGGATCCTTTCACAGCTAAATATTCTAAAAATGGTTCCTTTACGCAGATTCCAATGGGGTGCTCCCGAATTCTTGCTTGGGTTCTTATAGCAGCAGGTGCTTGTTCAGCAATGAGCAAACTGAAGCGTTAAATGATTGCCAGGCCGTGATTAGGGCTAGAGAGTGCAAGGGGGATAAAGACAAATGACAACGGTTGTGAGGTGACTTCATGTGATGCCTCCTAACGTGGCACAGGAGTGTCGTCACAAAGAGAATATGAGACGTGTATGACATGGGGTCGTTTTCAAGGACACGCTCATTGACTATGCACAGTCCTGCCCTGCAGCTGTGCCAGAGCACGCGTGCGACACGTCCCAATCCAGATGCTTGGCAAACGCCTTTTACTGATCGGCTTCCTCACACCTGCTGGACAGGAAGACAATGCAAACAGCATCCCAGGGCAGACCTCATTGCAAATGGGGGCTAGTCTTGACCATTTTTTCAGAGTTCCTATAGGTAGGCAGATACTGAAAATATTGTCTTTGTTCTTTATCCATTCTGGCTGACTGTTTTTTAAGTGCCTGATTAATGACCTTTATGTACACTAAGACTATGTTTTTGTTATTTCCTAGGGATTGTAATTATGCTCAGAAATCCATGGTCTTGTAGATGTGCGTGGGAAGGATTTCCTGCGGTTGCCATTTTAAACAAGGTCTTGGATTTCTCGTTTTGTGCAGGCAGGTGGCAGTTTTCACACAAATCAGTTCTTGTCATCTCCAGAGGGAAGGAAAATAACCCATAATTCAAATCTGATTTTTTTAAGAGTGAAAGAGATGAATTAAGGGTGGAATCAGGAATAGATTGAAAGGGAACTAGATGAGGCTAGGAAAAAAATAGATAGGGAAAGGCTAAGAATGAAATTGGGGGTTAGGAGGATCGGGGGGCAAGAGAGCTTGCGTGATTCCATTTTTTAAAGTGATTCTTATCAAATGTTCCCTTTTCTTGATCTCATTTATAGGTGGTACTTTGGAAAACTTGGCCGAAAAGATGCAGAGCGACAGCTTTTGTCCTTTGGAAACCCACGAGGTACCTTTCTTATTCGCGAGAGTGAAACCACCAAAGGTAAGATAATAAGCCCAAGAAGTTCACTTGTCATTCAGATCTGTGGATCAGTCAGAGGGGATGAAAGGCTTATCTCTAAGGGATGGGTCTGTAAATGGCACAGACCCTCCCTGCCTTCTGAGGGAGGGAGTCCTATTTTCAGCTTTTCCTCCAGGCTCTGGAGCTACAGACAGAGAGCTCCACAAAGACTACAGAGGCTCAGAACCAACACCTTCCTCTTGTAACAGGGGCTGGGCAGCTTCCCTCCTCCGGGCGCACAAGATCACAGAATTTTCACAGATCCTTTAGAATTATGAATTTCTGAAACTTAGTTCCTCAGGCGCCAAGCATGCAGGTTGTTTTTCCATTTCCTCTGTGGCTTTTTCATAACTGAAGATTGCTCTTCCTCCAACTATTGGCGTTTTCATTATTTAACGTCTCATTAGAGCCCACAAGAGGAGCCCTGCCAAGGAAAAGAGCAGAGGCCTCTAGCTTCATCGCCAGACACAGGCTGTCTGCTCCTGGGAAAGTACTGTGAAGCAGCAATGGGACGCTCACCCCTAGAGAAGCAGTCCCTGCGCTTCCTTGCTACCCACCATCCCCTCCTCCATGGTGCTCCAGGGGCAAAAGAGCACGCGCAGCCTGGAATGTCTGTGCTCCTGTCCATCTTGCCAGGGCAGGGGACGGGATGGGGGAGGAAGGAGTGTAGGGAAAAATCCAAATAGCCTTCATTCTCAAGGGTAAATCATTTTATTGCTAATATCTTCTGACATTTTCAGAAAAGAGGTGTTTTCTTCCTATGTTACAGAGCGGAAGTGTGTGTGTGTTGCGGGGGCAGTCTCCGCTTGATAATGATTAATCAGAAGAGTCAAGTAAATGAGACCTAAATAACAAATGATACTCACAGTGATTGGAGCTGCTAATACTTTGCATATTTACCAGGTGCCTATTCACTTTCCATCCGTGATTGGGATGATATGAAAGGAGACCATGTCAAACATTATAAAATTCGCAAACTTGACAATGGTGGATACTACATTACCACCCGGGCCCAGTTTGAAACACTTCAACAGCTTGTACAGCATTACTCAGGTAACCTTAATTCTAACCAGCGACTGAACATTTGGATACTGGAGGGACTGGGGGGGGCACAGAGCAGGAGAGGGGCAGGGAAGGGGGAACAGGTACAACAAATACATGCAGTCGCTAGTCAAATACAGTTGACCCTTGATCAACAAGGTTTGAACTGCACAGGTCCACTTCTATGGGAATTTTTTCATAAATACATACAGTACTGTAAATGCATTTTCTCTTCCTTGTGATTTTCTTAATAACATTTTCTTTTCTCTAGCTGACTTTATTATAAGATTACAATACATAAATCACGTAACAAAATAAGCACTAGTCAACCGTTTATATGTTCAGTAAGGCTTCCAGTCAACAGTAGACTGTTAGTAGTCGAGCTTTTGGGGAGTCAGAAGTTATATGTGCATTTTCAACAGCATGGTGGTCGGAGCCCCTAACCCCCATGTTGTTCAAGGGCCAATGGTAGTTTTCTTTGCTAGCCCCTCACAGTGGCTAAATAGGATCTACCGATGTTTTTCTACCGTAATTATAAGTTCCATCAAAAGATTCTATAACATTTTAGTTTCCCAAGTGGAAAGCCATAGGTTAAACTTAAGAAGTTGTTATCTGTCCTATTCCCCTGCAGAAAAGAATTCTGCAGTGGCTGTGAGAGGGTGAAGGAGCAATCTCTAGGCGGAACATACATGGGCCTCCTACAGGGGGTGTGTGTCTCTACCATCACCTTACACTCAGCTCTGTTGCAGGAATGACTGCTCGTACATTTTCTCATGACTAGATGAGTTTTCTGGCCCATTTATCATGCTCTCCTTCCCCACCAATACTTCTGTTCCCTAACTGGACTTAGACTTATGTGACCCACAGGTCAGTTACAGCTGCTGTGTTAAACGTTTAAGCAGATCAATCGCCATCCTAACACCCAGGTGTCACCAGTAGTCTGCTGTTCCTAGAAATGTATACTTAGATGTTTAGGTGTGCGATTTGTGCATTTTATTAAAGAGTGTGGCCTTATGTGCCAGTGTTAAAATGATAGCTTTCTTTCCTAGAAAAGCAAGTATATTCCACTATATAAAACATGCACACAGGCGGATATAGATATACATGTGCAGATATAGATCTATGTCCCAGTAAGCCCAGCAGTTTTTTGTGTGGCCTATATGTAATTTTAAATTGTTCTTCAGGATAATGCCAGTACCCCAAAAGAGTACATGCCTTGATTTCAACTATTGCTGTGTGTACATTCATTAAAAAGTATATGTGCATGTGTGTGATTTTTTTAACAACCAACAAAAAGCAGTCTTTTGAAGATGGCAATAAGTAATATCTATCTATTGATCCTAGGCACTAATGAACAAGTGAAAAAATTAGCAACACGGTGTATTTATTGATTATGGCATTGGGGAACTTTGATTTATGTAAATTCTAATGAAATATTTGAGAGAAATGGAGCAGAATATCTCCCTGAGCTTAAATGATATACTCAGAATGCCTGCACGTTGTAAGGGTTTTTCAAATGCCAAAATATATTGCATTGCAGCCAAACATCAGCAGGATCCCCAGAGTTTGAATCATTTGAAAATATTGTATCGCAAAAGGCACCTTAATAACATCATAAAGCTGGAAGAAGAGAAGGGATGGAAAGAGCAACAGACATTTTTTTAATCTCAAAAAAATTCATCTCAAGTTAGATTTGTTTTTATATAGACTTTTCCTCTTCCCTCATTTCTCTCACACAATAAAGTGCCTTTGATATATGGACACATAAATAATTTCCTACCTAAACATCTTGGAACCTAATTCTATCAAAAAGAGAGGAATAAAAAAAGTCACTGGTTCCTGAAGAAAAGGCAGCAATACTACATTTGATTTCCCCGGATATGGGGGACTTCCAGTCGGGGGTTGGGGCTCTGTCTACCTCACAGCCAGGCTCTGTGTAGCTTCTGCCACTGCCCTCATTCCTGTCTTTGGCTCCCTTTTCTCACCTGACTGGTGTGAACTTGGCATTTAGGCAATTTCCCCTTACCGCTGCTAGATAATCTTTGAAGAGAGAGAAAAAACTTCCAAATCACTTCACAGTGATAACTACTTCTTTCCTTTCTCTTTTTCATGGGTAATAGAGTTCTTCACATCCTTATATTTCTATAGATTTTAGTTTTTGTTCTTTCTGCTTTCAAACCAGTTTCCTAAATTATACACTGGAGATTGTTATAAACATTTTTAATAGGAAATACCAAGGAAGCAGGATGGAGTCAGTTAAAATGCCAGAGAAATCATTAGAGAAATGTGGCCAGTTTTGCCCCTGCCAGGTATCATCTTCATTCTTACTAGACTATAAGTCTGATGTTGTGTAGAAGGATCCTTTTCTGAAGTTACCATTTTAAATATAGTCCAAAACCCTTAATTTTGGCGGGGGGTGGACAATCATGTTGACATTCTATAGTCCACCGTACCCTTGGAAATCAATGGAGGTGTTTGCAGGGTTGCAGAAGGCATGTCATTAGCACATTGGGCTGAAATGTTTTTCTTACTTCGTGAGTATAGAAACCAAAACAGTCTAATCTGTGTATATGAATAGACCATATTATACCTGGGGATATGGAATAGTGCAAACTTCAGATGTCCTCTATTCTACCTTCAATAGACATGTTTCAGTGTGTGGTGTCTGATCTTCCAAGATGTGTGTAGCTCTCTGCCAGTGTGTACTGTTCGGAGTGATGCTGTGCGCTGGCTGAGTGTGTGCACCTGCAAGTGTTGTGTTTCACGTGTTCTGCTTTTCTCTCCCTCTCTTGCTGCTGTCCCCGCTCCGTCAGAGAGAGCTGCAGGTCTCTGCTGCCGCCTGGTAGTTCCCTGTCACAAAGGGATGCCAAGGCTTACCGATCTGTCTGTCAAAACCAAAGATGTCTGGGAAATCCCTCGAGAATCCCTGCAGTTGATCAAGAGACTGGGAAATGGGCAGTTTGGGGAAGTATGGATGGGTATGCTAAGCCTCAATTACTTTATTACTAGCATCCTCGTTTGGGAAGTCTCAAACATCAAAGATGGAAGGTGAAAGTAAAGACTATGAGCAGAAGGAAAGTTTGAATTACTAATAGTGGGGAATAATGATTTTGATTTTGGAATTCCGGAACTTCTAGAAAAAAAAATATGTAAGTGGTCAAGATTGGCAAATGGCTCAAATTATACTATTATATGTGTTTCAATTCATAAGCCAGTAAATGGTACAAGGAATGATCCAACCTGCACCATATGCATTGCTCTTCATTTCCAACTGCAGATGTTTGTCCAGTGAGCTCAGTATTGCCCTCAAGGACAAGTCACCTTCCATCTTTCCTAGTGCATGCATGATTATGGATTATAAGGACTGTGTTTTCTTTATTAATCCTCTTTCCTGTAGAGAAAGCTGATGGGTTGTGTTTTAACTTAACTGTGATTGCATCGAGTTGTACCCCACAAACTTCTGGATTGGCTAAAGATGCGTGGGAAGTTGCACGTGATTCGTTGTATCTGGAGAAGAAGCTGGGTCAGGGGTGTTTCGCTGAAGTGTGGCTTGGTAAGGCAGAGGGCACCTTTTGTTTTGGCTGCATCTCAAAGCCAATTAAACGGACGGTTTTGAACACAACACATTAACAGCCATTGGGACCAAGACACTTAACCTGGATAGCTGGTACAGGCCACCCAGATTTTCAGAACATGGCAGTACCTTCCTGTTCTCTTCTGTCCTACTTCACGTGGTTAATTAAGGCACGCACAGTACAGGAAACCAATGCAATAGGACTCTGGGGTTTCTTCTTCCTAAGACCTGGGAAGGTAAGATACTATAGCTGGGCTACTGTAGGAGGAGACCCTGGGCTTTTTTGCTCCATGATCCTGGGTTTTTTGCTCAATCTTTACTAGCTGATTAACCATGGGCAAAGGGCTTGTTTAACCTCTTTGAGCCTCAGTTTCCTCATCTGTAAAACTGGAATGATACCTACTTCATAGAACTAGGAGGATTACAAAGGATAATATGTCTATTAAAGAGTCCCTTGCATAGAGTAGGTGCTCAGTAGATACAGGCAGGTCTCTTAATCTGGTTGTCATCTCATTGGTAAGGCCTTCTGCACTGGGCCTTCCCCATATAACTCCCTCTGAGGCAATTGCAGCTTTGCTTAGACAATCCATGGGCTTAGGCCCCACCCAAAAAATATTGCCAGTAAGGCAATATTAGTATTTATGGAATCCTCCTTCTTCCTTTCTTAGATTCAATGAAAAATAATTGTTGTTATGTGTGGCTGTAGGTATTTAGGTGTAGTCTGCACTAAAAGATTGAACATGGTTAAAGCTCTTGGAACAGAGCCTGGCAATGAGGAAGTACTGCATAGATCCAGAGTTAGAGGTAGAAATAGAGAGAGATAAAAATAGAGAGACAGGTAGATACTCAGTCAGACACATATGTATATATGTGTAAGCTATTTTAATAAGAATTATCACTGTTATTGTTTTTCAGAGTCCACATTGTGATGTCCAATACTTTAGCTCAAGTATCGTAAAATATGTTTATATTACCTTCTCCTCCATCTGCCCAATTTATAATTAAAATTATGGGTCCTAAGAATTTTTATCCAATCACTAATACAATCAGGAATAATTGAACATTATACAAAATTTATTTACAAACATTTTAATTATAAACTTTAAATCATTACACATATTACTAAGATTTTGCTTCCCACTGAACATAAAACATCATTTTTTGGTAGTTCAGGATAAGGATGGAATGCCAATGTAGGTAACTGGGTTGTTATTAGACAAAAGATTTCTATTTAAAATTTTGGGGTACTAACACTCAAATAGCAAAGACCACTTACAAGTTGTCAAAGTTCCCATTTATGTTTAATGGTCAGATATTTTGTAAGGTTTGATGAATATTCCTTTAAGCCACTTATTCTTTCATGATTCATATTTTATAGGTTGCATTTTAAAGTATATGAACCGTGTTTTTAAAAAGGTAACAAAAGTTGCCTCAATTTACAGAATTTGTTAATTATAAATTCAATTATATTAAATATAAAATTTAATCTTAATTTAATCCAGCATTTTCCAAATAGAAAATAATATAATCTAATGTAGAAGATCTCCCCCCTTATAAATAGTTTTAATTCAAAGTCATAGGACTAATAATGGAATACCCATACAACCTACTTTTTTAAAAATTTGGGAGCTGAAAGAAATTCAAAAGACAATCCAGTTCTATTTCAGTATTTTGCAGATGAGGTAACCGATGATCATAAACCAGGCATGCCTCTGGACCTACTAGATTCTTTTAACATGTAAAGTTTAAATATTTCTGTTCCCTCTTAGCTGTTGTCTAATTTTTCCAGTCTAGCTGATAGAAGTCATTGCTCTCTTGTGGCTGACCATCAGTAAGCCTCAGGAATTTTCCTTACCTGGTTGAAGTATGGGCAAGAAGTCTGTGAGCTTGCCTCTGCTTAACAGCATAATTGCATTCTACTTATAGATCACCTGTTCAAGGACTCAGTCAAGTAGCTCATGCATTGCTACTTGTGAAAGTCTAGTGGTAATTTCCAGACATCCTCAGCATGTTGCCATCTTCTTAAAATGGTATACCCCATAAAACAGAACTTAATCTCATTTCTTCCATGCTCACTGTACTGCCTATTGGATGGATATTGGATGGCCAGGCTTGTTCTACCCCTGGGCTTTTATTCTTGTAAAGAAGTGTCCAGAGCTTTTGGTATACATTTGTAATCACATGGCTGAACCAGAAAAGGAATGTGAAATATATCAAAATAAGAAAATAGTTCAATTATAAACCATAATATAGCCAGAAGTAAATACATATTTTCTATTGAAAAATCCTTGACTGAGTCCTTACATTTTATCATCTTTGTTTGACAAAAACTATATTAAATTTTTAACTTAAAATCTAACCTCATATAAATAGCTATTAATTTAAAAACTTTTTTTCCATCAAAAGAGGACCTTTTGTTTGACTTAATATTGTGGGATGTCTGCAGGTACCTGGAATGGAAACACAAAAGTAGCCATAAAGACTCTGAAACCAGGCACAATGTCCCCTGAATCTTTCCTCGAGGAAGCGCAGATCATGAAGAAGCTAAAGCACGACAAGCTGGTCCAGCTGTACGCCGTGGTGTCCGAGGAGCCCATCTACATTGTCACCGAGTACATGAATAAAGGTTGGGCAAGGCCTCTCCAGGCTCACCTCACAGTAACCTACAGGGCTTGTTTCGGAGAGAGGAGCGGAGTTGCCTGCTTGCTTCTTTCCCTGGTTTCTGCATGAGTCAAGCATGCCCATCAGGAAGTGCAAATTGTGTGCTCATTAGTGAAAACATTTTAAACAGGCCATGACCTCCAGTTTGCCCCCCAGGTCCTTGTGATACCGGTACCTTTTGCATGCTGCACATGCAGAGTTCTAGCTCCTCTCCTTAATGAACGCGTCCATTTTTAATGTTGGTGATACAGAGGGCTGTGACAGTTTGCTATTATTTTGAATGCCATCGCTTGTATTAAATTTCCGTTTTGCAGGGCTGAGCAATTAATATCAGGCACTGGTCTTTGGGCTAAGTTGAGTCTCCATTTTTTTAACATTTTGTTTTTCAGCTCTCTTCTTATAATCAGATGAAGAAAGACATGTTTTTAAAGAACACATTTTATTCTCATTCTCTCTGTGTGTGGCTCTGTCTCTGTCTTCTAATCAAAGCAGTATTTTGGGGGATAAAGCCAAAGATCACTTTGTTTTGGAATAATAGATGAACCAAACAAAAAATGTCCTTAAAAGGCAATGCATTGTACTTCAGAGGATACCAGTGTAATTTTTCCTTTCCATGTTCTCTTAAAATATATTAGGAATTTTTTCCTGGCAGATTGTCCTTTGTATCCAGGGTTATTTGGCAAATAACTTTGGGATTCACACATGAAAAAAATCACCATGACCCTGTTGAGCCTCCAGCCTCTGCACGTGACTGCCCCAGCCCTGGTGTCAGTTCTGAGCTACTCGGGCTGCGCTGTCACAGCAGCACTGAAGCTCAGCTATCTATATACAGGGCTCCTTGAGGCCTGGCTGGCCAGGATCTAATGAGGAGCTATTTGCCCTACCCTATATTCCTTTGATATTCTTTTCTTTCAGGTATTTTTTTTTCTTGATTTAAAATCTGTAAATAAGCTAGAACAGTCGTTCTCAAACTTGACTGTGTCAGAATCACCTAGAGGGCTTCTTAAAAATACAGGTTTCTGGGCCTAAGCTCCAGAGTTCTGATTCAGTAGATCTGGGGTGGAGCCTGAGCGTTTGAACCTTTCTTTTGCATTGATGGCATTATTCAGTTCAGTTACCTCCATACTTCTAGTAAGAAAGCCAAATATAGCCCTTTGTTGGACATTTTTATCTTTCAAAGTAAATTGAAATGGTTTCATGTTTTCTTCATAGGAAGTTTACTTGACTTCTTAAAAGATGGAGAAGGAAGAGCTCTGAAATTACCAAATTTGGTGGACATGGCAGCACAGGTAGGCCCCATGGTACCTTGATTCCTGCCTTAGATATTATGATGTGTAAATATATCAGCCAAGGTGTAACGTGTTCCATTCTCTCAACTTCCACAGGTTGCTGCAGGAATGGCTTACATCGAACGCATGAATTACATCCACAGAGATCTGCGATCAGCAAACATTCTAGTGGGGAATGGACTAATATGCAAGATCGCCGACTTTGGATTGGCCAGATTGATCGAGGACAATGAGTACACAGCCAGACAAGGTAGGCACTTGGATGATGATGGCTCATGACCACATCGTTGAAAACAGCCCTTCCTCCCTCCTTCCCTTTCCTTCCTTCAGAAAATATTTGAAATGTCATTCTTCAGATAGGTTTTTTTTCTTTTTTATCTGGCAGGAATTTGACAGCTCAGCTGGTGGGAGGCTGTAGTGGGTTTCAGTAGATGGATGAGATGTTCCTTTTTGATGAGTGAGTGTTCACTGGTGTGGTCCTCCGGTTTGTGGCACCCTCACAGTGCTTTGCTTCTGAAAGAGGGTTGTGGAAGGCCAATGGATCAGTCAGGTAACAGCTCATCATTCCACCAGAGTCTCCGCAAAAAGCAGAAGGCATGCTCGTTGGATAATGTAATAAAGGAGTTATTTATAAAGACATGGGCAGGGTTTCAGAAAACCAGCAGAGCATGGTGCCTTCCACGGTATATTCCAAGGCTTGTATTAGCAGTGGACTTGAGGCCTGAAGGCAAAGGAGTGTGGGGGCAGCGGGCACCAGAACTACGAACGCAGCTGTGCTGTAAAGCCACCTTAGGGAGAGGCAGCAGGGTGGGTCTGGAGCATTCGTACCCAGGCTCACTCTTCAGCCTCCTCCAGACCTCCTGCCAGACCCAACAAGAAGCTAGGGGTCAAAGGCGCCCATTGATGAGTTCAGATGGGTCCAGAGCAAGAACAGTAAAAAGGGGATTTAGAGGGAAAATAGAAGATAACGTGTAGTCACTTGACAATAACTTCCCTTAATTACCTCCTCCTACCCACCCCCTCCAAAGATTTGTAGAATTGGCCTCTAGAAAAAATACATCCCAACCAGCAGCCACTCTGGTGGGCAGCTTGTCAGGTGCTTTTAGAGCACCAGGAAGGAAATGCCCACGGTTATTTTCTGTCCTCAGACATCTTCACGTAGCGGTCAACAGGTAAACATGCAGAGTTAAAAGGGCTGTTGGCAATTAACTGTAGGCTCCTCGTGTGGAATATAATGCCTGTGTCTGAAGGAAGAGGTAACCTTCATTGTTGTTGTTTTAACCAAAGCTGGTTATTCTGAGCAAGGCTGAGTGGTGACTGGAATATATTACAGGGTGGTGCTTTCTGCTGGATTTCATAAAGGCCACCTCCAGAATTCTTATTCTTCTTTATTTTTCAATTCTTTCATTTCTTGCCAATTCTTCCCTGCTTTTATCATTCTCGGCAGTCTCCAATGATGAGGAAAAATGTTAAACTCAAATCCTGGCTCGTACAGACACTGTCCAAATGCAAAATTATGTGTCGGTCAGACAGCTTGGCTATTTGAATTTCCCCAACATGTGGCAGTTCTTGTCCTGGAGCCAAATGCCCACACAGCAAGCATGCCCACACATTACACACACACCAGTGCGGGGCCAGATGGCATGCGTATCTCTAATCAAAGGCACACGGACAGCTTTGGTTGGCACTGGCAGTCCTCAGAAAATGTGGACGTGATTTTGAGTCAAGGTGAGCTGAGAGGGTCTGAAGTACCACTGGGTCTGAAACCTGGCCCTAAATGAAAGCCTTTACCCAGAGGCAAACCTGTCAGATCTCAGCTCACAGACCTGGAAGGAGAGGAGAACAGAGCAGAGCAAGCGAAGGTTGTGAGGCATGAATATCTGATTTAGGAAGTGGTGAGAGAGAGTCAGTCTTGTTGTTTGGTCCTGTAAGCATCCTTCATGTTGCTGGAGGGATTGGTTCAGGACTTGTTTCTCCCCTTCTCCTGGACTTTGGACTTTATAGAATTTGTGGTCCCGAACCATCCATAAATGAGAGGGTTACAGGGCCAGACACCCGAGGATGCTGGCAGGAGTGCTGCGGACAGCGCCTGGCTATTTAGCACCTGGAATGAGACCCCTCTGGCAGTGGCCCTGGGTGATGAGCACCCGTGGGGAAGGCCTGTGAGGAGCCCTCACTGGTTACTGTCACACACGCAGCTGCTGTGGAACAAGCCCAGCAGCCAACCCAGCCCTGGCCTTCAAGTCCTGTCTTCTTCGGTGAACTGTCCTGGTTGCTTTCTGTGGCCCATCACTTCCACCATGACCTTTCAAAGGATTGGCCTCAAACCCTTTGTGTACTACGTTTTCTTCACTTAGTCTCCACAAAGAGTATTCACTCTTCTTAAAATTCTTTTTTTTCCATCACCATATATCCCCTCTGTGTCCTCTCCCACCTCCACCCATCCCCCTCCACCCCAGCAATCACCACACTGTTGTCCATGTCCATGAGTTATCTCTCTTTTGTTTTTCTCAATTTCTTCATCCCCCACCCTCACCCCTGCCACCAGAGCTTTCTGCCTGCTCTTTATCTATGAGTCTGTCTCTATTTTGCTTGGTAGTTCAGTTTGTTCATTAAATTTTTGTTCATTAAATTCCACATATGAGTGAAATCATATAGTACTTGTTTTTCTCTGGCTTATTTTGCTTAGCATAATGTTCTCCAGATCTATCCATGCTGTTGTAAAGGATAAAAGTTTCTTCCTTTTTACAGCAGAGTAAAATTCCAATATGTAAATGTGCCACAACTTTTTTTATCCACTTGTCTACTGATGGACACTGGGCTGCCTCCAAATTGTGGCTATTGTAAATAATGCTGCAATGAACATTGGAGTGAATATATTCTTTCTAATTAGTGTTTCAGGTTCCATCAAATAAATTCCCAGAAGTGGAATCACTGGGTCTTCCCTTTCACAAATATCTTTAGATCCATGCCAAAGACTGGAGAGAGATAAGACGTAAATGAACTGGAAAACTAAACTGGGGTGGGGGGACCACAAAGTCTATGAGGCCCCAGGCTTTTCAAGGAGAATAAAAGAAATGCTGCCCTACAGCAGAGGGAGTGGAAGGAGCAGGGGCATTTGTGGAATATACTTACAAGAGCCAGGCCTGAGCGGGAGAATGTGAGCAGTGGGGAGGAAGCAATAGAAACAGGCTCAGAGGGGTTAAGTAACTCATATGAAGTCCCACAGCTAGTAAAAGGGCAGAGGCGGGATTTGAATCTATGTATGGCTGGCCCTACTGCCTCTGCCCTCTTAAGCTATATTGACTCCCTCTGATCCAGACTGATTAAAAGAACAGAAAATTAAAAATTGAGATTAATCTTAAGTCCCTTTATCTCTTTATTTAATGGAAAAGTTTGGTGGTGTGTGTGTGTGTGTGTGTGTGTGTGTGGTGTGTGTGTGTGTGTGTGTGTGTGTGTGTTGGAAAGACCTTCCTTTTCCGGCTCTGGGACAACTCAGCTGTTTATAGAGTTCCTCCTCCCAAGGGTCTGCCTGCCCTGGCCTCTGTGCAAGGCAGAGGGCCTGGTGTGCATCTGTGGTGTGCTCTGCAGATGGCATGCATGCTGCGTGCTGAAGTGTTTGCTGGGCGGCAGCAGCTCCTCCACACAGCTGGCCCATGTGCCTGGTAATGTTTGCAAGTTGGGTTTTATGATCCCACAGGCCACAGCCAGGCAGCATCTTGATTATGGGACTGTGGGCAGTGTTCGAAGCATGTGTTGAACACAGGTATTTAGGGCTGTGAGTGACAATTGTTTTTCAGCACAGTTGTGACCTTCCCATTGAAGGGCACAACGAAATGCCTGTCCTCCCCCTGGATGGATGTGATGGCATTTCCCAGGGCACAAGCAACACTGGAACATGGACCTGTGTTAAATAGCCCTTCCTGCGTTCCTTCCCTCCCACCACCCCCACCCCACTAGACTGCCCGGAAGCCCCATATGAAGAGGAAGGTCAAGACTAGGCCAGAATCTGTGAGGATGATGCTCTGCCAACAGCATTCTAGAGGCAACTTAGACACTACGTGGTGCTGCTCGTTCTGTTACCTGTACATTTCCTCAGCTGCAGCAGATACATCTGTAGATCTCTTTAGTCATAAACTCTGTGCTAAACTCTGACCACTCAGGGCCCCTGAGTAATGCCAGCACTCGTTATTTGAGGGCCTTGTGTGTAAAAGGGACTTTGCTAGGAGCTGCTGATATTACGAAGCCTAAGACTGCACAGGGGCAGGGGGCAGGCATGGGGAGGGACACTGAAGTTGGGTAGAACCAGGTGTGAAACCCACTCTGTCCTCTGGGGTCTCGGACAAGCTAGTTAACTTTGCCACAGCTCAGTTTGCTTATTTGTGGAAATATATTTTACCTACTTTGTGTTTTAATTTTTGCAAATATTAAGTAAAACAATAAATGTAAAGTATTAGCATAGTGCCCAGTGCATAGCAGATGGTAGATAAAAAATACTCTTGTTATGTTCCATATAGGACTAAGCTTTTGGATAATAAGCAAATGCAAGAATGGATTGTAGCACAATGGAAAGGCTGAAACAGGAAAGGGAGAGAGGAATCAAACATAATTCCCAAATAGTCTAATGCAAATAATCATGAGAATGGAGTTGCCCGTAACAGAAATGAGTGGTCTTATTTTCAGAGAAAGAGGGTGAGTTTGGGATTTATTGAGCTTGAGGTGGTTGTGGTACTACATCCATTGAGGTATTGAAGCCCAGAGAGATCAGTCCGGGTGCCCACTGCCACAGGTCCTCACCTTCCAGCCCTCCCACATCACTATGCCTCAGCTGACCATGGCCTCTCACCCCCATGCTACCTACACCCTCCCTAGGGTCTGATCCCAGCCACCTCCCCACTCCAGCACTGCACCTTCATCCCAGCCTCATTCCACAGCTGACCCCCACCATGCCCGTGCCAGGGCGCCGCAGAGACCAGCCGTCCGCCCTTTGGTCCTCACACTTGCAACCGCACCTGTCTCCTGCAACCACCAGCATGGGCAGCTGTCACCCAGCTGCACTTCCAAGACTCACAGCCCCTCCAGCCATCCGACAGACAGGAAGCAGCAGGAGAATTCTTGACAGACTCCGTTTTTTTCTTCATAAGCTTTCAGGAAACTCGGTGCTGACAGACATCAATTTAAACCTAACAAGTTCAGGTACACCTGGCTTATGTATAAGAATGACTTCTTTTCACCCTGGCCAGTGTGGGTCAGTGGTTAAAGTGTCAGCCTATGCACCGGAGGGTCCCGGATGCGATTCCTGGTCAAGGGCATGTACCTGGGTTGCAGGTTCGATTCCCGGCCCTGTCCGGGTGCGTGTGGGAAGCACCCAATCGATGTGTTTGTCTAACATCCATGTTTCTCTCTCTTTCCCCCTTCCTCCCCTCCCTTCCACCCTCTCTTAAAAATAATCAATGTAAATAATGTCCTCCGGTGAGGATTAACAAAAAGAAAAAACAAAAGAATGACTTGCTTTAGTGAACACATGTTTTTTTGGAATCATAATATACAAACCATAAAATGAATAAATTTGAAGTGTGCAACTCAGTGAATTTTTACATCTGTATATGCCCCTGAAATCCCCCACAGATGACGACAGGGAGCACCCCCAGCACCCTAGAAAACCTCCTCGTGCCCTTCCAGCCAGTAACCACCCAGAGGTAGCCACTGTCTTCAGCTGTCACCATAGATTCGCTTTGCCTCTACTTTAACCTATACAAACGAATCATAGGCTATACTCTTGTGTCTAGCTTCTTACCCATCATCATGTCTGTGAGATTCATCCATGTGACTGCACATAACTATAGTTCTTTTCTTTACAGTGCTGAGTAGTATTCCATTGTACAAATATATCAGTTCATTCTACTGCTATTTCTAGTTTGGGGCTATTATGAATTAAGCTACCGTGGTGGTAGATGTACGTCCTCCTATTTATTGGGTATTTTCGAAGGGATGGAATTGTTAAATCATAGAGCAAGCCTAACATTACTGTGCTATTCCCAGTGCTCTGTTCCCTCTGGGCTGGTGAGGCAGCCTGGGGAGACGGGAACCTGCGGTTACAGGTTAGGAGCCAGGGTTTGCACTAGCTCTGTCACTTACAGGGGTGCTGTCCCCAGGCAAATTACTTAACCATTTGACCCTCATTTTAGCATCTGTAAAATGGAGATTAAAAACAATTACCTTACATACTTACCATGAGAATTAAATGGGCTGTCGGTAAAGGTTCTTTGAGGGTTCTGAAATATAAAAGCCACTCTCATAATCTGATTTTTGTATGTTTTATGTATATTTTTCTTGAAAAGGATCTTTATTTTCTTACTTAAAAGTTTTTTAAGAAAATGACTATTGGTAATCAATACAGAAGAATCAATCTTTTAAGAGAAAAAATATTATTTCATTATTTGACAGCTCTCTCTCTCTCTCCCCCCTCCCTCCCTCTCTCTCTCATACACACAGTCACACACAAGTGCACACACCTCCCTGGTCTTCCCTGACTCGCTCCCATCAGGGTCTGTCACTTACAGGACCTGCCTCCTTAACCCTTTCCTCTCCTGATTTGAATCGTCACAAAGACAGGAACACAGAGCTGCTCTGTGTTTGGGGTTTATTTTAAGGTCTCAGTGAGGGACAAGATCATTGTTGTGGAAGCAAATGTCAAGGCAAGTTAATCACTGGATCTTCAGAATGTACATAGAAATGGGCATTCAGGACGTTGTATAAGACCTGCTCTAAGTTTCAATTTGTGTATGAAATAGAAAAAGAAAAACGCGTCTGTTCAGATGCTCTCAGTACTGAGGGTTTACGTTGAAAAGAGTATTATCTGGAGGAAATTTTACGTATAAATTAGACTGCAAAGAATTCATAATTGTTGCAGTTTTCATATTAATTATTTCATGTTAAAAAATTGTTGCTGCATAAATTAACACATTCTTTCATGGAGAACATATTTTAGAAAGATTTGTTACTTTAATAACTCTTTGTGTATCAGATATCCCAGATGCCTGTACTAATTAAATATAATCAGATTTTGGATTCAAAAAGCACAGTAGCCATTTAACACAAACAAGCAGGCAGCTAGGTTGACAAACACAGTCAGGAAAAAGCAGGTCCCTATTTCTTTCATATGTTGAATTTCACAATTCAGAGCTGTGAATTTAGTTCCTGTCCTTCCTTTGTGTTACTACGACTGGGGATTATCAGACTCAGAGCGCCAGCTTTCCAGCTCAAGGGCTCCTGCAGAATTCTTAATCAGCTCTTCTGAGGCCCCTGTAATCCCACGGCAGATCAAGGCTGATCTCGCCACGAGGGGCCCTCCCTCTGCCCCTGGCCGCACATGCACTTCTTGTTCTCTGTCAGCAACAGCATTGCATTTCCCACACAGTGTGCTGTGACCTGAACAGCAAATGTGTGTGTGTGTGGGGGGGGGGGGGTTAATTATTGAATTTAATCTAATTCTTCCCATGCTAGAGAAGCAAACCATCCTTTAACAGCAAGCAAACCCTTTCCAATGCAGCCATTGTTTTAAGTACTGAGCAGGAAGCGCGTTTGTTTGAACTGACCACACATGGGTCCCCAGGGGCTGTCTGGTGAGAGCTGGGGGTTCCCGCAGAACGCCTGCTGGTGGCCGGGTTGGAGCCATCATTCCTGCTGAGCGGACGGGTTGCAGCCTGAACCGAGCCTGGTTCTCATCAATCCTCCCAGGTCTGAGTTTGGTACACTTCTGTCGCTAGGGAGAAAAGCGCCTTCATTTGTATTCTGCCGCTTACAGTCCCGGCTTCCACCGCATTTCAAGAGAGAGAGCGACGCTTTGTGTGTCTACTGAGCCACAGCGGAGCTGCCGGGCTAGGTTAACCTCAGGGCTAGGGATCAGACTGCAGGGAGAGGGGGATGGATGGTACAGACCATCCTTTCCCTGGGAGAAAGGACTCAAAATGAAAAGAAAGGGATTTCAACTCACCCTTGCCTACCCGGCTCTCTTTTAGGCTTACCACTGTTGTGGGGAAGGGAATGGGCTCATTTTGTCCACTCCCACAGTGGGGCAGCTCCCTGACTGCCCAGGGACACAGATGGGACTGGTGTAAGCCCCGTCTCTGAGCAGAGCCTCTCGTCTGAATACCTTTCCTCTTTATCTGCCCTGGGCCATCCATCCTCCATGTATTCCAGTGGATGCCTTCTCCTTTGTACTGTCTAGAGCAGAGCAATTTTGGGGTTGTTTCTGAGTGGTCAAGAGCAAGTCGTTGGGCTCTGCGTCCCACATTTCCTAGTAATCAGCAAGAAGGAAGCAGATGGTCACCCCTGTGATTGTCAAGTATGTACATAGGAACTGCCGACGCCATCAAACATCACAAATGTCACTTGGCTTCCTTGTCTTGCTTTGCTGCAAAAGGAACTCCTGCCTTTGCATCGTCTGGATAAACAGGGACAGGCAGTGCCTAGGAAAACGGGCCCACATGTTGAAGCCTCTGTCTCTTCCTGCCAAAGGAGGGTGCACCGCAGGCTCCCTGGGAGGGGGGAGGGGGGAGGGGGAGAGGGAGGGGGAGGGGGAGGGGGGAGGGGCAGTTAGAAAAAGCAACCCAAAGTGGTTATTGTCTGTGTAGCCTGTCTCCCTTCCATGTCTTCCTAACTCCCGACCAAACCCTCCATCTGACTACCAGCTGTTCCCTCAACCTCAGTGCTTGTCCTTGCTGCCTGGCACACTTTGCCACATGATGACAGATTGACCCAGGCCGACTGCCCCTTCCAGGATGGCTGGATTCTTGGAATCATTTCTGTGTTGAGCTCCATCCATTTACTACTTGGGTCTGAGTTCTCACCACTGTGAGCAGCAGCCTAGGGGGCTCTGCACACAGCTGCCCTGCCTCTCGTCCCGGCTAAAAGTCCGCAACGCTAGGTTCCCCTCCTGGAGCTGTGCATCAGAACATTTCTTCTTCGGGTTCAGCTCCACCGGACTGGATCCGTGCTAGCCAGTCCATCTTTATCTGTACTATGCTCAGGCCTTGCCTCTGGTCCTTGGTTCTTGTCTACCTTGGCCCAGCCTGTCCCTCCTCTGTCCCACCCGTGGGATAGCACTCCTCCCTATTCCCTATCTCCTTTTTTCTCAGACACCCCACTCACCATTGTGCATTTCAGATGAAATATCTCACTCCATTGTACCATTTACTTGTCATTTAGTTTTTATCTTTAAAACAGGATGCTAAACCCTTAGGAACGTAAAGTAGTTCCAGCAGAATGTGGCACCAGGAATAACTGAAAAACACAGTTGTATTACTCCGGACACACTTAGAAAACGTGAAAGTCATTCCTTTGGCTGGTGTGAAAATTCTGAGCTTTGCCCTGCCAGGTTTTATTGGGTTTGAAATCATTGTTTTGTTTGCATAACCACAAAGTTCCCTACTTTGATTTCACTTCTTTCCCAGGATATCCTGTCCTCATCCTGCCACTTCCCCATGTAATCAGCTTCCTGTTATTAGCATAGTTTGTGATTTCTTTTCCTTTATTCTCAGGGTCACTTTAAAGTTGAGGTACTGCACATTATTTAATACTGAATGTAATGACTTGCAGTCTGTGGCTTCATAATTAAAGGGGGCTCTGGGTGGGTCTTTGGCTCGGAGAACCAGTATCTGTTATTGACTCTGATGCCTTTCCTCCTTGAAAATGCTGCGAAGGCAGCCCTCGTGTTCTCTGCAGGAAGGATTTGGTTCTGAGATCCTGCACTGGTTTTGTCTTCCCCACCTTGGCCCAACTCTTAGTCAGAGGGGATATTTTCTGAAACAGGGCTATGAAATTGGCCTGGTAACCAGGACCAAAAAAAAAAAAAAAAAATAGGCTTGACAGCCCAGCTCTCCAGTAAGAGCCTGTATTGTGAGCTGGGCCTTACCCAGGCCTGTCCTGGCCCTGCCCTGAGCCTCCCCCGGGAGAATCAGGGTCAAACTGCGGCATTTCCATGTGGCCACCTCAACCCAGGGCTCCGTGCAGTTCCTCTTCTCCTCTCTTCTGAGCCTCTTCTTCCTAAAGCCAGCACCACATTAGCTCTCTGTTGGGTTTGCCTGTGAGCTTGGTCTGCCTGGCTGCCTGGGAAGTCCTAGGGTAGGAGGTGACCTCCCTCCTGCTGTGCTGAGGCCTAATGACACTTGGTAAGTTCTCAGTGATGGGTTGATGAGTGTTTGGGGTTTTCTTCATCCTCTTCCCTCTCTTGAAGTTTGGAGAGCCTTTGCACTACTACCCCAAGAAAATAATATCTGGCATTTATTTAGCTATTACGAGTTGCCAGGTCTGTGCTGAGCCTCTCAAGTTATTTATAATTCTGACCACAACCTTATGAAGGTATCGGCATCCCTGATTTACAAATAAGAAAACTGAGACCAAGGGAGGTTTTAAATGGTCACCCAGGAAATCTGACATGCCAGCCAGATCTGCTGGACCCGGAGCTTCTTTCCTAAATGAGTCCCCTAGACCTTCCACAGCCACCCCTCAGCCCCCAGGAGGACCTCTTTGCATGGTCACTGAAGGGCATCCGCTAGGGAGCCCTGTTCCCTGGCCGATTTACGCACACTTGGTGGGTGCTGGAGCCAGACTTGAGAGCAAAAGTCTCTGCCACCCTCCTTCGCGCTTTTGAAATGCCACTGCCATCATCTTAATGTATGAAGGTGTGTAAAGTGCAGCAAGTAACCGGTCAAGGGAGAACTGTTTCTGTGTGAGGCAGGAGAAGGCAGATAGCCTGGCCGTTGGGGAGAGAGGACGTTCATTAACTGCAGTGGAGGGCCTGGGGGCTGGGGTGAGCCATCCTGATCTAATAGATTTAGCTGGTCATTCTGTTTTCACCTAAAAAATGAGAGCATCCAGTCAGACTGTCCTAGAGTGCGGTTATTAGTTTGTTACACTGCTGTACTGTCACTCTTCTTTGTTCAGTTTGATTTAATCTGTATAAAGGAAGAGAATTTCTTTGTCCATCAGAGTGTTAGATACATTGCTAGGTTGGCCCGTTAGCCAATCAGAACATCTGTTGAGCCGTTGTGGTCTAACCAGCCTCAAGCAAAGTACCATGGAGAAACATAGTGTAAAGCGTGGTCTCCAACGTAAAGGGCCTCCATTCTATTTAAAGAGATAAAATAACACATGTAGAGCTAGTAGGAAGACATGTTAGAGCATAGGAATGGCAACATAGTGTGTCATGTTTACGTGCTTGGGCTCTAGAGCCAGACTCCTTTGGTTCAAAACCCCATTCCACCATTCCCACCTATCCTGTGGCATATCATTTTATCTCTGTGTTCGGTGTTCTTATGTATAGAACAGGATTGTTATCAGTATCAGCCTCCTATGTGTAAAACACTTAGCATGATGCCTGACAATAAGCATTGAATACATGTTTAGCTATTGTGGCAGTTACTATGGTCAAGCATTCAACTATTGTTTACAGTGTTGGCCCCAAGCGCGTGAGAGAGACCAAGGAAGGCAGGAGTAATCACAGATGACTTCATGAAGGAGACTTGAGCTGCATAGGTGTTAGTTAAGCAGGCGGAAGGAGAGAAGGCGTTTAGAACAAGGTAATGTGTGAGAAGCAAGTATGATTATGCCAAGTGCAGGTACCGGTTATGGGGAAGCAAAGGAAACTAGAATAACTGTGTTTGGGGTAGCAAGGACCAAAGTTGAATAGGTATGTGGGCCCATGAAAACCAGGTGGGGGTTTTGATTTAATGCAGTAAGGAGCCCACTATATGCTTGGGGGCAGGGGCATTATGAAACTGAGGTTTAAAGCCATTCAGCTGACCCTGAACAACATGAGGGTTAGGGATGCGCACCTCCCATGCCATTGAAAATCCATGTATAATGATAGTCAGTGCTCCAAAACGCAGATTCCCAACTGTGGAGTTGACCCTTGAACAACCTGGGTTTGAATTGGTGGATCAATTGAAAAACCCACATAGAGGCGGGCCTGTGCCATCATCTGTGGCTGGATGGACAGTGAGCTGAAGGCAGGGCACCACAGAAGGAGGGCTTTCCGATGGGTGAGGACCCCAACCAAGTTTCGGCAGGGAGCTTAACAAGAAAGGGCACATCTAAGGGAAGTCTCAAAGAAGGAAAGCGTAGACGCTGGTGCTGGACCAGAGCAGAGGTTCAAGGACAGGGCCAAGTCCCAGCCCACTCTAGGCTTTCACCTTGGAGTCTGACAGAATGGGGATCTAACCCCAGAAGAGAGTGAGAAAGGGACTTCATTTGCATCCTAAAAAATTAAAGTGAGAATAAACTTTATAAGTTAGTCATTTAGTAACATTCTTTACCCAATAAAAGAATCTCCTTTATAACAAAGTATCTTATTCATAGTAAAATGATTTGATGAAAAGTCGATTTAGGTTCATAGTTGCCACGTTTGAGACTTTGTCACTTAGACATTTGCAGATCAAAAAAGAAGACTTCAGATGAGAGACAACGTGTGTGGCGTATCCAGCCCCATTCACATAGAGATGATGGGCAGGGTTAGTCGTGAGAGAGGGTGTTCCTCGGGGAATAAGCAATGAGAGAGAGAGAGAGAGAGAGAGAGAGAGAGAGAGAGAGAGAGAGAGAGAGAGGAGTCTGCAACACTGAGGTCCCTGGACACTTGTAATTAGAGGGGGAGAAGAGCCTACAGCAGAACAAAGGAAGTGCTCGCGGAGAAAGGAAGCACATCGGGAAGGACGTTTCTCATAGAAATGTCTGAGCTTCACGCAGGCCTGAGAAGGCTTTTTACTTTGTCCCTGAGATTATTAGTGTTATGCAAATGTGAAAGTGGGAGAAAATAGCATAAATATGTCTAGAGTCAGCACAAGTTAGACAAACACCATGACAGAAGTGACAATAGGAGTATAATCTACCCAGTTGCTAATTGCTAACAGACACCCATGGGCCCTGAAATGTCATGATGCTTTTTGAGAGTTTTGAAAAGTCAAAATGCTTTTCACATTCTGTCTCCTCACAAATCGTTCTCAAGGTAATAATGTTATGTTCCTTGTTTCAGAGATAAGGCGAAAGGATGAGGTGGGATGTCATCACACTTCTGCCCACACGCTCCAATGGCTTCCCGTCACACTTAGGGTGGCAGCCCAAGGTTTTAGTGTGGCTGCAAAGCCCACGAAATCTGTCCTTGCAGCTCATTCTATTATTCTCGATGGCTCTTGTCGCTGTCTGACATACATAATGGCCACTCGTTTATTTTATCTCCTTCCCAAGTAAGCTGCAGGTCCGTGAGAGCCGGAGGTTGGGTTCACCCAGCACTGAGTACAGGGCCAAGCATGTGGGAAAACTCCAGAAATACTGATGGTGGGGAGAGGGAGAACAAAACCGGCCCAGTTGGGGGAGGAAGGGTTGTTGTTGTTTTGTGGAAAAACTTTGATAACTAAATACATCCACAACCCTCTCCTTTCTCTTGCCGAAAGCATAGATGATTATTCACCTTATTTTAAATGGGAGAGACCATGGCCCCGTGGGTTGACCGATCGATGTCCAGTCACCTGCTTTCACCCTAGTCTATTAAGAAAAGGATTTCCTGCTTTCTTTTGCTGTGAGCACTCCCAAGGCCTCTGGCCACCTCATCTTTCCACTGATACAACCACCCCACCCCCCGGCTGCAGAGCTCACAGAGCAAAGTCTGGGGCTCCCTCCACCTCAGACAGTCTCAATCAGACCCAAAGAGGATCTAAACACTTCATTTGGCACCAAAAACACAGGCTTTTCCAGGAGTTTTTCAGCATCAGTAGCGTGCGACAGATGCTTTTTCTACTGTACTTGGCAGTTGTTAGCCTCTTAAAAGGGCTCCCAGCTGGTCACCGAGGACAAGGAGAGGAGGCCTCACCAGAGAGCAGGAAGTTGGTAATGAGCCCTGTAAGGGGCTGGGGTTCCGCTGTTCACTCAGCACCTCTTCATCTAGCTGCTCCTGGGCACCGGGCGCTGGGCTCGTCCTGGGGCGATGGTGGCCATCCAGAACGACCCGCTCCCGCTCTCAGGGACAGTATCTATCGGGAGTCACAGTTCAGGCAGCTCCAGGTTCCCCACTGTCAAAAAACGAAGCCATGTGTAAGCCTAAGCGGCGTAAAGCAAAGAAGCAGTCACCTGGGGCCCATCTTGCTAACGGACGCACAGAATCGATGGAGATGAAGCACAGGTGCTCACAGACAGCTCAGAGCTCAGGCGGCGTGACGCTGAGATGCTGAGCGTGGTTCCCTGGCAAGGAGCTTGTCGGGGCGCTCCTGCTGCTCTGGGTGTGCGCTGCTTCCAAAACGCTCACGGCAAAACAAACAGGTTCGCTATTTTTGCTTTCCGCCTTTTTTGGTAAAAGTGAAAATCCTCCTCGGATTTCTTCTGGTTAGAGAAAACGGGGACTAATGTTGGTCTGACATAATAGCAGAGTGTGTTAGCTCAAAGTTTAAGAAGGTGGGGATACCTGCCACACATTGATTGCACTTGATAGTAACAGCTACAAAGAATAAGACACTGTGGCAGCGAAAAGCTAAGGAACCTCTCTCAGTCCTGGTGCCGAGGCAAAGGTTCCCTGTGCAAGTAACCAGGAGGAGCAGGAGTTAGCCATGGGATGGGAGTGGGGTGAGGACTTCAGACAAAGAGAACAGCCTGTCCCATGGCCCTGCAGCGGGTAAGAGCAGTCAGAGGTCATAGAGGTTGGGAGTGGGGCAGGAGAGCAAAGGAGGGTAGGCCCAGGATCATAGAAGAGGCGGAGAGTGGGGAGAAGAGACCAGGGGGGCCCAGTTGGAAGGCCACTGCAGGAGTCTAGGCAGGTGACAGCGAGCGAGCGAGGATGAGCGTGAGGACAGTGACGTGGACTCCGCGTGGAGAAGGATAAAGCAGCAGGGGCAAAGGTGACTCAGTGAAGATGTGTTGAGCTCCTTCTCTAGGCGGGCTCTGGGCGGCTGCCTGCGTGCACCGCGAGGGACAGATAGACACAGCACCCAGGCCAGGAGGATGTCCGCATGCTGCTCCCATCAAGCAGGCAGTTTACAGCCGGCACCCTCTGAGAAAGAAGCAGGATTGTGGGGAAGGTAAATTTTGGATGTTGTATTTGAGAGGCCCTTCAGAGACGGCGAGGAGGTCAGGGACGTGGGAGGGAGGTCCCATCTGGTGTCGATGGAATTAGAAGAGCCATTGAAGCCAAGAGAGTGAGTAGGGTCCCTGTTGTCATATGACGCCTATGACCACTCATTTCACATCTCAACAGAAGTTAGAGAAACAGAATAGAATTTAGAGAAACTGTGTGAAACACTGGTATGTTTATCACTACAGAAAAGGATTCAGACTTAGGCTAACCAGTCCTCAGTACTATGCCAGGGAGGTAAGCAACTAAAGGACAAAGATTATCTACTTTTCTGGTGGTTCCAGACGTGGGCCCAGTGACAGCAATGAGTTTACCGTGGGAGGCAGTGAAATGTGGAAACTGGCAAGTCCACATATAAATGCTTATGTATCACCCATGGCCTTGTCTGTTGGCTTAAAAGAAGCCTGAACTGTTACCGGTACAGTAATTCAGTAAAAAATAAAAACTGGAGTGATAGTAATTCCTTTATTTTTTTAGTTCATCATACCTGCTTAATTTGCTACATTCCCTCCAATAAAGTGAAGAGGAGAGGAAATTGTGTTGGCATCTGAACCCACCCCCCACCCCCAACGGATAATTTCAAGAAGAGCGAATCAATATCAAGTTCACGGTAGTGTAGGTCTCCTGACACTATCTCCTCTTTTTCCACAATCCATACTGCTTAGAAGACTACTTTGATCCTGGCGTTATGCCTGCCACGATATCTGGAAAAAAATCTGAGGGGGCAGACCTTTACTTTCAGGAGAAAAGCATTGTTTGCACCCAGGAGTCCTTCCTCCCCGGTGCCTGAGCTTCCCTAACTTCAGCCAAGGAGAGAACCCACCCCAGCCTCAGCAGGGCCACCCGTGGACTCGCATAGGTGCTCACTGGACAGTCTTAGGGACGTCGTTCTCATAGACTGGGGTTTGCAATGTGCAACCTGCATGGCCGTTTACAAAGACACCTGCCCCAAACACCAGGTGAACTCCCCTGTTTGGAGCTACATCCGTGTCCTCAGGAAAGGGGGGAACACGATGAGGGGAAATCGAGGTAATGAGATGAATAAAAAAGTGAGCATAGAATCTATTTTGCTGAGACATTCATCAATGATTAACAG
This sequence comes from Myotis daubentonii, assembly GCF_963259705.1. Taxonomy (NCBI): domain Eukaryota; kingdom Metazoa; phylum Chordata; class Mammalia; order Chiroptera; family Vespertilionidae; genus Myotis; species Myotis daubentonii. Next base: position 36,542,933 of record NC_081845.1, read on the forward strand.
CTTATAGTGGCTTTAATTTATTAATCTTTATCTTCCTTGAAAAGGAAAATATGAGCTATCTTTAAAGAACCTTCTTTTGTCAATCATACCTGCTATTTTAAGAAGGAAAAGAAATAAGAGAAATTGAACAAAGACATCCTTCATTTTCTCCCCTCCAAAATGTATTAGATATAAATACATTAGGTAGAAAGAAAACTAGTACAAAATAAATTTAAGTGAGCTCTTGTTATTAAGTCAAAACACCTATCTACAAATGATTTCCTATCAGATTCTTTACAGCATTTGTTTTAAATTATTTTTTGAAATTTTATATATTATACTTCTTGTTGTAGATATGATAATGAGAAAATGAAGCAGACTAGCACACCTGGCTGATATATTGAAATCTGGGATTTTTTTAAATCTGAAATTATGAAATCTTCTCCCAGAAAATCCAGAATGCCTTTAATCAAATTTTGAATAGTATACTTTCAGCAACACACACCTTCTCCAATGTCAGTGATTCCAAGAAGGGAAGAAAGGCTCCTTGGCTTGTTTTATTTACAGGATTTGTGTCTGCACGTTGGAGAAGAATGTTCTGTTTGCTTCAGAGATGGACATAGATTTTCAAGAGATGGTTTAAATAGGAATGAATTTAATATACCTTTAATTCTCTGAAATGAAGTTTGGTCCAGGGCAAAGCCTGCTCTCAACACTGAAGGAAACCTATTCCATTAATCCCAGCAGCTCAGAGTCCAAAGCTGTGTGATCAGAATGCTTAAAGGTAGGAGGGACGGGAAGAATACTTTGAAAGAAACTTTAAAACTAAATGGCTGTTCAGAGAATACCAAGCCTCGTGTGGAGTCATGCAGCCCGTAAGGACAGAGATAAATAATTATGCTTGACAAACAGTTAATCACAAATAGTGCAGTGCATAAAAGAAAAAAAGTTTTAATGTGAAATGCCACATAATGAAATAGTAGGATTTTTTTTAAATTTCATTTCACACTGGCATAGAAGAGATGAGAAAGGAAAATTATATTGCCAGAAAATTCCAGTTAGATTTGCTAAAGATGTTATCATATACTGTGTTTAAAACAAAAATCTAACTGCTATAATTTATCATACCTCTGGTTATTAAAACCATATTAATTTAAAGATTTTAATCACTTGCCATTTTTGCACATTGTTGACTTTTTATAGAGGATACTATGGAAATTTCTGTTAACCTTTGTGTGATTTTTTTAGGAGCTCCTAAGTAAAGTTAACATGCTTTAAACATATAATTGTGTTTATATCAAATGAAACTCCTCGTGTTTTCCTTTTAGCTTGTTCAGTGAAACATGTGGAGCCGTTTTATCGCTGCTGAGCCCGTGTGAGAGCACAGGCTGCGGGTCCATTCACTCCCTGTACACACATGGAGTCGTAAAGAGCAGGGTGGACCTGCCCTTCTTTTGGATTAGAGAGAGGATTCTTTTCATGATTGGGAAAGTTTAAAAGAAAAAGTTCTACTGGCTTAGGCGTGAAACTTGCTCCTTGGTCTTGAGAAATCAGAGACTCATAAGACAGTCATGGAGGCAAGGCCGTTCTTTAAAAAGACAAACATTAGAGAGTAGTCTCTCCGGCAGGCAGGAGAGAGGTAGGGAGATCAGCAAGGGCTCTCACAGCCAGGAGGAAAAAACTGTCCCAGAATTAAAGACGGCCGCTCTGCTCTCCGGGAATGGGGACGAGAGGGAGGCAGCCGGAGGTCAATCATTTCTCTGCTGTGGTGAGAGGCCTTAAGGAGGTGGAGCCCATAGCACAAGGGCTGCAGCAAATCGTCTCCACCCGGGAGAAGCATGGTGGTTTGGTTTGGTTTTTATGCACCAGGTGAGAACTATGGTCTTCTATACGAAAGGATTCATGAGAGTAGCATTATGATTTAATGCTATGTGTAGTTATTAAAATGTAACATTATTCCAAAGCAGTGTGTGTGTGTGTGTGTGTGTGTGTGTGTGTGTGTGTGGCTTCCTAATTCACAAGTTAGATTCACCTCCAGACGAAACCTATGGCATTCAGTGTAGCCACAGATTCAAGTTCTAGAAGCCAGAGCTTAAAGGTGCTTTGAAGTACCACCCTTTGATAGGAAAATTAAACTGACTTTGCTTGCGGTCACAGAGCCAGGACTAGACCCCACAGCTTTTCAGTCCTGGTTCATTCCTGCTTTCACCTCCTGCCCGTCCTCTCTGTGGACCTGCTCCTGGGAAAGCGGCTTCCAAGTGCTTTTCCTCCCCAGCTCGGTGGGATGCTCTTGGTTTGATGAATAACCAGGTGCTCTTTCTGCAGGTGCAAAGTTCCCCATTAAGTGGACAGCCCCCGAAGCAGCCCTGTACGGGAGGTTCACAATCAAGTCTGACGTGTGGTCGTTTGGAATCTTACTCACAGAGCTGGTCACCAAAGGAAGAGTGCCCTACCCAGGTAAGCGCAGGACCCAGCAGAAATGGGCCTCTGATTGGATGTTCTTTCAACACCATTTGGGGAAACCTCACCCAATTTGCCTGCAAAGCCCCATCCTCACCTTCCTGCTGAGCATGAGTTTGAATAACATGGACAGGTACTGAGCCAGAGAGGAACAGAACTGGGAGCCACTGTGGTATGTAGACAAGCAGCCACCGTGAATTGGGTGCCAGGATTAATGTATTAGCAGCTGGTATGAGCGCTTCTGTCCGCCCCAATTTGAGGAATCTCTCCTCTCTCAGTAGGACTGTGTCTGTGTCTCCCAGAACAGAAATGTCACTGGCAGATCCTCTGCTCCACTAGTTTTCAGACTCTTCTGGGAAAGAGAGGAGAAAGCCCCCACTGCGTTTTGATTGCTCTGTAGCACTGACCCGTGGAGCCACGCTGGCAGGAAGATGCCAGGACCCGTTCTCTCAGCAGGCCCGGCTCCAGATGGCCAGAGAGGCACATGCGAAACGCAATTGGAGGCCACTCACTGCACATTTTGAAACAGTCAAAATATGCTCTGCAGAAGCAAGTATAACGTAAAGCAATTGGAGAGTCTATTGTCCTGGAATTTTCCTGGGAATCAGATTCATGGTCTCCAAAGAAAGCCCAAGTTCAGGTTATTCACGCTTAAATTCATTAATTTAGACAAATGGTGACTTAAAGGACACTCATGCCATTTCACCTCCACGCTTTAGTGGTTCTAGTGCAGGGACGATCTGCTTTCTGAAATGTTAAGGACATATTTTTTTAGTTACTGCCAAGTGAAGAAAGAACACAGCTCCCCTCATTCCCTACCTTAAAAAGAAAAAAAAAAAAAAAGCAGTGGTGAAAACGATAGTGGAGATTAATGAGGAATGGAGGTCTCTTGCAAATCCTGGATTTGTCATCGTATCTTTGCAGTCAGAGGAGCCAGTGGGCCCAGATTAATTTGTAATCCCTTTGTTCATTTCTTAGGATTGTTTCTGGTCATCTTCAAAATGCAGAGAGGGAAAGAGGTTCTCTTTCTGGGTTGGTGTGGCCTCGAGACTCCTGGGAGAGCCAGGCTGGCAGAGTCAAAATTGACAAATGCCCCGCCTCCAAAGCTCCAGCACTGGGCGGTTAGAGTGGCTTGGAAGTCGGTTTTACTGCTGCCCCTGCGGTGGCTGCCCCTGGTGTGCACAAGTGGGAGGAGCCACCAGCGGAAGAAAGGGCTGCCCTGGAGGGCCTGGAGCACAGCAGGGGCGCCTTTGAGTAGTTGCTGGAGGGGGTAAATGTGCAGGTCTCGGGATTTTGCAGATGTGAAGGCCCCTCAGTTTTTATTGTGTGAGTTTTACACTCATTTCTCCCTGAGCCCCCCAGGTTTATAATCACCCGTGTTAAATGCAGCTGGGGGGAAAGGTTAATGTTGCTTTGCATTTCTTTGAAGCCTTTCCTTCCAGTAATACGAGCTGCTTTTTGTTTCTCTGGTCGCGCAGAAGCCCAGACAAAGGGGTGGGGGCGGGGCCTGCAGAAGGAAGGCAGGTGTGTGCTGTGCGTGGGAGGGAGAGTCGTGATCAAGTTTGGTTTTAGCATAATGAAGATGGCCTCGTTTTACGCTTAGACTGGGATTCCTTCATTCAGCATAGCGCCAGAAAATGTGGGCTGTGCCGGGCATTTTGCAATACCTGGGAAATAAGTACAAATAAGAACGCATATTCTCAGCAAACTGATTAAACGGTGGCGTGGGGCACTGTTTTAGGTGCTGCAGATAAAGCAGTGAGCAAAGAACTAAATGTAGTCCCTGCACCCACAGAGCTTTTGGTCACATGAATAAATATGCTTCAAATCCAGGAAGAAATCTTTGCTTTTTGTTACTTATTTATTATTAGAGGAAGTCATCGCAAGGGATGGATTACTTGAATTTACCCACTGTGGCCCCAAATCTTCATTCTGATAGTGGGGTCTGGGACACCCGATGCAGGGATCTGCAAACCACAGGTTCTGAAAGGGGCCCCTCACTCCGCAGCCTGTGAGGATGGCAGAGCAGTTTGACATGAGAACTAAGCCCACTCTGTTATGCACAGCTACATAGGATGAGCAGCTGCTGATATGCAAGGGGCTTTGATAGCTACCTGACTGCGAGGGTGGCAGAGAGAGGGGGCTGTGTCTGGGAGGCTTCACATAGAAGAAGGCAAATAGGGCTCCCTCCTCCAGTGGAGTCGAAGGAGAAGAGTCCCAGAGAAGGGTGGGCATGTGGAGAGGCGCGGAGGCCTGGGAGGAGGCGCCAGGTCAGGAGCTGCTGGAGAGGAGTCTGGGAAGAGGCTGCAAGGCCAAGAGCAGGAGGGCTGACTGAGCCCATCCCAAGGGGCCTCTTGCACGGCCCGCCCCGGGGCGGGGAAGCACATAGGCTGCCCCTCACCCTCAGAAAGCCACAGAAACGTGTTCCCAGGCCCGATCCTCTCCATGGTGCTTCTTGTTTTTGTTTTATAACATGGCTCTAATCAGACTTAATTGGGCTCTGAACCTCACAGTAGACTCTTCTTGAGGGAGAGGCTTTTGCAGAAGGATTCCAATTATAGGACCATTACCTTAATGAAGGAGAGCAGTTCTTAAGGAACAGACAGTTTCATTAGCTTCATCCAGATGTCACTGTGGGAGGAAGGCCCTTCCTCTCTGCATTGCTGTTTGTTGGGGTGGCCGAGTGTGTGCTGCTGGCAGGCGTTCTCTGCTGCACCGAGTCCTCATGCCTGTGGGTGGTACCCAGCCAGACTCCCAGTCCCTGTCCACCATGATTCCATTCCTTGGTCTCCACATAGTACCTGCTCACTTGGCTAGAGTGTGTTCTCAAGTCATTCTTTCTTCAAGAAAAGTTGGTGGCAGTACACTTTTCTGATTCCTTTCATACCTGAGAATGTCCTTGTGTTACCTTCACACAGAGAAAAGGTACTTGGCTGTTAGGTGAGGATGGAGGTCAGGGGAGGGGCTATGACTTATAAATGGGTTTTTAAAGCTTTCCAGGCATCTTCGCCCAGCATGAAAGGTCCAAAGTAAGAATCAGAGAAGGAACTTAGAATGGAGTGTTTAAGGTGTGGCCACATGAAGGGCAAAAGGTATGAGGAGACATACCTTTGTAAAACATGGGATTGCTTGGTTAGTTAGCAAGTTTTGTAAAAGGAGTGTATTAAATGGAAGGGGAGAAGGACAAGCTCAAATTGATTGAGAGCCTTAAAGCCAAATAAATAAATAAATAACTGAAATGTGACACTGAGTGGAACAGGAAGGAGCCACATCAGACTGGAAGGTTGCTTGCAAGATTTGTGACAAAAACCGGCTCCGTCTTACAAATTTCCTAGTAGCAGCTTGACCTGAATACATTCTCAGCATAGCAGTCCAGCTTGCTTTTCTGCCAGCCAAGGTTCAGAACCATTCTTTGCATCAAGGTTAGAGCTGATTTTGTACTGATGGATTGTTGTATATGAGAAATGCAAACGCAAAAAGTAGTTTTCTGGTGTTGATGCATAAAATCAGCATTATGCATTTTACCCTGTCATTTCACCTTACGATACTTTGTTCTTTCCCTCCACTGCCACTGCCCCATGTCAAGCTGTCACCCCTCATGCAGTGACCTCCTCATGGAACTTCCTGCTTCCAGTCTCCCCCACCCCCTCCCCCACCACCACCATTCTGTCATTGTCACCAACAGTTACTGTCCTAGAAAACAGACCCAGTTATCCTCCTCTCTTAGTTAAAAGCATCCATGGCTTCCTTTTACCTTCCAAATAAACCAGAAGCCTTAGTTTTGCACCAGGAGTTCAGCAGTGAACCAATGGACAAAAGCTTCTACTCTCGTGAACTTTTATTCTTCTTGGAAGAGACAAACAATAAACAAAGGTAAATAAGCCAAATACATTCGGTAGTGGCTAGTGGTAATAGGTAGGGAGAAAATTAAACTGGGAAGGGGATAGAGGGTATCAGGAAAGAGTGGCAAGGAGGGCCTCACCGGGAAGGTGGTATCTGAGTTAAAGACCTGAAGGAAGCAAGGCGCAAGCCAGGTGGAGATCTGGGGAGAAGCCCTCCTTCCCAGGGGACTGGGCACAAGGCCCTGAAGAGCTGCAAGGTGGCCAGTGTGGCGGGAGCAGAGGGAGCAGGAAGTCTGAAGGCCTCGGGCACATCAGATAGGGCTTCCTGGGTCATTTTCAGGACTTTTGCTTTTATTCTTAGTGATATGGGGAGGCACTGAGGGGCTTTGTGTGGGAGAGTGACAAGGTCTGACTTACGATTTTCTCCTGCCACACCTCCACCCTTCACACCAAGAGATCACTCTTGAATATGAAGTTGCTCTTCTCAGCTTCACCGTCTGCCTCCGGCTCTTCCAAGCCCAACACAAAAACATCACCTCCTTTGTGTAGCCTTCTCCATGTCCAGGTCGAATGGGTTGTCCCTCTGCTTGCTTCTCTGTTGAAGCCCCTAGGTGTGTACTTCCCAGTACCTCTGAGCAATGTAAGGGGGGCTGCTTTTATGTGTTCCCAGGGCCCGGCACAGTGTCTGTCCCATGGTGGACTGAACAAATGTGAGTGGTGGACGGATGAACGTGTGGGTGGGTGGGTTGATGGATGGATGGATACTACAGGGAATAAAAAAGATCATGCCTATGAGGTTTTTGAAACAAGATTTTTTAATTCAGCCAGTCTCAGCTCTGTTCCATCATCCCACACATAAATACAGCGTGTATTTTCTCAGGCATGAGATAGACGCTGTCCTCAGAGTTGTGTGGGGAGATGGACCCTGTAGTGAGCACATACACTGTGTTCCAGCCGCCATTCCAGGCAGACTGGCCCTGCCATCCAGAACCCTGGCTCTCAACCCAACAGCTGCCTGTGCATTTGGCAGGATCTGGCGAAGCTGGAACATTCCTTCGAACACATCACATCTGTCAAGCATTTGAAGCACTTTCAAATCTTCTAGCGAGTGGCAGCTGCCTGACTGCTGCATGGGCCGAGTCACTTGATGACGACTTACAGAAGCCAGGGAAATCAGTGAGACTGTAGCACCCTCCTTAAGAATCCGAAGTCCTCCCTGTCCTCCCTCGGCCACACTCATGCTCCAGAGCCCTGAGCTGTGCCCAGCGGCCCAGCATTGTGGCCCGTACTCCTGCCGTGCCCAGCATGCCTAGAGGAGCAGCTTTTTCTTGGGGTAGGAGGAGGTTAGGACTCACCGGCCAGGAGAATGGGAAGCAGGCTAGAACCTCAGATCTTAGTCAAGACTGTTGTGTCCCTTGCCTTCTCTGCCCATCCACAGCCCCCAGGGCTTCTCCGTTCAGCTCACCTGGTCCCTGAGAGCGGACATCCTGCCGATGCCCAGGAGTCATGTGGCCACCTCCCCCAATGAGGTTCCTGGGGCCTGTGTGCTGGTGAGAGGAGGAGGGGGAGGAGCAGAGTGCAGGCGAGGAGGCAGCAGCAAAGAAGGGCTTTCCACTCTGTCCTGTGCTCTGTCCTGTCTGCTGCTCCCCACTCCCAGCCCTGCATTTCCCTGGCATTCCTCCTGGCACTTCATGGTCTTTCTCACTCTCCTCTGGACAAGGAGGTCTTTATGATGGGGTGTTGTCTTCCTTACACAGCCTTTGTGCATTGTGGCACCTGTCCTTTCTGTACTTGCCAGCACAGTGGGTTTAACAGAAGAGCTGCCCTGGGGTTACCTGGTAAGGCAGGGAAAGAGAAGCAAAGCTTGTCAGCATGTGCCTTCTCAGGGTCACCCCTTTATTGTCATCTCCATTCTGCCCAAAATGTGTCCTTTGTCCAACACCAAAACCTAACTGGGCACCCTGCTTGTTACCCCGTACGACAACCAGAGCCTACAGTGATGTGCTAGCAGGTGCTCGTGCTGAGCAAGCAACACAGCCTTAGTCCTGCTTCCTCCCTCCCAGCCCCACACGCAGGCTCAACAGACAGCAGACAGAGGGCCTTCCACAGGGTCATGCCGCAAAGCCAGGCAGCCTCTGACGGAAGCCTGTGCTCAGCAGGTCATCCCCTCGGAATGCAGAGCTCAGTTTTCAGATGTAACCTGGGTGTCTGATGGCCTGAACGTCATCCCCATTGTCGCCGTGCTCAGGTATTTGCATGGCACAGAGGCCCAGGCTCTTGCAGCCCACAGTCACATCCAAGTGCAGACTTGAACAGGTAACACTTCAAGGTCCCAGACTGTGCGGAGGCGGCCCCTCCAAGACCCATATCAGGAAGCTGCACAAAAAGGGAACGTGTAAAGCAAAACATTCCTCTTTCATATGAGATATTTTTTCCAAACAGCTGAAGGCACAGTGAATGTTGAGGTGTTTTGTTGACAGATGGAGAAACTGAGGCCAGGGAGGTCAAGTCACCTAGTGAGAGATGCAGTTGGAAGTAGCGAAGTGGCTCTGCCCATGAAAATGAGGGGTTTTCTTCCCTAAAGAATCTAAAAAGAAAAGGAGGAGGCACTACGGAGTTCATATGTAGCTCAAAGAGGAGGAATAGGGAAATTTAAAAGGGGGGGAAACCAAAAGGGAAGAAGGGAAAGGAACACACTCCCGTGGAAACAGAGCCTGCTGGCAACCAGAACGCAGGAAGGGTTGGAAAGTGAGAGTTGGAAACAACATGCAGTCGGAAACCGAGAGGAAGCCAGGACAGGATTTAGAAGGGATAATAGAATCATAATGGCGGGAAGTGAGCACAGTCCACTTGGCTGGAGAGTCAGCTGCAGTGTTTTGGGCAGCCCAGTGGGAAATGATGCCATCCGACCACGTGTGAAGGCCTAACAACATCCATGGTGACAGGAGGCCCCGGGGAATGTGGGGAAGAGGGACAGGGAAGCGGCCCCGGCACAGTCCCACTTTCCTGGTGGACTCCAGCGCGCAGCAGGAGGCCAGGTGCCACAGTGGGGCCCAGGCGGGCGGCTTTGGGGGAAAGGGGCAGGGTGTCTGTGCTTGCTGGCAGCCAGGCCCTTGCCCCTTCTCTGATGGACGTGGAGGGTGGGAACCTGGACACACTTTGTGAATATGGCACCTGCCATGGTCAGCACCAGGGGCTGGCAGAGACCACCCCCCTGCTGAGCCGTGGGCTCTGTTGCAGCTCCCACTCGGGAACCTGGAGACCCCCACTACTGATGAGTGCGTCCCAAAAGTGTGCCCACACACCATGTTTTAAAGGTTCTATCTTTCCTATTTCTCCGCTGGCATTCTTCCCACTGAAAAAGGCAAAAAAGAAAATCATCCCCTAGCACCCTCCTCCCTCACTGTCCTCTTCGTCACTTAGAAAAGTGCGGTGAAAGGACGCTTTTCTCCTGTGTCCCTGTGTCCCGCCGGCTCTGACCGCCCGGCACTCGAGCCCCTGCACAGTCCTTCCCAGGCCCTGCCCTTCACTCCAGGCACCAGCAAAGCCAACGTCTCAGGAAAAGTGGCTAAAAGAGGAGAAATAACAGTTCTCTTTGTAACAAAAATATGAAACCATCTAAAACAGGAAAATGAAATACGCTCATCTTAAAGTAGTATGCAGAGTAGAATCCATTTTGGCTAAAAAAAATTCTTGAAATAAGTAAGATTTTTCAAAGTTCTTATAGCTGTATTCTCATGCTGTGTTTTAAATATGAACACAGTCCACTTAAACTGGCTGTTGTTTGTCAAGTAGCAGCTAGCCTAAGCCCTCTAAGTGGGCATCCGTGGTTGTGCAGTTACTGTTGCAAAGACCTGCAGTGGAGGCACCAGGGCCGCAGGTCAGCTGTGTGGATGCTGCCTGGGGGATGGTTGGGAATGAGCCAGCCCCAATCAGATCTCCATTGTCAGCCAAGTACATTGTCTCAGCCCCACTTCTTTGGCAAAGCTGTCATTAGTGGGTTCTGTTTGGCCCAGTGCATGGAATTGGTGACATATGCTCTCTGCTTTGCGAGGCCTACGGAGAGAAGGCACGAGAAGAGAAAGGAGAGAAGAAGTGGGAGAAGGAGTGTGCCCCGGAGCTGGCAGTGTGGGGCCGGCAGCGTCCTGCCAGGTTACTGCTCGTCCCCTGGCCACGTCCCCGGGGAGCAGGCTGCCTCAGGAGGTGCTCCATGCTGAGGGTCAAGTTGCTGTGTGTGCTGTGTCTCAGGGTTGGACCGAGCACTGGAAAAACAGGCCTGATCCAAGTGATCAATTAAACTTTCTGTTGGTGGAGATTGAATTTAGAGTTTTTAAAAAATACATGAAATCTTTCTATTTCAGTAGTGTTATTTTTAATGAAATGAAACATTTACTGACATAAGCTCCGCAGAGCAATTGAATGACCAATTAAACTCAGTGGTGCCATGCTGGACGGTCTCAGTGCCAGAATACAGCACTAGGAGGCGTGGGGGTGGGGAGGGGTGGGGTCGTAACTACCTTCAGAAGGCCTGTCAGGCCTCGGAGGTTCACCTTCTGCTGGTCTTTCCTCCAGTCCCTCCGGCTCCTGGCAAGGGTGGGACAGGGCGACTTCTGCAGGTCAGGCCATGTGGCTTCTGAGATACTATGAAACCAAGGACTGTACTGACAGACAAAGGAAACGCTTTGGAGAATGCCAGTCCAGATATGCCATTACACTGTCTTTCTAACCTTTCCAGGCTGCTGTCACTCCTGCCAGGACTTCCCAGCAAAAACCCTTGGGACCAGATGTGCTTCCAGAATGAGACTTTTTTTTAAAGCCCATACAGTGCGCAGACCATACATTATATAACACCCTACGAGAGTCTAGGCAGCGCTCTGTATTCAAACATCCTTCCTTCTGCAGCAATACCTGTGAATACAGAAAAGCACTAAACAGCCTCCTATCAGGCCAGGTTTTACGTCCCAATGAAGTCAGTTCAGATCAGTTTTGCTGCCAAGTGAGTTAGTTACCAGAACGTCGGGTTTCCAGAGCCGGTTGGGTTTGTGAGTTGTGGGTAAGGAAATGCTGGCCCTGCACCCTGCTGCTCCAGGCTCCTCCCCTTGCTCCAGCTCCCGGCCCCATCTGAGTTTTCAAGTGAATTTCAGCAATTGGTGCTAATTATGCTAATTAGCCACTGAGCTGACCAAACATCCCACAAAGGGGGGCATCTGTGAAGTCTGGCAGGATGTGGGGACGGGGTACCCAGACTCATTCACAGAACCTCTCTCACTAAAGTAAGGGTCACCCCGAAATGTGAGGGAGGTTATGTTACAATATTTAAAGCGAAGGCCTACTTCAGTACAGTGGAAATAACATGTGGATTTTATCACCTCAAGAAATTGGAGTGGCAGAATAAGAAAGCACCCTAAAAGCATTGGACAAGCATGTGACTGACAGGGCTGTGGTTGGCAGCCACAGGAGCCAGGATAAACCAGCTCCAACAGTAACAACAAAACAAAGAGAATTGGCAACAGATCCCGAAGTCTGGGTGTCGCCTCCGCAGGGAGGCAGGGCTGTGCACGCGGCCCAGCTCCTCTGGACAGGCTCAGGGCCCCGCTGAGGGCTGCCAGCCCCTCCAGAATTAAGGGAGCTGCTGCATGCACACGCTCTGTCCTGATGGTTATGCCCCTGAGAGACAGGGAAGAAATCTAAGTTTCTGTATGGCTTAAAATTCAGTTCTTGCTTTTGTCAATTATCAGGGTCAAAAGTTGGGGAGGAGTCCAGATTACAGGCTCAGGGCCAAGGAGCAGCCAAAACTACAAGGGCTTGGCAGGCGATGGCAGAACGTGATACGACACAAAAGGGAAGGAAAACGAGAGAACGAGAACGGTGCCTGGCGGTGATTGGGAACGGGGTCGGGGCATTCGCCTCACCCCAAATGTGGTATTTCCTGTTCTGTCAAGAAGGCAGGGGGGCTGCTTTCCCCAGAGAGTCAGCGGTCTCTCCGAAGCCTCCTGCGAGCCCTGGGCAGCCTGGTGTTCCCCGAGGCAGCAACCCAGAGGGTCACAGAGGTCTCAAATGATAGATGGCCTGTCCGAGGTAATCGGGAAACACTGGCCCTGGAGACACCCTGTCTCCCCGTCAGCGTCACCAAACCCCCGGGTCACTGGGTCAGACAGTGCCCAGTGTGGCATGACGGCAGATCTCGGACAATGGGGCACCAATGCTTGCCCAGGCAGGAGGAAAGCTAATTTGTGAACTTTGTAAATGGAGCTTATAGATGCTGTACACAAGAAACTGTGTGTTTTCACTCCATGGGCTTTTTTTTTTTTTTTTTTTTTTTTTGGTCTGCTTCATCCATATTTCTTTGTCATCTTGATTGGAATATAGCTTTACATACAATAGAATTCAACAATTTTAAGAATACAGTTAGTCTGACAAACATAAGCAATCACACCACCATGTACAGGTTATAGGCCAAATGCTGTCCGGGGACCAAATACAGCTCTACCCTGTTTTTATGTACATTTTTAAAGAGTTAAATACACACACACACACACACACACACACACACACACACATACACAACCCACAAAGCCTGATTTACTCTCTGGCCTTTACAGGACTAGTTTGCTGAGTCCTGATGGAGAGCATTTCCATCACCCCTCAGCTCACCCAGGGCCCCTCTGCAGGCACTCCCTGCCCCTCCTCCTGGCAATCACTGATCTGCTTTCTGTCACTGCAGGTTTGCCTTTTCTAGAATTTCATAGAAATGAGATCATACGGTATGTTACCTTTTGTGTCTGGCTTCTTTCACTTATAACACTTATGAGGTGCATCATCTGGGTTTTTTGTGTGTGCGAGTAGTGCGTTCCTTTTTTATTTCTGAGTGCTGTGCTGTCCGGTTAAAGGCAGGGTCCCACCCTGCGTGAGGTGGGGACCTCGGCACGGTTTCACGTGCCGGCTCAAAATAGAAAAAGGGGGAGGGGCAGGGCTGGGGCCCGCAGGTGCCCGTGCTCACCGCCCCTGTCTTCGCAGGCATGAACAACCGGGAGGTGCTGGAGCAGGTGGAGCGCGGCTACAGGATGCCCTGCCCGCAGGACTGCCCCATCTCTCTGCACGAGCTCATGATCCACTGCTGGAAAAAGGACCCCGAAGAACGGCCCACTTTCGAGTACTTACAGGGCTTCCTGGAAGACTACTTCACGGCCACAGAGCCCCAGTATCAGCCGGGCGAAAACCTGTGAGATAGGGGTCAGCAGAGAGGCCAGTCCCAGAGGCTCCGCCCCTCCCCATTAGCTTTCCATCCGTAGCCAGCTGCTGGGGCAGCCAGAACCGTCCAGGATCAGATTGCATGTGACTCTGAAGCTGACGAACTTCCATGGCCCTCATTAATGACACGTGTCCCCAAATCCGAACCTCCTCTGTGAAGCATACGAGACAGACCTTGTTATTTCTCAGACTTTGGAAAATGCATTGTATCGATGTTACGTAAAAGGCCAAACCTCTGTTCAGTGTAAATAGTTACTCCAGTGCCAACAATCCCAGTGCTTTCCTTTTTTAAAAATGAAAATCCTATGTGATTTTAACTGTCTTCACCTGATTCAACTAAAAAAAAGTATTATTTTCCAAAAGTGGCCTCTTTGTCTAAAACAATAAAATTTTTTTTCATGTTTTAACAAAAACCAATCAGGACAGGTGTTTGTTTTTTTTTTCCTTTTTTACAAATATGAATACATATAATATATATGTCCCTGTACATACACCATGTGGGTGCTAACGTGGAGACCATGGCCAACCTGGACCGCAGGCTTCAGGACCCAGAGTGAGGATTTTACTGCAAAATCAGTAGAAAAGCACTGATGTTATTCTGAAAAACCAGTGGCCTCATTTTTGGCTTTTTCAAAGCATGAATTTTTTTTTTTTTTAATTTGGATTGCACTTTTTTGATTCATGACTATACCTACAGATGGCTGTTAGGTTGACTCTTTTCAGCAGCCCCCAACCTGAATTCATAAAGCCTGTTTCCAATATTTGCTTCGACTTACTGCGATTTGTTCTTGAAACTTAAAAGTGGGCATATATAAGCCAACCAACGGCCAAACTACTACGAAGGGAACTGGAAGATGGATACCACGCAAACTTCTTGTATAAAAATATGAATGCTGAAATGTTTCAAACTTTTTTTATTTAATAAATCTTGTAACCACATTTAAATGGTCTAAAACCCATAGCATTGTAGTGATGGCAACCTGCTAAACTTTCTCATGCAACTAAAACTTCCAGGAAGGTGAGGGTGGGGGCTGTGCACTTCCCATTGTAAAGTAAGTGTTTCAATGTCCTGTACTGCTAATGAAATGACTTTCTGTGTGTCCGAGAGTTCTCCAGTGGAATAACTATGCACTACTTGACATTTCATGGGGATGCACACAAAAAAAGTATTACATTTTTAGTTGCTGTTTGTACCAACCTTGAATTACATGTTTAACAACAACAAATCAAAAAAGCCTATTTCTATTGAGTTTTTAATACTGAGTAGCAACTCTGAAGTCTTAATTCCTTTTTTGTTATGATTTATTTGTGACTTTGCATTTTTAAATTGTTTAACTTTCTTAATTTAGTAATTAAAAAGAGAGCATTTTACATTTGAATTTTTTTTTTTGTTCATTTGTTTAAATATGGAAGGGACTCTGGTGGTGACATATCTGTTCCATGCCAGGTGGTGAGGAGCCACCTGGGGAATGTAACCATTGTGCAGTGATTTCCAAACGACAGAAACATCTGAGACACCTGGAGTGTTTTTTTTCTTTTCTTCCCCAGAAAAGCTAGGCTATTGTCTAGCTAATTCAAAGGAATGTTAAAGTATGACTAGGCATACCTTAACATTTTAATTTATCAGACATTTTCTTTAACTGGAATTTTCTGTGTCCCACATGTAGGGGAAAGAGACAATTACCAGGAGAATGAAGCAATTAACAGGAGAATTGTCCTTGTCGTGGAGTCAGTATATGTATTTCCCAGCGTCCCTCCACCTCTGTAATGAAGTTGCTAAGCAGGGACACAGGCTGGCATGCCTGGAGGGGCAGTGGGCAGACAGGCTAGCTGTCCAGGCCTGGCTTTGCACACGCTCAGCTGTGTTGAACAGCAACCTGGCTTCTCTCACTTCCAGGTCCTGTCTATAGAAATGAGGGGCTGGATGAGACTTGCTGTAGTTGCCTGCAAGGTCTGAGACCCTGTGCGTTAGGGTCACTGGTGTGATGTGGAATCACACAAGGAGGACCGTTTTCTTGCTGGAATAACCTTTGTGTTTAGAAAGGGTTTCCAACATTGTTCTAAGTGACACAAAGAGATTTTCTGGCGAATCAAGTCTTTATGGTATTGTTTTGGTATTAATCCAATTATTACCACTGAGCAATTTATTAACATGTTCTAGATATTTGTAAAGATAACTTTGTTTTTAGTCTTCCCGTCTCACCAGTTTGGATAATTTGCAAATATTCTCTGAAGGATTTTTGTTTATGTTTTTTGACTCGGTCATTCAAAAAAACCCGAAGAAGTCATAACAACCTGTTCGAAACAGAGATTCTTTAAGAAAAAAAGTCTCTTCAAACCAAAGCATAGCCTTTAATTCATCAGTTGAGTTCCTTGTGGATTCTCTCCGATAAATCAAAACTAAGGATTCGGGTTAACTTGAGGGCACGCTTCCCAAACGCCGTGCTGGAGCTGTTCTGAAACACAGGGCGGGGCCCCAGGATAAAAGTATGAAAAATTATGAGAGCAGCGATAAAGATGGAGAAATCAGAGGCGTTTCAGGCATTTCCTTGCAAGAAGCTGATGTGCTGTCAGGAGCTAGCCCTGAGGTAGCCCAGCCCAGCAATGACACTCCCTCCCGGGGTCCCCACAGCCCTGGAAGCCGCCCTTCCTCACAAGTCCTAGAAGTCTGGGGTGAGGAAGTTGCATTCTCTGACCAGGAATCTCTCTCGTTAAGAAAGAAATGTACCTTGAAAGGTACCGTAGCGGTGAGTGGACTTTCTGAAGATCACATAGCCCACTGGAGAAGCAACTTGACAAAGCCCAAAACGGTTCCTGCTCAGCCGGCTCCCTGTGGCCCTCGTCCCTCACACTGTCCTGGGGGTGCTGCTGGGCTGCGAGGCCAGGGAGCCCAGAGCAGCAGGGCCTCCCTGTGTTTGCTAGGGATCAGGGTGTAGACCCAAGCAAGGGCGTTTGGCTCTGCCGTGGTCACGGCAAAGGTGGGTGGAGACCCAGGCAGGTCCACAGAAAAGTGAAGGGTGTTCCTCGTCCCTCAGAGACAGCCACACTACTGAAGATTTCCTGGCAGGCGCCAGAGGGGTCCACGTGAGAGACGGGAACCCTCCTGTGGCTGAATCTTGGCACCGGAGGGCTGTTCCAGTAGCACTGGAGCTACAGAATTTTGTCTGAAGTTTCCTACGGGACCTAAGGGTCTCTGTGGTATTCCCTGGAAGGGTTCCTACATGAGTCTTGAGAGAAGGCAAGGTCCCAGCCGTGTGCAGGGGAGAATTCCGCTGAAGCCCGCTGTGTGAGCGGTGTCACCCGTCCTTTTGTCCTGGTTCAGGACCAGAACCTGGCTTCACAGAATAGGCATTTGCTAACGAGCTGTAGTGGATAAAATGGTGTTTGGTCAATGTGTGTTCCTGAAAGTTACTTTAATAAGTCTAAGTGATTTATGTTGACTTTTTTACCATTATATATTATTGGAGTTCAATTTGACTTCCCAAAATATTTGCTAAAAGGCAGGGAGACAGAGGGGAGGAGGGGAATAGTTTGGCGGGGGGGGGGGGGGGGGGGGGGCGGGGGGGCGCGGGGGGAGGTGGAGGAAGCTCAAGTTTTTATTCTAAAAATGATATTGTGGGGTACAGATTTACTAAAGCAGGTACCAATATTATGTTTGTCTTATTCACTGATCAAAAATAGATTACAACTGCAGAGAAAATAATTAAAAATTAGTACCTTTAATATCTTTGAAATATCAATGGACCTTCATCATTTATATATACCTGCATTCCCAGAAGTTGTTTTGTTTTTTTTTTTAGAGGAAGGGAGAGAGACAGAGAGTCAGAAACATCGATGAGAGAGAAACATCGATCAGCTGCCTCCTGCACATCTCCTCCTGAGGATGTGCCCGCAACCCAGGTACACGCCCTTGACCGGAATCGAACCTGGGACCTTTCAGTCCGCAGGCCGACGTTCTATCCACTGAGCCAAACCGGTTTCGGCCAGAAGTTGTTTTTTAATACATTTCTAAATTGTACCTCATTCCTTCCAAACATGCAAAGTATTCAGAATCCCTTCGGTGGAGAGAGGGGGGTATAACCTTTATTCTGAAATTAATTTTGAGGAATGACAATAAGAATAAATGGTTTTCCAGTAGAGACTCTTCCAAGGAGAATGTGATCAGGGACAAACAACAGCTCCCCCAGCATCCAGATCACTACGCTTTTTTCCCAGAATAGTTACTCCTCTTCTAATCACTTATTTAATAACACGACTCTTCTTTTCGTGCATTTTCCCTGCCAGATTGTGAGCTCCTTGAGAACAAACTGCCTAACTCGTTCACTATTCTCCCTGCACCTCGAGCAGTGATGAGCCGATGGTAGACATTATTGGATGGATGGATGGATGGCTAGAAGGAGGATGCCGTCCGACAGGGTGAATGGTTGGCCTGGGAGTGACACACTAAGAACCTGCAGAGCCCACCTGGACTCGCCGTGAGCTGCCAAGGCACTAGCCCTGCCGGTTCTCACTGTTCTCCATGTGTGGTCACCAGTCTGAAGAGTCAGTACGTGATGGGAAGGCCCAGTCTGGAGCCTGAAGTGAACACCATTAGTGTTTCCCAAACCTTTCCCAGAAATCACCCAACACCAATGGGAATACACTTGTACCCCTGAGACCTGGGGCCGTCAGGTCTCATTCTAACGTAGCAATTTTATGAACGTTGGATGGATCATCTACTCCTAAGATATCCATCTTTGTCTTCACATGAAGTTATCTTCCCAGACCTCCAGGCTGTGCGGCGTTAACCAGCCTGTGGCCTGCCGTGCCCCTGCACACCTCTGTGTGACCAGGAGGCCTGGGCCCTGCTCGAGAAGCACGGTGAAGATGCTGTTCATGGCATGTTATTGCTAACGTGAAAATACTATAGTTGGGAAAGGTAACATTATCCCCATTAACATGGATTCTCGTATCTGATTCCCTTTTTTTCGCCAGCGAACAACAGCACTTTGAGAATGGAACAGAAGACAAGGGGGGCTGATGATGGAAAGAGGAAACCGTCCAGAGTCCACAGGCAGCACAGGTCCAGTCAGGTCAGCCTGCTTGTCCCAGATGGCAGCAAACAGAAGACAGGAGGGAGGTGGTAGACAAGGAGCCTGAAACCAGAGCTGGAATGAGAGGACTTTCGCCACCACTCTTCAAGGCAATCGGATGATGGTTGATATGACTGTTGATATGTGTAAGAACATTCATTCATTCTAGAAGCATCCATAGACTACTAATTATGGGTGAGACTCTGTACACTAGAAAGTCAAAGAGACCTTAATATTTCCAGTCCAGTGAGGACGGAGACCCGTAAGAGATCATTGCAATGAGCTACCTGCTAGGTAGAAGCTCAAGTGGTAACAAAAGAATGCCGTTCAGGCCCTAGCCAGTTTAGCTCAGTGGATAGAGCGTCAGCCTGTGGATTGAAGAGTTCCGGGTTCGATTTTGGTCAAGGGCACATGCCCGGGTTTCGGGCTTGATCCCCAGTAGGGGGCGTGCAGGAGGCAGCCAATCAATAATTCTCTCTCATCATTGATGTTTCTATCTCTCCCTCTCCCTTTCTTTCTAAAATCAATAAAAAAATATTTTTAAAAAAAGAATGCCATTCACCCCAAGATGGGAAGTGCAAGGGAGGCTCCCTGGAGGAGGTGATGCCTGACCTCAGTCTTAAAGGACTAGCAGAGTATGTATTGCTTAACGGTAGCCCAGTGTATTTTGCCTTTGAATGTGTTTCCTTCTACTATCCAACCTCCATTAGGGCCTAGCTCATTCTTTAAATATAGAAGATGCTCAGCAAATGCATTTAAGTGAAGAGAAAACAAAACCACGACATGAAAACTCTGAAAATTGACCCCCACCCCCCTGCCCTCTCTGACACACACCGCATATAGGCACATCATTTATTCTGATTAGTGGGCTGCTAACTGGAGGGTAGATGATACCATAAAAGAACAAAGTGTAATGTTTTAGACAGCTTGTTGGCGCCAATGTCCCAGCTGGAATGTAGTTTGAAATATATTTATAGAGTATGAGAATAAAATAATTGCTTGGGAAGAGACTGGAAATAACTCCTCACCACCTCTGTTAAAAAGGATTACTAGAGGGTTTTCTCTCCTTTATGAAGCTGTTGTCACCCTTTCCCTTCCATTTACTAGGCTATTTTGCTTCAATCGTCATGCAACTGGTAAACTCATGAAAAAAGGTATATATTAGCAGTTGCAAGGAATTCTGGTTGTTTTGTTTTGGACTTTTTTTCTCCTTTAGTTAATTATCAAGTGTTTGCTATATAATAATCAATGAGTAGCTAATTGGAAGCAAGAGAGAATGAAATGGGTATAATCAGATAGTGTTTTTAATGAAAAGCGTACATGTAATACTGTGGGGAAATATTACTAAACAGCAAGATATATACATTTATTTTTTTGGTGTGTGTTTACAAAAGGATCCCTTTAAAGGCAATTATAAACTAAACCCGGGTATGTGAATTCTTTCATTTTGTAGATTCCTCCCGAGGGACAAGCCCTGGAAGATACCGGGAGGGAGGCGGAGCCACTAGAGATCGCTGGGGAACCCAACCACCCTACACAGGGAGGTCTGTCAACTCCCAGAGAGCAGCGAGGAAATGGTGAGCAAGTGGCAGCAGTTGCCTGGAGAATTAGGGAATGAATAACAATGCTTTCTGGTAAATTAACCGTATTACATTGTGCACAGCAAAGGGATGGAAAAAAACCCTGTTAAAAACTGAATAGTAATTTTCCCACATCATTTATGTAAAATGCATAATTTTCCTACTTCAGTGGACTTTAGTTTGATTTAAAATATGAACAGCTCCGGTACTGTTCACCAAAGCACAATTTATGAGATAATTGGGGAGGGGGAGAGGAAGGGGTGTCAGACTGTAATCAGACACTCCTGTGTGAGCCGCTTCACCCACTCCTCTCACCTGCAAATTTCGGAAAATATTTGCTTATAGGTTCCCGAAGGTCTCTAAGTGAAAAGTGCGAAGCATTAATCACTGTCATTCTATCACTAACCATGACCTCACCATATTTGATGGGTGGAAAGCATGCTTCATTCTATTCGGTATTTTTCTGCTCTAATTCAAATAAGTACTTGATTTTGAATTGTAGGGGAAATGGCAGTGTAGCAAAGCTGTGCTTAGAACAGCAGGCCGAGAACAAAAGCACCGTGCATGCAGCCGAAGGGGACCTGGGAAGATACAGAGATAAAACAAAAAGCTGTGTGCGGCTGCGATGCTGTCTCAGAACCAAATGCCAAATGGAGAGCATCGTTCCAACTGTGAAGATTTTGCAATCTACAATGTCTGAGAGAAAAAGGCACCCTTACTCCACCTTGACACTCAGAAGCTGTGTTATTGCGACGGATTGGATTATGCTGTTTGTTCATGACCAATGTAGGTTTTCAGAACCAGTGTGGTCAGGGGCGGGTGGAATCCCAGAGGTGGACCTGAGGCCCTTCACTTCAACAGTCACCGTTCGCTTTCCTTCCCCTCCCCGCCCATCCTCCTTACCTCTGCTCCCTACTCCCACTAGAACCATAGCATTTCTATTTAGGTATTCACTCGTTCTCTTCGTCTCCATCTCCCCACAAAGGGCCGCTGTTTACTTACTGGTGCCAGCCCTTAGATTTTTTACCTTCCAGGGCGAATCTGTGGCTGATTCTGTCTGCGTCTCCTGGTGGCCTCTATAACCCTGCTGACCCCAAAGCTCAGCACTTCTTGTCTCTTTGGGTGTCTGTTTGGGCTGGGCAAAGGAGTCTCCCCACTGCAGCCCACACCACACTGGGTGGGCCTGGGTGACGGGGTAGGCGGTTACAGCCCTGACAGAGATAGAGACCAGGAGGAGGGTTAGAAAATAAGCAGGAGATGGCAGATTCCGTGCGGGCTTGTGGCACGTGAGGCACCTGCCGGCGTCCACGAGAGGCTGAGCTCCTGCCTGGTGTGGTGGAAACGTCTGGGCTGAGGTTAGGTTAATTCACAAGTCACTACAGTGTGACTTGGGACAAGTTACCTCATATCTCTAAGCCTCTTGGTCTCCATTTCCTCATACGTAACATGGGCTGTTGTGAAAACTAAAGAAAGAAAGATGCAGACAGCGTCTAGGATAGTGCTGGGTATGTGGCAGTCGTTTTGTCTGTGTGGGCAACTTCCCCTTCACTTTCAGCCTGCCCTTCACATGGCGGAGGGTAACCTAAAATCAACGCTGTGACTGTGTGATTCTCCTTCTTTAAAAATGTGATGGTTCCCACTGACCCCCAATAGTGGAGGAAGGCGTGATTGGAAGGCCTGTCCAGCCCACACTCCTTTCTTTAAATTCCCCCCACACTATGCCTCTTGAAGGCCAGGTCTTCACCATGTGACATTCCCCCCACCCCCCACCTCCCACCAGAACAGCTGAGGATTCCAGGGGCAGACGCCTGACCAGGAGGAGCCAATCTGCTGACTGACCACTAGCTAATGGAATTGTCCCCCTTGAGTTGGAACCAAGAATCAAGAGGCTCTGGTGAGGGATGCTTGGCCTACAGGTTAGGCTGAGTCAGGGTCAGAGGGCCTGGTGGGGAAGCAGAGGACACAGTCTGCAGGAAGAACCCATGGCTGGAGAGCATGGGCCACTGAGAGAGTGAGAGCTGAGAGCCACTGCTGTCCAACTCCACTTCCTGAGCAGCATGTCCATGGGATTCCTCAAAGCCTTGCCATGCACTATCTCGTCACTTAACTAATTCAAGGGAAGTTAGGCCCCTGCAGTTGAGCCCCACTGTTTTGCCAGCCTCATCTGCCCCTCCCCTCTACCATCACCCCCACCCTAGATCCTGACTACATGAGTTGTCTACAGCTCCTCAAGCAAGCGCGGCTCCAGCCATTTCCCCGGCCTGGATGTTCTTCGGCCCCGTCTCCTCTTAACAGCCTGTCCACCCTTTGTGGCCCAACTCAGACATCTCCTCCTCATGAAGCCCCCTTCGATCCCCCAGTCGTAAGTGACGGCTCCCTCCTAAGAACTCAGGACTTGGCTTCTGGTCTCTCCTCGGCGTTCACTGCACGCGACTCCCTGAGGTTTCCTCTTTGCCTCTGTCCTCACTGCGGGTTGGAACTTGGCACGCATTAGGCTCGGACATTCCACTGAATTTAATCCAATGGTTGGAATCCTAAAATACGATCTAAGTTTCTTCAATAAAGAGTATGATGCCAATATAAGGCATTGTTCATTAAAATGGAATTGCATTTATAGATTAAAGGGATGAAGATCAAAGGGCACGTTTTTGGCCAGGAGTTCCGAGTCTTAGAAACCCAAATAAATTGTAGACGTTTTATTTCCTGATTTGATTGGAACCACAGCACTGGATTTGGTGCTGTAATCTGAAACTGTTGGCCTGGTGGAAAATCTGTTGCCTCTTTACTGGAAGTGCTAGGATTGCTTTGGCGCACATGCCCGTGGCTGAAACCCGCTGGTAACCCGGAAGGCCAGACTTAAAGAAGCTTTCCTTGTGGATGTGGAACCTGCAAAGTCAGGCCCTCAGTTGCAGTTACAGGCACACCTGGCTTCAAATGTAGGGGAGGGGGTGTGGCTGTATTGCATGTGGCCACATGTCCACTCAGGTTCAAGATCCTATGGACTCGTGTGGAGAATCAAAAGCAGCAGTTCGTGTAGACCAAGCATGTCAAACTCACCGCCCGTGGGCCACATGTGGCCCACAACGAATATTTTTGTGGCCCAGCCAATATAACGGTGTGTAAGAAACTTTTTAATAAAAATTTTGCAACTTAATTTTTACAACATCCTGTTATGCATTATTATTAATAACGAACTACAACGTTCACTAATGACTGATTACTATAACCGAGTTGCATTTATTTCCCTTACGCACCTTATGCGCCACAGGCGCACCATTTCTCTCCACTAATCTAGCTGCGAATATTTTAGCAG